>NC_083294.1:34961108-35573608 GCF_963506605.1 Zootoca vivipara
CAAGTTTTCCCTTTTCTCGCGAGGAAGCCTATTCAGCATAAGGGAAAATCCCTTAAAAAAAGGGATAACTTGGCAGCTATGATTGACCTTTGGACAATAGCCTAACTTTGGCCTCACCTGCTCAGTTGGATGGGATTCAACTGAATTTCACTCAAAGTAAACCCATTGAAAGGAACGGCTCTAACTTAATAATGCCAGTGACTTGAAAACCCTTCCTTCCTTCCTTCCTTCCTTCCTTCCTTCCTTCCTTCCTCTTTTGCAATCCTGAGCAGTCAACAAAAATGGTGCTACATAAATACCTTATGTGTACAGTGGGTTTAGCGGTGTAAAATTAGGCCTGTGCCAAAGCAACATTCCACAGAAGATGATTTTCCCATCTTGGTGTTTTGATGTTCTTGGATTGGAAGTAGTGCAACTATCTTGTGGCATTTGGTGTTTTGTCTAGTTATAGATGCCAGGGTCTCCTTCCCTTCATAGCTGTCACCAAAAACCAGGCAAAGTGGCATGGTGTTAGCTGAAATAGCACATGCCCTGATTGGCTGAGTAGTTTTGAGGGAGTTTTTATGCTTAGTTGTATGCTTAGTTGAACGCCTCCCTATTATGTACATGGCTGGGAGTAAGAAAAACAAAACCTTTCTTTTTTTCTCAAATAATACACTGGATCTTTGTTGTTGGAATTTTTTGTGTGGACAGGTGGAGTCCCCCTGACCCCAGGCGACCCCTGAGAGGAATAATGACTCAAGACAACATGCTATGGGATTAAAATTGGCCACAATTTTATTAAATTTCAGATGCAGGGAGACCTTGGCTCAGGCATTGGGCATTTATCCTTCCCAGTCCCCAACCAGGGATCAGGGTTATCCAGAATATGTGGGGATTGTGCTGGCTCTGGAGAACATATGTTCAAGCAGAGAGCCCACCCCCCCCGTTTCACCACCATTGGAGGGGAGAGCAATGACAACCTCTCAGGGTATGGCCAATGCCTCTCCTCAAGACCCCTTTAATGGGGAACCCTGGGATCACCGCCACAAGGGGCGTGTGTCACCGCTTGATGTCCTCCCCCCCCCCATTTAGGAAGATAGACCCACTAAAGGATTCCTCCCAAGGCCTGAAACCGCCAAAGTTGTGACGTTTTGCTGTGGGAAAGGCAAAACCTGCCAATGCAGGAAAATTCCTTTCCAGCCCTTCAGCAGCGACCCTGACGTAGCAGCACCTGCATACCTGTGGAGAAGATGCTAACCTGCAAAAGAATACTTAACTGATTGAGGGCAGGATGGGACTGATTGAGGGCAGTTAGCTCTGGAGCTAACTGAGGCTTTGCAGGTAAGATTCACCTTCTGTTGTGTAGGCAGAGACCTCCAGGTATCCAGCCTGGGGAGGATGAAGCCAGCCTGAACTACCAGGAGCCTCACTGGGACCCGGGGGGGGGGGCTGCACGCAACCACGCAAAAGGCGCCCATTTGATGTGGGGAGTGGTCATTCTCTCTGAATTATGTGTGTGTGTTATTTAGGTGATTGTGTTAACAGTATGTATGTTCTATGTTACAGTTCTCTTTTTAAAGGAATCCCCTTTTGCAGAGGCCTTTCCAGTTGAAGTCTTATTTAAATATACAAACCCTTATGAAGGGAAAGGAACTGAGACCTTGAAATTGCCCATCAACAGGTCACACCTGGATGTACAGCAGATGGAACAAACACACTGTTCACTTGGTCTCAGTCTCCTCCATGATGGTGAGATCTATTGCATTTCTGTTTCCAGATTTGCATCATTACGTACACAGAAATTAGTATGTGCATGTTATGTAAATCCATGACCCATGATGTTGCCTTCCTTTCCCCACACTGAAAAAGGAGAGTGCTAACATTCTCCTTGCCATTTTGGAGGCCATTTTCAAAACATATTGCAGATTCACACCATACATTTGGAAAAAACCAAACAAAACATCCAGCACAAATTTAAAGTACATTACTTCCCCCGGGGAATCTTGGGAGCTGCAGTTTTCACAAAGACACAATCCCCAGTATCCATAACAAACTACAGTTCCCAGGATTCCCTGGGGAAGAAATGTGTATGGGTGTGGATCTGCTTTTAAACACATGGTCGAGGCTTACCTTGCATTCACTCAGTGTGAGGGCCATGAAGGAAAAGATGGATTTGTTGAAATAATCAGATATTCTGACTTCATTTAAATAGGTAGCCTCTCCTCGTTTCATCTAACAATGTTGTTAATTAGTTTTTCATCCTATGGGCATGTGTTCTCCTGAATTCTACACCATTTCACAGTGCTACTGCCAAGATGTATGTGTGTCAAAAAATTCTCCCCCCTCTACTTTAAACCTACAATTACCATCTTGCCACATTCTCAATAGCAGGAAATCCAATTACTTTTTTCTTTAAATGAATATATAAAGAAAGCAGGAAAGGAAAGGGAGGGGGAAACCTCAGCAAGTGGTAAATTATTCATATTGTCATACAATCCTAAATGCTCTGGTACAACTGACGGCCTCCATTTTAATCGTGCTGCAAGGCTGCTTCCCTGATTTGAAGCAATAAATAAAAGTGCACATTCTTGTACTGGCACAGACAGTACAATCATAGGGCAGTCATGATTTTTTCTTTCTTTCTTTCTCTGCGTAGATAGATACAGGAAATGCCATCTCTGCACTACTTTGGATGTTATTCCCGAGACAAAAATAAAACAAAATAGTAAAATTTAAAGCCCTAAACGGCCTCGGTCCGGTATAGCTGAAGGAGCGTCTCCTCCCCCATCGTTCTGCCCGGACACTGAGGTCCAGCTCCGAGGGCCTTCTGGCGGTTCCCTCACTACGAGAAGCCAAGTTACAGGGAACCAGGCAGAGGGCCTTCTTGGTAGTGGCACCCACCCTGTGGAATGCCCTCCCACTAGAGGTCAAAGAGAACAATTACCAGACCTTTAGAAGGCATCTCAAGGCAGCCCTTTTTAGGGAAGCTTTTAATGTTTGATGGATTTCTGTATTTTAATGTTTGATGGATCTCTGTATTTTAGAATTTCTGTTTTGTTGGAAGCCGCCCAGAGTGGCTGGGGGAACCCGGCCAGATGGGCGGGGTATAAATAATAAATTATTATTATTATTATTATTATTATTATTATTATTATTATTATTATTATTATAAAATCCTATAGCATTTTTGCAGAACATCATGCATACTATCAAAAGAGCTGTGTATCCTAGACTGGAATTATAAAAGCTGACAGACACTGGGTTGCCTAAGACCACGCTTCTAATTTTGTGAGCTAGGATTTGAGCCATGGATTTAAACCCCCCATGTTCATGATCTGATATGCCAAATTCTGCCTCCAGCTGATGGCAGCATGTGTTTATATGTTGGTGGGACCCTAGTAGGCCATCTGTTCCAACCCACTGGTTCATGCAGGAAATCCAGATCTAGAACATTTCCAACATAGACTATCTGACCTTGCTTGTAGACCTCCAGTGAGGAACAGCCCAAACTATTGGTCTTCAACATGACCCACAACTAGGTTGAAGCTTGATCTATGGTGGGTTGCAGCAGCAGCACTACCACCACATAAATATAGGGTAATGTGTTAAGAGATGAGTCCCCCAGATGCATGTTTGGGTTAAAGGTGGATCTGTGTCTGAAAAGGTTTAAAATCGATGCTCTCACCTTTAAATCTGATGGTCCATGAAGGTGTCCAGGGGGCTATAGGAATCTTTGAATCTCAAGGCCATGTTGGTCTGCCGTAGTTGAAACAAGCAAAAAAATAAATCCTTTCAGTAGCACCTTAGAGACCAACTAAGTTTGTCATTGGTATGAGCTTTCATGTGCATCACACTTCTTCAGATACACTGAAACAGAAGTCACCAGACCCTTATATATAATGAGAGGGTGGGGAAGGGTATTACTCAGAAGAGTGGTGGGAATGGATGTTGGCTGATAGGTGTGGCAAACCAGCCTTTTGTGTAATACCCCCCACCCTACCCTCTCACTATATATAAGGGTCTGGTGACTTCTGTTTCAGTGTATCTGAAGAAGTGTGCATGCACATGAAAGCTCATACCAATGACAAACTTAGCTGGTCTCTAAGGTGCTACTGAAATGAATTTTTTTTTTTTGTTTCAACTACGGCAGACCAACATGGATACCTACCTGTAACTCAAAAGCAAAGGAAGCCTGTTTAAGTGCAGAGCAAAGTAACTGGTGAAATGTTACAGCACTTTGAAAGCCAAAAATCAAACAATCTTCAAAGTAGGCCAGCCTTAGGTGAGATGAAGCAGAACAAATCCTGAATTCTAAGAGATGGCGAAGTTGTAGGTAGAAATTGTAATATTCACTAGGAACCATGAAATGTTGCCTAAAGCAGGCACACTGAGACTATCTCAAGCATGAATAACATAGAAACACACACCTTGACATTTAAAAATATGTTATCTTGACATTGTAGCAGTAGAAAAGACACTGCTTTAAGGACACTGGGTATTTAACTCCCGAAATAGCTATTTCAAGTAAGGCATAAAGCATGTCATTTTTTTGTTAAAAACAAACCCCTCCACATCCAGTCTTCCATTTTGACCTTATGTCAAGATGAGCTCCTTAGTGTCAACAGTGCCTATTATATTAAAACTATGTGCACCCTTCTCTTGGTTATATATTTTTAAAATATTGACACATGTTTTTGGAGAGTAAGGTATTGTTCAGCTGTTCGTTGTGGGGGGCAGAGCAGGAGCAGAAATCTATTTCTCAAATCATTAACATTCGTAAAGATTTGTGAAGGTATATGAATTATTTTCAAATTGTTAAACTTATAGATGGCAGGAGTTTAAATTGCACGGGGAAATTTATAATGATGGTGGTTTAAGAGTATCTCTGGTTTGAATCTCACATTCACTGTGAACTCAGTAAGTAGCCATTTTTTCCCCTCAACCTCAGTTATGCCTTCTGTAGTAAAGGGGATAATGATATTGACTTACCCTGCAGCCAGTGGCATGTAATGAAATTTTTCATAGAGGAACAGTTAGGGCCAGAGGCACCAGCTTGTAAGGCCAATGGGGGGGGGCAACATCATGTGTGTGAGCATCGTGACTCCTTCACCAAGTTGAGCAGAAGCTTCCTGGGCTTTGGGAAGGAGGCATTAGGTGTCTGGCAGAATACTGGAGCCCTGCTGCTTTCTCCCCAAAGTCAGGCGGGCTTTCGGAAGGTGGCGAGAGGGTTACTGGACCCTTTAGGGGGCTAGCTTAGTCACCAAAGTACAGTGACCACACACCACTGCCTGCAATGTTATTGTAAAGACTAGTGTAATTCAGCCCGTGAAGAAAACGGGCACTAGAACATTCCGGGGTTCGGAGAAGCGCTTGCGCAGCGCTTCTCCGAACCCCGGGACCTGTCCTTCCTGTCAGTGGCAGGGAGACAGGAACGAAGGAGGAGAAAGCAGCTCTTTCTCCTCCTTCCTTCCTCTCCCCCAGCCGCCGACAGGAAGGAGACATTCCTGAGTTTGGAGAAGCGCTTCTCCGAACCCCGGGACCTGACCTTGCTGTCGGCGGCACGAGGACAGGAACAAAGGAGGAGAAAGGGCTGCTTTCTCCTCCTTCGTTCCTCTCCCCCAGCCGCCAACAGGAAAGAGACATCCTGGGATCTGTCCTTTCTGTCTGCGGTGAGGGGAGAGGAACGAATGGAGAGAAAGCAGGCCTTTCTCTCCGTTCGTTCTCCCCCCCCCCACCGCCGACAGAAAGCACAAATGCCGGGGTTGCCGGCTCTGTCGGGCGGGGGGAGGGAGAAGCGGAGGACCGCGTGCAAGTGTGTGTTCCAAGTCTCTGCATCCAATCCCTGTGTCCGTGGGGCACATGTGCAGTAGCACAAACCCAGGGACACAGGGAATACTGGACGCAGAGACACTTGCATATCATTATATAGGATTACAATGGAATGCATGTAAAGTGCTTTGAATACTTGAAAGCATTATACAACTGCCAGTTGTTGTTCTTAAGAGCTGGATATATGACAGCTGACCTCCAGTCCTATCCAATAAAAATGGGTAGGGGGGTGGTGCATTTGAAGAATTAATGACATTTTCTTTTAAAAAAAACATCTGTATCTACAGCAACTTTGGGTGGGATTGGAGAGATGCCTTGCAAACCAACAAAGTCTGTTTCTATAATCAGTGGAATATGCTAAGCGATTCGTCTTCTACAAGTATTATTTTTAAGGCCTGCTAAACTTTTGGAGAAAGCACCTAATTAATTGCTGCTAAAGCCTGCTAAATGCTTAGCCCCAATAAATATCAAATGTTAATTATTTAAGAGATTTATGTGATTAACAATGTAAAGTTAACTTTGAAGCTTAACATAATACACAACTTCAGGCCCCTATGGCTTCCAACAGCTTTTCCCGTGTTGCAATTTTGATTACAAAAATCTCTTTTTAATATGGTCTCTCTACACAAGCATTATTGACCACACACACACACACACACACACACACACACACACACACGTACACGTACACACAGCCTTGACACAGCAACAGTGAGATGGTAGGCAAAGATGAATTTCTAAAGTAGATATCTAAAGTCCTTGTTTGACATTATGCTTATGGTTAAGGAAGCACGCAAGGGGATGCAGTAATCATAAGGGCTCCCTGTGCATCTTAGATGCCTGGACAATAAAGCCAATGTGGTGTAGTGGTTGGAGCGTTGGATTAGGACCTGGGAGACCAGAGTTCAAATCCCCATTTGGCCATGAAGTCACTGCCTCTAGAGCTAACCTACCTCACAGGGTTGTTGGGGGGATTGAGGGAGATGGGGGAGAACCAGGCACATCACCTTGAGCTCCTTGGAGTAAAAGATGGGGTGTAAATGCAATGAATAAAAATAATAATAATGAATAATACATGAATGTAGAGCCCCTACAAATTCTAGAACCACTATTTTATTCATTGCATTTACACTCCACCTTTTACGAGAAGGCATATGTGAAGTTTTGTACACACTATTTGGTTTGAGAACTTGTTTTGGAAAAATCCCCATTTTGAAAGATAGCCTTCACATTTTGTTTCAGAAAACGCCTTAAAATACAAACTGAAGCAAATTTATCCCCTGTTACTATACAGAATCCAGTGCTGCTGAAGTGAAGTTGGGATAACACAATAGACCACTTTGCCCCCCCCCCCTGGCCTTGGTCTTTAAATTAAAAGGACAGCAATCAGGCTAAAAATCCCCTGAAATTTAAGCTGTTGCTCTTATTAAACAAAGGCAGCAAACACATGGAATCAGCTGAAAGAGATTGAATTGTACCTGTAAGTGTAGCAAACAAAAAGCCCCTTGAGCAGTCTATTGTAGCAGGTAAGCCATTACACCTACTTGCATATCTAAAATCACGCACAAGGAGATACTGCAGTCTTGTAAGCCAACATAGTTCAATTTCTTTTCATTTCATCTCAATAAAAGCTCTTTATGTGCATATTCATTCCTACTGCTCTGCTTCTGATCAACTAGAATAAAGCTTTCTGTAAAGTTTCACAGGCTTCCACTTGTCAGATAATATTAGTAGCACCTGTGGGATACTATCTTACTGGCTTGAAAATTAACAATATTGGAGCAATTGGGGTGTGGGGGGGGAGTGTGGGGGGAATTCCCTCTCCGTGTATATGCAAGTTACTACTGTAATCTGTAGCGGGGCACATAAAGTAAATGTAAAAGAATAGGCTTGCTTCTTTATGATGCTAAAATGAAGCACAGTCATAGGAACACATTTGCAGGTGGAATGAGAGGCCTTAAACACAAAACTTTAAGACATGAAAAAAATAAAAATAAAAATTCAGAAATAGTATGTGCACAACATCTAGGAATGGGCAAACCAGTTTCTCTCAGCTCCTTATTGTTCCATTCTTATGTTTAGTTCTCCATCCGTTTGGTCTATTTTTCCTTTTGCGAATTCGTCAGCATTTTAGTGCTAATTTCTCCTGATACATACCTTTTTAATATGAGAAATTTGCAAAACAATCCCCCTAATATGTTTTTATGGCATTTTCACTAATGTATGAATTTATATGCACACTGCACCCTAGTATGTGCATTTATTTACACTACTTGTGTGGAGAATTCTATCACAAAATTCAGATTACTGAATTTCTAAGCAAGACTGTGTTTCAGTTCATGTATTACTTTGAAAAGGGGGAATTTGGAAGGTTCTCCTTAAAATATTAACTGATTCAAATTTATCTTCCATCCCTACTAACACTTTTTGTGATAACTCGAGTTATTGTGATGTTGGTGGTGGGAAGGCGGTTTACTGCACGACCATTCCTACTACCTCCAACGTGGAAATTGACCAAGTTTTCCATAGACTGAAAAATGATGTAGACCAACATTCCAAGGTGTAGACCAATAGCCCAATCAGACACATCCCGTAGCTTCCCAGTACCTGCCATTGATCAGTATTCCGCCTGTAATCATGGTTTTTAGCCATTGATAGAACTGCCATCTGAAGATCTGTGTGTTTTTTTTAATGAAATGTACATGTGTATGCTTTGAATGCAATAGCTATAGCCTCCATGGCTGATCCTGAATACATGTGCTAGTGTAAATACAACCAGCTGAAACTGTGTGCCAGTATGGAAATTTAAGTACCACCATATTTACTCACATAAGGTTTGGGGATTTAAAAAAAAGCTTTGGGCCTCCAGGGCTCTAAAATGAAAATGGAATTAATCACAGTTTATAACATAAAACTCCATACATTATTTCTTTTTGCCATCTGTCTAACATTGTTTCCCCCTTCAACCAACCTGCTAGTGATTAATTCTCCCAGGAACTTCAGATCTCAAGATCGTGATTAGTATTGCCACAAAAGAGCCGTATATTGCGAGACTATAGACAACATAGATGTTACAGCCAAGTGCCATGGGAGTGATATACAATGAAGCTGCTACACACACAAGCTATTTCTATGACAAATTTGATTTTAATAATTCTCTAACTTAGCAAATGTCAAAGGGAGACCTTGTAAAACCAGTGAATGAAGCCTGGAGTCACTTGACAATACTGAGCTACAGAACAGAGATAGCCAATGTGGTGTCATCTGTATTCTGGACTACAGTTCCCATAATCCTTTACCATTCTCCACACTGGCTACACCTGATGGGAGCTGTCCAAAACAATGTGAGGAGCACCAGATTTACACTTTATAAAAACAAAATGGATATCATATCTCGGGGTTGTCACAAAGCAGCCTTGAGTCATTTCTACTGAATTGGTGATGGTCACATCTAGCTCATGCAGCTGTCTTATAGCAGAAACACCACAGCTACCTGATTGTGTGGATTGTATTTCACTTTCTTTCTCACAGGCTAGAATCCGAGTTGAAAGCAATGACTATTATAACTTTCTTTCAAACGAGTGGGCAGCGAAAATCCAACGAAATGCTTCGACCTCATTGTTGATGTCATGTAAGATCAGCCCGTCCCTTTAAAATATAACAGCTGACCTGTTGCTGGCATGGCCTTAGGTAGGGTACAGAAAATTGGCTTTGAGTCAAGTTTCTCTCCCAACTTTGCTGCACCTTCCCTTTACCAAGTGTGGGTTTCTTCCAGGGGTGAGTAGGGTGTTATTGTTTTTGTTGGGAATTCCCTGATCTGGGTCACTCTTTTTTCACCTACTGATGGATACAAATGCAGTTGGCATACAGGATTGGTATGGCATGGTTGCCAGTTTGGCATGAAGTTTGGGCAGGTGGGGAAAGGGAAAGTAGATATATAGAGGCATTGTTGAGTTAAGGACACATTTCAGGGATCTGCCCATGCAATATGCCTGGCAGGACTTTGGGGTGCCCTGTAGGTCTCACATTCACATTTTGGGAGAATGCTGGACAGCAGGGCGTGGGTGTTCATATTGGGTTCATACTCAAGGTTCACGTAGCAAGGAGGGAATATTTTCCTCCCCATCCTTAGCTTGGGAGCCACTGCTTGTGGCTGTTCACATGTCCAGGAGTCTGGGGAGATGCTTCCTTCCAGAGTGATTGAAAATCCTCAGCTGCCTGAGCTATTGAAATCTGGTTAATTGGTTTGCAGTTCCTGCAATATGGTTTGCAGATACTTATTATCACACTTTTTTGTCTCAGGAGTCTTCTTTCTGAATGTGGGGGCAAAGTCAGGTCGATGCATGTTTAAAGCCACCCTATCTAATATGCAGACCCAGGAACAATACATGAGCCAAAATGATGCTGTCCCCCCCCCACACACACACCATGTGTACAAAAATTCAAATATTAGGTGGACATGTTCATTAAAAGGGATAAATTTGTGAAAAGAACAAACATGTATTGTATTGGGGCGGGGAGACTGTTTAACCAATGTTTTAATGGTTAACTGAAAAGGGTTTTGGTTTTTAAACTGATGGGGTTTTTGTGTTTTTATTTTATTTTGGTTTGGTTTTTAAACTGATGCTCCTCATTTTTAATTAAGTTTTAAAAATTGCTTTTAGTGCACTTTGAATTTGATTGGTATGCATGTATTGCTTCAAACACAATTGTGGAAAAATATTTTCAGAGAGTATACCATATTTTTTTAATTATATTGGCAAGGGGAGTGGATGAGAAATTCCTGTCTGTTAATCCAACTGAATAGATGTTCCGAGAGTCTGACCCATGTAAGAGAGACGGGTAATATTGACATTTAGCAACTTAAGTGCATAGATTTGGCATGCTGATTCCTCTGGAAGATGTTTGATAACCCATTAGTGTGATCAGTACTAAGTGCACAGAAACTACAACATGGCATGGAGAGCCATTTACAACATCTGCAGAGGGCAAGACACAAATACGCTGCCGGTCGAAAAATGCACACATGGTGCAGCTTGCTTGTTGTTTTCCACAGAAGCAAATTAAGCAAAAGAATGGAATATAATTATAAGTGCTCCAATCCATGTAAACCACAAATATGTTACCGGTCCAAAAGTCAACTGGTATATTTATGTGAAATAAATTCAATGCTTACAAAACACAATATGTCTGAAGCAATGAAAAGGAAGGCGAAGGCTATTCACTGCTGGGATAACAATTTAACTTTATTTATAGACACATTGTGTTTGTACAAAAACTGAGCCACCAGTTTCCACTGTTCACTTGTTTTGTCAAACTTGTGTGTGTCTCAGTATTGTGTGTGTCTCCCTCCTCTGATGCCCTCTCATGTCTCTGTCTCCGTTGGGCTGTTAAGGCTGGGGGCATCCTCTTCCCAGGCCCTGGGGAGAGTGGCATGAGGAGGCACCTCTCTTTGGGGTGGGGTGGGGTGTTTCAGAGACCAGGGGTAGTGAAAGAAGCTCCTTGGAGGGTTCCCAAGAGGGGAAAGCAGAGGAGCCTGAGGGAACACCCTTCTGGCGAATCAGAGCAGCACACGGAAATGCAGTTTACCATCCAGCTGTAGCAGTACCTATTTATCTACTTACACTTTGGCATGCTTCCGAACTGCTAGGTTGGCAGGAGCTGGGACCGAGCAATGGGAGCTCACCCCGTTGCGGGGATTCGAACCGCCGACCTTCTGATCGGCAAACCCACAGCGCCACCCACACGAAAGCTCATACCAATGACAAACATAGTTGGTCTCTAAGGTGCTACTGGAAGGAATTTTTCTGAGCATTTTAGTTATTGTGAGGACATTCACATTACAGTGGTACCTCGACTTACGAATGACTCGACAACCAATTTTTTTGACTTACGAATGGGGCAAACAGCTGCACGCTTATGAATTTCTTGACATCCGAATGGAAACCGCGGCAGTTTTAGATAGGGTTTTTTCGACTTACGAATTTTTTCATTTCCAATGCATTCCTATGGGAAATCGTGTTTCCAGTGGCGCTTTTCGACTTACAAATTTTTCGACCTACAAAGGTGCCTTCGGAACGGATTAAATTCATAAGTTGAGGCACCATGGCACCACTGTATTATGCATATTGGAATTTACAAAAAGTACATTAAATAAACTGTAAAGACCACAGAAGTGAACAGGGGGTAGAATACAAAATAGGAGTAGAACATTGAATCTAATGAAAAAGTTTGTTTCAACTCCAAATCTATAGACTATTGTTTTGAGAAAGTGGAGCTGCAAAAGAAAAAGAAAAAAAGACTTTCAAAGAGCATGATTTTTTTCTTTCTCACTTCCTGCTTTCCTCTGCCTTTCCTCCAGTTGTACTGCATTTGCTAAAACAGTCCAATTGGTCAGTTGTCTTCCAGGGATCATTCCCCCCAAAAAAACCAATTCCCCAAGCTAGAAAAGTGGCCTTAATGAAATGTAACTCAATAGACTGGGAGATAAAGGTCATATTTGCATGAGAAAATAAAGTTAGGTGAGGAAAAATGATCTGATATATACAAATAAGTGACAAGACTGACTCCCTATAGCATTGGGAAGTACTGAGAACAGAGGAAAGCCCTTTTGTAGCATTTGCCGACAAGACGGCACACTACAGATAATTGAATTAACACTGTTGTTTAAATCATGTTGCTCTTTTCTATTGCCTTTGTGATAAAGGTTGTATCTGCCAGCAATTTTATTTGAAACCAGGATGGTTATGGATTAAACAATGTATATTGATTGAAGTTATTATTACACTCAGTTCAATGGAACAGAATATTCACTAGAATGTAACCAGAAGCATTTTATTTGTTTACTTATTTTAAAAAAGGATTAAATATGCAAAGAAATTTGAGAGAAGCCAAAAAGTTTCAAAGAAGAGTAGTAACATTTTCAGCACGTAGGTAGCAATAATTTAGTCATGCATACTAATCTGCTTGTTTTACCTATATTTTACTAATAAATATTCTGTTTTCTGTACATTGTTTATTGTTATTAATCAGGTTATAACATTTCTTAAAAACAAACAAATAATAAACAAACAAACAAACAAACAAGGGGGTTCACATGTCCCTAATTCTCTCACATGACCTGGCCATGATTCTTATTTGTTTTCTCTTTGCAATCCACCATGTTGCCTTCCTCTGGTGACCCTGTTTGCAACAATGTTGTTGGCACCCATCTGCCTCAAGAGACAAAGGACTACAGCTCTGGGGATGAAGTCATACTGTGAAGTGATCTTTCTGAGGTACAAGCCTGGGCAGTGTATATGGAGGTCCTGGGCTGCCCAGATGCCCTAAACCAGGGTTTCCGGATGTGGCCCAATCACCTTCTAAATCCGGCCCGCGGATGGTCCGGGAATCAGCATGTTTTTACATGAGTAGACTGTGTCCTTTTATTTAAAATGCATCTCTGGATTATTTGTGGGGCCTGCCTGATATTTTTTACATGAGTAGAATGTGTGTTTTTATTCAAAATGCATCTCTAGGTTATTTGTGGGGCATAGGAATTCGTTCAACCCGCCCCCCCCCCAAAAAAATATAGTCCGGCCCTCCACAAGGTCTGAGGGACAGTGGACTGGCCCCCTGCTGAAAAGGTTTGCTGACCCCTGCCCTAAACCTTTCCTAAATTATCTCCTATTGAAGGACTTTTATATCTAATGAGTGTAAAAGAATAGGGAAAACTTGCTGCTCAGCAAAGCCTTGGCTAAACACCTGCCACCAACTTTACAATCATTTTGCCCCAGGTAAAAATATTTTCATTTGCTTAGGTTTAGAAGCCAGCGTAATGATATTGCTGTTCAGAACTGCTCGGTCCAGGTTTGTGTGTGTTTGCATGTTTTACTGATATTATGTATTGTTTTTAACACATTCAGATCATGTTTCATTGTATTACAGGTATTGCAGATTGCATTGAGAGTCTTAAGTTTAAAGTGATATACCGGTAATGCTGTATCCAACATTATTCCTACTCAAAGAAGACCCATTGAGATTAATTGGCATGACTGACTTCTGTCCATTAATTTCAACGGATCTCCTCTGAGTAGGATATAATCAGATAGAGCCTATAGTTGCTAATAAGTATTTTAAGAGAAAGCACATTTAGAATAGTGCGTTTCAAGAGATGATGCATTTAAATATTTATTTATTTATTTAAAAGGCAGATAAATGCAGAAATAGGATGGATCAAACATAATGGTGAACATATGTGAAACTGACAAGGACTGGAAAGAGATCGATGTGCCCACCCCTAGCATGAAGAAACAGAGAGAGGGCTAATCAGAAAAGCAAGAATAACAAGAGATTAATCTCCCTGCAAGTGTCTTCTGTCCATATTTGTTTCAGGCTTGCGTGGATAGAACATAAGAACTATGATAAAAACTATGATAAGCAGTTGGATATCCCCTTGTGAAATAATATCCAAATTGAGCTACACTAATAAAAAATAATATTCTCATTCTTTGGTTTCAAATTAACTTCCTTTTCCCTTGAAGAAACTCTTCTTTTTTATGGGCATGTTACCAGCAGTATGCCGTATTCACAGCAAACAATTCACTATCCTAGACACAAGAATGTTCCAAAATGCAAAAGAAAATTAGGCTGCTGGCACTCATGAAAGGACTGCCAGTTATTTAATCTGCCAGATAACAATGGGAAAATCCAGTCATGTTAATGAGAAAAATCCTAAACCAGAAAGATTGTTCTTACTGTTCCAAAGGGGGAGGAGGGGGAAAGGTAATACCTATAGAATTGGATAGATATTAGAATTATTTCTGTGATCCTCTTATCTCTCATCCTGCATATGGGCTATTTAATGAAAAATAAAATAAAATAAAAAAATCTTCTCTAGACTAAAGCCATACAAAAAACTGGAACAACTTCTTAGGAAGAGAAAACTTTAACACACACACACACACACACACACACACACACACACACACACACACACACACACACATATATATATATATATATATATATATATATATATATATATATGGGCATTGTGTGTGCAGAGGTTACAGCCTTTCTCCATAACTGCTGAACTGTAATGTAACAAAATTGGCCACAATGTTCCATGTCCATCAGGGAGGGATCTGGCATAATTTCCCCCCCAAAAAAACCACAACTTTCACACCTAAAATAATGATTAAACACAAAAAGTGGCACCCAAATTAGACGTCACCACCAGAAGCTCTGGAGGCAGCATCCAGTAGAAAGGCAGATCGCACGCTGCTGCCTCCAAAGCTGCGCCGCCAGATGACACCACAAAATTCCACAACAACCAACTGAAAACAGTCCTTTGGCAGCAACAAGGCCCAGCTTTTTCAATAGGCCACAGCATTGCCAAGCAGTGAAAACTGAGTAGGCCACACCATTCAGTAGGCCACAGGCAAAACCAAACAGAATAGGGCCGTTCACAACAGGGGGGTCACAGGGATGAGGCACAACAAAGGGGGGGTGACACATAGCCATGGGGGGGGAGGAAGAACCCTGAGTCCGCCAAAGCAGTGGGGGGGGGGGTTGGGACAGGGAAAATTGAGTAGGCCGCAACATTGCCTAGTAGGTCACAGGCAAAAACAAACAGAATATGGGCCTTTCACAAGGTGGGGGAATCACAGGGATGAGGCACAAAAGGGGGGGGCTCACAGGGATGAGGCACAACGAAGGGAGGGGGAAACCCCATAGCCATGGGGGGGGGAGGTAGGACCCTGAGTCAGCCAAAGCAGTGGGGGGGGTGGGGACATTTTCAGGAACACGCCCGGGTGGGGGAGTCTTAGTTTTGAAACTTACAGTAGAGGAGTCAGGGTTGGGACAGTGCAGGTGAGGGGACTCTGAAGGTCCATTTAACAGAAAAAGGTCCACTTAACACAAAAACCCACAGCAATGTGTGGCCACTAGTAAGAAATAAAGATACTTATAATGGTGAATGTGAACAATTCCAACTTAGAAACTGTCCCTAATCTACCTAGTCTCAGTGCTCTACTTCACCCAGATACAGTTTTTAAAATTGTTAAGTAACTTTGAAAAATCAGTAATTATTAACATTTATGAAAAACTGCAGATGAATAGAACAAATTGTATCAAGCTTCACTTATTATCTGGTGCTACTCCAAAGCCTGTCATTTTATTCAGGCCTTTAAATCCTGATGAAGAATATCCTGTAGGTAAATTTTCCATGCCAGTAATTTGTGTGTGATGTTTTTAAATGATGATGACCACCACTACATAATTGTCCCCTTTTTAATTTCTGGTGTTCATAAGATTGTGCATCTTGCATTGCATTCATAAGTAACTTACAGATCTGCTTCTCATGAGATTGGCCATCATTTTTTAAAAAATAAATATTATTTTTAATAAATAAGAAATAATTTTTATTAAAGCTTTCTCACTTAGAAAAGCACATGCGTTGTCTCTTTCTTCAGGTTGTGTTTTCTACAGATCAGTTACATTTGTTGTGAGACATTGGTGGTATGTGCAGTATGGGGTGGCAAAGCTTATATTATTTTATATAGTTTATGTGTGGGGGTTTTGTGTCAGTGTCACTTGCGTAGGTTCTCTTTATATTCACTTGTTATGTTTCCTTGGTAGTGAGAGAGGTTGGGGTGGCCTGGGGTATGGTTGATTGTCTTTGGTTGGCTGCAGTGGGATTTGTTTCTGGATGTGGGGGGGGGGTGTTGTTTGTTGGGTTACGTTACGTTAACCATATTGAATCATGCTTTTGGTGGGTTCATGTTGTTGTCTTGTTGGGCTGTGTATGTGATAAAGGGGAGCCATACTGGAGTGAAGGTGTCAGTTTCAGTCTATTGGTTAGCTTTTCTAGTAAGGTCCCCCCCCCCCAAATACTACTTGATACCAGTGTTCCATGTTTATTCCTGACAAGTCCCTCCAGTGTCTGCCTATGATGTTTCTGGCTGCTGAGAGTAGGTGGGCTATGAGCTCCTTATAGTGTGAGTGGCCATTGCTATCATGGAAGATGTTCAGTAGGGCCAGTTTTGAGGTGACTTCTAGCACCTGTTTTGTCATTTTGCTTATTTATTGTATGACTGTTTTCCAGAGTAGTTGGGTTTGGGGGCATTCCCACCACATGTGGAGTATGTGCCTGTGGAGGTGCACCCTCTCCAGCATTTTGGTGAGGTTCGCTGATATGGATTTAAAGGGAGGTTTAGACCCATTCTGTTCCATTGGTGGGGTAGTCTATGTCGTCCTCCCATTGTTGTTGTTTTTGATTATGTCAAGGGGGGTTGTGGGGCTTTGGAGCAGTGTTTTGTATATTTTGGATATCATCCCCTTGTCAGGTCCCGTTGTTGTTAGGAGAAGGTTTTTGAAAGTGGTCAAGGGCCTAGAGGCTGTTGATTTTACTCCTGAATTGTTTAAGATTGTCCCTCAAATAAACATGATTATCTTCCTCAAACCTAACTTCCAAATATAAAAGTAAGGAACATTACTCTAGTTACATTAAATTATGTTACATTACATTGTTAGGCTCTTATGCATTGTAAGAGCCTAACAACAGTGTTTGCCAAGTCCCTGATGTCCCTTTTTGAACATTTCTGCTTCATTTTTGGGAAACGAGATATGTTTGTATCACATAAGACCAGTCCCTCAAGTTGTCACATGCTATCCTCTGGAGGGAAACAAATTTGATTGATGTAGTCCATTGCCCTTAAGGTGCAAGCTTCTTGGGAACCTGTGGGAATGCTTCTTCTGAATTCCATTGAGAATGTAGAGCTATCAATCCTTCCTGTGAATGCATCGCTTATGGCAGAAATTGTAATCATCTATTTTCGATGGGGGAAAGGCACCAGAATGTTGTTTGAACTTAAAAACAACCACAACCACAGAGATTTAGTCACATTTAACATTTGTTATAATAACCATAATGAACTTTCTAGCTTTTCAGTTAGGCGCATGCCAGAAAAATATCCCATGTTTACATCCTAACTAGAGAAAGAAGATGGTAACAAAAGACTGGCTGGGGCACCTAGTCACTTAGAAGGGCCTCACACTGGCCTGTAACATCTTACTGTTTTCCTTGCTGTGGTGGTGAGCAGACATTTCAGTGTTGGGCAGGTAGGAAAATGTAACACCTTGATCCATGGATATATAGTCCCTGTTGGATCCTAGGATGGTGGCATGTGTTATTATTGTTGCAGAGGGCTTTCTTAGTAGTGGCATCCTCCCTGTAGAATGCCCTCCCTTCAGATGTTAAGGAGATAAAGAATTATGCAACTTTTAGAAGACATCTGAAAGCAGTCCTGTATCAGGAGGTTTTTAATGCTTGGTTAATTAATGCTTGATGTTTTTATTGTGTTTTTAGATATGCTGTAAGCTGCATAGAGAGGCTGGGGAAACTCAGCTAGATGGGTGGGATATAAACAATAAAGTTGTTGTTGTTGTTGTTGTTGTTGTTGTTGTTGTTGTTGTTGTTACTTGCTCATTATCACTTTTGAACATTGCTTAGAATACCCCCCCCAGCAGCATTCACACAGAACTGTCATGGGGAACCCATGGCCCTCTAAGATGTTGCTGGACTCCAACCAGCCTTGGACAGAATGGGTTGATGGGCATTGTAGTCCAACAATATTGGGAAAAGCCACAGGTTTCCAATCCCTACCACAGATACTCTAATTTATGTGGGGAGTGTTCACATAAGCTGTTTCATCCACCCAGCCACCCACCCCACCGTTGCCATCATTTTGGAGGAACTTGGGACTCTACATGTCCGACTTTCCAAATAATGGCTGCAGTTTGTTTGTTTGTTTATTTATTTATTTATTTATTCATTAGATATTTAAGAACCCACATTTTAGTCCAAAGGCTCCCAGAGCAGTGTACAGAATTACAACAGTAATAACAATAAAATTAAGTCATGAAGTTAGAACAGTATAAAAACCAAGAGTGAAAACGAAAAGATGTAAAAAGCCTAAAATGCCTGAGCAAAATAAAAAAAGGCTACAATGCCCCAACCAAGAGCCTTAAATTGTTGTTCAGATGAAATTTGAACGTTTTCCATGCAGTTCCATACAGGTGATCAAAGTGCATCACATTTCAGCTTTCCCCAACCTGGTGTCCACTTGATGATTTGGATCTCTTTCCCTCCAGCCCCAGCCAGCATACAGTTCACCAACAAAGGGTGGTAGTATCAGATGGCAGGATTTGGCAGCAGCAGTTACTTGATTTCTGGTCACCTGTGTTGCTGCTGCATTCTGAGATAGAGAGGGGTGAGCTGGGGGTGAAATTAGCACAGTGAAAGCACAGTGAGAGTGTTTATTGAATGCCCTGGCCAGTTAGTTTGAACCACGATAAACGTGGAAATATGCAATTTTGTTAAATTTTATTTTTATTTTTATTTTACTTATTCTTATTCTGAACCCAAATTCTGAATGGCAAAAACTGTATCTGACAGGGGCTTAATTCTACAAAATGGCCACAAACTCTATGTTTGAGTCATAAGGCCATTCATTTTTGCACTAATTTTATATCTTTCTTTCTTTTATTCAAGAAGAAAAATGTTATTTTTTTAATTAGAAAATAAGGGGTTTGTTTGGATCAAAATCTAATTTTCAAGATACTTATATGGTCAATAGTCAGGTATGATGGGAGTTGTAGCCCACCAATATCTAGAAGATATCATATTGGGGGAGGTTGATATATTTGTAGTCTTGTTTGTAAATCACTCCCCCACAAAACTAAAAATAGTCAAAAGGAAAGCAACAGAGGAAGAAGGAACAGTGTAAACATATTCAGTTATTTCAGCTATGTGGATTTTTTAATCGCCTACAGGCAGCCACCCAATCTTAAACAACTCCTCACCCACAATAATACAACAACCAGACTTAACATGGACACTGGTTGGGCGATCACACAGGGACACCCCCCCCCCGGACGTTTCATGGTTGATTGATCCCTGTGCCACCACGGTAACTCGCTGCCACCAACCAGGAACTTCCTGGTAATCACTGAGTCCAATCAGGGATTTTAAAGTGAACCAAAACTTCAGTTTATTTCTTAGAAGTATAGCAAGCGTATGGTTTCAAAGATGGTGTTCAGTCAATATTAACTTGGTTCCTATACCTTCCACCCTCAAGTTCACAATTCAACCAACCTCCTCCCAGTTCCCAACCAGAACTGCCTAGGTCCTTTTCTGTTCCTTTCAGATGCTGACTGTCACTGACTCAGATTTACTTTCTCACACAGCTTAAACCAACCCACAGACTCCCCTCAGCTCAACAACCACAACTCTCTCTTTCTGTTTCCTGCTCAGCTCTTATTCTTTCTCTTTCATTTTCCTGCTCAGCTCTATGAGACAGTAGTTTAGAAGTTGATTAATAAATCAGTGGAGATGATGATAATGTGCACTAAATCTGGTCTGCAAATGTGCACAAAGGGGTGCTTCTTGTAGCTGTCCCATAACTTTGGAATTTTCTTCCTTCTCCCTCCCCACTTCAAGCTGTCATTTGGTAGTTAGAGGTAGGGAGGGGACAGAGCAGTGTAATTATCATTGCATTAGTTTCCTAAAGCACTAAATGTGGGATAAGCTGGATGTCAAACACATGCATTATTTTCAGAGTGAAAGTTAGTTTTGTTCTGGATCGAGTTTCTGAATGTGCGAAACTGACCCTTGAGCCTGAGGGGTCTTTAATATCACACAAGGAGGAGAGATTCTCTGTCAATTTCACAAGCTCCTTTGTTAAGACACTAATTTTGCATCTGGCACTTCTTGTCTCCTCCCCCACCCCACCCAACATAAGAAGAAAAATATTAACGTTTTTATTCTTAAAGTTTTTAAGAGGCACATTTCAAATATAGATAGTGCTATTTAAAATGCCTATAAAATGCTCAAGCAAATAGCAATAATTTCTTTCCTTGGCCCCAATACACAGCCAAAAGGAAGAAGGATTTGCAACGACATACAATACTGCAGGAGAGAATTTCTCCATTAAACTGAAAAATAGTGCTTCAAGTGCCCTATTCAGATGGGTAACATTTAAGTGTCCTTTAAGAAAGAATGGGGAGCCAGGCTAAATGAATTCTATTGTTGTCTTAATTAACACACCAGGAAAGTCTTCTTTTTGACAGAGAGATATGGCCTAAATCATAATGAACCAGCCTCTCTCCCTCTCCCCCTCTCCCCTCCATCATTGTACAAAAGGACTTTAAAAACTCTTTACCGGAAAGCATGGGTTGTATACACCTTTATAGCTGCTATCTTTCACCCCTCTCTTTCGTCTTTCCTAGTTCAACTGCTCCTGCAGTTAGTAGGTCACAGAGATTCCCTTCACCCCCAAATTCACCTTTGAATTAACTAAAAATGAAGCTCTATCAAACATGAGATTCACAGTTGCTGATCCGTACTCCCTCAGGAAATGTACTACATTCATAGAAACCTACTCAGTTTGGCAATTAACGAGAAATCTTCCATTCTCTCACTCAACAACAACCCACCATTTCCTCTAGGTTAAACATATCTAGGCTTTTAACACCCTCTCCTCATTTGACCTGCCTTTTAAATATTCATTTATTAAAAGCATTTCTAAACCACTTAATATTTAAAAATATCCAAGAAGTATACAACACCCTAATAAAAAACAATAATAAAATAGTGTCATAAACACATCGATTACACACACCCCACACCAGTTTTTATAAAAAACAGGAATTTGTAATATCTGGGTAAAATCTCATGGGCCAGAGGAGTCATAGGCAAACTCGGCCCTCCAGATGTTTTGGGACTACAACTCCAATCATTCCTAGCTAACATGACCAGTGGTCAGGGATGATGGGAGTTGTAGTCCCAAAACATCTGGAGGGCCGAGTTTGCCAATGCCTGGGCTAGCGAAAGCCTGGGCGAAAAGAGATATCTTTACAAGATGTCTGAAGTAACTGATGGAGCATGATTCATATATGGCAGAGGGAAAGGCATCCCTCAGTATAGGAGCAATGACAGAAAATGCCCCCCTTTGGTGTGGGTCACTCTCTTGTGATATTCTGTAGGACTGGGTGCCTCAGGTAAAAAAAAAATCCAGGTGATCTGATGGATCTTACAGGTGTTGTAAGAAAAAAAAAATCCAGGTGATCTGATGGATCTTACGGGTGTTGCTTAGCAACCTAGCAAAGTGACATGATCTTCATTGAGGTAGCACATGTGATTACCTGTGTAGTTTAGGGGGAGTTTTCAGGAGCGTGGCAAGGGGTGCGGTGGGTGCGGTCTGCCCCAGATGTCCCCACTGAGGGATGTGACAAAATGATGGGTGGCACTCACCGCGGAGCCTGCAGCACGCCCGAGCCATGCGTCTCCTGGGAGTGACATGGTGGCTTGCGTGCCCGCAGGCTCCATGCTGCCCAAATGGTCCACCCATTGCCTCCTCTTCAGCTATAGGGCAGCTGAGTGGGAGAAGGCAGGCAGACTCCTTGGAGGCCCCGCCCCAGGCCCCAGGCTTGCTCCGCCACTGGGAGTTTGGTCAAATATAACCATGCTATTCGAAAGGCCTGAACTAAGAAGGACAAAACTGCACTGTTCCATTCCCTCATATTAAACACTGTTTTTGATCAGTTTGCTCAGTAAAGTGTTATCAGGACTTTTCTCTCTGGACCTCATCTGCTTTGTCGTCTTGAGAGTCCCATGGATTGCAAGAAGATCAAACCTATCAATTCTTAAGGAAATCAGCCCTGAGTGCTCCCTGGAAGGACAGATCGTGAAGCTGAGGCTCCAATACTTTGGCCACCTCATGAGAAGAGAAGAATCCTTGGAAAAGACCCTGATGTTGGGAAAGATGGAGGGCACTAGGAGAAGGGGATGACAGAGGACGAGATGGTTGGACAGTGTTCTCGAAGCTATGAACATGAGTTTGACCAAACTGCGGGAGGCAGTAGAAGACAGGAGTGCCTGGTGTGCTCTGGTCCATGGGGTCACGAAGAGTCGGACACGACTAAATGACTAAACAACAACAACAATTTCCAAGGGGGTAGAGAGGATAAGTGTGAATGTACTCTCATCTTTCAAGGAGTCCAAAAGTTATCAAATCTCACCCATGCTACTGTTATCTCCCTTGCCACCCTTCAATGGCACATGCTTTAAAAAATGAATTTTCAATAGCAGATACACTACATATATTACCTTGGAGATGTCCCCCACCCTACACCAACACACACACACACGAAATCTATGTCACCTTGATATCAAAGAGGGATGCAGTCAGCCTCTCCTTATCAGGCTAATACTGGCAAAGACTATCTCCCAGCCACTCTTCCCCTGCTCTGCTTCTCTTTGTGCTTTCTGATTACTGTCTGCCCAGTTAATTTCTCCAGCTTTTCAAATAGCACTAATCAGGAATTAAAAGCTAGCATCAGCTTTGTGAGCTGCAGATTCCTGCCCCGACTGGTTAGAGCGGATTTTCAGAACAAGCGCAATTCTCGTCCCTTGCTGATTATCTCCAGACAAGCTCATAATCCAGCCGCTAGTATTTATGAAGTCAAGCAGTGAAATAAACAATGTTGATTATAATCAACTGTTCTTTTTTTATTATTCTCACGAGATAAGCAAAAAACGAAACAAAAAACAAACCCAGACTTTAATGCCACCATCTTTCTGCCATCTGGTTTTCTCTCTCTTTTTTTGCTTGGCTTGTGTTTTGTTCTTTCTTCCTTTCATAGGAAAAGTAGGACAGAGATGCCTTTGCATGGAAAGGGAAGCAATTTCACTGATGCCCCCTGTACTTTCTAGATCCCACAAGGTGCAACCGCAGACGACAATCCCTTATCTTTTTCAATCTCTTGTTTGGCAAGTAAATTAAGAATTTCAGATGGGATTATAGCGATTAAGATGTTGGCTAAAGAGCTTATGCATTTCTAAACAGGTATAGATTTTAGGGGACAAAGAGAAGGTCAGCAGATTTGGTCAGGAAAAGAAATTCTTTAGAGACAGAAGGAATGAAGGGTGGATGTATCCTTTTGACTAGCGTGTAATCAGTAACAGTGATGCCAGAGTAATTAAATGCTGTTCTTTTTCCAACAGAGTTGAAACTATTTGGAGACGTTAGCATTTCAGGTTCCGTTGTGGGTTTTCTTTTCTTTTCCTTTGTGAATATTTCAGTGGCAGGTAGTGAGTTCAGAAAGGCAAATCTTATCAGTGATGGGGGGGGGGTTGTAAAAAGTACGGTAATTTTAAATCAGAAGGTTACAACTAAAAAAAGGAAGGAAAACAGCTGCATATCAGAATGCAGATGGTATCTCAGTATCAGCAGTGGGGGGGGGGCTTCTGTTAGCTGTAAGAATAGAGTTTCTTAGCAAGTTCCAATCTAGGGTTGCCACATCTTGAAGAGCAAAAAAAGAGGACAGCCCAAGCTGCTGCTAGCCCAAGTCAGGGAAAGAGCCATGGGGGCATGGATGTTTGGGGCTGCCGCCACTGCACCCGTCCACCTCTTTCCTTGGCTTGGGCTGGCAGCAGCTGCAGCATGCAAGAGCAGCCCAAGCTCAAGCCTGAAGATCCCAGACATTTCTTTTAAAATATAAAAATCTGCCTGGATGGGCATGTTGGCCCCCCAAAAGAGGACATGTCTGGGGTTTCCCGGATGTATGGCAACCCTAATTTAACATGTGGTATGAGGACTTTGATTTGGAGTGTAAATGGCAATATGTGTGGCTGGTATGGATGGGGGCTGAATTCACTGCAGTTTACAAAACTATATGCAAACCAAAACACAATTACCCATTGAAATTCACACTTCTCCAAATTTTGAAATTCAGTTCTCCAGCCAAGGAAATGCACATACCAGGTGAAGTGTGCATAAAAATGCATATATATTAGTGGAGCCAGTATATTAAAAAAAAAGTTTTTAAAAATGTGTATATTAGGCAGAATCACGTACAAAATGTGACTATTAAGATAATTTACTCCAAAATGCAATAGGAAAATTGAGAAACAAAGAGAAACTGAAATTGACAGCTCTGCTCATCCCTTCCAGTTAGTTTAAGTCAATGTCATAAAAGGTAAAGGGACCCCTGACTATTAGGTCCAGTCGTGACCGACTCTGGGGTTGCGCATTATTGGCTGAGGGAGCCGGCGTACAGCTTCCAGGTCATGTGGCCAGCATGACAAAGCCACTTCTGGCGAACCGGAGCAGCACACGGAAACGCCGTTTACTGTCCCGCTGTATCTACTTGCACTTTGACGTGCTATCGAACTGCTAGATTGGCAGGAGCTGGGACCGAGCAACGGGAGCTCACCCCGCCGCGGGGATTCGAACCGCCGACCTTCTGATTGGCAAACCCTAGGCTCTGTGGTTTAACCCACAGCGCCACCTGCATCAATGCCATATGATGGTTCAATACGATGTCTGATAACCTTCCATGAGTACAGAGTGGTTGGGTAACTGTGGATTCAGGAAGATTCAAGAACATGTGTGCCCATGGCCCATGGCCCATGGCTCACAGAGCCTCCCGGTTGAAACTTCTACTTCTACTTGAGCTTGAACCAACTTGAACACATATTCCCTAGAAGGGTGAGGAGGACAGCAATTTTTGACTGAAGTGGTAGGGTTTTTTCTTCTGCTGTTTTTCTTTTCATTTAACTATTCTTTGTTGTAATTTTATTGTTATTGTATAATGGTTTTCCTGTTAATGTGATGTTTTAAAAACTTCCACAGGCCGATAACAAGACCTTTTGGGGGGGTGGGTGAGGTAGGGTTAAGGAGACAGGGAATCATATATACAGTTTAACTTGATTGTATTAACTACTAATGTATTTGTACTCATTGGCTAGAACACTTGGCAGCAGGAACATATTTACCATCTAGTTAGCAACCGGGTAGAATCCTGCTTGTAATCACACACATTCACAAGTAAATGGGATGATGACTTTTTAAATGAATAAATAAATTAAAGAAGCACCCTGGGGTGTCCCTGAGATTCAAAGAGCTAAGAACAGTGTCTAGAAAAGGTGCTACTGGGAAGGTTCCTACAGGGCTACAGTAGTACCTCGGTTTAAAAACAGTCCAGTTTAAGAACAATTTGGTTTACGAACTCCACAAAACCGGAAATAGTGTCCCGGTTTGAGAACTTTACCTTGGTCTAAGAACAGAATCTGAATAGTGGAAGGGCACCGGCGGTGAAAGGCCTCATTAGGGAAAGCGAGCCTCGGTTTAAGAACAGACTTCCGGAACAGATTAAGTTCGTAAACCAAGCTACCACTGTACATGCAATAAGATAGATAGATGATAGATAGATAGAGATACCTATGCAGCTTGAATACCTTTTCTGAACAGGGTTAATTCTACCTGCTAGCTACCTTAGCACATGATACACTGAATTCTTTTCACTCAAGGTGCAAGTTATTTTCTCCGGATATACACAAGCTATTCTAATTGGTGTCTGACAACCTTTTCCTTTTATTTCCCTCACCCTGCATTTTCTTCCCTCCTTGTCTTCTTTGTTTGTTTTTAATCACATTGCACAAACAGCAGCCCTTCTTTCATAGGTAACACCCCCCCCCCAAAAAAAGAATGTGCTAAAGGACAAATGCAAACTTTCCTGGGTTTGATCTTTGCACTAAAACTTTCACTGAATTGGATGCACGTTATGAGAAAGGATGTGGTATGAACACTTTTGAGGCTTTTCATTTGTTTTGGTTTTCCAGGCTGGGAATCGTGCAACCCCCAAGAAATACATGAAGGCACAAGCCTGGCCCCAGAGCCACGTGAACCAGACCTATAAGGAGAGTCAGACCCACAGCATATTGGTCTAAAAGTGTAGCTTCCTCAGCCTCTTTTAGAACTAATAACCTTCATAGCCAAGAAAATGAGCAAACAAAAACTGGCCAAAACATAATGTGGTGCCCAGAGGCTGACCCCAGACTAAGGTATTTTTGTAGTTCAGGTAACATTTAAGGTAGGTAGGTAAGTCAACCCAATATTGACTGAGGTGACTTGGCTCAGTCTATTTTTATTTTTCACCTCTGAGCTTATCTCCTTGTTTTTAAAAAGTGGTTCTGGGTGGTGATAGTGGTGGGCATATCTCAGTGGTCAGGATTTTTTTCAAAAAGGGCATTCTGAACATGGGCGTATCCAGTGCGGGGCAGGGGGCAGCTGCCCCCCTAGAAGCAGGGCCAGCGCAGCCGTGGGCGAGAGCAGCGCTGCCAGCGGGGCTGGTGCGCAGAGGCAGAGGCGGGGCATGAGTTTGGCATTCCCGCCCACCGCACCGCACCCTCCCTCCAGCTCCCCGCTGCACTTGTCCTTGCCGGATGGCGCAACAGAAAGCTGGAGGGCGCGGTGCAGTGGGCGGGAACACCGGACTCGCGCTCTGCTGGGCTGTTCTCCGCCTCTGCCCACCAGCCCCGCCGGCAGCGCCACTCTCACCCACAGCTGCACGCTCCACCAGGGTCCTGGCCATAGTGCACCGAGGGCAGCCCGGAGGCCAGAGTGAGTGCCCTGGCTGTGTGCTGTCAGTGGAGCCCCAGCGACCCGACTGCAAAAAGGTTCGTGGCGCCTAGGTGAGACCAGAGTCAGTTTCACCTGGGCTCCGCAGCCCCGCCCATGTTCCCACTTTGTGGCCCCTCCCCTCCCGTGCCTTGGCCCCGCCCCTTGCCCCCCTAGTTTTGATCCTGGGTACGCCCCTGATTCTGAATGCAAATGTACTGTGTAAAAAGAATGACTGATAAGAAATAGATTGGCAGGGGAAGAAGATGAAGGAGCAGCAGTTGCACCTAAGTTTATTATGAGATCCATCAGCTCCTGCTTTTGTAGAATCTACATAATTGTAGGTTTTGATCTAATCTGCACAAAAAAGGAGGGGAGGGGGATTTCTTGAAACTTGATGTGTTTTTTATACTAGCTTTATTATTAAGGAAGTAAGGAGAATGACAAAAACACTTATTGATATCGTTTTGTTTTCATCTGAACATAAGCGAAGGAAGGAAGGAAAGTCTTTAGAACAATAACAATGCACACACACTCACACACAAAGAGAGGGAGAGAATATATGCTTGAATTATTTAGCATATCAGGGACTTGGCTGGAACTCCCGAGAAAGTGCCTCCAGTACAATGCACTGCATCCCTATTTTATACACCATTGCACAGAACATCTCCAAATTGCCCTGGAACTCATGCATTGCCCTAAGGCTCCCTCGCATTATTCCCAAGCTGTGGTTACTTCTAATGCTCTGTTAATCGTTCTGTGCTCTAACATGCTCTGGAGGAAAATCAGAACATCCCCACAAAGTCAAAGAGAAGTCCCACTAATGAAATTAAGCGAAAGGAATATAATGTGTTTTTTGTCAATGCAGACCCCCTTAAGCTAAACTTTGGATGGTGATGCACATGGATTATTCAGTAGGAAACACTTTTAATTAGTGTTACTTTTACACTTATTTTGCAAAGGATGAAAGGAATCCAAACTGTCTATTGTCATTGTTGGGGCAGGGGGATACATGGGACCAGGCAAATCTACTCTCAACAAAGCATTCCTGGAACCTCTACCTGTAACTCAAGCTACCTTAGGATACAATCAAGCTCTTGTCATGGAAAGCGCAAATTCCTTCCCTCACTTGTCTTTTCCCACAAGCTATTTTAATCAGTATCTAGCATTCTTTTCTTTCTGCAGCCTACATTTTTTTATTGCCATGTAGTTCTTTTTGTTAAATGGAGAGAGAGCAAGGGGAAAAAACTATGTTCAAAGAATACGGTGTGAAATCTTTAAGAACATTTAAATTGGCACTGCCTTAAGAGCATTTTGCAGGGTATAAAAAAAGATAAGGGGGAGGGAAACACACATTTCTTGACTATGCATTGCTATTGATTTCTAAGCAGCCTGATGTGTTAATGTGTTAATGTAATTGCTTTAATGGACAACTGTCTACAGCTTGTAAACTCAAATGAACCCACATTGTTCCATTGTAAAGACATCCGAAATAGTATCATTTGTAATAGGGTCCATTAAAAAAATGTAGCAAGAGAGGGTGGTGCTGATGGTGGTGAGGAGATAATCTTTTGGGGAGTCTTCAAACTAAATTTGTAGATTATGTCTAAGTGATAGGAAGCCAGTATTGTCATCAACTGAGTGCTGACTGTCCTTGACAGTTCTGACATTTAAACAGTCAGTTGTGAGTTGACAGATTCAACAGGAATGGCCTCATTATTTATAGTGCTGTGTGGGAGTTGGGAGACCTAGGATTTTCTCCCCCATCAGCCTCTGAATGGCAGACAGCCATGGACCCCCTGTTGCATTTCAAAGTCCTGTCTCCTTCCTTTAGATTCTCTAATTGTATGCTTCTCATCTTCCACCAGCTTCTTCCTGGGGTTTCTTTGTGTCCCAGTCAGCAGGTTACAACCAGTACAGGACTCCCTAAAGTGAGTCATTGTCACAGTGAGAAGTTATCCAGCAAAGATTGCTTAGAAATGAGAAGGCCTTTGGGAGCCCTTAAGCAATTAAGCTAAGAAACTGGAAGTCCAAATCACTGGCTCTGTTTGCAGGATTTACACTTTATCTTCTTCCCACTTACGCCTCACACCCTTCCCAAATCTGCTGCAGTGGGTTCAAGGGGGCTCAAAACACATTTAGGGGGCAGATGGGGGGGGAGAGGGGGCAACATTCTGTTGCACAAAGCAGAAATTTTGCACTGATGGAATGCTCAAATAGTGCTACTCACTGGAAGAATTTGGGCAACTATCTCAGTTGAATAATCCAAGACACCAACAAATGTTCTGCCCATGCACCCAGGTCCATATAACAGCATGGCTCAGAGTTGGTTTGATATCAGATTGTTCTGAAAAGTGTTAACCATAGTTTCTTATTTTCAACAAAACATGAAATGGAAGACTTCTAGTACTTATGTACTAGCATCCCTTTCACACTGCAGAACCTGTGGTGTTACAGAATTGTGACCAATATCCCCATGTTATTCATCCATGGGAGTGGCAGGAAATAACTGTATGCTGGTCTACTGCCCCAAATTTCATCATTTTACTCCCACAGTTTTCCAAATTAAGGGTGGTGCCAAGGTTTGGGGTCTCAAAAATTGTGTCAAAAAACTGGGGTCATCCAATACACGGATGGTGGCATGGGGGGGGGGGAGGAGAAGCAGCATGCACACACACACACACACACCAGTTGGCGGGAGTGCAACTTCCCCGATGCCGCTGTGCACGGGAAACAATCTAGGAAGTGTTTCCTGTCTGCAGCTGTGGAGGGAGAACCTCAACAACTTTGGGCTATCTCCCCTCATTTTCTTAAAATTGAGTCCCCCAAAATAGGGGGGTCTTATACATGGGGGCGTCTTATAGATGGAAAAGTATGGTAGAAGGAACTTAGGAAGCACTGGTGGGAATGACCTCTGCTTTAAGAGCTGCAGTTTTCTGTCCTTTACCTATATGCCAAACCACTACTGCTCTGCACTCATCCATCTCTCTTTCTGCCTTCACATACCCTTCCTTGGTTTCAGAAACCATGCTAAGCTTAAGATTGCATGCCTTACAAACACACACAAATATATATATATATATATATATATATATATATATATATATATATATATACACACACACACACACACACACACACACACACACGTCTGCGCACACACCTGCACACTGCATTCTGAGAAGTTTTCTCAGGGCATTAAAAAAAATGAATTTTCAAGGGAAACATTGGTAAATAAGATGGCAGCCAGTACTTTTAGTGGGGCCCACAATCTTTCCCCACCCACACCATTGCTTCAGTTGAAGTGATGCTACATCATGACATAGTCTCATTCCAGAAACATTGTGGAAGAACATGAGAGTCAGTCTGGCTACAGATTGGCACCTGAAGTGGTAGGACACTTTTTTTAAGAAAAGGAGGATGGGAAGATGCTGCTCTCACTTTCACCAGTAGGTTCTGTAACCCTGAAGTTGTTCACAATATATTTCTGCCCCACACCAAAGACAAAGAACTCGTCGTCATCCCCCCCCCCACACCATTGCCATTTGCAAACCCTCAAATCATTGATTTCACTGAAAATGTTCTTGTTGAAATATTTGCATCAGCAATATACTCTCCTATACCAACTGAGTTTCCTTAGTGAATTTTTAGCTATATTTAGCACAGAGTTTGAATGTGACTATATTTAACAAGCTCTTGCCAAATCCAAGGGCACAGAGTCAGAATTTTCTTGGATAGATGGAGAATCATGTGTGCAAAGAAGTGTGATGCATGTGATATGCAACACAGTCCACAGTTCTAGAGTTGTACTCCTGACCAGATCATTGCCAACCATCTCTCTTTAGGAGCAATAGGGGAGGGACTTCAATCAGATCATTAACTCTTCCCCTTATTGATGTGTTCATTGATTATTTGACTGGGTGGTGGTGATTCCTTCATGCACCTAAAGTCATGTTTGGCCCTCTGGCTGCTCCTTCTAATCCACAGAGGTCATTCTCCTCTGCTGGAGGGCAGAGCAGATCTAGCACTCCCTAAAGTAGCCTGCTGTGTTCAGGGGCAGTCTATCTCATCACCAGTACTGAAGCAAGATTTAACCACTAGATCAGTCAGCTTCTGTACATGGATTAGAAAGGGGATACCATCTTGTCCTTTTCTTCAGGCAGCAAAATGTCACAAGACAGCCCTGCCTATGGTAGTGCCAGTATATATACTTGTTCCTTGCATTCTGTGCTAGTACTGTTAACAAACATAATGCCCTGCAGTTGTTCAACTCCCATCAGCCCCATCCAGAGTAACCAGGGATGATGTGACCAACAATATATGGACATAGCTGCCAAGTTATCCCTTTTTTTAAGGGATTTTCCCTTATGCTGAATAGGCTTCCTCGCGAGAAAAGGGAAAACTTGGCAGCTATGTATATGGAGGGCTATTGTCAGTTACTCCTGAAGAAGGTGGTGGTTCTATTAAAAAAACACACACAACACTATTTTGACACAACAGGTAACACCAAGATTTCATCAGAAGATGAAAAGGGTACATTAAATAATTCAGAGTATCTGAATGCCCCATATAACCCTTTAAGATTGTGAGATGTTTAATCTTTTAACCTCTGCATTTCCTATGAATTCCTGGATGCCTTGCTTCCAACTGTGCCACACTGTCAGGGAAAAAAAGTAACAACCACAAAAGTTTCATTTAGTTTTAATGCTTCCCACCCCCTTTCATTTTTCACACACACACACACACACACACACACACACACATACATATTTGCAGTATAATGGCTAAAGTTAGAGAGGAAAGTGCATTCAGCAAAAGTCCTTAGAAGATATGTTCAGTATTATGATATCTCATCTTACAGGAAACCCACGAAACTCATTGGAATTCTTTAAATACATGATAAAGCAGTAACATTTCAAGACAGCAATTTATCATTTCCAAAGGTTTCCAAACCTCTGGTCAAATCACAATGAAACTGGCTTTAACTCACAATTACCAATGAGGTCAAACTTTGGAGAGGCGTTTTCCTAAGGAACTGAATGATTTAGTCATTTTTGAATGGATGTTTCCAGTATATAGATTAGAGCAGTCCAAATGCCCAGAAATCCATGTAAAATGTCAGCAGTAAAAAGGGATGCTGCTACAGGTGATGATATTACCCCTTTTCATGTACAGTGGAACCTCGGTTTATGAACACCTCGGTTTATGAATTTTTGGTTTACAAACGCCGCAGACCCATCTGGAACGGATTAATTCACTTTCCATTACTTTTAATGGGAAACTTTGCTTCAGTTTATGAATGCTTCAGTTTAAGTACTCCGGGGACCGTCTGGAACAGATTAATCCACTTTGCATTACTTTCAATGGGAAAGTTTGCTTCAGTTTATGAACGCTTCAGTTTATGAACAGACTTCCAGAACCAATTGTGTTCATAAACTGAGGTACCACTGTATTTAAAGACTTTTAATGAGTTATTATTAATTGTTTTAAGTTATTCTTATGTTACATTTGAAAGGCCAAAAGTACCATCTTTGGCCTAAACTTGTTAACATCTAACAGGATATGACTAAAACCATCAGTCTAATAAGCACACCTCAGGATGCCTATTCACCCAATGGGATGTTTATTCAGAGCACTTGCAGTGATGAAGCCCTCTAGGCCCCAGATGGTAAGACATTCCAGGCTTCCGATCCGTCACGCTGGTGGAAAGAGGACGCAGGGACTTCGCGCTCCGAAGTCCCTGGCTTCGTGGAGGGGGGGGAAGTCCGCAGAGCGAGCGGACTCCCCCCAAAAACATCGGGTAGAGAGTCCCGGTGACATAGCGCCCAGCTGTTTGCTCCGGACGCGATTCCTCCGCTGCCCAAGAGCTCCGTAGAGTGATCGAGAGCCAGCGGAGTGGAGTCGCGGGAGCCATTTTTGGGTTTCATCTTACCTCCTTGAAGTGAAGCTCCGAGTCCTCAGCCTGCAAGCGGCGGATTCTTCCAAGAAAATAAAAGACTTTTACAAAGTAAGTTAAATCTTTATTTGGACTTTAAAATTTCAATTCTGAAGATAGGAAGAGATTTCAAAACAACGGAAGCCGATCTCTTCCAAATGGTCAATTGGGAGGCGCATTAAATATCCTCAAGCCGAAAGGGGAAGTTTTCTCTAGATTGTGGACCCGAGAGAAAGAAAGACATTACAAAACCTTCCCAGCCCCCGATGTCGATACCCCTTGAGGTTCAGCAGTAACAAGGGGGAAGACGTTTTGACAGCTTATTTTGTATGTTTTGTATGTTTTGTTTCTATAAAAATCAATAAAAATTATTATTAAAAAAAGACATTCCAGAGAGGAGAGGCCCCTGTAAAGAAGGCTTCCTCCTAATATTCTTAATGTGCCTAATAAGCACATAATGGATTTTTTATATGTTGTTTTCACAAATATTTGCATTTTTAGGCAACTTTCCCCTTTTGCTTATATATTACTTGCAGGGAGAACTGCACTGCAAAATTTGGAGAAGTGTGGATTTCAAAGGATGGCTGTGTTTCAGTGCCATGTAAACTTTCACAATGTGTTGGGTAGGTTTACCTATGAATGTGAACTAAATCAAACCTCCCACCCCCCCCAAAAAACCTAGTTCAAAACAACTAAATCTGTGGTAAGAAAATGGAGCAAGATAAACACACAATTCTGAAAACTGCACATTTTCCAACAGCAGCAATTAATGAAAGAGTTTTACCAAGGAGATCCACAATTTTAAGTGTACTCTTTTACATAGTTTTATTCTGATTTGCATTACTGGTGGTATATTTCACTTTACTCAGTTTCCTATGTATTAAGAGCAACAGTTTTTTTCGCATCTTAAGGGGCAAGACTTGATTTGCCCAGAAAATCCAGCATTCTAAGTTTGCCCATGTTACAGTTTACTTGTGTTCACCTTGTCTTATTTTTATATTGTTAAACTTTGTTTTGTGATGGCCTAAGGACTAGAAACAAATCTGATTCCGAGAAGCACAGTGGTAAAATCACCACAGTGGAGTACACATAATGTTCTTCATGTAACCCAGCAGCTTTCTTTTCTGGGGGTGGGGGTGGGGGGGATCATGCCATGGAAATTGCCTTGGGATAGAAAATCAGACAGAACAGATACACATTTGCACACACCCACATTTCCAGAGCATATTGATTTATGGCAACAAGCAAACAGCAACAATATTTCTTCCTTTATTCTTTAATTATCCCTATCCTCCTTGTCAATTTCAAGTGGATGGCAAAGATTTTCTGTAACTACTACTGCCATGCAGGGGGGAATTCTTAAGGAGAAAATGCAATCCAGCAAGACAAATTCTTTTCTCTTTTTATAGGAACAAAGAATAAAGTTAAAAAGATGGTATAATGAAATACTATCTGCAAAATACGAAAACCTTTCTTCCTGTGGCCAGGTTTCTGCCTGATGGGTCGTTGCAATGGCATCTCAGTTAAATGAACCAAAGTGACAGCTACTGGGGTCAAATCAGCACTTTGTTTTCTCTCTTTAATAAGATTTGAAGGAAGCCGTTAACTTTTAAAATACTTTTAAAAGCTCATACCAAAATAAAAACTTAGTTGGTCTTTAAGGTGCTACTGAAGGAATTTTTTTTTATTTTACTTCGACCCAGACCAACACGGCTACCTACCTGTAATTTTAAAATACAATTATTTGAAAGCCTGTGAAAGTCGTCTCTTCCTTCCCCCCTTTCCCGCCTCCAAATGATTTGTACAGTACTCCAAAACCTCAATCATATAATTAAATATATGCATTTAATTTAGCTTGACATTGATAGGATATACCAATTTCCTTTCCAAATATTGCATGCAAAACAAAAACAGTATTAGGAAGTCAGGTGTTCATGACATGCTCAACACACACATGCATGCTCCTTTTTCATATTTGTAGTAGGTGTTTCAATGTTACAAAATGTGTTTTCTGTAGGGTAAAGGAACATACAGTTTGGAATTAAATGTTCACAAGCCATACAGGGAGCATACTCAGGCTTCAAATTTTATACTTGGGAATAAGTTCCATTTAAATCAATAGGACTTCATTCTGAGTAGTGATAGATAGGAATGTACTAGTGATTGCAGAAGATGACACCATCATTACACACTGCCCAGAAGTGTCTGGCAAGCCACTGTTGAAAACAAAGTACTGGTATTTCAGCCTGTAGTCCAATGATATCATACCCTCCAACTTTTCTCCAATGAAAATAGGTACGTCCCATTTCATACTGGTAATTTTACTATTCATATCTCACACACTTATTAGGTTGCCCCAGCCACTCTGGGCAGCTTCCAACATATATAAAAACCTTAAAACAAAAACAAAAACTTCCTTATACAGGAATGCCTTTAGACGGCTCAAGGGTTAGATAACTCCATACCCTCCAACATTTCTGCGATTAAAATTGGGACATCCTAAGGAAAAGCTGGACAATCTGGGATCAAATCAGAAACCAGGACGGCTTCTCTAAATCAAGGAAGTCCCTGGAAAATAGGGGCACTTGGAAGGTCTGTGATCTATGTAAGCTACCATACCATCTTTCGGCAGAAACATTGTTCCTTTATACAGGAAATTCTGAGTGATGCCTTTGATTAATATTTGGAAACTACAGACAGGATGCTGGCAAGAAGTTATAATGGACCTTATTCCGATATTATCCCAACTCCTTTGCCTCCTGGTTTGTTTCTGACTCCAGAACAAATGCTTTGTTCCACATCCTGCTTCCACCTGTGGTTATGTTGGTGGGTTCATATGACAGGGCCTTCTCAGTAGTGGCACTAGTAGGCTCCCTTTCCTTGGAGACACTTCCTTCTTAGCCTTCATGGAAATGGTGAACACTCCCTCTCCATAGGTGAGTTTTTAATGTTACATGCCCCTATATTATTTGCCTTAGGGAGGGAGTTGTTATTGTGTTTTATGTTTAAGCCACCTTTCATACCACATACCTAACAGAAAAATGGTATAAGAGCAGTAAATGAGAACACATGTCATTGAACATGCAGGAATAACCACACACTTTCAAGCTCTTCACAGCTCTGTGACTATTCTTCCAGTAAATAATAATGAATTGCAGTTAATTGTTGAGAAACAACAGGTGTTGGGGCTCAATGAGATAAAATGGCATCATCATTATTTCTTATTTCTAAAGCACTTAGTATGTGCTTGGTAATGCACCGAAATAAAACACTAGGCCTTGTCTGCAGGCTTGCAACTGAATGAGTGACTAAAAAGGCAATCAATGAGAGTGAGTGACTGAATATTCAGTCAGATAGGAGACATGGAAGGAAAGGGGGGGGACTCCTATATTCCCTCCACTAAACAAATTGGATAAAGGGACAGATTAAAAACTCCCCCCTTAAAGTAAGCCTGGCCATTTCAGTATTTTCACTTTCTCACTTTCCCAAACTTAAATTCAGTTCCCCATATTTCTGCAGCAAGCCATTATGCTTTGTTTGTTTGGTAGGGGAAAACATTAATTAATAATAATAATAATAATAATAATAATAATAATAATAATAATAATATATTATTTATACCCTGCCCACCTGGCCGGGTTCCCCCAGCCACTCTGGGTGGCTTCCAACAAAACATTAAAATACAGAAATCCATCAAACATTAAAAACTTCCCTAAACAGGGCTGCCTTGAGATGCCTTCTAAAGGTCTGGGAATTGTTGTTCTCTTTGACCTCTGGTGGGAGGGCATTCCACAGGGTAGGTGCCACTACCGAGAAGGCCCTCTGCCTGGTTCCCTGTAACTTGGCTTCTCGTAGCGAGGGAACCTCCAGAAGGCCTTCGGTGCTGGACCTCAGTGTCTGGGCAGAACGATGGGGGTGGAGACACTCCTTCAGGCACATTATTATATGGAGTCCTTACTAATGTACACATTTTTGCATGCAAGTTTCCCTAATATAATGCACTTCTGTATGTTATATTTGTTTCTATGCACACCTTTCCCCAATTTATATATATATTTTGTAAACACTGTTGGATTGGAGAACTGAATTACAAGAATTGGAAAGCCAAATTTCAAAGGATAGTTATGTTTCATGTATTTGAGAAGTGCAGATTAGATTAGATTAGATAGTTTCTCACTGGAATCGCCAAGCCCCCAAAACTGATCCCATACCTATAGTGCTGATGGATAACTTATGGTGATTGGTGAGAGAGGCAATCTGCATAGCCTCAAGGGCACTCTTTTCAATATGATCATTTCAGGTGTGAGGCCTAGATGTGAGATGATGCTCTAAACCTGAGCTCAAGACTGTGAGCTCTTCATCATCTCTCCCCTCAGCTTCTTCCTGAATGTCATGTCTCCATGGCCAGAAATGTACTAAGTTCTTTTGTAGGTCACACTCCTAAATGCCAGTTGCCAATTCCATGCATGTCTGAGCCTCCTTTAGATTGGGAAGCCTTAGAGAGGATTCTATTTGGTGTCATATTACATATGCGAGCAGTGCCTCCGCTTCACAAAGGAAAACAAAGACCAAGGCACATCTATTTAGCTGTCATAGTGCAGCTATTACAGATGCATGCATTGGATCTATCCATCATCCAAATTTTAAAAGCCCAGAGATGAAACCTGAACGGAGAGAATACCTCTCCATTAAATTGGAGCTCTTCAGCTTCATCTTAATTATGAAAAGGTGACAGATACTATATGGTGGAGAATGTAAGAAAGCTTTTGAGGGTGACTGATAGCCCTTTCTATTCCGACACAGCTGAGGAAGAGAGGTCTTTCTCTGTGTTTGCTGTCAAAAGACCAGCCTGTTAATATGCCAAGCCCTAATGAGACTGACAAGCTTAGTCACAGGGATGGGGAAAGTACTGTTTCTCACCCCAGCCCACCCGCCCTGATCCACTAGCCACTCCGTCATTCCAAATTTGTGAGCTGGTGTGCACATTGCATTTGCCAAGGGGAATGCTGCAGAAATTGAGCAGTTTGATAATGGGGTCCCATCCTTAAAATGGGGCGTGAGTGAATCCTTTGACATGCCAGAGCATCTTTCGTTCTATTTCAACATTTTGTAGATGTTGACGCCTGAATGTGAAGTTGTTTTTGCCAAATTGCTTTAGATTCAACTTTTGCAGTTATTACTTATATAGCCTCTTTACTCTAACTCAGGGGTCAGCAACCTTTTCCAGCCATGGTCCAGTCCACCATCCCTCAGACCATGTGGTGGGCCAGACTATATTTTGAAGAAGAAGAAACAAATGAATGAATTCCTATGCCCCACAAATAACCCAGAGATGCATTTTTTAAAAAATGACACATTCTTCTCATGTAAAAACATGCCGATTCCCGGACCGTCCGTGGGCTGGATTGAGAAGGTGATTGGGCTGCATCCCGCCCCCGGGCCTTAGGTTGCCTACCCCTGTTGTAACTCCTATAATTCCTGACCATCATCAGTTAAACAAAACAAACCAAAAAGTCCCAAAGGGAAAGCACACCAGAGGTACAAGTTGGTATTCCTTTGCATATTTCACTCACTCAGACTTGGGCTGCATAGGGAGTGAGATTGGTTTGCTCATTATGCAAATAGATTGCCTTCCCAATTCATCATAAATTGGGAGTGTGTCGTGCTTGCAGCTGACTGGATCTTTTACCATTTTGATTTTATTCACCCACCCCATTTGAGTTCTGCATACCGTAGAACATTACCCGCCTATCTCTACCACTGCGTAATTTTGTAGTAACATCCCTACTGCCACCCTTACTCCCTCTGTGACAACGTAAACTTTTTTTAAAGGGGGGGGGCGGAAATACCGATAGCACTCCCCTCCCCACACCACTGCAAAGTATGCTATATTGCCAAGTGGTGTCATTCCCCGTGGAATATCTGTGAAGCATTATCTATCTATCATCTATCTATCTATCTATCTATCTATCTATCTATCTATCTATCTATCTATCTATCATCTATCTATCCATAGACCACTTTTCCTCCAAAGAGCTCAAGGTGGCACACACGGTTCTTCACCTTCTCATTTTATTCTCACAAAAAAAAACCCTGCAAGGTAGGTTAGGGGAGAGACAGTGGGGAAGACTGAGTGAGAGAGATTGACTCAGGAAACCTCATGCCTACATGGAGATATGAACCCTTGTCCCCCAGATCGCAGTTCAACATTCTAATCATTGCACCACACTTGCTCTCTGGCTGAGCAATGCTGCCCTTCTCAAAAAAATCTCAGCTGGAACAATGGACTTTTAGGATATTATCACCTGCTGAATGCCCTTCTGCAATGTTTACCCAGTGTGAGATAAGGAACCAGCTAACTAACCACTGCATTACACTGGTACCATGGAACAAATGACAAAGGTGAAAAAAAGGTGAGAGCAGTTGTGGAGAAGTTTACCTCTCAAGTGCTATGTAAGTTTGCTGAAAGTTTAACACAGTTCAGCCTTACCTTGAATCATGGACCTTCAGTTTACAGTCTGATGTGCTAAATAAAACACCCTGCGCACAAAGACACCTGAATATTTGGAATGAGATGTAGAACTACCTAAAGGCTAGTGACTTTTCCTATTATTCAGTCACCAAGGTCAGCCAATCTACTTTCCTTGTATTAAAAAGCTGGGTGACTGGCTGCAGAGTTCACTCTACACAAATGAACTCCATTAAATATAATTTATGTTCTTGATGTGGGTGCTCTCAGACCTGGCCTGCACGAAAATCAAACCTAAATGGCATTTTTCATCAGGATTTCATCTTGATAAAGTGCTTCTCCCCCCCTCCCTCCCTTTATTTCACAGCAGCATTTGATATGCATTTTGTTCTTGTAACAATCTCTCCATCTTGAACCTTATCAAACTCTGACAGAATCTCTTCATCTTAATGAGACAAAAACAGGGATGCTGCGTGTTTGCCCTTACTTTGTTCAGATCGTCAACAGGAGGAACTTGATTGACACTGGCCAGGGGGTAAAAAAAAGAGAGAGGTATTGATCTTATCTGAAAATATCTATTCTCGGCTTGGGTCCCTCCACCCCCATGGAAAGTCTGTTTGACCTGGTTCAGTTGCACATTGTATAACAGGATCAGATATCCCTCACTGGTTAAAAACACAATAAGAAACTCTCTCTCTCTCTCTCTCTCTCTCTCTCTCTCTCTCTCTCTCTGTGTGTGTGTGTGTGTGTGTATATGTGTAATTGTGAGCCATACATGTGTGGGCAAGTGTGATGTAAAGGTTAGAATGCTGGACTAAGACCTGGGAGACCAGAATTCAAATTCCCATTAAGCCATGAAGCTTACTGGGTGATATTGGGCCAGTAAGAGTCTGTCAGCCTAACCTACCTCAGATTGTTCTTGTGATGATTGAATGAGAAGGATAACCTTGAGTTCCTTGGAGGAAAGGTTTGAAATAAATGTATTATTATTATTATTATTATTATTATTATTATTATTATTATTACCCTTCAGTTGTGGCAGTCAATGCAGTAGGCACATGTTTCTGAGGCAGGGAAGCTGAATGACTTGTGCATCATAAATATGCTTATGTTCCTTGGGTAGTGATGGCTACCAACTTGGATGGTTCTAAGAGAGGATTGGAGAAATTCATGGAGAATTCAAGCCTTCCTTTTGCTGCCAGAGCATTACCCCTCTGAATATCAGCTGCTGTTGGGAGAGTGCCACTGCAATCATGTCCAGTTTGCAGGATTCCCACAGGCACCTGGTTGGCCACGTTGAAAGCAGCATGCTGGACTAGATGGGTCATTGGCTTGATTCAACAGGCTCTCCTTATGTCCTTACACCTTGTATAGTTCATGTACAAAGAGAGGCCCCTCTTTACCTGTATGCCACTGAATAAACTGTTTAAGGTGAAGAAAGCTTGTTGCAGGAACACCTCCGGTTGCCACAGTTACTGCTTTCAAAATCCAAATGTGTTGTGCAATGTTATATATCTATGTTGCATTTTATTGGTTTAGTACAGTTATTATCTCTTGAACTGTTTACTGCAGTCAGTATCTTTAAAAAAAATATTGTTTAGTCTAATTGTATACATTTCTTGAATCCTATTGAAAGCAACATACCATTGTTCAGTAACATTATTCTTTACATTCCTTTACATTTAACACACACACACACACACACACACACACACACACACACACACACTAGCTGGCCCTGCCACACGTTGCGGTGGCTCAGTTTGTTAAATGGAGCCTCAGAGCCTCAGAGCCCCACTTCAGACTCCCCTCACCTTCAGAGTCCCTCTGTTTTTCGTATGTTATGTTTACATAGGCACATCCCTGTGTCTCCCCCCACACCCTGTTCCGACCCATTACCTATCCCTGTCTCTCCCCCCATCCCCCGCTTCATCCCTGTGATTGGGCCCACCCTGTCCTGACCCATGACCTATTCGTCTGTCCCCCCCCCCAACCAGGCCCCTACCTCCACTCGGCCTAGTCTGGAAAGCGGCCTAGTCTGCAAAGCCGAGCCTAGATACTGTGGAGAGGGCAGGTTTCATCCCTGTGTCTCCCCCCACCCTGTTCCAACCCATTACCTATCCCTGCCCCCTATTCCTCCCCCACCCACCCACCCCCAGGCAAGGCCCTACCTCCACTCGGCCTGGTCTGGGAAAGCGGACAAGTCTCGAAAGCCAAGCCTGTGGAGAGGGTAGGTTTCCTAGGTGTAGTACCAGTGTAGCTGTCGCTAGAGGGCACTGTGTTGCAATCTCTCCTGTGCTCCCAGCATGCACTTGCGGATGATTTGTGAGTTCTGGAACACGGGGTTTGGGGTTTTTTACATGGCGTAGGGGACACATCTGTGTTTGAAAATGGTCTGGGGACACTCGTGCAGTCACATTTGACTTTGTGTCAAAATTTCAACGCTATCGGTCAAGCAGTTTTGTGGAACATTGGAGACGAAGGAACATACCCAGTTTACACACACACACACACACACACACACACACACACACACATATATATATATATATATATACACACACATATATGTTCCATATAATATATTGTCGATTGTGTACCTTGACTTCAGTTTTTTGCATTTAGCAAGAGATAAGGGAATATATTCTCTAGATTTGTTTTATAAAAGCAGACCTGAAACAAATGGATTCATCCATGCCCATTGCTAGACAGTACTGTGTCCAGACCTTGGTCGGATCCAAAATACTGCAAGTTGCTGCATCACGGGTCTTCAGACTGCAGCTCTTTCCATGATTTATAGTTCAAGTCCTGGCCCTGTGTTCCCTTACAAGCACCTCTGAGATCTGAAATGACTGAAAAATTGAGCAAAGCCATGGAGGTTTCAGGGTCAAGTTGAAATGAAGGCTTTGGAAGGTTATGCTTCCTTCGCTACTTGCTTGTTTATTAAGCCTATGGCACAGCACACCTACACCAGTGTGAGAGGGTGCAAAAGGTAGCTTTCCCCATCGTAAGAATTTGGATTCTCTATCAAATGCAGAATGCCCATTGAACAGGAGGGGAAACTGCCGACTTGCAATAGCAAAAGGCAACTCTATCTGTGATAAACTACTATAGTACAGGCAATCCCCCATTTACGTGGGGGTTACGTTCAGAGGCACAGTGAGTATCGCATATATTTGAAACACCTTTGGAAAAGCCTGTAAGCACTTCATTCTTTCCCCACCCTGCCCCTTTTTGTGACATTTCTGGGTCACTTCCAGGTTTGGCACAATGTGTGTATGCACAGCCACACACTTATTGAACATGTGTAAATGGGGGATTGTTTGTACAGAAAACGCATATTATGCATTTCCTGTCACCCGCTGCCCCAACAGATACATGGTTAGTCACCTTACTAGACCTTTTTTTTTTCATTTCAGAAATTTACTGTCCCATTTTGCTGCACATGTAACCCAGGCCTAAGATTATCAGGATGGGGAAACAGTAGCCATGGCTATAGTTTGACCAAATGTGCTTCAAATTCTATAAGATGTGACATGGAAGGAAAAACAGCAACAAGTAACAACAACACAAGAACAGCAACTCAGATGAAACCAACATTTCACTGCTATGCAATATCCACCCACTCTTGTTAGACTCCCATTCATTTCAACAGGATTTGCAGAAGACGAATTTCAATTGATACAATCATTCATTTACCAATATTTAATACAGGATTGACTGATACTTTCAGATTATCTGGAATTTCGTTTCTGCTTTCCCATACATTTTTTTTATAAAAAAAGCTTATTGGGAAGCAACAGGGAACCCAGCCAATAAATGTGTTTAAATAAAATAACCTTATATTTGACATTATGGCCAATCAAGCTACAAGGAGAAGGGGGGGGATGCAAAACTTCCAACCTGGCAATAATACATAATAATAATATTAACTTACTTGTAGCCTTTCACTTGCAGTTTCTAGTGATGTCTATTCTAATTATAACTAACCTTTCAGAGGAAATCATCCATCAGTTTCTATTAAAGTTTGCCCTGTGTCATTGACAGGACATTTGTCCTGTTAGACAAAATGACAAATTTTAATGAGCTGTATCCACTACAAAGTGGGTTACTGCTATGTCAGGATTTGTTCTTCTACTTTTTTTCAAAACCATGCCAAGGGCTGCAACTGTACCTCTTGGAAGTTAAGATAAAAATAAGTGATGAATTGCATTTTTAAAAAGATGGCATGCGAAACAGAGAAATGCAGAGTGTTTGTTGTTGTTTTTTTAAAGTCTGACAGACTTGTACTGCACCCCAATATTTGATCCCCAGTATTGGATTGTATTCAGCATAGTTCTATACAGCGTAGACCCAGGGCTTATCCACACTTACATTCTGCCCTTTTTCCCGGCAGAGGTCTATGCTTTAACGCTCCATGTCCAAATGTTTTCTGCAAATTGATATTTGCACCAATTGAGCTTTAAAGAACAGGTTTTCACAGGGAAAGCTTGGGGGGGGGAGAGATGCTCAGACATGGAGCTTTAAATCAGACTTTGCCTGGAAGAAAGGGAGGAAAGGTAAGTGTGAATAAGCCCCCACTGAAGTTAGTAGACCTAAGTCCATTATCTAAGTAAGGAATGCCCATTATTTTCAATTGATCTACTTTGAGTACCGTGTTTCCCCCTTTTTAAGACACCGTCTTATTACTTTTTTTTCTCAAAAAACCACAGGGTGGCTTATTTTTGGTGGCATGTCTTACTGGTATTTTTATTACGAGTCTGAGGGAAGGGAGGTGTGCAGCCCTCTCTCCCCGGCCCTGGGATGTTCGCGAAGGGCTGCTCTCTCTCTCCTCCAAGGTGGGGATTCACTTAATAGCAATCTGCTACACTGGAGCTTCTTAAATCTAAACCAGTATAATGGAATCTATCTGTGTGATACAGTCCTAGCAGTAGCCTATACGTAAAGCAAGCAAGGATCTCTACCAGCCAGCTGCCCATTGTCTGATGTTCCAACAATGTAGCACTTTGTAGTCACTGATAGCAAAGAAGCTACCTGCTGAGAACAAAGAAGCCAGCTAAGCAGCAATTAAGATTGCTGACTTGGTAAATGGTAGCAATTGAGAAGCAATTGAGCCAGCGAGGTGAGGAAGCACGTGTTGTTAGGACCTGTTAGGACCGGCAGTTTAACTTTTGTGTAGAGCAGCGTTTAGCAGCTCCGTTTAGCAGCTCGCAAACAGCGAAGGAAAAAGTCCTTAATAAATAAATAAAAGTCCCCAAGGCAAGGACTGCGATCCAAACTACTTACAAATCCTTAAAGGGGCAGCTCCACAGACAACCAAGCAGCATAAGGTAGAAAGAAAACTGCAGCAGGCTTTTTAAAAGGCTGCCTTATGCCTTCGGTAAAAGCAAGGAGACAACAATCAGACACGGGAGATTCCCGTTAAGAGGAAATCAACGTGCATTGAATGGAAAGGTGGGGGGAAGCGAGAGGTGGGCTGTGTGTGTGTGTGTGTGTGTGTGTGTGTGTGTGTGAGAGAGAGAGAGAGAGAGAGAGAGAGAGAGAGAGAGAGACGCAGGGGGGGGGAGAGAGAGACAGACGCGCGCACGGAGGTCTCTCCCTAAAAGGGAAAACAGCCTTTGCATTCTTCAATCGCCCCTCTTTTCTTCCTCGTGCCTTCATCTCCTCCCCACCCCACTTTTCTCCCCTTCACCAAGTAGAGCTTACACAGCTTGGCTAAAAAAATATTTTTGGATCCTTTTATTTAAAAAAATGCTCTCAGAAACGGGAAAGGGAAACCACGAGGCTTTGGCAGCCAGCAGCTACGGCTGTTCGGTGCATTTTTACAAGCTTTTAAAGGAAATACGTGTCTGTGGAACGACAGCAAAATGGGGAGAGATTTTTAGGGGGGGAGTTGGCTGGCGGGAGGGGGGTTATTGCTAGTGGGTGAAGGGTCTATCAGTATGTCTTATTTTCGGGGTATGGCTTGTATCGCGCAATTGCTTAGAAATCCTGCTATGGCTTATATTATGCCTACGTCTTAAAAAGGGGGAAAGACGGTAGGGCTAATATGGATCTATCTAATCCTTTGTTGCATTTTTAGAACTAGATTGAAGAGGAGTACAAGAAAGGAGCTCATCACACAGATAATAACAGAACAATTTCCTTTTCTTCCTTTTTCTCCCTCTGTGACTCTATCATGCTCTATCTCTTGATTTCTGTCCATGTGTGTGATCTGTTCCCTTATTTATTTGTACTATTATTGCCTTCATTAGCTATGTTGGTATGTTAATGTGTCCCATAGATCCATTATCGATGTTTCCACGCAGTTTAGAAGTGAAACTGCTCTGTAACTTATGCCTTTCTCATAAAACGGGAGCAGACAGAGACGGGCGAGGTTGGGAGCATAAAGGTGGGAATGTTTGAGATGAGAAAGGAAAGGGGTATGTTATACTATTGGGGGGGGTGTTTAAAATAAACAGCTAAGACGACTGAATGAATAATAGTAAGTAAATTACTAAATAGGTGAGTATTCCTGAAAGCATTCCTCTCCCCCACTTTCTCTCCCTCTCACCAACCCACACAAACAAAACTAGGGCTGAATGTTTTTTTTTTTTTTTAATGCAACCATTTGGGACATCCAGAAACCCATACCCCACACACACACATCATGGGACACCTGGGACACATTAACACCATACATTTAATGCACTCTAACACTGCCAACCTAGCAGTTCGAAAGCATGTCAAAATGCAAGTAGATAAATAGGAACCGCTACAGCGGGAAGGTAAACGGCGTTTCCATGTGCTGCTCTGGTTTGCCAGAAGCGGCTTTGTCATGCTGGCCACATGACCTGGAAGCTGTCTGCGGACAAACGCCGGGTCCCTCGGCCAATAATGCGAGATGAGCGCGCAACCCCAGAGTCGGTCACGACTGGACCTAATGGTCAGGGGTCCCTTTACCTTTACCTAACACTAATTTACCTGTCACTTTTTCCTCCAAAGGATCCCAGGCACCATAGTTTGTTAAGGATGCAGGGAATTTTAGCCCTATGGAGGGTCTGCTAACAACTGTCTGCAACTGTTAACTAACTATCGTTCTTCGGATTATTTAGGGACATCCATGACTGTAAAGCGAACATTAAAAACGTGCTGCAGATGTGAGCGTGCTCTAATTATCTGTCAAAGTCTAGTGTCTACCTTCCTCTCCTTGGACGATTTTAGCAAAACTTATTCCACTGAATACCTCAGGCACCAGAAGGTAGTAACACTCAAAAATTACTTTGCGTGTTCCTATAGGCAAAATTCCAACGACAATTCTTATTTTGTTTGCAATGCAGGAATCCAGGCCACAGAATTCCTGTCCTGGGTGGGCATGAATGACCAACCTTCCAGTTAACAGCCAGAGAATGTGCTACAAAGTATCCTGGGTGTCAGCTGTTTTACCAAATACCACTTCTTCTTCTCCTCCTACTACTTTTTTTTAAAATGCAGACATTTAATAAACCATTTCAGTTTTAACATAGGCAATATTGAAATGGAATGTAATAAGACTCCTCTGCAACTCTCAGCAAACCCAGTGGCATTCTCCTTTCTGGATCTTGTCCAATCTCTTTCAAAGGAGAGCTTGCAGAGATTTTGACCAAAACACCTGTTTCTTCAATAGGCTGCAATTTCCATCTATCAGTATTTTTTATTTTATTTTATTTAAAAAAAACTAACCTTGTGTAGTACAAAGTATATTAGTATGCAGGAGCCCTACTTCTGGGACACAAAATTTGTTGTAGCTCTTACACCGGTCATTGCTGAATGAGCCTGGAAATTTCCAGAAGTGATTTTTACGAGGCATGTGTGGGAAGGAGGCACAAGACAGAGGCAGGAGGAAGATGGTAATTTAGATTTATTGTTGAGAAAAAGACTATAATTTTTGAGGCATTAGAAGAAATGGAAAAATTGCTTGCACTGCTAGAGAGGTGTGAACTGCAATTCAGAGACTATAAAGGCACTCAAGTCAAAACCATTTTTCTTTATCGATGCATTGTAATTATGCTTGGGTCCTGTCTATACAGAAGCAATGGATGGTTTCACTAATATATGCATGCATGGAAGTGCAGATGCATTCTGCCAGATATGTGTTTATTGCAGCAAATCTTTGAAATGGGTAGCTTTGCATGGCATGCAGGATCACAGAGCAGAAAGGGTCATCTCCCTGTGGTAGAGAACACACTCTGAATGCAACCGTGGTGTGAAACTCACTTGATTCCATGAGTCACTTGATTCCATGAGTCACTTGATTCCATGAGTCACTGTCACAGCCTCCCCTTTCTTTCCCCAAGAACTAGAATGGAGGAAATGGCAACAGAAGTGACAGCACATACTCCTGGGCTTCAAAACAACATGTTTTTTCCTATTGGCCTGCAGGTCCTAGAATCCTTGGTGGGGAAATTGCTGCTGGACATGTAGTTTCTGCTGAGAAGGCCCCCAGTGGCAGGAAATACTCTGTTAAGATCCATGGGAGCCCACAGCATATACCAGTACTTTTCTCCACCAAGGTATAGCCTGGGCCTTGGATCAAGTTCAGTTGGAAAGCTGTAGCACAGGAGTGTGGAAACTCCAGCTTGTGGGGCAAAGCAGATTCCTCTTCATGGACAGCCTGAGTTGCGGTGGGGGCTATCAGGACAACCTCCCTCCTGTTGGGTGGGATCGTTTAGATGACCAGGGCTGCAATTGGTGGATGCGAGTTGTTGGGAAGATTTGGATGTTGCAATATTGGGGACAGCCCATTGGCTTTTTATTCCTTGCTCGCAGCATGGGCTTTCTCTTTCCCTTTTGCTGCGAGCTTCAGATCACCTGCCTACCCTCCCTTTAACTAGGCTGTTGCGTTTGACCTTGCTATTCGTCACAACTTGTAAGGTTGCGGTTAGGTATCTCTCTCTCTCTCTCTCTCTCTCTCTCTCTCTCTCTCTCTCTATCTATATATATATATATATATATATATATATATGTAAAAATCATGAAAGTGCGGGCTCCACTTTTCTCCGTAACCGCTTGACCAATTGTCCTGAAATTTTGACACAACGATCTAGGCCACTCCCCGAGTGTTGTTAGAAAGAAAGAAAAAAAAACCACACATCTCACACGTAAAAATCTGTTTTTCAACAAAGTAAAACAGTGCCCTCAAGTGGAATTCCTCCCACAGTACACCCCCTCCCTTCCTGTGAAATCTACACCACACCCACAAACCAAATAATGACATCATCAACCAAGCAACTGAAAGCACCAAGGTGACCATTACCAGACCCTTAGGCCCCTGCCAGGCTGCTAGGCTCCCACTAGGCTTGGGGGGAAGGGGGGTACCCAGATTGCAGGTCGCAGCACGGCCTTCATTTTATGTAGGCCCCTGCCAGGCCCCCACTAGGCCCGGGGGGAGAGGGGGAGTGCCCGGATCGCAGGTCGCAGCACATCCTTTGTTTTATGTATCCCCCTGCCAGGCTGCCAGGCCCCCACTAGGCCTGGGGGGAGGGTGAGCGCCCGGGTCGCAGGCCGCAGCACAGCCTTTGTTTTATGTAGGCCCCTGCCAGGCCCTCACTAGGCCCAGGGGGGGGGAGGGCAAGCACATGGATCGCAGGTCGCAGCACGGCCTTTGTTTTTTGTAGGCCCCTGCCAGGCCCCCACTAGGCCTGGGGTGGGGATAACCCACATCAACGCACTTGGGGGCACGGCAAGGGGTTTTTGCTTTAAAATTTAGTGGGTGTTGTGTCACATGCGAGGCTCCGGCGGCCATTTTAAGTAAGGGCAGTCATGCCCCTTTTAACCTACGCTTTATACTATGACTGATCGCAAGCCTTTGTGTCTTTTAAAAAAACAACCATGCACTTTCTCTCCCCAGTTTAAGTCCTCGGAGGAACTCGCCTTCTGTTGCTACGGGGCTGTGGGTCTTCGCTATTTGACACACACACACCCCCGGGTGGGGATTATTAAAGTAGTTCTCTAGGTTCTCTGGGTCACTTACTCCAAAATTAGAAAATCCAAATAACAAAACACACACACACACACACACACACACACACACCAAAACACACAACAATGCCCAAATCATACAATACCCACCAAAATAAATGACAACCCCAAAAATAAAATTAAACAATAATAACTTCTGCTTCTCATGTTCTTATTTCAAAAATTGTTAATCTAAATATATAAAAATGTTCACGGTGCATGTGCAGGGGTCAATGTATGGTGATACAGGGGGGAGGGGACAACACTCCCTGGGGAAAACAGAGGGAATGGTGTCCTACCGAAACACAGGGATGAGCCAGCGGGTTGGAGGGAGGAGGGGTGGGATACGTCATGGATCGGGACAGAGTGGGGGGAATCACAGGGATGACCCACAGCAATGTGTGGCCGGGCCAGCTAGTTGGTTAATAAAGCAGTTGGTGGAGGGATCAGGATTGGTTGTGCCGGTCCCTCCAATGGTGTTGGTTGGTGGAGGGGCCAGGATTGGTTGTGCTGGTCCCTTCAATGCTGTTGGTTGGTGGAGAGGCCAGGATTGGCTGTGCCGGCCCCTCCAATGCTGTTGCTGCAAGGGTGACTTCCGTTAAAGGAATCCAGGGGCTCGACATGCTTTCATCCGTACCCATGACTGGGGCTAGGGCCACACAAGAGCCCCTGGGAGCATTTGGCGGAGAGGCGAAGGGCCAGCCTTCCGGCTCCATTCTCTCCCCAAAATGCTTTCCCCGCACTGACTTCAGGAAGCGGGGAAGTCAGTTAGTTCTGTCTTAGAGACAGATGTATGATGTATGTATGGGCAACAGCTGATGGGAAGTAGGAACATACTGTACCTTGCCCAAGGAGGGAAAATTGCTTCTCCTTTCCATTGCTACCATTGCCTCCCCACACTTCCCCTTTCTACCTCCAATGTCAGGGATGGAATGAGAAGCATGGGTGAAAATGAGATACATTGGGAGGTGAAAATGAGATACTTTGGGAAGTTTCCAAAGCACAGAACTAGCACCACCCCATGCAATGTGGTTAACAAGCTTAGGGACTCCACACAAAAGATTTTAACAGGTGGGCTGGTCAACCTAACTGTCAGTTATTACATCATGTGATTGAAAGCAGGGTCTTCCCCACTGACCTGTCAAAGTTGGATCTGGCCACCAGAGCCAAAAAGATTTCTCACCCCTGCTGTAGTAGATGCTTTGCAAGAGCCCTTGCAAGCCCTCAACTTGCAAATGTTCAAACATTTACAGGGCCCATGGTCTAAACTTGCAGAATTCACCAGGGGTGAATCAAAATAGCAGTTACCAGACTTGAGGTGATTATTCTACCAGTTAAATGGATGACTGCAACTGCCTAGCAGGAATGTAACATAACGACCATGTTAATTTGGTATGGGGAGGTTTCATAGCTCAGTGACAGAGCAGAATGATAACTTCATTCCCTAAATGGAGCAGTGCACGTAGCCTCGTTTGCAAAATTAGTTCAGTATATCGTATGAGTTGCACACAGTTACTCAATGCACTCTTGTGAGTTCAGTGAAAGCAGCTGTGGCTGTTCTTGAAGCCCTCCACATGTTCCATTCAATTTTCACTGCTGCGGTCCGCAATGCCCTCTGAGACACTGTGACACAAAGAGTCTTGAATTTGAAAAATGTGTTAGAATAAGTTAGTGGAGAAAAAAAAATCCCCTAGTGCATAATCTGTTTTATTTCATATCCGTTTCAAAATCCATGCTACCATTTGCTAATTCCAAAATGTCGTTTTATTTTTAAATAAGAAGAGAGGATTGTTAGAACAGATGCTGGGAACCTTAAACAACTAAGCACACACTCATCTTAGCCATATTTAGTGTTTCAAAGCCAAAGAACTGTAGCTAATCAATCATTCTCAGTGGCTTAAAACAAGACAAGAATGGTGCTACCTTATAGCTTGTATGTAGAATATTTCAAAGTGTTCCCTCCACACACTCAAGAAAGCTCATTGTCATCATCAGTGGTGTTATCCATTTCTCTCTATTCTTTCCAAAGTCAATCTTACCGGTTAGTAAACTTAATCTCACTACATTTAGGCTCCTTTGACATGATCCTTCAATTTTTCTACTTGAGATCCTATGCCTGAATGCAAAATGCCCAGAGTCTCAAACCAAGTATGAAATGTTCCCGTCTGGCATAGAATAAAATTAATGCTTCTTTACCAAGATCAACATCCTTTTGTTGAGAACAAAGGAAGAACTCTGCTGGATCATGTCAAACAACAATCTAGTTAAGCATAGTTCTAAAAGTGGCCAACAAGATGCCGACGGGATGCCTTCAAGCAGGACATGAATGCAAAAAACACTCATCCCCAGTTGTGATGCTGTCTTCTTATTCTATGACTGCCAAGTGATCTTGGCCATCTTTTGACATTGCTGTCAAAAGCTTTATGAAAGTCCAAGCAAACAATGTTTAGCAGTTCCCAATTTGTAGCCCATGCTCTTCACCGCAATGCTACAAGAACTAATTTTTGTATAATCTTGTGTGATTTTGATTTCTATAAAGCCACTTTGGAGTTCCAAAGTGAGTTATATATCTTTGCAGCTCTACCTATCTGTTTATTGATCTATAGACAGATCTGTTGTCAGTGCCAGAGCCCAATGACAAGGGATCCTTCAAGAGGGGAAACTCCAAATCCCATGCCTTATGCTCTTGCACCAAATCAGATGATGATGATAATTGCACCCCACCCATCTGGCTGGTTGCCCAAGCCATAGTGTAGCAGGCCATTATAAGGCTACATTCTAAATATTGCTCTGGAATATTTGTATCTCCCCCCCACCCCACCCCACCCCCGGGATTTCACATTTTGGTGAGCATAGGAAAGGTCTGTGCAGAGGAACTTCCAGTGCCTCATGGAAAAAGCATGATGAGAAGCTCTGATGACCAGCCTTTTCCAACAATAGCCACACTGAGAGGGTGTACTATTTGTATGGCGAACAGGTGGCTTTTAAGGATAAAGACAGTGCTAGCTTACACTGTTGGGCAATGTTGGCATACACTGCTGGGCAAGATAACCAAACTGGACTCCTCTCTAAGTAGGTCTCCTCCTCCTTGGCACTATCCATGCAGTTGCTCTCCCTCCCTTTGAGCCCAATTTGCACCACTGTCCAGAAGGAGATGACAAGTAGAGAGGAGCTTGGTGTTCCTTCCACTTCTTGCTGTTACTTTTCATCATATGTTTGAAAATGACAGGTGAACAGGTGGAAATATCAGGGAGGAGGAAGAGCAATGCAAGAGGGCTGGAGGTAGGTTCCCTGCTGTGGTGAGGGCATTGGCAGGTGTCCAACGCTGTCAGCCACTGATGCCAGCCCTGTGTAAAGGTTCAAGTGGAATGTGCAGGTGAGGTTGGTGGTTGAGATAGCTTGGTGAAAGGGGAAAGTTATGGAGGAATGGGGGAGGGGGAGGCAGAGAGTTAAGCCTCCCTCCACTCTCACTTTTGCAGAAAAACACCTCACCCAGAGCTGGTTTTGGTTCAGAGTTAGCCCTTCAAATGTATTTTTAATTTAAAAACACACACAGAAAAAACACACAGTTGAACATCAAAGTGGATCAAACCTCCCAAAGAGAACCTAACTTTCATTGACAAAATCTTTAAAAATAAAATAAAATCAGAGAACATCAGTTCATTTGCTTGTCAAGATAAGATCCCCTAGTTTTTCACAGGCACCAAAATGTAGCAGGCAATAGGGGGCTAAGTTTGCAGTTCCTTGGTTTTTTTTTTTTTTTTTTTTACGGCAAGAGATTGCATTCTCCGCCCTGTCCGATTTGGACTTGCACATTCTAAGCCTTTGCAATCTGACACCCATCAAAAACCTAGGCATTTCTTTGACATGCCAGCATGTGTTTTTGTCATTTATGTCAGAAACTCACATGACAGCTTCCTTGTTCTTCCACAGCTGACAGAATGCAGTTTTGGATGACCAGCGCAGGTTTTGCTTTGATCCATTGAAAACTGACTTGCTGTTAATTGGCATTATTCATATGGTTAGCCACATAAGATGCATATACCAGTGTGATTCTTGACATGTGAGGTGAGTTTCCTAGAGTTTTCTTGCAGTAAGGAAGGGGAGTCTACCTTCTTAGCTGTTTCCTGGAACATATGCTGTGTAAACCAGACCTCCAAGTGTGTGGGGGGGGGGATTGTAAATATATATGCATCCTTCACTTTGTGAAACTGTTTGTTTGTTTGTTTCCATTAATTCTGCCTGTTGTGGGTTTTAGGAAACCAGTTTTGTACCTTTAGTTCTTATTTCACTGTCCCTAAGATTTAAGAACTAGAGTTAGAACCTACGGACTGCAATCAGAACTGCTTCAGCTACTGAACTCTGAACTCAGGACATACACGTATATAAGCTTTGCTTTACAGAGTTTTTTTCTATCAGAGGATACAAAAATTCCACTCTAAAGGACACTATTAAGCTTAAAAGGTCACTGGAAAACTATAGGGCCTGGACTATCTGCAACCAAGCATGCTGGTATTCAGGATTTATGGTTCTATGAAAAATATACATAGAAAATCTCTAGCTCAACAACAGAGCACATGTCTGGCATGGAATGCTCCTGGGTTCATATCCTAGCATTTCGGGGGAAGCCTGAGAAAAAAACCTCCTGGCTGAAAGTTTAGAGAGTCACTTCCAGTCAAGATACAATCTGATAAACAGTGCCAAGCTTGAAAGGGACGGTGTTGTGATTTGGTTTTAGACAGTTTTTATTTACGTCTAGACTCTAGAAGGTAAGTCCCATCCTACAGGCTCCCATTCCCTTTCCAGAGCTACATTTCCCAGAGTTCTGTGGGGAAAGGAACTACAGTGGTGCCTCGCTAGACGAATTTAATTCGTTCCACGGGTCTCTTCTTATAACGAAAAAATTCGTCTAGCGAGTCCCATAGGAATGCATTGAATTTTTTTCGAATTGTTTTTTGCCCATAGGAACACATTAATTGAATTTCAATGCATTCCTATGGGAAACCGCGATTCGCTAGACGAAAACGCATTCGTCTAGCGAGGCAACCTCCGCTCGAAAAATCATTTCGTTAAGCGGAAATTTCGTTAAGCAGGGTGTTCGTGCCAGGCCTCCTTCTCCTAAACAGCTGCAAAAGCCACCTACTGCCCCAGTGAGGGTGAAGGACACCAAAAGTGTTTGGTTTGCAGGTGATTTCTATTATTCTCAGGACAATGTTTCTGTAATCCTTTTAATTGGTCAACATCCTTCTTGAATTGCAAGAGACATTTATTTTTCCTCACTCTTTTCGGAAATGTTTGCTTTCTCAAATCACTAGCTACATACTGTACCAGCAGAAAGTGGGAAAGGAATGAAATCATTAGATGCTATTTTTATAGAAATCACTTTATAGAGATGCAAGGCCAGGACTTTGAAGCAAGTTTGCTGGTACAAAAATGGTAAAAAGACATGCCTCCTGTCCACAAGAGAAATACAATAGAGTTCTTCTTGTTTAGAAACAATGCAGGGAGAGTAGAGTTCACCAACCATAGCCAGTTTTTCCTTTTTTTAAAAAAATCACAGATCCAGACACATGGATCCCAGCAAGGGTAGAAAAAAACTCTCCATTTTGCTATCTTACAGGGGTTGTTATTTTTTTTCCCCTTTCCCTTTTCCCAATCCTATGTTACATTTTACACATTTCAAAGTAACTTTGCTTTTTAAAATTAAAATTATTTGCATTTTAGATGTATGCACACTTTGCCCTAGTGTGTGCATTTTGTACACACTGCCTAGATGGACAATGCGTGTTTGGTTTTTTTATTAGTTTGGAAAGAGAATTACCGTAGGCAAGTTCACCTTTGATTGTGAACTCAGCCTAATCTATCACCCATCCCTACTTTTAGATTGTTGTATCTTTTCACTGTTAGGAACATAGGAAGCTGCCATATAGAACATCAGACCTATCCTGCTCTGTGAATGACAGGGGCTCTCTGCAGTTTCCCACTTGGAAATGCTGACAGAGATTGAACCTGGGACATTCGACATGCAAACCAGTTGCTCTACTACTGAGCAATGATTCTTTAAAAGCAGAGGGGGCTATTCATGTTTCAATTTGCCAAAGGTTGCTGTTGTTAGCCATGGCTGGTTTCTCAAGTGATGCTTAAAATGCCTCATTGCTGCCAACACTTTCCCTTACATATAGTAAACCTGCACCTTACGTCAGGGTTACGTTCTGGGGATGATGCCTAAAGACAAAATTGTGTATGGTCAAAACACATTAGGTGCAACAGTGGGTGGGATTGGCAAAATCTTTTTTTCCTCAACGTCTTTCCCCCTTTCCAACCCTTATTTATTTATTTATTTATTTATTTGCCAAGCACTTGAATGTGCACAAGTTAAATGTAAGTCGTGGGCTTTCTGTACAAAAAGAACATTGTTCATGTTCCCTTGTGAGGGCTTATTCACACTTACCTTTGTTTCATGCTTTCCAGGCACATGTCTGGGCTTTAAGGCTCTGTATCAGAGCATTCTTTTTTTTTCCTTTGCCCTGGAAACCAGCTTTTTACAGGAAATCATGGTTTTCACATATTGTTGTTTGCCCTGCTTCTGTGGGTTGTTGCAGGGAAAGCTCCAGAGGTTATAAACAAAAAAAAAAGATGCTTGGGCATAGAGATTTTAAAGTGTGGACCTGGAAAGCTTGAAGGAAAAGTAAGAGACTGTGTTCAAGGGACACCATTCTTCCATTCACATAATGGCTTGGGTGAGACAATTACAGCTGCTGATGTAGGGTGACACACAATGAACCAGTCAAGTGTAACCTGAGTGAAACCCTGGCATATCTAAAAAGGCATATCTAACACCTGGGCTGTAGGGACCCAGGTGGCGCTGTGGGTTAAATCACAGAGTCTAGGGCTTGCTGATCAGAAGGTCGGCGGTTCGAATCCCCGCGACGGGGTGAGCTCCTGTTGCTCGGTCCCAGCTCCTGCCCACCTAGCAGTTTGAAAGCACATCAAAGTGCAAGTAGATAAATAGGAACCGCTCTGGTGGGAAGGTAAACGGTGTTTCCGTGTGCTGCTCTGGTTCGCCAGAAACAGCTTTGTCATGCTGGCCACATGACCCGGAAGCTGTCTGCGGACAAACGCCGGCTTCCTCGGCCTATAGAGCGAGATGAGCGCTGCAACCCCAGAGTCGGACACGACTGGACCTGATGGTCAGGGGCCCCTTTACCTTTACCTTAACACCTGGGCTATTGCTCAGCCTTTGCTGGACCAACAAGGAGACATACCAAACATAGCTATGCTGGTGGAAATCTTTCTGTGCAAATGGAATATTTAATGGTGAAGAATTTATATGAAAAGAAACCACAGATGGCAAACTATTTAGACCTTAGCTTCCAACCTCACTTCCCCAAGCTACAAAAGCAATTAATCAATGCTACCTCTGTGCATATTTAACCCAATGTTCAAATGGCTTATTTGTTCATGCCCAGAGCTTTATAACCTTCTTTCTCACATGGCTTTGCTGAATCAGAGGCCATCTCTCTGTATGTATTTACACAAGCTGGTTTACACTATAGGAAGTTAACATTTTGCAGAATGTTGCAATGTCACATACTTGAGCTGATACATACACGATCTAAAAATAAGTAATCTATATTCCCCTTTAACCTTTGTGTCTGTTCACTGCCTCAATAATGTTGTGCCTTAATTTGATTCAGTACATGTTGCTGTTCAGTTTGATGTATGCTCTCGGGGAGGCAAACTTATTAGAAAGAAGTCAGTGAATATAAGAGAGAGAGAGGGAGAGAGAGAACACCGTTTTACAGTGTGCTTGTTTGCCTAACCACTGACATTGTGATGGATGTTATATAAGGAAATGCAGGGCAGAAAATATTGGGCACAATCTCCTGAGCAGTAATACTAGGCAAACCCCATTGAAATGAATGGACGGTGTACAAGAACACTGCTATTGCCAATTTTTCTACCTGCTTCAATCTTTTCTGCAATTGTCTTCATTTCAGTTCAATGGGAAGAGGTGGTGCTAGTTCACAGAATATTCTCCATTTTCAATTTGAAACACTGAAAGAGCAATCTTATACACTCTTACCTGAGAGAAAATCCAATTGAACTCAAGGGGGCTTACTTCCAAGAAGACATGCATAGAATTTCTTGCTACTGCATTTTCCTGTTTGCTGCTTTTTCATTTCCCTTTTTTAAACGGGGGGCAGTCTTCCTGGATTTCTCACACAGGCCATTCCAACCTGCAATCTCACAATTAATATGATGGTGCTACATAAACAATCAAGTTTAGTTGTGTCATGGCATTGATAGGATGTGGCAATGGAGCAAGCTGCCTGAATTTGAAGCAAAACTGCTTGACTATGCAGACTCTTGCTCAACTCGGAGAGAAGACTCAAGGCAGGCCATTTCCACTGTCTGTTCTGCTTGTATTCCACCACCTGATATCCCTTTCTCCAAGAGAAAAGTAGCCTCTGATAGGAGAAGATTAGATAGGGAGCATGGGGTTTCAAGCAAAACAAGAAGACCCTAGCAGACCTCTCCTCCAGCAGGAAATGATGGTCAATAGTGGGCATCTCCCATCTCCACTGAACCCTCTGCAATGTGGTTATCCCTTTCCTTTCTAATTTGCAATGCCTTTTCTACCTCAGGGAGTGGGCAAGAAAGGCTAGCCTGAAGTTCCAGCCTTTAAAGTGGTATATATCAAAGGTTTGGAGGATTCCGTTGAGAGTTTCTCAACATGCAGCAGTAATAGTAAGAGTGCAACTGAGATTCAGGGAAAGTCCTTTGGTGCTTGCCAAAACTTAAGTCAATAGGGAGTGAGGGCAAGATATATGAGCATACATGTTTGGGTGGATTGTTTGGTTTGGTGGGGTTCCTGCTAGTACCAAAAATTGTTGTTCAAAAAAAAAAAAGGTGAGTTTTCAAAACAGGTGAATTCTGATAATTCGGACACAATTCAGAGGCAGAAAATCCTAATGGCAGGGGTGGTGGTCTGAGGGATGTCAGTTCAGGCATAGAATGAAGTCAAAAGTAGATGACAAGTCAAGGACATCCTTCATCATTACAAAAAGAAAAAGGAAATATCCAGAGATGCTGAATGCTGGGATTCAGTTGATAATACACCCACTGGTTGAGCTTGGCAGAAGCTTTGTGTAGAAAGTGAACCTTAATTTATCTGATGTTCTCCTACCACTTGCAATGACAATAGAAAGGGCTGCCCCATTTATCTTCCTTCCTTCAAAAATTGACATGCATTTGAAGCAGAGATAGGTGAGACACAGCTTAAAAGGTTGTGATACTGCCAGTACTATCTCTTACTGAAGGGGAAAAAATGATGACTAATGTCTAGTCAATTGTATATATAATTGACCTCTATTCATCCCAAATTAAATTTACATTCAATATCTTCCTCACCCATGACAAAAAAAGTCACTGATCCCATCTATCCTTCTATCTGTCTGTCTACAGTAAGCTATGCTCAAAACAGGGATATGCTCAAAACAGGATATTAAATTTAAATATTTTATTTAACACTGGTTTCAGTTCAGTTTCCCTTTCAAATATCAAGCCTTTGGAGGTGCTGGGTAGAATTCAACATTGCACTCTTACAGTTGTTCCTTTCACACAAGCATTTCAGCTTTGCAGATGGAATGATTACCCCTCCTTCTCCTCATGTGGTGTTCTGGGGGCACTCTCAACCCCCCGAGCCAATTTTAGGAGGTGGGAGGGACATATGACAGGGTAAAATCACCAATGCGCCATGACCATTTTTTTAGGCCACATCCACTGATGTCCCGGAAGCCTGCTGAAACCTTCACCGAAAAGGAGAAACGAGAACTTACTGTGGTCCACTAGAATATACCATGGAGCATTATCAGCTCACTGAGGGACACTGTTGTAGGGGCTATATGGCTTTGAGAAACCCAATTTCCCCCATGGATTCCACTCGGCCATCACCCTAAGGTAGGGATAAGTAAATCTGTCAGTTTCAGCTTCTTTTAGTTTCACTCCCCTCACCTCCAAGCTTACGTTCAATTTTTTATATTTCTAAAACAATTCACATTTTTTAAATAAAAAAAATCCTGATGAAAATACCTCAGCATTTTAGTCCAAATTTACCCGAATATACTGATGTCTGCAGCCAGGTTTTTTTTGGCACAGCCATTTCCCCTAATATAACACTGTTTTATATGTTATGTTCACTGATACATGCATTATGATGCAAAATTTATCCTAGTATACCCTAGTGTGTGTTTTAATACATTATTTGGCTGGCAGACTGCACTGTAAATTTCAGAGAAGTGTGTTTTTAAAAAAATGGCTGTGCTTTGATTCATGCATTGCTAGAGAAAGCGCAAATTAGTCAAGTTTATTTTAAATGCAAACCGTTTAAACCCCCCTCCCCGTCAACCCCCCCCCAGACCAGCAGGAGCAGCAGTGACAAAGGGCACATGCCAGATACCGGGACTGGAAACATAGCCTGGGGCTTCCTTCTCCCCCAACCCTCTTTGGTAAGAAGTGGTCTTCAGGATATCTTTCTTTTCTCTCAAAAAGGAAATAAAAATAATTGCAATATATCACTAGCTTTACAAAGTCCAAACTTCATTTTATTTAGATAAAATAATTAAATAAAAACCATTGTGCTTATTAATTGTGTGTGTGTGTGTGTGTGTGTGTGTGTGTGTGTATTTGGTAGGTTACCTTAAAATATTATGTGTCACAGTTTGACAGAAAATGTGTGTGTGTGTTCGCGTGTCCCCAACTATAGCTTATATTACACATAAATAAATCTATATAGGCCCGAATCCTATGTGTATTTACCTACTTCTGAGTAGATATGCATCACATTACACAGCCCCTTTTGGGGGGGGGGGAGGGAACCCCATGGAATGTCTGGGTAGGGAGGAGATAATTCCTCCAGAATCTAATAACACACTCAGTCCTGACAGGAGGACATACAACAGGCTCTCTCAACTAGCTGCAGATTAGGTGCTGATTTTTTGACCTGCACTATTAGCTCACTTCAAATCCAGGTGAGCAATAAATCTGTTTTCGAGATTATATTTGGAAGAACTGAGCTCTGGGAGACGTGCATTCACCTAAAACCCCAGCAAAGGGAGAATGAGAGTGATGTAAGAGAGTGTTTTTGGTGTAAAAATAATATTTGTTACCACTCTGAACTCCTATCACCAGTATTTTTTTCCCCAAAAAGCATGCATATGTTGGGTGGAATTACATGTTATAAAGGACACAAATGGATTTCAAACACATGCTTCCTTCATTATTCCTATACTGGGAGAATCAGTGGGTGAAAAAGATGTTTATCCTTTTCCCCACCTACCAAGTAAGGAGAACTAGAGGGCAGGGTGGGATCAATATGCGAAAAAGTGGGGTTTTTTGGTGTGTGTGTGTGTGTGTGTGTGTGTGTGTGTGTGTTAAACAATCCTACTATGCACCAACCTTGCTACACAAGGGTCAACAAGGGATAGAAGAATGTGTCAAGTTCAGTTTTCTCGTCTTGAATTCAGTTACTAATATTTCAGTTTGCAAATTATTTTTTTAAGTCCTTGTGGAAATCCACCAGCATTTTAGCACAAAATGCTTATATACAATTTTTAAAATGAACTATTGACTAATGCACACACATTCTAAGATTATTAGTCTAATGGCGGTCATGTTACTGAAGCAAGCCATACTGAAGTGATGTGAATGTTCTCCACCAATGAATGCAACATTGAAACTCACAGCTTAAAGGACTGCCGCATCCAGTGGCGAACGGTGCCACTTGGCTGCCCGGGGCGGCACCCCCTGGGGGCGGGGCGTCGCTCCACAGCGCACAGGACGTGCGCGCCAGGACGAGCCAGGACAGACTGTGCAAGTCTGCACATGCACAGTCTGTCCGGGTTGGTGCTGCTGCTCTGCTTGGCCGGCGCACTCTAAAGCAGAGCGCGTTATGGAGTGGGTTGTTCCGTAGTGCGCTCTGCTTCTTCCTGCTCAGGTGGAGGAGGCAAGGGGTGGGCCAGGGGCTGGGGACACTGCCTCCATGTGCACCACCCACCAGAGTGGAGCTAGGGGCGGCCCGCCCCCTTCACCCCCTCCCTTGCTACATGCCTGGCCACATCCACCCCATTCTCTTCCATATCAAGAGGGAGTCATTGCCCATGAAAACCTGAGTATCAGGAACAATTCTGTCCTCCATGTGCCACCAGACCGATGAGTCAGTGGAGGGAAGAGGAGGAAGTTCAAGCTTCAACATCACCATCCAGTGATACTACCAAGGACAAGTGAAACCACTTAGGAGTGACATTGTTTTTGCAATGAGTGCCTGAAAGTCATTGGACATGGGAGGGTCCCCCTCTTTTCCTTTAAAACAGTTCCAGATTTGTCCTTTCTGACTGACTGCCCTCCTAATATGCCTCCGTTTTATTATTTTCTCATGCTTGTTGTCTTTTGCACCTGTCCCCTAGTTGATTCTTTGGTTTGCCCAGTCTGCTGATTACCAGCCATACCCTGAAACCATAGCAATTGCAGCTCTGGCTCTAGTTTTCAACTTGGATTATAGTCTCTGGCCTTGTTCATTACCTCAGCCTCTAAGTCAGGGGTTCCCAAACCAAGGCCCGGGGGCCGGATGCGGCCCAATCGCCTTCTAAATCCGGCCCACGGACGGTACGGGAATCAGCATGTTTTTACAAGAGTAGAATGTGTCCTTTTATTTAAAATGCATCTCTGGATAATTTGTGGGGCCTGCCTGGTGTTTTTACATGAGCAGAATGTGTCCTTTTATTTAAAATGCATCTCTGGGTTATTTGTGGGGCATAGGAATTTGTTCATATTTTTTTCAAAATATAGTCCGGCCCCCCACAAGGTCTGAGGGACAGTGGACTGGCCCCCTGCTGAAAAAGTTTGCTGACCCCTGCTCTAAGTCACCTGCAGTCCTATCAGTCCATGGAACCCAACCCTTCCAGCAGTCTAAACTGGTCATCAACGCACACAGTGGAAGTGCAGGTCCTGAAACAAACAGCTGCCAAAAACCACAGAGTTAAAGAAACCTTTGTTGTTGTTGAATGCAGTGTTTTGTTTTTAATTTGTGTTGTGTGTTCTGACTACCACCAAGAATTACCGAAGTCTGAGCTAGATGATCAATACCACAAAATGAAGGGGGGGATGTAAAAGGAAAGGGGAAACAGAAATATTTCCGGTGGGGAAAAAAAAAATCTATTTCTCAAGTTATTAAATAGTGTCTCTCAACAGTGGGGGCCCAACAGCCACAGCTGCAAATCTTTAGCACAATATGCTAAACTGCTTCTCTGCTGCCTTGTGGGACATCTTTGGGAGAAGAAAAGACTAAGGAGTAAACCCTATGCAAATCCATAGTGAAGTCCTTAAGATGGTTGGATCACATCTTGTACACCTCCTTTTGGCAACTCCTGCAGCCAAGCTGGGGCAAATGCATTGCTTTCCTTTTCTTTGGGAGACATCAGTGAGATGGGGTGGGTGGGGCTCATGTCATCTGGGCAGCCCAGGACCTCAATAAACACTGCCCAGGCTTGTGCACCATGGAAGGTCACTTTGGTGCTGCAAACACAGCAAAAACAACATGGGAGGCAGCAGTTGCAAGTTACCAGTTTCTGCAGCCACAGCAGTCACTGTGACTCTCCATTGGTTTGACTTCACCCCTGGAGGCACACACCATTGTCTCTTGAGACAGATGGATGCCAACCATGCAATGATAAATTTCAATATACCATTATAAATAGGATTTATTATACTTTACAGATCAGAGAGCCAAATGAACATTTCCTTTCAAAAGAGCCAGATAGCAAACAAGTGAAGGGAACTTGAGGTAAATTTCCTTGTTGACAATCTACAGTTTGACAGGTGAGAAAGTAGGATCACATTGCAAGCCTGTTTAAAGTACAGTTACATCAGATATACAGTAGCATGTGAAATTTCCAGTTTTGCAGCCTACTTAATGGATCCTCAATAGCTTTTAAAATTTCAGTTAAATGTTAAGCATACTGTGTTCTGTTGTTGTTTTATGCAAGCATACATAAAGTCCATCACCCGCATCCAGTGCTATGTTCACGTGGGAACTCAAATATTCACCATGGATTGCCAGTTTATTTCCCCAGAGCAGCTAGTGAGAACCTTTGAATCTCCAGATGCTGCCAAACTACAACTCCCATCAGTGACAGGTATGATGGAAGTTGCAGTTCAGCAATATCAGGAGAGCCAAAACTTTCTCACCCTTGCTCTGGAGAACCAGAACCAGGGGAAGCACCTTTACATGGGCTCAATCCTGCCAAAGATGGAGACTTTCAATACCCATTGATTTTGCTAGAAGAGGATTTATCCAAGAAAACGAAAAACAACAAATTATGTCTTAGGGTGGCAAATTATCTCAAAATAAAACCATGGAGACTGTCAGAATAAATATACTCATTTGTGTGTGGGTTGTTGTTGTTGTTGTTGTTTTGTCCTTCTTTGCTTGAAAAGTCACATGGAACTTTGTAAATGCCAAGTGAAACTTATTATTATTAATGAAATTTATATACCGCCCTATACCTGGAGGTCTCAGGGCGGTTCACACTGTTTACTACTCTGCAGATAACAGGACCCAAGAAAGACTAAAAATAGGTCTACTAGTGTATAAATTATGAAATGAAAAGTGACTGTGGGGCTAGATCCATACACTCTTGGAGGAAATTGATTGTATAGTTCCATTTCAATTGGGGTTTAAGCCTGGTTTTGGCACAGAATCTGTGTTGATCACCCTGTCTGATGATGTCTGATGTCTCCCTGTAGGGAGAGAGAGAAGGGAAATGTTAACTGACCTCTACCTCTCAGAGGTTTTTGATACCATCAACCATAGTAGCGCTCTGGTGTGTCTGTCCTGAGTTAGAGGTGGGTGGCACCACTTTGCGGTGGTTCTGGTCCTACTCGGATGGTTGTTTCCGGAGGGTGATGCTTGGGGAGTGTTCTTCAGCCCCATAGAGCTTTCAATGTGGGATTTTATCCCCTATGCTGTTTAACATCTACATGAAACCGCTGAGTGAGGTCAGCCGGGGGTTTGGTGTACATTGTCAGCAATATGCTGATGAAACACAGCTCTTCTTCTCCTTTACATCTGCAGGTGTGGCAGTGGATATGCTGGACGTTGTCTTGCCTCTGTAATGGACTGAATGAGAACCAACAAATGGAGCTCAACCCAGATAAAAGTGAGGCACTGTTTGTGAGTGGTTCCCTAGACTGGATCAATGGGATTTGCCCTGCTCTTGATGGGGTTACACTCCCTCTGAAAGAGCAGGTATATAGCTTGGGCGGGGGGACTTCTGGGTCCTTTGCTGTTGGCTTGAGGCTCAGGTGGCCTTGATGGCACAGAATGCCTTCCATCAGCTTTAGCTGGTAGCCCAGCTTGACTGTACTGACAGCCAACTGATTTCTGGGCCTGATTCAATGTGCTGGTTTTGACCTATGAAGCCTTACAAACAGCTCAGGACTGCCTCTCCCCATATGAACCAACCCAAACCCCATGATCATCATTTGAAGCCCCTTGAGTGCCCCCTCCATGAGAGGCCTGAAGAGCAGCAACATAAGAATAGGCCTTTTCTGTAGTGGCTCCTCATTTGTTGAATGCACACCACAGCAACATCTGCCAGGCACCTTCATTACATAACTTTAGGCACCACCTGAAAACATTTTTCTATACTCAGGACTTTGGCTGATCAAATATTCTATGACCTTTTAAATGAGATTGTGGGAGGGGAGTTATTGGGGTGTTTTTGTTTCCTTATGTATGATCTTATTTTGTATTTTTATGCTGTGAACCCTCCAGGGATCTTTGGATGTTGGGCCCTATACAAATTTAATTTAAAAAGTTGTGGGTTTTTTTGCTTTTTTTAAAGCCAACTCTGAATATATGAAAGGAGGAGCAAATGCTTAACATTTACTTTTTTAAAAAATCAATGTGAGTTAAGAGTGCTTAACTTTGGCAGGATTGCTGCACTCAACATGTTGTAGAAAGAAATATGGCTGAGAGTAGCACTCAGCTTTTGCTGTGCATTGACTTGTCCGAAAAAAAAAATCAATGTGGGCTCCAGGCAAATATAAAAGGTTTAAATGATTAGGGAGCTCATGCATTTCTTTTTTTTCAGGAGACACACATTTAAAATGTGGAAGCATGTGGCACTTCTACACCTGCTTTTCTTGTGCAAAAGTGCTTCCCGTGGAGCAACTTCTTGTTGATCTAGGCGCACAGTTAATATGTGATTGGGACAGATACCTCTTCCCCCTTCCCCTGCCATCTAGCTATCCAATTTTATATTATCATTCATACAACGACCAAAAAAAAATCCAGTTTTTTTTTTCCTTTTTACTCCTTCCCCTTTTTTTAAAAGCACTGAGTGCAATCCAGTAGGAATATTGTTCAAAACATTTGAAGATAATTTCTGTGCTCTTGTAGAATCCTACTTTTCAGTGGGATATCCACAGTCAAAGTTCTAGGTGGACTGTGCTCAATGAATCCCGCACCAATCCAAACACTGTTACATGAAGTGTACATTCTTTTACATTATTGCCCAAGGATGATACAATGCAACACATTAATGCAACACATTAATGCAAACTGTGATAGGCATAGTACACATTTTAAACATGTAATAAGCAACAACCAAAAAATGAAAATGTTACATCTTATGCTAACCAAAGATAAATTCAGTGATCTTGCCAAATTGCCTAAAAAGGCAGCCATTTTAATGCTAGGCAGCAGTATTATTATTTATTTGTACTAGTGGTAGTTAAGGTTTTGATTTATTTATTTTTAAAATCACACTAAATGCAAGACCTTTTGCTTAAATATTGGGGAAGGGCGTGCCATCTAAATTGTGCCTAAGTAGGTATTCTTAAAAATGCTAGCCAGCATAATATAAAATAAGCTTTCATCGAAAAGCTTAACAGTTAGAATAATAATTAAAAAAAAGAATGATAGAGGCTGGCTACAGGTGTATACTATACATATATCTATACGGAATTGCAAGTACGAGGTACACCCTCTCTTGGGCCCAGTTCATACAACATGCAGCACAATCCTATGCATGTTTACTCAGATGTAAGTCCCATTGAAATCAATGGGACTTACTTCCCATTCCACATGTTTAGGCTTGGAGGCCTAGTGGACCTATGATAGAGGAGCAGATATACAACTCTCCCCCACCCCATGGATGCAACATGTGGAGGTGGGTGTTCCATGTAGAGCAAGGGTACCCGTTGTGGTGGGCTATAACTCCCATCACCCTTGACCTTTGACGCTACTGGCTGGAGCTGATGGGAATTGGAGTCCAACAACATTTGGATGTCCCCATGTTTCCTAGCCCTGCTGCACATGGAACCGCCCTTCACATTCTCCATGATGTGTGTCATGGAGAAAATGCATTAGCAGCTGACTTTCCACCATGCTGAGGATTGATGGCGTGTTAAGCCAGTGGAACGAGCCATTTGGCATTTTAAGATCAACAAAGCACTGTAAAATGCTCATATCTGGCTATCCTGCATAGCGGAAAAAAAGTATTTCTTACAATAACCCCCCTCCCCCCCCCAGAAAATAAAAAAATAAACCAACAATAATTTCTCATTCTGGAGCATATGAGACAAAGCATTTTACCAAGAAATGCAGGGAGTATAGATAACTTTACTTTGTCTTTTTTTATGTATATGCCTAAAAGTTATTGCTCCTTTATCATCATGTATATGGGATAGAAGGCAGAAGGTGGGATTGGGGAACCTGTGGCCCTTCACTGTTGCTGGACTAGGCAACTCACCATCCCTAACCACTGGGCATGCTGGGTGGGGCTGATGGGAGTTGCAGTCCAGCAACACCTGGAAAGGAACAGGTTCCCCATCCCTGCTATAAGGGAGGGGAGCAGGGACAACAGATATCCTCAGCGTAAATAAGTTAAGGGCATTAGTCCATTAAGGACAAAGTGGCTTTCAGCAACATAAGAGAATAAAAAGATATATCTTATATAGTTACCACCATTCACACCCAGTGATGGTTAATATCACTTATTTTGCCTTAGGGAAAAACCCTACATTATCGAACACTTATAGCACAATGTTCTCAAGTCTCTCTTTGTCTTTCTTTTCTTTCCTTTTCTGTCTTAGCGTTCTTGCCCTGAATACCTTTCAGTAGGGCAGCTTGAACAGTTCACCGCCACTTCGAAAACCCCTCTGGAGATCAGACGATAAAATTCTTCAGCAATCAGGGAGAGAGGACAAAGGGCTTTCTCGTGCTATTCCCATATTTCCATGTTTGCTGGCTTAACATCATTGTGTATACGACTTCAGTACTTAACAGCTGATGCGAAGACGTTCAGAGCTGGCAAACAGAGAAACAGCATGAGAAAAGCCCCTGCCTTCATCATCACATCTCCAACCCTACCTTAAAAGTCGGCTTGGCAGCTATCAACTAGCTTAATAGTGTCATGGGGATGGGGAGGGACTCAGGGAGATTTTACTATTTTTAGATTTAGATAGGCAATTCAGATTCCAAACATTCATATGGGAGATGCAGGCTTGGGGAACCTGTGCCCCCCACTCAGATGTGGTTGGGCACCAATTCTTATCAGTCCCACCCAGCATGGTCAATAGTAAGGAATTATGGGAGTTGTGTTCCTACAATATCAGGATGACAACCAATTTCCCATCCCTGATTTACAGGATGCTTGCTTTTGGGGTTTATCTGGATATAACAGCTATCCCTCCAAGCTGCCCTACTAAGAGGCATATCAGGATCTATATAAAGGATAGATTTGCTAGGTAGCCAGCATGGTTCTCTTCAGAAGTTGCTGATTTCCAGACCTTGGCCCCAGTCAGTGTGGGCAGCTGTCAGGAATGGTGGAAGATGCATTTCAATATCAAGGGATTAGCCAATGCCTGCAAGGGGTCATTCGATGGAAACTCTAGTTATATATTCTGTGGGGAGGGGTGGGGTGGAGGGGGTGGGGAAGGGGTGCTAACTAAGCATTGCAATAAAGGACTCTTGACACATTCATCAAATTTCAATTCCCAGGATTCTTTGGGGAAAGACATGACTAGCAAATGGCTTTAAATCAACATAAGATCATAGTACATACATGCCCTTAGTGGAAATACATTACTTAATACAATGCAACTCTTATGTCAAAATATGTGGTACAGCCGGCTTCAGACCTTGTAAATGTATATAATTACAAAATGCCATGCACTCAAGAGACTCACTGCAACATATTTTAACCCCCCATTTTGTTAGAATTCTCTGACATTGAGGAAGGTCTGTATAAATAAACACATGCCACATCTACCTCCCTCCCTCCCTCCTACCCACCCACCAACCATGTATTGTCATCATGTTTAAGAACTTGCTGATATCAAGATAGCATATGTTTAAAATATTGTGAGAAAATAATATTGGGAGAGATGGAATATGGGAGGAAAGAAGACTGAAACAAAGCAGAGCAATTAATGTAAAATATTCTGGCTAAATCGTCATGATCTCACTGTAAAGTGCAATAGTAAAGAATGGTCAAAAGTATGCATGAAAGCAGGGCTGGAGAAAATCAATGCAGAGTAATGGCAAAGGTGTCAAACACACAAAGGTCCTGTTCCTACAGCAAGCATAGTTAAGTTTTCCAAAGTGCATCAGTGCAAAAATGCCAACTTTTGGACCCAGTTTGCATATGTAAAATTGGCCGGCTTGATTTTCAGTGCAACCCATGCCATATAAGAATGGATACTGCCTGCTGGAACACCAACAAACCAAACTGGGGAACTCAAGCAGCAGTTCTGCATGTGCAAATTCAGCTTTACCTGAAATGGTAAATGAATTGATACCAAAGGCGTAAACTTGACACACACTTAGTGACTGCATATGTTAAGAGGTGCAGAACAGGAAAAGCTAGTGAACTCTCAACTTTAAAACATTTTTCAACTTGCACTGAGTCACCCTGAGTACTGTAGTTATGTAGGAAGGGTGTGGCATAAACACTCTAAAATAAACCTTAAATATTTTTCTTCCTCTTTTTACTAATTTGCTTGGATTTTAATGCAAGAAAAAGTAAGTGGTAACTTCAGAGGAGGACCAGGCTCAGAACTGCCTTCAGCTCAGATGCAGACAATCTATCCTATATAGTGCTGGGACCACACCATACCCTCCAACAATCCTCAGATGAAAATGGGGACACTTCTTACTCCCCCCCCCCAACTGAGCCTCCTTGAACTCCATTTCCCACCACCACCACCACCACAAAGCATTTCCTATCAGAAGAAGGGTAAGCGCCATCACCACCACACCAGTGGGACACACCACACGTGCCGGGGGTGGCTTTCATAATTTTGGCACTGTCCTTGGAAAATCAGGACATTTGGAGGGTATGCCACATCAGTTTCTGGATAAAGAAGGTTTACTCATCATCAAGCTGCCACAAACTCCTCAGGTTGAGGGAGGATGGAAGAAGTGTACTGGTATAGCTCTGAGTACCTGCAGCAGCTATTGGTTGCCCTGCCTCAGTAATGGACTGGATGAGAGCTAAAGAACTAAAGCTCAATCTAAATAAGTCTGAGACACTGCTGGTGGGTGGTTACCTAGCATGGATGGCTGGGTGATTGTCTGTTCTTGATGAGGTTACATGTCTGAATCTGGTCTGCAATCACCTGTTCAAGAACCTTGCCCATGAAGGGGAGATTAGCAACTTGTGGGTACCGTAGTTACTTAGATCTTCTTAATCAAGGGAGCGTTTCTTGGAGCGTGGTTTTATCTTTAAGTAGGCAGGGACAACCCCCTCTCACAAGGATTCATTAATCCCTCCCTGCCCCAGCCAGCTCCCCCCCTCCACTATTTTTTATGTCAAGAGGGACAAGAGTCCACATAACATTGTTGCACTGATCCAAGCACCTTGTCCACATCCTTACTAACTGAAACTCATCCAACACAACAGGACTCAACAGTGCTCTAGACATCCCTTGAGAGTAATCTGCTGTAGCAGCAGAATTAAGATCCTAGTGAATGCAAGAGATTTTGTCTTCAAAATGCTTTGCAAACACAGTGAGGAGCTACAGTAGTACCTCGACTTACGAATGACTCAACTTACAAATGTTTCGACTTACTATCGGAGCTCTGTCTGCCATCTTGAATGCGGTTTAGATACGATTTTTTCGACTTACAAATTTTTAGATCAGGTTGCTTCAACTTACGAATTTTTCTCCCAATGCATTCCTATGGGATTCGACTTAGGATTTTTTTCGACTTATGAATGTGTGTTCAGAATGCATTAAATTTGTAAGTCGGGGTACCACTGCACCATCAATCCCACCACCTACTTCAGGTCAGAATGTAAAAGACCCTGCACTACCCAGAACAGCTCTGCCAGATGGCAGAGTGAGGATGCAATGGAGGCAGCAAATTATGCCTTCCATGCTACCTTCACTGCTATTAGGTAGGCTCCATTGTTCATTTGCATTCCACCAGATCTTTCCTCCACTCACATTCAAGCCATCTCCCAGCTCATTTCCTCGTTCTAAGCTCTGGAGTATAACACAAGCCCCCCCCCCCAATTGGGAGAGGGTGATCAGGAGTCTTCGTGTCAATGATCTGGGCCATTCAGATGTTCTAGAGCAGTGGTTCCCAACAGGTGGTCCGGGGACCCCCAGGGGTCCGCGAGCTATGCCAGAGGGGTCCGCAAGATGCTATTAGAATAAAAAATATATTAAATATATTTCGTATGATAACAGATTTTTTGTTTTGGCCGCTTCCTGCATGAGCAGAGTCTAGCGCAAAACTACAATTAGATAGAGGCAGTAGTTCTGCTGTATGCCATTAGGTGGCGCTTTACAAACACTACTGTTTTGCAAAGAGGCAGCGCACGCATTATACTAACGCTCACCTCCCCAAGATGCTTTGTGCGCATCAGCTTCATTTGTGCGCTACTGCGCAGGTACCCTGTCTTCTCCATTCCCCTCCCTCCTCCCTGGCGCATGCTGCCTCTTTGCAAAACAGTAGTGTTTGTAAACAAAGCGTTGTTTTTCGCGGAAGCTACAGTTCGCGTAGTTAAAAATGGACCGTTGGTTAAAAAGTGGTTCGTTAAAACGACAAAGGCCTACAGATGAAGAGGAAGAACTGTAAAAAACGTATAAATATAAAATATAAAAAGACTCTTAATTTGGCTCTCACTTTTTAATTTTAGGATTAGGAATTAATGGGGGTCCTTGTCACAATAGCGGCTCGATGAGGGGTCCTCGAGAAAATTTTGTTGGGAACCCCTGTTCTAGAGGTCAGCCAGGGCTTTGGTAGGAGCATCAGTCATATCAGGAGGGAAATCCACCGAAGACATCAGGAAACCCATTAGATCCATCAGTCCCTAAGGAAATCCTCATATGTTCCCTACCCTTGCAGAGGGGGAAAGGTGCTGAAAGCCTAAATCTCAACAGGAAGTGATCTGACCATAACACACGCTGGAAATCACACCCTCCCTGCGCAACTGAGAAAACAAGCTCCATAGTGTGGCCTGCCATATGCATTGGGCCACTGACATGTTGGGACAGCCCATAGACCTGAGCCACCCCAACACCAGTCACGTTGGCATGGATGTTGAAGTCCCCCAGAACCAGCAGTCTCTGAGTCCTCAATACAGTCGTACATTGGAAGTCAAACTGAATCCGTTCTGAAAGTGCTGGCACACTCCTGTGACACTGACCCTCAAGACTGCCCTGATGCTGCACCAAGTACCGAGCTGGGCAGAACCGGGTGAGACCAACTCTAGCATGATCACTCACCCAGGTCTCAGTGATACAAGCCAAATTAGTCTCCTCGTCCATAATCAGATCAGAGAGGTCTTCCTCAGCCCTGGCATTCAGCAACAGCAGCTGTAGAAAGGAGGACTGGCTGATAGCACAACTACAAGTTGGAGGAGGGGCTGGCACACAGCAGGAACCAACTGCCTGTGTCATGTGTCCCTTGCACAGCTTTCCCCACCTTCCACCTGCTCTGGACCACTGTGACACCCCCCCCCCCAGCTTTCTCCTGCTCCTCTTCCTAGACACACCCTACATCTTTTTATTATTTTTAAACAGAAACAAACCCAGAATTTAAAAGCCACAGCTCAAAGGCCATTTAGAAACAATTTTAAACATTTTAAACAGCCAGTAAATCCAGTAACATCCGATTCTCAACTCCCAAGAGTTTGTTCCAGCTTTTTGTAACTGGAGTAAGTCTGGGTCATGCCCTCCCAGGTCAGATGAAACAAACCCTCTCAAGCAGGAAGCAGGTCCTCATAATAAAATAATACTGAAACTGATAACCAGTGGAGGTTAACACACATTTGGATGGGTAGGCAGGGAAGTAAGAAAGTATAGTTTTCTCTTCAGCCCTGTATTCATTACATTTCAAAATGTCATGAATCCCTTTTCTATACTGCTACTATGTGCAGTCTGAATGGTTGAGTTGGATCCGAATAAGGACCGCTTACCCCCCGGTGTGCAGCGATTGCAGCCTCCCATGGACCACGGTTGCACTAGGGGTGGGGGTGGGGAGTGCTGGTTTCCTGTGCAGTTGAGTGGGGACATCACTTCTTCCCCAATGGTCACACAGGCTTCTGGTCTTCCATCCATGGTTCCAGGCAATCACAGGAGGCCCAGAAGGGGCAAGGGTTCGGAGTGAACCTGAGTGATGCCAGCATGCACCTCCTGCTCTGGGTCTAGTTAGTGGTTAACTTCCCCACCCTCCCTCCTTTCATATCTTGCCATGGTTCTGTTTGAGTGTTAGTGAGCAGAAAGCAATTAGGACCGTGCTATGGAAGCACTGGGTCACCATATTTGGGGCCAGGGAGCAATTTGTCCTCCAGGCAAATTGAACCAGTTGGGAGTTTTTGCCTTCTTTGTAGCAATTGTCACAACTTGGGTGGGTAAGTCAAGGTGGGTGGGGCTGGGAGGTGAGCAGGACTCTCACCTCACATTCCATGGGGTGGGGGTACTTCATTAAAAGGCCCAAAGGGAGGTGCTGTGATCCTTATGCCCAGACAGTGGTTGATTTCCCAGGATACTCTCCCCAAATGGTGATCTCAGAAGACACCCTGCTTTGATGTACGTCACAGGGTGATCCTTAAACTGAGATCAATTATGAGAATCAAACAGCAGTTATGCTGGGTGCCTACTCCAATGCCTACTCCAAAACCTGTTTACATCTGTAATCAATAAAGTTGTAGCTTATTTTATTCCAAAGTGATGGCTTCTTCTTCTTCTTCTTCTTCTTCTTCTTCTTCTTCTTCTTCTTCTTCTTCTTCTTCTTCTTCTTCTTCTTCTTCTTCCTCTTCCTCTTCCTCTTCCTCTTCTTCTTCTTCTTCTTCTTCTTCTTCTTCTTCTTCTTCTTCTTCTTCTTCTTCTTCTTCTTCTTCTTCTCTTCTTTCCCCCCTCCCTGGTTAGCCCCCACCCAATAGCAGCCTTGCTGCACCCAGGCCTTTAATCTATATATCTGGATTAAGGGAAAGGATTCCAGGGCTGAATAGAACCTTTGTTTCTGTTTCCCACACTTGTCATACAATAGTTGCAATTGTTAGTAATGTCTAAAAAGTAGAATGCCAAGTTTACTTTTAATAGCTCAGGGAGTGGAAGAGATAGAGGAAGAGGAAATAATCTCTAGGTTCAATCATTTAAATCACCTTCTTCCAACCTGGTTACATCCAGACATTTTGTGCTTCAGCTTCCACCAGCCCCAGCCAGCATGGCCAAGCCCTAGGAATTATGGGTGCTGGAGCAATAGCACTCATAGGGCACCCAGTTGGGGAAACAGCAACTTTCCATGGTCACAGGCAATAGGACTTTCCTATGATTAACTCTCTGATCATTCAGCATAGCCTGGAGAAGTCTCAGGACAGATGGTATGAGGAGTCATTCCTTTCTCCTTCCTGAACCCTGCACCAACCCAGGTGAGGTCTGAACATCACTACTGGGCTCTTGTTCCAGAATGGCTAGTGCCTAAAACAACATAACTCCTCTTGGGATCAGGAGAAGTTTGCAGAAGGTCCATGGCTAGGTGGACCTTGGCTAGGAGCATCTGCTTTGCATGCAGATAGACCCAGGTCTAATCCCCAGTATGTCCAGGTAGGGCTGAAATCTTCCCTGCCTGAAATCCTGTGGATTATACTGACCTAGATGGACCACTGGTCTGACTCTGCATAAGGCAGCTTCCTACATTCCACATCATTTCATTGCATGTGCCACTTGTTCTGTTTGGAAACTGTCCAATATTCACATTCCCTTCATATATTTTCTGAGCCGTGATTGAATCTCACTCTGATTTGAATAAGCCCAAAGTTTCCTTTAGTGATTAAATATAACCAACCTGAGTCAGCAGGATAGCACTCAAATATATTTCCATTCAGATATTATAACTACTGCTGAAGCTGTGTTTTAGGCATGAGAAAAAAGATGAAGCTTTCCTTCAATCAACACCCATAAAAAGGTGTAGAAAAGTTTTAGGGAGGCGGGTGTTTTAAGTTCCTTCTCCCTTAACTACATTGCCAATTGCCCAAGAAGACCCAAATGAAATCCAAAGACCCGATTCTCAACTGAGACAAGTAATTGCAACACAACCAAAGTAATGGTCAATGGAGGGAAACGGGCGGCGCACCTTTGCTGCTTCAACACTTCTTTTTTTAAGAGAGTCGTTTTGTTTGACCAGCTCCTTGAAAGCCAGACAAGCACTCATTGCAACAGTAAGCACATCCAGAGGCAGATTTAGGGCAAAGTTGCACTGGGCACTGAGCTGCAGGGCATTGCAAGTACGATGTAGTGGATTGAGCAGAACAGAAGGTGAGAGGCGGGGGAACGTGCTGAAATCCCAAAGACCAAAGTCCACCCCAGCGTATGCTGCTAGCATTACTGCTAATACTGAAGTTTTAAATTATTATTACTTTTAATGGAAATAATGCAGCTTTTTAGAATCACCATTTAGAGGTGTGCATTCTCTTTATCAACTAAAAACAAAACACGGTGTAGCTGCACTTTGCCCAACCCCTTCTAACACATAAGCCTGGACTGCGCTTTAGCCATTGACATGGGAGACTAAATTTTTACAGTGTAGTGTTAGTAAAAGCTGGGCAGCATTTGTAATGCCTCTGATATTATCTTTTCCTCCCCCTTTAACTCCAGGGCTGTTTTATGCTGTCAGTTGTGTCAGGTGCCCAGCTTTTAGGAACCAATACAGCAGTGTATATTCCTAGCCTGGAAAAAGGCACTCAGTCCATTAAGGGGAGTTGAGGGGGGCAGCCTGCTTTATTCTTCTTCTTTTTTGCTGAGAGACCTTGAGGTACGGCTCCAACCAAAGAAGTCTGCAATTCCAGACTCCATTAACATTAAGAACCACTTATCAGATCCTGCAAAGCTTTATTGCTTTCCACCTGGCCTAGATTGCTTAGATTCCCAAGCAAAGGAGGCTAGCGAGGACAGGCCTGTAACCTCTCTTTTGTTCTGCAGATCTAAGCTACTGCTATCCACTATGCAAAGCGAGAAGTGCCACACTGCCATCTGCAGACAGGAATTACCTTCTAAATATGCTCATTCAGCAATCAAAATTCCCTGATAGCCAAGAGTCACTTCATTCTCATTTTCTTCCATTTAGTATTGATGGATCACAAACTGTTTACTTCTCAGCGCTTCAGCCAAGCATGAATGCTTAAGGTTTTTTTTATATATTTATATATAAAGATTTAAAAGGCACAGCGAAATTAAAAAAAGAAGAAAAAGATAAAGCAAAAGGAAAGGAGAGAAGCAGAGAGAAAGGTGCAAATGAGCAACTTGGCATTACCTGTCTGGTGTGGATGGAGCCTGGAGTCTTGAACCCTCCTTGACAGCTGCATTCAGAGACGCTGTAAGGGTCTGAGCTGCTGGAGGAGCACTTGGAGAGTGAATCGCAGCCCACCACGAAGGTGTTATCCAGAGGCAGTTCCTGAATGACATGGTGCTTCTTCGGTGGCACTGGAGTCTCGGGTTTTATTTGGAAAGTGGGCTGTGGTGAGGCAGACTTGTAGTGCTTTGCTAAATCTGGGCTGTCAGGCTTAAAGGTTGTTGGTGTGGTGGCCCAGTTATATTTTCCCATAGTCTGTTCTTCCAGCTCCACGGGAATGTCCAGAGTGCCATTGATATGTTCATGGCCAGGATCATCAGGCTTAGATTCTTCGATGGTCACAAAGTTGAGAAGAAGGCTTTTGGGAGAGCGCTTCTTCTTCTTCTTCTTCTTTTTGATCTGACGGTTTTCTTGGTTTGGAGAAACCCACTCACCACTCTGCTTGCTTTTCTGGACAACCTTGTGCCTGGGTGTTTGACGGCATCGCACCAGGGCAGTCACAAAGATGACCAGTATTACTGTCATGGTACCTGCAATGATAGCAATTATGATCTTGACATAGTCATTCGTCTGTGGGGTTATCTCACCATCCCCAACATTTTGGCCAACTGGAGTTTCCATGTTTCGGCGCACTAACTCTTGGACAAAGGATCCATTGGTGACAGTTTCATTCACAAACAAATGCACCAGTGCTATAGTATATAGTGACTCAGGCTGTCCTAAATCATTGACTTTGATAACTAGCCTGTGTAACCCATGATCTGCCGATATGACCTTCTCTTTCAAAGTAACATTGCCTGTTAACTGGTCAATCATAAACAATCCCCGTGAATTCCCACCAATAATGCTATAGCGAAGCTCCGCATTCATCCCTGTATCATTGTCAATGGCAAACACCTTTGTGACTACAGAGCCTGGGCTGGTGGTTATTGGAACCAAGTCATACGAGTAGTTAGATGAAGGCATGACAAAAACAGGCCTGTTGTCATTCACATCAACCACATTGATGGTCACCTTGGCAGTTGATGAACGTTGCAGCCTCCCTCCATCCACAGCCTTCACCTGAAAGGTATAAGAACCTTGCTGCTCCCTGTCAAAGGTAATATTAGGCCGTATGACTCCAGTGAGGGGATCAATAATGAAATTATCTTTGCCATTCAATATAGACAAGGTCACGGCTGCGTTCTCTCCGGAGTCTGCGTCTGTCACAGTGATCAGCCCAACAGTGCCATACATGGGTAGGTTTTCTGGTACGTAGAAATTATACTCGTTATGGGTGAAGGCAGGGCTGTTGTCGTTCTGGTCCAAGACTGAAACTGTCACAGTAGCATTGGTCTGTAAGGGTGGCATCCCATTATCTTTCGCCAGCACAGTGAATGAGTATCTGTCCTGTTTTTCCCTGTCCAGCTTTCTCACTGCTGTCAGAATGCCTGTACGGCGATCCAGGTTGAAGATGGGTGGTGCATCCAAGCCCAGCATGTAGCTGATTTCAGCATTGCGCCCACTATCTGCATCTGTAGCACTAATCTTGGTCAGCTGGGTGCCAGGAGCATTATTCTCAGGGATAGACAGTCCAATGACAGGCTGTGTGAACACTGGTGCATTGTCATTCTCATCTTTGATTTTGATGAGCAACATTGCAGACTGGTTCAAAGGTGGTTTTCCTGAATCAGAAGCCACTATTTTAATGGCATATTCCCGGGTGGCCTCGTAGTCGAGGAATGTGGCTGTCTCCAGCAGAAACTGATTATCAAACACAGGCTTTAACCTGAATGGTACATCGTGGTCAGTGTAGCAGGTAACTTTGCCGTTAAGCTCAGAATCCTTATCCATTACAGTAATGAGGGCAATTTTAGTATTGAGTGGTGCTTTCTCTGACAAAAGCACAGTCCCATTCACCGGGTTGATAATGTACCTCGTGTCTATTGATGGGATGTTATCATTAATGTCTGTGACATTCACTGTCACTGTTGCTCTTGAAGGTGTTGAACTGCCATCACTTGCTAAGACTGTTAACTTGTGTACTGGAGATTCCTCCCGGTCCAGTGGTTCCTTGATGGTGATGAGACCTGTGGTGTTATCAATGGCAAACAGCCTTTTGGCCAAGGTAGTGAGCTGGCTGCTAAAGTAGAAGTGGATCTGGGCATTTGAGCCCAGATCGGCATCAGTAGCATGAAGCTGAGAGACAGAGGTGCCCACAGGGGCACTTTCAGGAACACTGACTTCAATATCATTCTCCTTGAACACTGGGCGGTTGTCATTCACATCAGTAACTGTTACTTGGAGAATAGCAGTGCTGGATCGTGGAGGGTTGCCGCCATCTTCCACTTTAATTTTCATCACATAGGTATCCTTCTGCTCCCTGTCAAGTACCTGCTGTACTATCAACTGGGGCCACTTGTCCCCCTCCGGCGTCTCAATTATATCAAGTCCAAATACATTTTGACCCTAGAAGCCAGGAAAAAAAGATGCAGAGGGGTACATTATTACATATTAGTTTGACATACCTGAACAATATTAATGTGCATCCATCAGTTTATGGCTCTTCTAGTCCTTTAAGTTGCAATTAATGTGAAATACTTTGATGCTTTGTTATGTCAACAAATAAACAGTGCAATTCTAAACATATATTTATTTATTTATAAAATATGTGTATACCACAATTTCATTTAAAAAAATCAGAGTTGTTGACATCAATTATAATACAATCAGAACCACACAAGAAATAAAATAGATTACCAGCTGAATATTGCAAAAATGATTCTCTTAATCATTTGCATAACTCTGCAGCACCGAAATGTTTTCAGCAAATGTTTAGATTAGAAGGTGCTTGCTGAATCTCAGTTGTAAGAGCATTCTCCAGGAGAGGGCCAATAACAATGAAGGCTCAGTTTTGTCTTGATGTCAAATGAGCCTTACCAACTCAATATATTGACTTCCGAGTAAAAAATCACTGAACTCCTATCAAGAAAATCTGGTTAGGGTTTGCTATAAAGCAAAACAACACTTTTATGCTATGTTGAGTTAAACCAGTGGCTATTGGGTTTAGGTATCCATGATTATCACATCAGACAAACTGCTTACATGATGAATGTGTATTCAGTCATGAGTCACAAGTGGGCTTTGAACTGGCATGGTGATTCAACAGAGAAGAAAGTTCAAAATAATCTCCACCCTCCAACATGCTTAATAACCTGACATTCATCATGGCATTGGTGATGTTGAAAGTTTGCAGAGACTGGCAATCTGGTTTGTTGACAGTGACTGAGGAACATCATCAACAACAACAGCATCATCAGTATCAGTTAATGGTAAACAGCAGAATGCATGGGCTTAGAAATATTTATGCAACAAGAGATTGTGCACATAATCTAGACCAGCCTCACCCAACCTGGTGCCCTGCAGATGTTTTGGACTACAATTCCCATCACCCCATGTTAGTATGGCCAACAATCAGGGATGATTGTATCCCACCAGGTTGGGGAGGGCTGATCTAGATCAATGGTCTTTATCTGGCGGGTCACAGCCTGATCTAAGGTGGGTCTCAACAGCAGCACTACCACCATGCAAATATAGAGTGAAATTTACTATTTTCTCGTCGTTATACTCTGCAGTCGTCTGAATCATTAGAAGCCCCATTGTCGTGAAAGCGGATAGCAAATTATTCCCTTCTCTCTCTTAACACAGCGTTTGCCACAGTGACAGTTTTAATCTGTTATTATTTTGTATGCGAGTTTGTTTGATGCCAATAAAGGTTTTACTTACTATAGAGTGAAAGATTAATAAATGAATCCGCAAATACATGCTTGGGTTAAAACTAGGTCATGGGTCTAAAAAGGTTGAAGATACCTGATCTGGAAAATCCTGTATTGTGTCACATTCACAACTTTTAAGTTGCAATTGGCCAACAGGGTTACATCAATCAAAGTTAAGAAGGAAACCTGGCTCTAAAACTTTTGGGGGTGATATCTTTTCTCTATAAGAATATTTAGTTAAATACAGAACAATGTACCTTCCTTGTGCATTTCTACCACTTGTATTTGGAGTATTTGGAGACGTGTGTCTTGTGGAGTACAAGGTTTAATAATTCAACTAATAATAATAATACTACCCTGTCTTATTTTATTGCAGATAAAGGTGATTCTTGTTTGTTCTGCTTAAATTGTAGATGACGGGTTTCTCCAGTGGATATTTGTGAGGTCCAAAAGCAGGCGTATTATTCTGGCTCTGCATCATTCTTGTTAAAGAAGGAAATAAATTCTTGCCAAGTTTTATCAAATAAACACATGGCTTTATAGTTTCTTGAAGTTCTCAACAGGTTAAATTCTCCATAAATGCAAGGCTCAATATATCTTTTTTCCTACCAGAGTTCGGTGGTATAGAAATTTAATAAATAATACTAATAAAAGTAATGGTTAAAGCAGCTGATTCTTTCCAATGCTGGGGAATTACAAGGTGGTGCTGCCACCAGCATGTATTGCATTAGGTGGTTAGTGAGCAACCCCATTTTCTCCCCCCCCCCAAAAAATGAAAGAAGACAGAGTTGTAGACCTTTCACAACTGGATACTAAATTATCAGGTTGATTTCAGCTATTATGTCATCCCAATGAAAGGACACCCCAAGAATAGAATAAAATATTATCCATTAAAACACTATTCTCCATATATGGGGTGCAACTACCACCTGCAAAGTGTCTTAAAAGAGGTTTATCCCCACACCATTACAGAGGCAAGAGATCAGCAACCAACATCTGAATTTCTCCCTGGCACAAGACATGTTTCATAGGAATTTTGTTCCCATTCTTTATATACCTTAACTTGTCCTTCGCTTGACCACATTCAGAGCCTACCCACATGGTATTCTGTAAGTCAACAGACCTTATGGATAGGTGAATGTGAGGGTCCTGTTGGGTCAGCTGACCTGAGTAATAAAGTGCTACTGTTGAAATGCAGCTATGACAGCATCACAGTTGCTTTGGACACTGTTAACTGCATGTCGTACCATGCAACCCCTAGTTTTGCACTTTGCAGTTCCCTAACATGGATTATTTTTTTTCTTCCTGCCTCCTTTGTGACCTGTCACAATAAGAATGAACAGATCTGTGCTACCCTTTGTCAAGCAGAAAGAGAAATAATGCAATGGCTGAGATTCATCCCATGCAAAACTTAAGTACCAGTTCTGTAATTTATCGTATGAATCAGAAATAACCAAGTTACAACTGAATCACACCAGATTATGAGAAACAAATCGAGATCAAGGTAATTCAGTATTTCTCTTTTAATCATAATGCATTCCATGGCTGCAGTGAAAATTAGATTCCAAGTGTTAAAAATAATGCAACCATTACATTTACACACTGAATAATAAGGATCCTGAAATAGGTTTTGTTGAACACGGCATGCCCTTGTTACAGCAAAACAGATGCGTGGGCATGGAGACAGACTCTACAAACATATCTCACACTGCATAGGGCATGCAGGAACGGTGTTTCGATACTGCTGGTGGGAGAATAGAATTTGATTCGTACTAGATGGTGTCTCTCTGGGCACCCAAGCCTGAAAATGTTTTTTTTTTAAATTCCCCTTTAAAGGAAAGTGTGGGGAGGGAAGAGAAGAGAAAGAAACAGCCAACACATCCCCTGAGGAGGAAGAAGTGATTAGCATTCATCAATAGCAATCTCACTGAGTGATGGAAAATGGTGCTGACAGGCTCCAAAGGGAACGGCGCCAACTCTACTTCACCAGAAGCAAGGAAAGGAGTGATAATGCAGAAGCACTGAGGGTGGAGGTGAAAATAAGCACCAGAAAACAAGGGACGTCCAATTTCCCATTTGCTTTTCAAAATTATCAGCACTTGTTGGGATGGATGCCTTCAGTCTGAGAAGTCCAACACTTATGAACACGGGAAGCTGCCTTGTACTGAGTCAGACCATTGAACCATCTAGCTCAGTACTGCCTACACTGGCTGGCAGCAGCTGCCCTGGTTTTCAGGCAGGGGTCTTTTCCAGGCCCAACCTGGCAATAGCCCTCTCTTCAGAGGTGCTGGCCGGGTTTCATCCCAGCTTGAAAACTCACAGGGCACTTTTGCTTGTGATGCTTAAAGCAGTTTGCAATGCAAATGTAAACAGTAAATGTCCCTGTTCTGTGGCAATTCTGTTCTGTTGCAAGTAGAATGAGAGAGACTCAAAGCCAGCTTATGCCTCATGTTGTATTTTCTCATGGAAGTCCTTAGCTCTAGGCTCAACGTTTATTGGCAGGCATGGACCAGTCATTAGGAGGGGTGAAGCCACCACCTTAGGCCCACCTCACTGGCAGCAGAGGTGGCAGCACCAATTTCTGGTGAGATCTCACCAAAAGAGCATGAAAATCTGCAATAACCCCCTGGAAATTGGCACTGTTGCTGGTGGCAGAGGCAGTGGGGCAGTCAGCATAAGTGGCTGCGGTGGTGGCAGCAGAGCATAACAGCATTTCACATTTTGGCTCAAGCATTGAATTGGGTCACATTGCCCCTGTTTTTTTGGTAAGGCAAGATCACTCTGCACATGCTTAGTGTCTCTTACTTTACCGTCATTTGGCTTTTGCATGGAATAACTAACTGACATTCAGAAAACAGATCCCAAGGCTAAACAATAAAAAGCCTTGGGCTTAAAACCCAGGTCTTGGGCTGTGCATATTTGGCAAATATTGTGTCTATTCCACAGAGGCTCCTACCAGCTGTTTTGCAGCATGTGAACAGTGGATATGGAAACACTGGGAACAATCAGTACTGAATAATCCACTGATCCCTCCAAACCCCTAATTTATCTACTAGCACTGGCCCCCAGAATGCTGAACTTCAGGAGCCTCTCAAGCACCCGATGGATATTTACTTAGAAAAGGCAGGGCTTGCCAAACAAACAAAAAATTCTTATACTGCCTCTGACCTCAGTGACTCCATTAAAAATGGATGCAGTCATTCTCCCATCCCTAGAAACCCAGAAACCTTCCCATGCATTAGAGACAGCCCTAAATCTTAAAGCATTTTTTAAGGTGCATGCCTTAAACCCAATAACTGCTCCAGCATGTGTGGAGTGTATATCAATGCTGAAACTCTCTGTCACCACACAGAAACGGACTCTTCTTCCACAAGGAGGTTGTGGTAATGATCAATCAATCCACCAGACAAGTTTCCATATATGAACAGATTACTATAAAGAGTTCCTATTATGTCCCTGCATTCATCATATAGATTTAAACTCTTAGTCCTCACCCCCAAGAGAAGCTAAACTTCAATGTGTTGAAGAGTCTTGGGGCACCTGAGAGAATAACATGGTTATTGTATAAACTATAGTCCACCACGTCAGATGCATGAAATACCATCCGGAGTAGCAGAAGGGCTGGTTTTGTGCGTGTGCGTGTGTGTGCGTGCGTGCATGTGTGAATACTGGAATCTGCCTTTAAACTGTGCCAGACCATAGGTCAAACTAACTCAGTATACTAACTGGCAACAGTTTTTGTCCTCCAGTCCTGCTCAGAGACATTGGGGATGGAGGCTGGGTCTGTCTGGATGGAAAGCAGATGTTCTACCAAAGAGCCACAGCCCTACGTGATTCACAGGGGAGCTTTCAGAATGAAAAGTACAAAGAATTATGATAGCCTTATTAACGCTTAACCAAGCTTCTTTTCTTTTCTTTTTTCTTTTCTTTTCTTATGCAAGAAACTAACAAGACTACCCCTCTGGAAATGTAAACCTAAGCATGTGTAACTGCATTTGATCAGATCAATCAATGCTTTCTATCCCTTTGTCATCTACCCTGCAACCGAAATTAAGTCTTTAGGGCAGGGACTTAACTTTTACTTGAGTGTCAAGTGCTATATAGGCAATATTGATGCTACACTAGTCTTAGACAAACGCTTAAACAAGCTCTGATTTTCTGTGTACTTTTACTGGGTATTTCCTGCATTGAATTTAAAGCGGTATCTTTTTTAGGTTCTTTACCCTGAAGTAATCACAGTCATTTCAAAAGAAACAGTAAATGGCTTGAGGGCAGCAGCCAACTTCTCTCTCTCTCTCTCTCTCTCTCTCTCTCTCTTTGCAAAATAGCTGAAATTATATATGCTGCGTTTCTTTTCCTCCTTTTATTTTGCAACGATTGGCAGAAAAAAGCAACAGAAATGGTGAGAAGAGCATCCCTTCACTTCTTTATTTGCACACAAGTTGACAGATGTGCATTGATTATTCTGTCATTAGCTCCTGAAACAACAACACACAGATTTTTAATTCATGCAAATACATACTCTGTTTATCTTTTCTTCAGCAACCACATATGATTGGGGGGGGGAGAGAAATCATCCCCCTCCCCCAATTACAATGCATAGCATCTGATTTAAGAGAAAGGATAGTTTCAGTTCACTCTCTGTAGAAATATGCATCAGGAAGTAAGCATCGGTGGGCAGGGCAGAGGAACACTAAAAAGCAAATATACACACTAATAACTTTTCTTCATAATTTAGCAAACAAACAAGAAGCGGGAAATGAGATATTAAGCAGAAGGCATGAAAAGATGCAACAGGTTTGGTTCATGATGACTTACCTGATACCGGTGAATAATCACACAAGTTCAAATGATGTGAGAAAGCGTGTTCTCATCATGGAGAGCACGTGTTGCAGTGGGGGCAACCAAGACATCCCTCAGTTGCCGGGTGGGTTAGTATAGATGGCCACGAATCTGATTGGGTACCCCTCAGTCGTTGGGGAGAATTTGGTATTTTATGAGTGACTGTTGAGGAGCTATTTGTTCCCTGTGCTTTGAGCTTCCTCTTTTCGCTGTGCGCATTGGATCACCCGCCCACCCTATATTTAGGGTTGTTCGCATTGACCTTGCTATGCCTGTCTAGGGGTCGTCTGCTTTGGGGGCAGGGGCCTGGTAGGAATTTTACCATTTGGCTGATTGGCTGGTGCCATTTGGTTTTTGCCTACTGCATAGCAAATCATCACAACTTGTAAGGTTGCAGTCAGGCATTGGTTAATTTGGTTGGTGGATGGGGTATGTTTGACTGTGCCCACCCCTCCAATGCTGCTGCTGCAAGGGTATTCTGTTAGGAATCCAGAGGCTCACCATGCTCTTGTACAAACCCCTGTCAAGGGGCTAGGGCCACACAAGAGCCCCTGGGAGCCTTTGGGGAGAGGTGAGAGCCTGGCGCCCAGCTCTACGCTCTCCCCAAAAATGTTTTCCCTTACTGACTTTCGCAGGTAGTCATGAACCAATGTCTATGCAACCACTCACATGCTGTAATCCAGGGGTCCCCAGACTACGGCCCCCGGGCCGGATGCAGCCCAATTGGCCTCCCAATCCAACCCGCGACGACCCCTGCCGCCCGCTGCTGCCGCCCGCTCTTGCGGCGCGCTGCGTGGCGGCGCGCTTCCAGATGTGGAAAAAAACGCCGAAAATCATTTCCGGTGCACTTCTGGGTCGGGAGAGGTGCACTTTCGGGTCGGGGGAGGCCCATACGCATGCGCACAAACAATTTTCGGCGATTTTTCTGGCCTGGAAGCGTGCCACCGCGCCAGTAAATGGGTGTGTACATGCGCACTGGCGCGCACTCCCCCACCCTCCGGCCCGCCGCACGATCGGCGCGGCGGGCACTGGCCCGAAGGCGGGTAAGTCTGGGGACCCCTACTGTAATCAATAAAGTTGTGGCCAAAATTTATGCCAAAAAACCTTAAACAAAAATTCTGTGAGAATTGTGTCTTTATTTGAGGGTGGCTGTGGGGGTCCTCGACACACAAGTTCAAATGTTCCTCTGGGAAACAGTGACAGGTCAGAGGCACAGCGTGCAGAAGGTCTCAGGTTCAATCTTCAACTATAGGAAGGCTTGGACACCCATAATTTATACTATGTTCACCAAATTGTAATTGTCTCCCCTCCCCCCAAAAAAGATATGATATGTATTTTGATAACAGGTTAAATGTTTATTGTGAGTTGCTTTGGATACTGTTTGCTGTGGACAAGCAGCATATAAATAAATAAATTGGACACTTTAAAACAGAGTGGTAGAAGACAGAGGCTGCGTTCAAATGTGACGTTTATTACATTAGTTTTACCAGTTATAATACAAGAGCTTCTGTCTTGATTTCTTTTTGCTCTGCAGTGCCTATTGTGTTATGGAACCATGACTTTACAATCGATGAACTGCTATGTCGCACTAAATTTTGTGGGGGGGGGGAGGACTGGGTACCAGGTTTCCCACCAAAATTTTGATACATGGGTGGTTAGGGAAACAACAGGAAAACTACAAGATAAACATCTTTAGGGTTGCGTATCTGCATACCTGTTGACTTTTTTTGAAATAGCAAACCCAAATTACTCTCCCCAAAATAGTGTTTTTCAAGCTTTTGGAGCTGCTTTTCCAATCGCGTTGCCATACATCTGGGTTTTCCCTGACATTTTGCCAATTTCCCCCTCCCCCCCCAATACACACACACACAAACACCACTTTTACACCAGAAAATCAGGACATGTCAAGAATTTTTCTGGCATATACCAAGCTGAAACTTCATGAAAATTTCCAACTTAATGGGGTTAAAACGTGTGTGTTTTTCCCTGAAAATATTTAACAGGAATTGAGAGTTAAACTGCTGTTAGATTCCACTGGATTTTTTATTTTTTTTGCACCATGTGAGAGATCACCTGAAACACCCAAATCAACTAAGGAAATACTGGAAAGACAGAATGATGAGCCGTCAGAATGCAGACAGAGTGAAGCCCAACTGGAACACCTAAGGAATGGAGTTTAGGTGTGGCCCTAGAGAAAACTCTTGGCTGTATCCAAGGCAATTCTGCTTCAGCCATGCCACAACATGCATGCTAGAGAGGGTGGAGAAATATGTTTGGTCCACTTTTTGGAGAAGACCAACCAGATGCTCCCAAACATATATGTGGATTGAAATGCAACTCCCAGTCACATTGCACATATGGATGAGTGACGATGCATCGACGTCAGTTTGTGATTTAAAGAAAAAAACCCTCAGGGAAATTCATCAGGATTCTAGTGCTAATGTCTCCTATTGCAGATACATTTTTTTTGCATGCGTTGTTGCCTACTATACACATTTTTTTGCCAAGCAATTTCCCTTGATTTAATGCATTTTTATCTGGTTTTCATTATACAGGTATATGGTATGAACAGTGTAGCCCTTCATATGCATTTCTGAACATATTACAGAGCAAAAGAGCTGCAGTGCAAAGTGTGGATATGTGCAAATTTTGAAAGAAGGTCGTGTTTCAGTTCACATATTGTTTTTGAAAATTATTGCTTGCCCTTAAATGCAGGCAGAACTGAATTTCCCCCAAATCCCTAATTACACACTTATCCAGAGTTTGTGATGCACTGCCAAATAAACTCTCCTTTTTACAAGCATTTCAAGTCTTTTCAATATTAAATGAGCATTTGTATGTGCAGTTGTTGTTGTTGTTGTTTTGCATGGCAATACTGCACACACAAAAATGTGCATTTTTTAAGGAAATGCATTGAAATGCATGTATAAAACAGTGGATTTTGGATTAACAGGTGTTCATAAAATGCATACAACTTAAACATGGGTCTTTCATGCATTCTTTTACAATATCTGCATAAAATGGGGTTGAAAAGACCTATAATTGAGTGCCAGCAAGGCTGAAACTGGAAACAGTTTTCTCACTCCCTAATTGCTGTTACATCAAGTGATGGACCATCACAGATGACACATCCTAGTCACAGCTTCCTTATCATCAATAATATTCACATTAACCTTGACACACATCACTTTTCAGTGGAGACAAGCTGCAAGCCATGCAATAGTTAAGTAATATCTAGTGAGATACATGCATTTGATAATGAGCTGCTGGATGTACAGCTGAACCCAAAACAATACTGGTCGATGCTTAACTAGCATTGAAACAGGATGTTACACATTCACATACTGCTATCTTGGAGATATCAGTACCATTTGGATTTAAAACAAACGTTTTGGCTTGTTTTAAAATCAAGTTTTCCACATTCACCAATTCAAATTGAAAATATTGAAAAAGGGTTAGCAACTCCATTATACTTACACAGAGACAATGTGGTGCATTAACAACAAAGGGGTTTTAAGAAAAAGAAAGAAAGAAAGAAATCCCCTGTGGCTTTTATACATATTTACCTGTTCATTTGTAATGGATCCAAAGGTCCTTTTCGGAGCTGTTTTAGGCTGTCATGTAAACACAAAAAATGAGAAATTTTCTTTAAATGTTTTTCAGTGCATTAGATATAGATAGTTAGATGATAGATAGATAGACAGACAGACAAAGAGATTCACAGTCAAACACTTAACCTTGACAATCAAAATCACTCTTCCATCACTCCTATATAGCTTTGCTGAGGCAGAAGCCTGGGCTTGCAATACCTTCCTGTAGGATATAGCACTTCAATTTAATGAGCATTTGCACCTGTGGTGGTAGAGCAATACTCAATACCCTGAAAAAGAAGAAAGAAACTCAAGCAGAAATACATGCAGGGTTGAATTCAGATGCCCATTCTCGTGCACAATGGAATCACTGTTTTGGGGTCGGGACAATGAGTCTGCACATTTCATCTTAGTTATCACACACATAAATCCCTGACTGCTGGAGTTGGGCTTAAATTTCTCTGACTTTCTGATAAATTTGTCTTCTGTTTTTTCTGTGAATGACTTCAATAATTTACTCCCTCTCACCCCCCCCCCAAAAAAAATGATGGGCATTCAACTGACTATTCGTCAAATACTCTTTACAATTGGTTGCTGTTGCTCCCATCCCCACAACAGTGTTCCAGAACTACACTAAAACCAGGGCACTGTGGAAAGACCCAAAATGGTCACCTGGCTGCCACCAACACAGATACTGAACTGTATGTTGTTACCACCATTGCTAATTGTAACAGCAGTATTGGAGGGGGGGGGAGTTTTTAAGAAACAAAAGAAGCCATTCTATTCCAGCTGCTAATGGTGATCACTCTGTCCCAAGAAACTGCCAGATTCTTTTACTCCCCAAGTGAGTATCAGGTGAAATGCTTTCCTAGATTTTGCCACCAATGGAGAGAATGTAAACTTTTCTCTCTTTTTTGCTGGGGGGGGGGGGATTTGGATCCAGACCTTATTTGTGGGTTTTTTCATGCATTCATTCAGTAATAATACCCAATGAAAATAATACCTCCAATGAAAAACCAAACTCTACCTGCCAATAAAGTATAAACATGTCAAAACACAGTACAAGTTCAGTGCTAGTTCTGTATTATTTTATTGCTGTAGTTTGGAATTGTGTGTGTTTTCTTTTACATGGTATGACTGTAAATTGCTTTGAGACATATGTGGAGGATGATTCATAAATTCATAAATAATAACAAACAAACAAACAAACAAACAAACAAACAGTAAACCAGTATAGAAAGTGGAGTACATAATACAAACACCCACAAGATGCAACAATAATTAAAAGATGCAAAAATAAAACAATTTGGGAAGGTTTGGAAGGAAAGAAAGGTTTTCAGCTAATCTTGAAAACATAGCAATGTTGGGGCTTGTTTCATTTCAAAGGGAAGAGGATTTGATAGAACTGATGCCACAACTCTAAACTCACATTGTGAAGTCACAGTAAGCTTTACCCCAAGAGTGAGTGGCACAATTAACATCAACCTTACAACTTGCCTCCCCTGCCCCATTCAGAGATAATCAATGTGTTCTGAGTATAATAACATACATACTACTCATTTTAAAGTAGGATGGAGCTGGCCATACATAAACATGGTGGGAGGACATGTCCAGTGTTGACTCATGAGAAGTTCAATTGAAGTGGTTGGTTACATCAAGGACCGGTTGGGGATTTAAGCTGCCAACTGTTACATCAATAGACTGTGATGGGTCTATCAGGATGTGACTGCCCAGTGGAATAACTGAAACAAGCCCGGTTTTCAATATATACAATTGCTAATTCAGTATTTAGCATGAAAAAAGCACATGAAATATCAACAGCAATGTGCCATGTTTAGAAATGTTCCTTAAAGAGAATAACTGATAGGAAATGCCATTATCTGTATCCTGCAACACATCCCATGAGTATAGAATTCTCAGTTTCATGGAATTAAGCATTAATACCTTAAGATGATATACCTTGGGACACAACATAAAATATAGAGGTATTTTTGGTATGATGCCTACTTTTGTCAATTTTTCAACCAACCAGTAGACTGCACCAAACACATTTAACATTTTTGAACACATGATAATTAAAACCCAATGCAGGTGGAGTTTGTTGGCCCTTGGCCAAGTGATTTCAATCAGTTTAAGCACCTTATACTCTCTCTAGATGGAGACCAGTTTATTTACCTAATGACTCCATTAAGACTGCAAACTATTGCCCCCATTAATCTTTGTCAAATTGTCCTTCCTAGTAAGCACACACAGGATCAGGTTTGATGAAGACACATGCATCAAGCAAACACCCCATCTGTGAGTACATGAGCTGTAGCACATGCACACGTGAATTCTGCACTGCAAGTGAATATTAAGAGTATGCATATTTAGTGATATATGACTGTATCTTGGAGGTTTCATGGCAACTGGTCGTGCTCATATTGCCTTATGTAATTGTGTAAGGCAGGTAGCGGCTATTTATTAATTACCCACTAACAGAAATTGAAAACACAACATTAAAAACTTTTCTTAAAAAAATTACAATTACAAAAAAATATACATTTGAAAATATACATTTCACAGATAAAGATATAAGAACATTCACAAAGAATTGCATAATGAAGTTGCCAGGTGCAGTTCTATGAGAGGAAGCTCCTAATGGTTGTCACAGAGCAGGTGCTCTCTCACAGGCCATCCCCACCGTGAGTTTCTGAGGCTGGTGGAAGTATGAAGACGGTCCCCCCTACAATCATAACACTGTTCTGTGGAGAAGGAGGCAGGTGATTCCACTGAGCTATGTCCCCTCCATACAGCTCTAAATATAACTGGGAGGGGGCACCATACTGGAACAAAGGAAGCTGATTCAGTCCATTGCGACTGACAGTTGTCCGGAGATGTCAGGGATGAGCTATGGACCTTCTCTGTAGCATAAATATGATCTTTGGAGATCAGCACAAGCCACCAGAATACATGGGAGACCATATTTGAATGAACATAGAAACGTGTCTTATAGTGAGTCAGGTCAATGATCCTCCTAGCTCAGTATTGTCTATGCTGTTTGGCAAAGCTTTCATGAATTCAGACAGGGAGTCTCTCCCAACCCTATCTGCAGATAATGGGTATTGAACTTGGGACCTACTGCAGTGCTCTACCACTGCAAAGTGTTGTAGGTGTGCAACATCTTGGGCTGCCCCTGTAAGTAAGGATTTCCTGGATGCCTCAGGTCACCACATAACATACAGACTGAAGAGTCCCTCTGCTCACAAGGACAGCTTTTCAGGCTGCAGTGAGGAATGGGAGGTTGGAAAAGTCCTACCCCATGAGCAGCTATCCACTCAAAGTACTCAAAGAACCCTATATCGTTGTTATTTCTGATAAATAATCCAAGCAATTCTTGTCCCCATGTGCTACGGTATGTATTTCAGTGGAAAACATATAAGGGCAAAATCTGAGATCAAACAGCAACTCCCAGAATAATTCATAGAATACTTGAACCTGCAACCATTATTCCCCACCCCCGATTTTGTTAACAGAAATACACCCTTTACTGCCTCCCAACTCAAATTAAAGGGATGAATGCAAATTGTGTGATTTTTATAGTGCTAGCAAACTACTGCCTGGAACAGATAAATGAGAATACATTCAGAACTACAGTAGCGTGAATGTTGCAGCAGTAATAAAGGATGCAGGTCCTCCATCTGCTGTCATATACCCAGTGTGTAATTCAGATTTTCATGCATTCTGAAAGATGAGGCCACATTACACCGCTTTCCCACTTAAAGCAGCACAGAATGATGCTCTTTGCACTGTATCAAGGCAGGCATCTTAATAAATGTACAGCGCAGGAGTTTTAATATTAATATTTAGCGTGCACATTTCAAATATTCAAAATGCTGCATGCGCTGGATATATAACTGCTGCTTGATTTATGTTAACGTTTTTTAGTAGGGCTTTTGTTTTCCTGTACAAATTTAAGCCCATTATATCGCTATGACATCCTCTCAGAAACTCTCACAGCTAGGGTTGGACAAACAGCATATTTGCAGTCTATGACACTTTTGCTTTTGTTCACATGTAAAAAATGAATAAGGAACTGGATAAAGGAAAGGTTACTTTTGGGGCTTCTTTGGTTTAGAGGGAGGACACGACAGAGCTTTATATATAAGTATGCATAACATGGAGAAAGTGTATTGGGAGAAGACTTTCTCCATCTTTCATAATACAAGAACTAGGGGTGAAACAGTGGAAGTGAAGTCTTGGGAGATTCAGGTCAGAGAAAAGGAAGCAGTTCATGCAGTATACAGCCAAGCTGTGGATTTCATTCCCTCAATAGGCAGTGATGGCCAACAGCTTAGACTGCTTCAAAAGACAATTAGGAAATAAATAATGGTGGGTAAAGTTATCAGTGGCTACTATCCACAATGGCTACGTCCGCCCCTCCCCTGTCAGAGGCAGCATGCCCATGTATACCAATTGTTGGGAATCACAGGTGGAGAGAAAGCTGCTGCACTCAGAACCTGCTTGTGGGCTTCCTATAGGCATCTGGTTGGCTACTGAGAGAAGAGGATGCTGGCCTAGATGGGCCATTGGCTCTTTTACGTTGCTAAATGTCCCAGGCATCTCTGCTTAAAGAAACGTAGGAGGAGGATATAAAATACTTCTGCCCAGGACCATGGGTTGCCAATGAAGTGAGAGTAGGCAAAACTGGATTATGTCAACCAATGCTTTGACCTAGTATATTGGTGTGAACAGATTAGTCCAATTAGATGGCCTATAAAGCTGGCAAAATCAGGAGCCATGTCTTTGTAACTCCTACCCTTACTATATTTTGGAAGGCGATTTCTCATTTCTTGGTCAATTAAAAAGAAACAAAAAAAACACCTCCACAGAGGATTTAAAATAGAATGCAGATAGATGAATTAAGGAAGCAAATTCTTATCTCCATCGCACATGATTAGATCTGCTGAGAGACATTTACACAAACCACAGAGAACAGGAGACTGATTCTGTATGTGAAGGACAGATTAGGATATCGGTTATGACTGTGCTTTGCTCTAAATACGCCAGTTTCTCTACAGCCTGAAGGAAGATTCCAGAAACGTTAACTGTCCCAGAAAAGAAAAACCAGACCCTTTCCCCTCAGTTTGTACAATGCTGTTATGATGGAAATGGAGGGGTGTGTGTGTGACAGAATATTTACTCTGACATTTTATACAAATCCCACAGCCATGGGGTTGAAGCACTATTGACACATTTCAGTACACGTCAGATTGTTGCTTCCATGCAAGTGAGGCCACATGGTCTGGGAGTAATAATAAAGCCAACACAAATAAGCACATGGGAGAAAAAAATAAATAAATCTGGAGGTTCAGCACTAGGGATGTCAGAGAATTCTGTCAGAAACAGAAACAAGAGCAGAAAGTGCCACAAACTGCATTCTCATCTGAAGTCCAGAATGGAAATCACACAAGCAAATGCAAGTGGTAATGGTTACAGGTAGGTAGCCGTGTTGGTCTGAGTCGAAGCAAAATAAAAAAATTCCTTCAGTAGCACCTTAAAGACCAACTAAGTTTATATTTTGGTATGAGCTTTCGTGTGCATCTGAAGAAGTGTGCATGCACACGAAAGCTCATACCAAAATATAAACTTAGTTGGTCTTTAAGGTGCTACTGAAGGAATTTTTTTTTTATTTTGCAAGTGGTAATGGTTATGATGGTTTCTTTAGTCTGCAACTCTTATGCAGATAACCAACACTGGGGTTTTTTGCATTGTTTTTGCTATTTCCCTTCCACTGAAACTAATTGTGCAATTAATTACATTAATTTCAGCCTTTGGGATAACAAGATGAATAATATAGGTCTTAGTGGAAGCTGAACTATAGCCGATCAGAAAGAAGTGTGGATTGTGATGAACACCAGGACAAGACAGAAATTGCTGCTCCCTTACACCCCTATTCAGAAAATAGTAACCATCCTGTAATTTATCCTCTGGCATGTTTTAATCCCTGTAGTGGCGAATGAGATTTTGGGAAGGTATTGTTTTCCATTCTGCCCAGCATGTTATGCAAGCAGAGCTGTCTCTGTTCCATTGCAGTTCATCTTCTTCCAAAAGCTAGTAATTCATTATTCATCTTACTGTACAATATTGTGAAAATTTGTAATTCATGTGACTTATTCACATAATTATTTATGTTAATTATATTGCCATTGCAATATTCTACCCTATTCATTTCAGTGCAAGGAAGCACAATGCAAAAGAGGGAGGGGATACTACCAATTATATATAATTTACAGACTGAAATCAAATGTGGATCATAATTGCAGAACTGATTTCTGCTCTGGACATAGGATAAATAAGCAACACATAAGCAATTTTCATTACTGTACTACTCCAAGATCCCCAATACTGTATGGGGGAGTTTGAGCAGTCAGTAAAAGTTTTGTAGTTCTGGATTTTTACTGAATATGGAACCTTTGGGTTATTCCCATAGGAACCACACTACCTCAAATATTATTTCTCCCATACGTACATTTGTCCCATACATACATTCCCAAAATTTTACAGCTGAATATAGACACAATCTTGAGGGAATCAGAAGGAAAATGCATCTTGACTCTAGTGCGTACAGTATATGTACCCGTATATTCCGGCGTATAAGATGACTGGGCGTATGAGACGACCCCCAACTTTTCCAGTTAAAATATAGAGTTTGGGATATACTCCCCATATAAGAAATATGACCCGGCGTATAAGACGACCCCCGACTTTTGAGAAGATTTTCCTGCATTAAAAAGTAGTCTTATACGCAGGAATATACAGCAAATATCTTAACATCCCTAGGGGAAAGGAGGAGGAAGAGGAAGAGGAGGAGCAATCGATTTCAATGTTCATTTTTATATGGTCTAACAGAATCCAAACAAAGTATCAGAAGCCAGATCTTATTGTTGTGTAAGTAACACTTCTTTCAAGGAAAAATGATGACAAGTTTGTCTTAATTTAGGTGAAATGAATAAACAACAGTGCTTTAAAGAAAGAAAGAAAAAAGAATGGAACTCAAATGATCACTATACATAATGAAGCATCAAAAAGAACAGACTCATCCCAGTATGGCATTATTTCATGTACACAGATTAATTTCAATCCCCACCCCCACCCCGTTGCACTCTGTGAAAGAGAAAGAAGTACATCACAGAATGCTGGAACATTCCAGTTTGTGAATAATCTACTACTACTATTACTATTACTACTACTACTACTACTAAACGTTTGGGGGGGGATATAACCCCCCTCTCTTTCATTTGTGCAAAGTAATTGCCTCACTTCCCTGCTTTGTGCTTATATGTGTGTTTGGAGTTGTAGAACTATTTGCAAAACAAAACCATGGACATCATAGCAAGCATTTGTATTTTGCAAATCAAAAAAAGATAGAGGTTTATGCTGAAAGTCCTTGTCCTTGGAGAATCATTTCAGCATTGGCAAATACATATATTTAATTGGTTTAGAAGGGAATCATCAGATGCGCCTAGCTAAACTCTTGACATGTTCCTCAAAAAAATGCCACTCCGCTGCCTGTTGAAAGATAATAACAACACTTCAAAAGTTATAAATCTGATAAAATTGCCCAGACAAAACCAGAGTTACCAGGAAGTACTAAAAATAGTATAGGTGAGATTGGATTTTAAAACTGATTGAATAAAGGCTGTTTACCAAGCTGATTGCAGAACACTGGGAACACAAGAGAAACCTCATTTATACAATCATAGAATTGTAGAGTTGGAAGGGAACCCAAAGGTCTTCTAGTCCAACCCCTTACAATGCAGGAATCTCAACATGCAGTCTTCTATCCAAGTTGAAACCATACTGGACTCTGCTTAGCTTTGCCTTCCTGCATCCCTTCTAGCATCTGATTCATAAAAAGGTCAGCTGGTTGTCCTTTCTATGTCTCAAAAATTCTAACTATTGCCCTTAAAAATTAATCCTCCTTAAAGAAGCCTAAAATCTGGAATATCAAAAGGGGAATTAATCCCAGAAGTGTTGTTTGTCTTGAAGGTTTATATTCAGTGGTATTGAACACCCCACCCCACCAAATATGAAAACATGATATAGCTGACAGAGTGTCAGCCTTTGACCAAGAAGGCCATTAGGTCCAGTCATGACCGACTCTGGGGTTGTGGCGACTCATCTCGCGTTATTGGCTGAGGGAGCCGGCATACAGCTTCCAGGTCATGTGGCCAGCATGACAAAGCCGCCTCTGGCGAACCAGAGCAGCACACGGAAATGCTGTTTACCTTCCCACCAGAGTGGTACCTATTTATCTACTTGCACTTTGACGTGCTTTCGAACTGCTAGGTTGGCAGGAGCTGGGACCGAGCAACGGGAGCTCACCCCTTTGCAAGGATTCGAACCACCGACCTTCTGATCGGCAAACCCTAGGCTCTGTAGTTTAAGCCACAGTGCCACCCGCGTCCCCTTGGCCAGGAAGAGTTGGGTTCAAATCCTCTTTCAGCAACTAACCCCTGGTGACCCTGGAATAGTCATTATTACTTGAAGACATGAACAACTAAAATTCAAAGTATATGTGATTACAACTCCTGATGTTTTAGTTTTAATTTTAAGACTCATTGGGAGGGAAAGGAGAATTGTGTTGAGCTAGTGGCTCTGGTGAGAGTTAACTCTCTTTTTTTCCCTGCAGTATTTTCTCTGTTCTAGATAGCAGCTGGGAGGGAGCAATTAGTCCAACAGGGGCCATGTTCAGAAACAAGAGTGGCAATAAAAATTGTCTTGTACTTGTACTTCCCAATTGTCATTTATTTGGGGGAAACAAACCACAAACATTGGTTTGGTTGCATCACTCAGAGTTTCATGGTTTGTTCCCCTGTACCATTTGTTTAACTGTGGTTTGTGGACCTGTGTTACATCCAAACACAAACCACTGTAAAATAGCATTTCTAAAATTAAAAAGTTCTGATCATGCATCTCCCACAACTCATCTATTCTGTCTCCAAATTATTAAAAAAAATAAAAATGTGATTTTGGGTTCTGTTCATCCCAACTTGCAAACAAAAGGTCCTGATCTAGTAATGGTCATGGACAACTAGCCATGAGTAACAACAACTAATGGAACCAACTCAGATGTGTTTCCTCCCCACAAATATCCAAAGACACAGACAAGTCCAATTGAACACTCTGTAAGAGCATCTAGGTGGGGGCGTGCATCCAGATGTTAATTTGTATTGGCAAGTTCTTTAGAAGACTGCTTGGGCATGTGGCTAGCTCTTGCTGTATTGGGCAAAAAAGCACCCAGATGTGTGCTCTCAAATTTTGGGATACATGGAAAGAATGTCACCATATCAAGTCCAACGTATGTGATCAAGAAAGAAAAATTACCACCACCACCCCTTTAACAGAAGCACCTGGGTGATTTATTGTGACAATACATACTTTCTCTTTCATCAGCTTATAACCTTCACTGTGGTGTCATGTTGATTTAAGTTGCAATCCTGGGACAGGAGTTGTGTCTTCATTGGTAAACAGTGGCTTTCCCATGTTTAGAAATAATGAACTAAGAGTCACTATGAGTATTTTCCTCTCCTTCTGCTTCCTTGCAAACTCAAAAGCAGACATGCAAAGAACACCAAAGGGAACTCCCAGAGGTCAGAACATATCCACATCTAAGTCCTTGACTCCAATAAAGGGAATCTCTCACATTGGGATTTGTTAGGAAATAAGCCAAGAAAAATCCCACCCATCTACATATAAAACAATGGCTCAGATTTATTTTTGAGCAAGTCTGAATTCTCTATTGAAATCAATCAACATGTTGGTGTCTTCATCAGTTACTACAGAGGGTTTTAAGGAGGATGTATTTCTCCTAAAAGTAGGGACAAACGGTGGTCCTACTTTTGGAAACCCAGTTTTCCCGAGTTACTTTTAATGTTTGACTGCTGTGTGACACCCCCCCCCAAAAAAAAACTACCATTGTGGAAGTCTCTGAGTGGGAAAGGATAAAGCCATGAAGTCTTTTCTGGGTCAGTTTTGAATCCAATCTAGAGAAGAATTCTTGGGAGTTTCTCAAACATTTCCAGGCTCATGTCTAGTGAATGTCACCAGCATTTCTAGAAGTGACTCTAAATTAATCAAGTTTTTTCAAAACACAGCAGCCTTTCAGCATGTGCATCATGAGGAAAGGATCTGTGCAATGATTTTGAAATCACATGCCTTTTCACTTTTCTTCAATTTATCAAGTATTTGTGGCTAAGAAAGCATATCTATTTATTTATTTATTTATTCCTTGAATAACAGCTTACTGAAATGGAAGAACTACCATGCAGCAAATGGGGTCAATTGGCAACAGGCTGTCCTACAATCTCTGCTGGCCACGTACAACTGCAGGCAAATATACCTCTAGTTCAGTGGAGGCACCAGAATAAATTACAGATTTCCTTCCCCAAACCTGTTAGCTATTGATGTCGAATTCATATGATCTCAGAGGGGGAGGCATTTTTCTTCACAAAACTGGGTTGATGGCTTACCTTGTCAGCTCGGTTCCAATCATTATGCAGGAACTACATGTTAATAAGTTTGCCATGTGCCCAGATCAGCAGCAAAGCCCCTCAGCCATTGCATTCATAAGTGCTGTAGCTGCTGACAGGTGTACAGGAAAACTGGCTTGGCTCACATAGTGAGTGTACTTACACTGGGGTGATTAAAAAGGAAAATTGGTTCAAAATAGGGACTGTGGGAGAAATTCAGCACTTGTTGTTATTGCAGCAGCTCTATATGAGTAGCTTCCTTGTACTGAGTCAGAACATCTTGGTATAAACTCAGTATTGGCAGCAGAACTCAAGGGGTTCAGAGTGCCATCTTTCCTAGCCTACCTAGAAATGTCAAATATTGAACCAAAGTGGCTGCTTTACCACTTTGTGGCTTTAATGTGGTTGCTGTGTGGCAATAAGAATGCTTTGTCCCTCACTCATTTCATCATCAATCAACACATCTCCATCTCCTGGATCTGGAGAGCCACGAAAAGCGTTAGAAATGTGTAAAGAAAGAAAGAAAGAAATCTTCATCTTATATCTCTAATCCACACCAGCACTTAGAAGAGGCTTCTCCCCTCCACCTTATCAAATGTTAGGAAGAGAAGCCAAGGAAATAATTTTGCTGTTCTGCTGATCAAGTAAAAAAAAAAAAGTTATCTGCTTAACAAGATGCATGGCTTCTGTAATTTAAAGGGAAATACATGCACAACCAATCAGATTCACCAAATGATATTAATTAAGGCAGATAAAAGCCTCAAACAAGCTTCCCTATCCCCGAGAAGCTCAGCAATTAACTGGGCTACTTTCCCTAATGGGGTTACACATGCATCAACACTGAAGCGAAGCATCCTATACCTGCAGGCATTAATTCTGTGAAGTCGTGAATGAGCTGGGCATGGTTAAAACCAGATAGGATTTCCAAAGATTCCACTGCATGCTCAAATTGATTGATTGATTGATTGATTTTATATAGCATCCCACAGCCAGAGGTCTCAGGGCAGTTCACAAATTAAAACAAAATGCCCCCCCCCCAAAAAAAACCCAATATTTTAAAAGGGCATAGGATGTCAATAAAATCAACCAAAAGTCTGGTTAAAAGGGAACATTTTTGCCTGGTGCCTAAAGGTGTAAGAGAGAGCATTCCACAGACAGGAAGCCACTGCAGAAAAGGCCCATTCTTAGTTGCCACCATCTGGACCTCTCGAGGAAGAGGCCAATGAAGAAGGGCCTCAGATCTGTTGTCCTCCCATCACCTGATCTATTTAACAAGTATTGCAGAATTGCTATAGGATGAGAAAAGCATGGGCCTCCAGGCTTGCAACTCCCATCAGATCCAGCCAGCACTGCCAGTGGTCAGGGATTATGGGAGCTGTGTTCCACAGCATCTGGGGGAGTAAAAGACTCCCCATCCCCGCTACAGAACAAGCAACGAAGAAACAAAAACCTTTAATTCATTACAGAGTAAAAGAGAAATCTACCAGCTGGATTTGGTAGATTTGGTGCAATTTGTGGGTGTTGATGTCAATATTTGGAAATAATTCTGCTAAGAGGTTTCTCATGTGAACAGCAAAGGAAACACACAACCTGCATAAAATTAGTACTGGTGTTAAATGTGTGATATTGTGTTTTATAGTGTGTTATAGTTTTTTTATAGTGTTTTAATAGTTTTTATACATGCAAAGCACCCTGAGGTTAGTTATGAGAAAGGACTGCCTGGAAATTCAATGAATAAATAAAGTTAAGTATCTTTGAATCTAGCAGAGGAGCAACCAAAATGGCACTTTCCACATATTCTTAGACTACAGCACCCATTTCCTTTGACCAGCATGGCATTGTGATGAAGTTGTAGTCCCAAGAACATACATTGCCTACCCCTGGTCTAATATATTGAAAACAGGAAGTGAAGTGATAGGATAGGCTTCCTCAACCTTGGCCCTCCATATGTTTTGGGACTACAACTCCCATGATCCCTAGCTAGCAGGACCAGTGGTCAGGGATGATGGGAACTGTAGTCTCAAAATATCTGGAGGGCTGAGGTTGAGGAAGCCTGTGATAGAATAATAGAGGATTTTGAATCAAAATTTGGTCAGCAAAACTAGACCAATATTTTTTAGATGTGTGGGAAATCATAAAGACCTGCAGCCCCTGCAACACTAACAAATGGATTGTGGCATTAGCTATCATAGGCAAAGCATGGTTGTGACAAAGCAGACTACAGTACAGAAGAAAGCTCATGCCACTATACATTAATTTACCGATCTACTTTCCAGCCCCTCCTTGCCACCCACATTTGACATGTGCAAAGCTGTCAGGATTTGAGCACAGGTCCTAAACCTATTTACTGGTGACAAATCATACCATCATCACCCTAACTTGGTTCATTTTCCAGGTGCAAAACAAATCCTAGTTCTGTATACAAAGAAATGACTGAAGGGACTCATGCTATGATTTTCAATATAGAAATAAAAATGCACAGTCTTGTGTAAGGTTTTATACAGCAGTCTGATACTTCAAGAAAAATGGAACTCCCAAGCTGGCATAGAAATACTGAAGCATTACACTGACAGAGGGAAGTCCCTTGGGTGAATGGCAATGGAGCTGCACAGAGTGGGAGGGATTTTCAAATATGTTATATATATATATATATATATATACACACACACACAGAGAGAGAGAGAGAGAGAGAGAGAGAGAGAGAGAGAGAGAGAGAGAGAGAGAGAGAGAGAGAGAGAGAGACCCCTCTTAATAATATAATTGTGTCTATTGGGGGTGGTTGGGAAATCCCTTGGGTGAAGAAGAAACTGTGGAGGTGGAGAGATGCAGTACTGCTAAATTGATAGGCAAAACTGGGCAATATTCAATTTCTTTCTTCACTGCAAACCCTTTGGAGGGGCCAGACACTGCCCATCTTCTCTTGCTGGTTGGTTGAAGAATGTTTCAGGGCATATTTACTTATCTTAAGTCCATAAGAAGAGCCCTACTGGATCAGGTCAATGGTCCACATAGTCTAGCATCCTCCTCTCACATTGACCGACCAGATGCATATGGGAAGATCCACATGCATCATGAGTGCAACAACCTTCTCCCCACTTGTGATTCAGCTTTACTGGTTACTCATGAGTTCTAGTATTATGAGAGAAGAATAAAAACTTATCTCTATTCACTTTCTCTGCACTGCATAATTTTATACACCTGTATCATATCTCCTCATGACTCTTCTCCACACTTAAAAGCCCCAGAAGTTGCATACCTTGCTCACATGACAAATCCAGCTTGAGAGAGGGTCATCATGGTTAAAATGTCATTGCATAGCAGATTATGCAATCTACTGCACAGCCAGAAACCTGTTTCTGCATTCTCCTGCACAAGAATAGTCTGTCGGTGCAAAACTTATCACCGCCAGAACAAGTGATTTTAACTTAGAGCTGCATTGAATTCACCCCAATGTATTTCACCTTTTGACCTTGTGATACTCAGGAAACATAAAAACAATCACCTTTTTTTAAAAAAAATAAAACAACAACCCAAAAAACCAAAAGCACAGCACATCAAACCGTCTGCAGACTACAGAACATCAGGGGAGGGGACACACAGAGAGCGAACACACAGAAAACACATCAATCAAGTCCTGTTAAAATGCAAAGATCTTTAGCTGGCTACTGTGCCATAGATAAGAGCTTAGGAGATGTCCTAGGGTGGAGTTCCATGCTGCTATAAAGAAGGTGCGTCTTCATTCTTGCACTCTGTCTTATAAAGTGCCAACTCTTCTAGGAGGGACACAGCACCCACAGGGCAAAGTGCGGTCACTGCCTCAGGCATCAGGACTCAGAGGGGCAGCAGATCCAGCCTCCAAGGAACACAATGTCAATATGGCAGCAGCAGCTCCAGCACAGTCCTTGGCAGACAGATCTGCTACCTCCTTGGCAGCCCCTTCAATGCCAGCTCCACAGCTGCCTCTCGGAGAATAGGAGGCACTGCTGGTCTCCATCCACAACTAGGGAGGAAAAAGCAGGGGCTACCCTCTGGGGTCCCCTGGGCTCTGCACCTGCCCATAATGATTCAAAGCAGGCCCCTTCTCCCCCTCCCCAACAGCCATTGATCCCCAGTTCAATCACCAGGTAAGGCTGATTTGACCCCAATCTCTTGTTCCTGATACGTATCTTTCACTCCCTCCCCCTTATTCCTTGGTGGGAGGACACATTTTTTTGGTTTACCTCAGTTGCCAAAACATCTTGGGCCAGCCCTGGAAGGACAACCAAAATTCAGTCTGCAAGTCCTTCTTTGTCCATTACGTCAGAAGAATCCCAGCTGTCCAGCATCAAGATGGATCAGAATAGCTCCATCATAGCTGTCTCAATCTAACCTACCTTACCGGGATGCTGTTATGGAAAAAAGGTGTGTGGTGCCATAAAAATACAGTACAATAAAACAAAACAGCCCAGCTTTTGCATAGAGAGTCTATCTCTGGCATCCCCCTACCCCGGAGGAGGAGGAGGAGGAGGAGGAGGAGGAGGAGGAGGAGGAGTTTGGATTTGATATCCCGCTTTATCACTACCCGAAGGAGTCTCAAAGCGGCTTACAATCTCCTTTCCCTTCCTCCCCCACAACAAACACTCTGTGAGGTGAGTGGGGCTGAGAGACTTCAGAGAAGTGTGACTAGCTCAAGGTCACCCAGCAGCGGCATGTGGAGGAGCGGAGACATCTCAGGTAGCAGTTGTGTGAATTCATCCTTCTTCCCAGTGCCCACAAGAGACAAAACTGTGCTAGATGAACCACCAGTCTAGCTCAGCATACAGTAGAGTCATCGGCTCATATGAGTTTTGAAGCCAGTAGACATTGGCAGTCACTGACTTACCTGTTAAGTTCCAGGTAAAATTACAGATACTGCCCTATCTCTGAACCTACTCTGGATACCAATAGTTTTCAAATCAGTATTTGAAGACCCCAAAATGTGCTGTTTTCTTCCCTCTCAGGAGTTGTCTAGTACTACAAGCAGCGGTAGAGCAAGCCAATCGGGCACTTGGGGTGGCGCGCATGCCAGCCACCTGGGGGGGCGGGGCCAGCCACCTGGGGGGGAGGGCGAGCTGGGGCAGGACGCTCTGCGGGGCCTCCAATGAGTCTGCTTGCCTCCTCACACTCAGCCACCCTACAGCTGAGGAGGAGATGGGTGGAATGTTTGGGCAGCACGGAGCCTGTGGGCACCCAAGCCACCGCGTCACTCCCAGGAGAGATGTGGCTCAGGTGCGCTGCAGGCACCACGGTGAGTGCCGCCTGGCATTTTGTCGCCCCCCCCCTCCTGGAGTAGCCAGCCCCCACCACACACACCTTCCTCTGCCCCTGACTACAAGCCACTGCTTGATTTATCTCAGCTACAGCAATTGGCAGTTATGTCCGGTGTGCAGAAGCCTGTTATTTGTTGAGTATAAGATCAGCAGTGCCCTCCACAGCAGGATTGTTACTGGGCTCCAGATTCCTGTGCAACCAAGAGAAACAGATACATCACTAGAGCACTGTGTGGGAGCTCTGCCCCCTGTGGTTTGTTCCCACACCACCCCAGCAACATCTGTAGAACAGGATCCAGTAACACCTTTTAATGAATGGAGCTCACAAAGTTTCCTGGTGGGCAATTGATTCTGGAGAGATAAAACGAAACTACTTCTTCACACAAAGCCAAATTTAATTTATGTAATTTTCTGCCACAAGATATGGTGGTGCCAATTAGCTTAGATGGCTTTTAAATGGGATTAGACAAACTCCAGGAGGATAGGTCTATTAACAGTCATTAGTAATGAAATAGAACCTCTGGGCTCAAAGGCAATATGCCACTGAATACCAGTTGTTGCAGTAGCGTGGGAGAGAGCCATTGTCTCCACGCCATGCTTCTGGGTTTCCTAGCAGGCCACAGTGGGAATGAAGATGCTGAGCTAGATGGAATTTTGAACTTTGCCTAATGAATATGGTTCATTTTCATTTTATTGCTATCCAACCTCACACATGATGGTTGTGTTTGTTCATTAGGGTGGGTGGGGGATTACTTCTTCATAATATCAAACCACTCCTACTACCCTTCTGAGAAAAACCCCACCCCACCCTCCCACTATATATAAGGGTCTGGTGACTTCTGTTTCAGTGTATCTGAAGAAGTGTGCATGCACACGAAAGCTTATACCCATAACTAACTTTGTTGGTCTCTAAGGTGCTACTAGACATTTTTTTTAAAAAAAAAATATTACCGTATATCAAACCACTGTTTGCTAAAATTGTCAGGGGGAGGGGGCATCTCTTGCTGCTGTCGAGAAACAAAAGGCAACCAATAAATTCTTACTACCATATATAAGAAAGAGGATTACGTGTGCATGTCCTTTCATATTTCAGAATATGGACTGACAAGATGCACTAGCAGGCCCTCAGATCTGTTTGACAAGTGATGACTGACTCTTTCAGACAGAAGTGTGTCAAGAACTGTATGACAATGATAAAATAAGGATTTGTTTGAAACACATTTTTCATTCATATTCTCGCTCTGCCTCTCTTGTATTTTTTTTTCTAGATAAGAAACACAAGCTTACTTCAACCATGTATATTTTTTATATTAGTGGAATGCACAAAGTCACCAGAAGCTTTCAATTAACCACAGTCTACTGTTACATCTGAGACCTATACTGTCTCAATTAACTCCAGTTAATTGAAGCAAGCTAGATTCATAAGCCACAGTATGGAGTAAACTTGTTTCAACAGAATAAGCCCTGGTTGAGAGTAAGCCGGGGCCAGAAAATGGATTCACATTTAAGGGTGAGCCTACCTAAGCCACACTTTCTGAAATAATACAGAAACAGTCATCTTTTGAAATTGCTGTTCTCTGAATTTCAAATGCTGTTCACCAGCCAAGTAACATGTACAAAATGCATATTCTAGGGTGAAGTCTCTGTGGGTGCGCACACACATTCATTCTTGAACCTTCAAAAACACATTCTATTAGGAGAAAATTATTTACAAAAATGTGTGTATTAGGCAAAACTGCATAAAGAAATGGTGATGGATATTCACAAAGATGAAGATTTGGCTAAACAGTACATCTGAATCCAGGTTCATGGTTATCCTGCTCTAGACAAACCACAAGATGTAGCCAAGGTCTGCTGTATCATTTCCCACTTGTGGTTTGTTGGGGGAGATAAACCATCACAGGTTCAGACAAAGTGGGCAGTGATGTGCCAGAACAACATAGTTAATTTGTAGAGCTGCAATTGTGCTGCGAATATGCAAGTGTGCCCGGAATCATATTTTCACCATGCCATGTTGATAATGTGAAATTACCCTCATAGAAAGAATGGAGAGGAGGGCTGCTTGTAAATTGCACGCCCCCATGCCAGGGAGTTTATGTAAAGATCTCAGGATTATGAAAGCAAAACATTCCCCACCACCACAAAAAGTATAAAAAGAAGGACTTTATAACATGTTTTTCAGTGTTTGAAGTCTTTGAAGTCTTGGTATTGACTTAGAGTAGACAATGTGCAGAGATTTTCTAACCCTAGAGCAGGAAAGGGCCTGGCCATGCCGCATCCTATTTCTATCTGAAAGGCTGCTATGTACCCTGAGTTAGGAATAAAGACCAGTTTCAAGCTGAAACCGTATGACTTGAGGTAGGAAAAAAGCCCTCCACAGCACTTCTTCAATGCTGACCTGCTAGAAAGGGAGAAGAAAAGATCAGGAGTGGATTGTACAGGATCGTACCCCATAGCTGGCATCTAGAAAAGTAGCAGGGTCATGACGAAAACAAAGACTGGGAGAAAAAAAGGGAGAAAGAGAGGCAGCACATTTGCAATGTACCAGTTAAAACAGAAAAGGGGATGATTACTCATGTAACACCAGTAATAATAGCAACACCAGCATGAATAGCAACAACAAGTAAAAACCCTTCAAGTAATACAGAAACCTTTTTCTGCTCCCATTTTGTTTCTTTTAATAAGTGGCACCAGTGTTCTTTGATTGTTTTCCCTAATATCCATAAGTATTTGGTGACTCAGAACCAGGCCCTTTTACATAAATTAAAAGTTACATGGCTTTGAGCTGCTCTTTTGGAAATTAAGACACTTAATCCTCACGAGAACTGGATGTGACTAAGCTTGCTGTTTAAAACCATCTCTTCCCCCTCCCCAAACATCTATCCCCACCCTCTGTCTACCCCCGCCCCACTTATTTAAAGCCTTACATCCTACTTTTCCTGTTGTTAATAGAAAAGCAAGGCAGCTAACAGAATAAAAAAAAAGTCAACACAAATCAATACAGGAATTACTATGAACGCACACGGAGACACCATTAAAGGAATAGCAAAAGGAAAATCTAGATGAATCAGGAGCAAATTGACCAGCATTCTTTGACCCCTATAGGAAGATCCTCCCCCCCCCCCCAAAAAAAGCCAGGTCTGTAGCACAGAGTGGAAGGTATACAGTGGCTGTGGCCAGGTGGCTCTTCTGATGCCATTAATTAGAACTCATTGATTATTATATCCCACAAGCCAAACTTCATACAAGGAAGGGATATGGAGATGAACCTCCAATATTGATCGAAGCATGTTCACAAGGAGAAGCTTACACAGTGTCCTTCCAATGATGCTGGGCTCCAACCCACATTATCCCTAGCCAGGGACGACAGAGAATTCTGATGAGAATGTAAAAGAAGTGGAAATTTGCTTATTCGTTCCATGTCTGGAACAGAAATCAATCCAGTCAGCATTCACTGTTGTTATTTTCAGTCCACAAATGATACATAATGGATTATATTTCTTCCCAATTTAAAGTTGTGTTTCTATTGCATTGAAATGAAATGTGGAATTACATTATTAATTATGTAAAATTAGTAACTTCATTCTGCTATCCACTATTTAAGATAATTTATACAATCACAATGGGAACTGGAGCTCCTCAACATCTGTAGAGCACCACATTGGTACCGCTCCGGTGGGAAGGTAAACGACATTTCCCTGCGCTGCTCTGGTTTTGCCAGAAGCGGCTTAGTCATGCTGGCTACATGACCCAGAAAAACTGTTTGCCTGTTCAGACCCAGAGAGCTCCCCCCTAAATAAGCACATATTTGACTCAAATTTTAGTTCTGGTTTTTGGCAGAATTTAGGCCACAACTTTATTGATTACAGAAAGTGAGTGGTTGCATAGGCTAGCTCCCTGCACCCTTGCAGGCTGACCCAGAGCTCTATCGTAGGTCAGCCAAGGGTGAACACCTGAGGTAGGCAGAAAGCCTGGGAACAGACTATGTCCACGTCCCAGATGCTCCTCTGGACTCAGGCATGGGCACAACCCCCTCTCAGGGGTTGACCAAACCAAGTTGAGTCCTTGTATTCCTTTAACAGAATACCCTTCATATAGGGATGGCGAGAGCGTTCTCCCATCCCTATCACCTGAATCAGTGCCTATCACAACCTTACAAGTTGTGACAATTTGCTATGCAGCAGGCGAAACCCAAATGACAACAGCCAATCAGCCAAGTGGGGGAAATTCCTGCCGTGCTCCTGTCCCAATGACAGATGACACATGACGGCATAGCAAGGTCAATTGCAAAATGCCCTAAAATCAGGGAGAGGTGGGCAGGTGTTCCGATGCACGAGCCAAAAGAGGAAGCTCTGGGTCACGTGCATGGGTATATATAGGCTCCTTGGTCCGTTTAGACAGCACCCCATTGGCCAGATTAAACCCAGCAATGAGGGACCTACCAATTGGGTGTTGTGGCTGTCCAATATACCCACCCACAACCAGGAGGTCAGTATCCAGGTCTCACCGCAACACGTGCCCTCTTTTAGGGAGGACACGCTCTACGGACAAACGTCAGCTCCCTCAGTCAGTAAAGCGAGGTGAGCGCCACAACCCCAGAGTCGTTCGTGACTGGATCCTGGGTCCTTTACCTTTCTATGGTGCACTCAGGTATTTCTGAGATTATTCCCATGTACAGGTACTTGACCCCATGTCTAGTACGTGGCTTGGTCATGTCTGCAGAATGGAAGAAGGCAAGATCCCCAAGGACATGATCGATGTCTACAAATGTGACATGAAGGCTGGCAACATCAACCTGTCATGTTGGAATCCCTTGCAGACCACTGCAGTGTCTGAAGCCAGTAAAATCATGTATTCACAGCAGTGACCAAAGGAGGAATGACCACTTGGAGGAGCACAGAGAGAAGAAATGCCATGGTGCATCTGCAACAGCACATCCAGATGTCTTCATCTGCCCCATCTGCAACAAAACATGTCTCTCCCACATCGGTCGTTGCAACATTCCAACAGTTTGACCTCACCCCCAAAGGCACACTCCTCCATTGTCTCCTGAGATGGATGGATGCCAGTAACAATGACTCCACTGCCCCTTTTCATGTGTCTATATTCCCTTATTATAATGCTAAAGTGGGCAATAGTTTGTAAAACACTCCTAAGGGGAGTGGGCAGCAGTGGCCAATAATTGGCTTCATCCCCAAACTGTGGTTATAAAAGGTCTTTCCCAAGATGAAATTCAAAGCAGGAAACGTTCTCTTGCACTGATTAATAGCACACACTCTCTCTGATGTCTGCACTTAATGTTTCCACTATTGCCTGCTTCAGATGATAATGAAAGATAACAGATTCTGCTCGTTCTTTTATCATCAGCATTTTACAACCTGCTATTGAGCAGGGCTTCATTACATGTAATGCTACTTCTTCACATACACTGTAGAGATGAATAGATGCTTTGCAGGTGCAGCGATGGGGGCTATTTCTGTTTGGCCAGCAGAAGAAACTGGAAGGAGACAACATTTAGTTTAAATAAGTGATGGGCTTCATATAAGCAGTGTGCTAGGTATGACTGCAGACATGGAGGAACTGTCCACGGGGGGTTCCAGGTGAAAAGTAATGATTGCAGGAATGGGGAAAATAAAGGTGGAATTGTGAGTGAGGTGTGGGAAAGAGACAAGTGTGTGTGTGTGTGTCCATGCCAGATTAAGCCTGCAAACTAAGTGATATACATCATCTAGAAACACTTGAGCAGAGACATTTTCTGCTCAAGTGGAGATTTTAATCCCAGTCTGTATTTGTACTGGACTTGAAATTGTTTTCTTAATTATGTTTTTATTGTTGATTTTTTTATTGCTAAATCACTTTGGGATGTTTTATGGGAAACAATTCATAAACGAAATGAATGAATTCTCTTGCAGTACTGCATGTGAAATGAACTCTTTTTTTTATTTTTTCCCAATTTGCTTTTTGTCATATTTTGAACCAGTATAGCCTGGGCAAGGTAATTTTATGGTTGTACATTTTGCCATATCCATGTGTTGTAAACTACCTAGAGAACGATAATGTAGAACGATTGTATGTAAAAGGAAAGGAAATTACTGACTCCTGGCTTCATCTCCTGGCTCTTGACTTGGGATGCAAGAAGGCATCATTCTCCATCCCATCCCATATTAATCACATACAGCACTGTTTCTGCTCCACAGCAGTTTGTCTTCTGCCAAAAGTTGTGATATTAGCCTCACAGTCTACAGTGGCAAAATTACATAACTTAATTATATAATTAAATGCATTAACTACTACATTGTCATGAAGCTACTTAGCAGGCAATGCTATTCTGGACAATGACATGAGACAAATTAAGTGAACACTGGCAATTTCCACTTCCCATTTCTCTTGGAATTCTATTACGGTACATCCCTCCTTTTGACACCCTTGCCATCCCTTTTGGCTCCAAGCTCCTGAATCACCACTGACTACTGACTACCAACAACTGCACAAAAGAGATGAGGGTGGAGGCAGTCCCTGCCTAGAAGCAGCAAGTGATGGGTGTTGGTTCTTATGGTGCTCTGATTACATTATATATCACAGGGTGACGGCTACCTCTGAACACAAAGAATTTCAGCATCAAGAAGCACCAACATTTACCATGGGGGGGAGGGGAAAAGGCCTTTCTGCTTTTAAAAAGCTCCTGTGTCATTTCAAAGCCAAAAAAACAACATGCAGAGAGACAGAATCAGATATTATTTCATTGACAAGCCTATTGTCATTTCCTGGGAGTCCAACTGGGTCAAATTCTTGCTAAGCTCTCTTTCATGGCCTGAATTCTGTTGCACATTTCAGGTTATCTCCAAATGGCTTTGTTGTAACCCACACGCTGCCTGTCATATCATTGCATACCAAACTGGGGTGGGGGGGAGCATAAACCCTTTCTTTCTACAAAGTCAGGAATACTATGATATAAAATAAAATTCAGTAGCATGTGGTGCTGCCTTTTTTCTCCTGTGGGTCGCAGGTAAAAAATATCCCCACATGTTACTGAAAGCTCGAAGACACTGTGTCTAATCTGGGCGACGAGACAGAAACTTAGAGGGTTTAGGATTGGGGGGGCTCACAGAGCTGGCATCAGGATTCATATCCATTGAAGCTGCCAGGTCCCATGACTCAGAAGGGGGGCACACTATCAACACCTAATGGACACTGGCCTTGCTGCCTCCCCCTTGTCCTGTGCACAGCAAGGATGGGTGAATATGCCAATGCTGAATTCTCCCCATTTATATTTATTCCACATGTTCTTGCACTTTTTTTTCAGAAAGCCCTCATGCAAAACCCATCATTGTAACTACATATATGCAATTTTGCCATATATCTATATCTATCTATCTATCTATCTATCTATCTATCTATCTATCTATCTATCTATCATCTATCTACACACACACACACACACACACACACACACACACATTTTCCAAGCTGATTTTTCCAAAATACAGTATAATGCATTTCTGTGTGGTATTCTCTCTAACAGTATGCACACTTTATCCTTGTATATGCACTCCCGTGCACATTACTTGTCTGGAGAAGCACATCACAGCATTCTGAAAAGTGCAGATTTTGAATGGTGCCTGTGTTTTGTTTTGTGCATTGTTTAGGAAAGTGCAGATTAAGTACATTCACCTTTAAATATAAAGTGAACTGAATTATCTTTAGTGATGGGGATGGCGAGGGGAGAACTCAAGAGTGTGGGACTGCTGACAACATTTTAGGAATACAGAAAATAGTGGAATCTGCCTTATACTGAATCAGGCCATTGGCCCATCTAGCTTAGTGTTATCTGCTGGCAGTGGCGTTCCAGGGTTTCAGAAAAGCAGACAGTTAGTAGAGAGGGGCTGCATTTTGGGCCCTATTCCCCCACTACCACTCTATGTGCTACCGTGGATCTCTGAGTTGGAAAAGCTCATTTAGATCTTTGTGCAGAAGCTTTCCCAAGGTTCCAGAACCAAGGTAGGCCCCACACAAAGATGTAAAGTCATGGTGGCTTCACTATTTCACATGGCCATGTAAACATGTATAGGGCATAAACAGGGCTGGGGGGAGGGAGTGTTATGCGTCATGGGAGCAAAAAACGAACGGACGAATGAAAACCCCAAAGTGCAGCCCCTCTCGACGAGTAACACAAAAGAGGACTCATAATAAAAGCTGATCTTTACATTGCACAGAGCAGTCAAGGTTTGGAACAGTGCCACTTCAGATTGTGATGTGCATGTACATATATGTGTAAATGTACATGAGCGTTCCTGCTGTGTATTTTAAAACTGCTCCCCTCATAGCATCTCAAAGAGGAACGGATCACACCAAACATTTCCTGATGTTTTGGTTTACTGCATGCAGGGAATTGTTAAGTGGAGAACATTCAAATATAAAGCGAGCCCTTCTTCTACAAACGGACTGAAATGGTACAAGTCCAACATTCTGTCCTTTTCATCTACTACCTCATTCTGCACAATATGCTGATCTACACTTAGTTATGCTAAGATAATCACCAACTCAATCCTTGCCCGTAGATCTCCATTACTGCATGATTAAGAGGAGTTACTGGAGGTTTGTGCAATACACAGTTCTGGAGTTTATTTCTCAGTTTATTTCAAGCTTGCTTCTTCTTCTTCTTCTTTTTTGGAAAAAAAAAGATTTTAAAAAATAGATTAGCAGTAATGGGAGGCTCCCTATCATTAATGCAAGATGAAGAGTTTCTAACTTTTAAATGCTGAAGGGGGTTACTTAACACACACAAGACAGATAAAATCTTTGATCACAGTAACACAGCCTAATTGGAAGTAGACGGTACTGTTTAACCGAAACAAATGGCCTATTTCTGAAATGGGTTAGCATCATTAAAATTCCAATCACACAGTAGAGCCTCGTCCACAAATACTTCTACTCTATGCCATTGACAGAGCTGGACTGAGGACTGCCAGAGCCATTGCAGAGATTTCTGGCAGACCTCCCCTCCCCCATTGCAATCCAAATGGCTGATAGACAAATGTGCTGTCAGGGGGCTATGCGCTAAAGAGCTATGCACGCTTCCTGCCCCTGAGAATGGAGAACGCTTAAAGTTTAGCCTTCTCTTGGGCACTCACCCACCCACCAGGTTTCATATCCAGCACAGAGAGCTCTGTTCAAAGCAACCCTTGACCGGGAAACACATCCCTTTAATATTGACGATTATTTATCTATTTTTGTAAGAAGCCTGTTGGATCAGAGTAGTGACCAGTCTAGTTCAGCATCTTGTTCTCATGGTGGCCATCCAGACGCACCTTGTTCTAACAATGGCCAACGGCCATTCAGAAGTATGCTTTTCTCTGATAGTGGAGGTAAGACATAGTCAACCTGGATGCTAAGGCCTCCTGAAGAAATGCTTTGGAGCTGACTGGCTCTTCAAAGTGCCATTCAGATGTTTATCTTGCATTTGGAGTTTTCCTTCTCATAGTCTGAGGGGTACTGCGGAGATTCACTTTAAAGAAGCATTGGATAACCTCAGGCCCAGTAGGCCAACGTGGCCCTCAAAGCTTGTCTCACCCTCAGAACTCTCCCTAGATCACATCCCCCATTCTTCTTATTTGGTGATTACTCGTAGCCAAGTTAAGCTTGTCTTCCATGAATATGATCTTAACAGTGTATCTGTAAGTGACTGTGGAGGTCAATTCTGGATCCACACATCCTTCCACAGTGGGGACATAGGTTTCCAGGTGTGATATCCCCCATTAGCCCTGCTTTAAACCTAAATGTGTTCCTGCCTGGCTGGAATGTGTCTTTGAACAAATGGTTGTGCCTCTTGCTTGCTGGGATGGTAGAGAGAGAGGGGTGTGCAGAGCACTGGTAGAAACCAGCCCTAGGTATAATGATACAAATTTGCATTTGTTGCTCTGCTTACTTTTGCCTGTGACCTTGCCCACCACTGTGGCCCTCAGAAGATTCTATAGAAGGGAATGCAGTCCTCCATTCCAAAGTGGTCTGCAGTATATATTCTTGAATGGCTAAAATAATGAAATTAATTCAATTCAAGCCCCAACCTACATTAGGAAAAAAGTTTCACAACTGCAGCTTGTGCTGCAGCACAAAAATTAGAAAGCTTGTGATGCTTGCTTTGGGGGTCAAGGGGGCATTATTTCTGATATTCCCCAAACAGCCTCCATAAGCTATAACAAGTGTGAATGAGGCATTGTATGGTTCTGCAAGAATGCAAACAAGACAGATTGCCTGGAGCCCTCGATTCCTCCATCTTGATTGTAGCATTCTCCCACCAGAGGATTCCAACTAAGTGCCACAGCAAGTTTTGAGAAAAGTTGTATTAATATTTAGACTCTTTCCTTCTTTCCTTCCTTCTTTCTTTCTTTCTTTCTTTATTTATTTATTTATTTATTTATTTATTTTTTTAAGGAATTCTCTTTAAAATGAAAAAGGCCAAGCTATCTTCATAGCTTCCTACCCCAACCCAAAATTCTCATGAAATCTGTGGGAAGCTAGAACAAAAGAAAACTAAAACTTGGGGGGGGGGGAGAGATATATCACACCTAAATATAATTACAGCTTGAAATACCTTGGTAAAAAGCCAAAAGACTATGTTCAACTTCAGTGGGCTTCAGATCAGACCTTGAATCAATAGCAATTATGAAACAGAAGAACAGTCCTGGTAGAGAAATTAATCTCTTAATGAATTGCTCTCAAACACCAACCAAAGTTCAGAAAATTTGGGCTGGATTTCCTCCTGGATTAGGTGGCACTGGGCACATTATAATGATTAATCTTCCTTGTCCACGGCTTTTGCTGAGTAGCTCTTTAAGGGTGTTAGGCAAAGCAAGTACCTAATGACTATGTAGACTCCCAAGAGACTTCCATTCAGGTACTTTCAGAAAACCTAAGCATTATAGTGTTGCTTCTACAAGGAGGCATTCTACAAGCAGAAGTCTTGCTCTCCCCACCCTCATTCAGCCCTCACTCCTGCAGGTTGGGTCTAGGATAGGGATGCATGAAGGTACCAATTTCCTCTTCCAAAATGTATGCATCACATGCAGCAGTATTTTTGTTCAGATGTAGGCTGGTTTCCAACAGAAATGATATATATTTGTCTCTCAGTCCAATTTTACATAGGAAACTGCCTTACTTTGAGTCAGGGCACTGGTCTATCTAGTTGTAGTATTATCTGCAGTTACTGTGGCTCTCCAGGGTTTCATTCAGAAACCTTCTCAGTCCTACCTGGAGATGACAGGGATTGATCCTGGCACCTTCTGCATGCAAAGCAGATGCTCCCACTGAGCTACAACTATTTCCCCCATGAATTATGTAATGCATCAAATTGTTATGTTATTCAACACTACTCATTTCAATGCAAAAAAAAGAAAGCAAAAGCAAAATGCAGTGCAAATCTGCAACTGAAAAGAACAGCGAATCCCAATTGTATTTGCTGGACTTCCATTCTGTACATGGAGCAACCAAGTGAACACTGGTAATTTCTACTACCATTTTCATGAGAATTCTCCAACATCCCTGGTATGGGAAACAAGGGTGAGGATCCTTTTAGGGGGCAGGGCCCGACACTGCATGGAAAGAAAGTTGTTGAGAAAAAGAAAGCTGCATTCTTAAAGCTGATGGGGCTGGACTAGTGATGTGAGGTGAGAATATTCTCTGGAGAATATTCTCGAGATTGAGAATATTCTCGAGAATATTCTCTGCTAAATTCTCATGTAAGAACCAGTTTTACAACCCACATTTTTAAAAAATATATAGTAAATAATAAGTCAAGCTGTGATACTGTCAGTGTTAATGGCTTCTTTTTTATGTGTGTGCATATAGTTTTGTTCATCAAGTTGTGTTTTAGTCACCAAAACAGTTATTAAGTGTTAGAGCTATTAGAAGCACAAGATATCCTATTACTGAATTTACTTGTATCAAACCTTAACATGCCAATTGTATTTTTTGAATTGTCCTATAACATGTACATGTTCTAATGGAAGAATAAAATATGATTTAACTACTGAGTTTCCTTATACCAAACCTTAACATGACAATTACTGGTGCCATCACCTTAGAATCATTAACTTTAACTATAAAACATGTTTTACTTTTTAATTTGATACCTGCAAGTGACAAATACTCGCGAGGAAGACTATTCAGCATAAGGGAATTTCCCTTCAAAAAAGGGAGAATTTGACAGCTATGAAGTACGCTTGTGCTTATATATTTTCACTATAATTCCTTTACTAAACAACAAGTTTCCCTATATGTCAACAGTGCTGACCTGCTGACCAATAAGAGTTTTCTAGACCCCTCCCACTCCCATGATCCCATCCACACTGTCAATCACTTTCAGTTGTTTAGTGCAGGCATCCCCAAACTTCGACCCTCCAGATGTTTTGGACTACAATTCCCATCTTTCCCGACCACTGGTCCTGTTAGCTAGGGATCATGGGAGTTGTAGGCCAAAACATCTGGAGGGCCGCAGTTTGGGGATGCCTGGTTTAGTGTGTCTTGACTGCCTTCAAATCTTGAGTTGTGATTCTTGGGAGCTTAACCACTTTATTTCAAGTTTGGTGCTAATAATAATAATAATAATCAAATAATGTGAATTCACTGCATTGTCCCATTGAATAAAAGTATCTGTACAGTTATTGGTTGCCAAGCAATTACAGTATATAATTTTCAATGCATTAAAACTATATCATTTTCAATGCATTAAAACTATATCATTTTCAATGCATTAAAACCGTATCATTTTCAATGCATTAAAATGAATATTCTCCTATTTTGAATGAAAATTCTCAAATATTCTCGAGAATATTTTCCAAAAGATTATTCTTGAGAATTTAACATCACTAGGCTGGCAGGACACAAAACAAACACACTTATCTCCCCTTCTCTCACTCTGTTTCTTCTCTGTGCCCTGATCAGGGAGCATAGTTCAGTGATAGAACATATGGTGTATATAGATAATGCCCTGGATCAATCCCTGGCATATCCAGTTAAAGAAAACCAGCAACACCCATAAGCTGAACTATAATAAATATTATCATCCTGCCTATGAAAGGATCTTGGGGTGTACCAGGTACATATCTAATTGGATGCTCCACACACAAACATCACACCCCTTTGGGGGGTTGGGAGTGGGAACCACCACACAACTGGGTGACTAAAATTTGCCTTGGTATTCCTTTGCTCATTTTCTTCCAGGATGAGTCCCATGTCTTACCGTAAAGGATTCTGTCTTTCCTCGATGCAAGCCTCTATAATTTAATTTACAATCTCTAGAGGTAAGAATTATCTAGGATTTAGTGTCTACGTTTTCTTTTCATGTAACTCTCAGTTCTCACACTCTTTAATCTTGAACCACTTAATAAACATTTTTTTAAATAAATAAATTAATATCTGGAGTTGACTAATGAGCTTTTACTAGTAGAAGCTCACCCACTGCTGACTTCTCTGACACTACAGATACTAAAAGAAGAGTGGACTCAGGTCTGCTTTTTCCTTTAAAAAAATCTGGATTTCTACATAAAAATCTGCAAATCTGGATTTCTACATAAAAATGCTGGACTCAAAGAACCATACTTCAAATGACGGGAAATTGCAATTCTGAATAAATTAACTTAGGCTATTTGCGCTAGCTAGTAAATGTGTACTCACACAAAAATCAAACATGATTGGGAATGTTTTAAACAATTTTAGAATGATAAACAAATCACAATGACTAGTAATCCCTTTCCGCTTGCCTAAGAGGATTCCCTAAGATGGAGAAGATGCATTTGTATTTTAATACAGAGTTGGCATTAGAGGTTGGCACTTTGGGGCACATGATGATGCCCACGACACAGCAAGAGACCTACTTCTGTCCTCTGGCATTGATCTTCTTCCTCCTTGATACCTTCACCTGTTTCACCTGCCGTTTCCAAAAATATGATAAGTAACAAGAACAAAAGGAAGGTTCTTCTTGCCTTGCTTCCCCTCCTGGCAGTGTTGTGGAGTAGACCCAGAGGAAGACAGGGCAATTGAATGGGTAGCAGGGATGGTGTTTACCCACTCAGTGAGGGGACATGTCTAGGATAAAATGTAGGGACGTGGGTGGTGCTGTGGTCTAAACCACTAAGCCTCTTGGGCTTGCCGATCAGAAGGTTGGCAGTTCGAATCCGTGCACCGGGGTGAGCTCCCACCAGAAGTGGTTTAGTCATGCTGGTCACATGACCCGGAAAGCTGTCTGTGAACAAATGCTGGTTCCCTGGGCCTAAAATGAGATGAGAGCCACACCCCATAGTTGCCTTTGACTGGACTTAACTGTCCAAGGGTCCTTTACCTTTTACCATTTACCTTACTGGAGTAATCTTGCACAGGAGATCCACAAATCTGAGAGCTGGTGCCAAACACTTGCTACCAACTCTATTAAACGTGTGTGTGTGTGTGTGTGTGTGTGTGTGTGTGTGTGTGATGCTTGGAATGATGGGAGAATCTGATAATTCCAATATACCAGTGGGTTTTGTAAATTGAAGGAAGCACTGTTTAGGGAAGTTTTAATGTTTGATGTTTTATTGATGTTTTATTATCTGTTGGGAGCTGCTCAGAGTGGCTGGGGAAACCCAGCCGGATGGGCGGGGTATAAATTGTTGTTGTTGTTGTTGTTGTTGTTGTTGTTGTTGTTGTTGTTGTTGCTATACTGTCTTTGGTTTCATGTCCCATGCTTGGTAATATTTTTGAATTGCAAGATTATGTAATGGTTGCATATATGTATTCATTTTCTCTTCAAGGTTTCTCTCTCTTACACATGCACACACCATCACCACAACTTCCTTCCCCACTCGTCAGGAAGTACAAGGGCATGAGGGTAGCAGCAGAGCAAGCCGATTGCATGCCTGGGGTGGCGCATGCCCTGCACCCAGGGGCAGGGCCAGCCGCCTGCTGGGGGGCAGCTGGGGCAGGACACTCCATGGGGCCTCCAATGAGTCCCCCTGCCTCCTTCCACGCAGCCGCCCTACAGCTGAGAGGGAGGCGGTGGACAGACTGTTTGGACAGCCCCTGGAGAGACACGTGGCTTGGGCGCGCTGCAGGTCCCGTGGTGAGTGCTGCCTGGCATTTGTCACCCCCTCAGTGGTGATACCTGGGGCAGCCTATCCCCACCACATCCCCAGTCCTCCGTCCCTGCATGAGGGAAATTTACAGGATTCACAAAAGTCTGACAAAAGTAAGAATCTATTATTATTTTGTAAGGCCAACAGAGGGCATGAGTGGGGAGCCTTTTTAAGCTTGGGGGCCACATTCCTTTCTGGACAACCTTCCAGGGGCCACAGGCCATTGATAGGTGGAGAAATGAATGTACAATTTACCTTAGTACATTTCACCTCAAGCACACCTCCCTAACTTCCATCCAGGCAAGCATTATCAGCACACAATGTTCCAGCCAAGGAAAAGATCTAAAGGAGGATATGAAGCAAAGCCATTGAGGGGTGTGGCCTGGGATGTTGTCCTGATGGAGAGAAGCCTCCTGACTTTTGTGTGGCTTCAGTGTAGAAAGGTATGAGTCACATCTTCACCAGCCTGCAGTCCCTGCTAGGTTTCCCCATAAACCAAATTGACCATTAAGCTGCAAGACTAACCTTCACCCTGGCATAAGGCCACGATCCGCTCTTTACTGACCACAGAAGCATCACAGAAACCTCACAGCCCAAGTCTCAAGCGAGCAATTCAGCTGTGTGTGAATCTTTCAAATAAAAGGAGAGGAGGAGGAAATGGTCATTTTCCTCATGCACATTAGCCAAAGTGTTTTTAAAAGAAAACCCTATCTTCAACCTGATTAATACATCAGCAATTTTATTTAGTAGCATCAAAACCTTTACCCACTAGAATTTATCATGCACCTGAGATATAAGCTAGTCTTATAGTCAGACACACATATCTCCCAGAATGAAACAAATACTCAGAAATTGTCAGGAGGGCTAGCCAAGTTCCATTTAGCACTTAACACTTGAAATAATTGTTCTGATTTTCCAAGGTGTCAAGAATTCTGCCGCATTCAAGCAAAAGAATTAGAATGAAATTTTATATCCCTGAGACAGCAGCTGGACTCCTGGGTCAATGTTCAAAGTTGCATTCTTTGCCCACTGAAAGAGGTGCAACTAATTTCCTGAGAAACAAGATCTAGGTATTTTAACAGCCTGATCACAGCCAGAGTTTTGTACTGAAGCAGTGGATCACAGGATTGAGTCAAGGGATCCTTTAGCTTATTGCATATACTTGAATGAAACAGCATTAAAAGTAAAATTCGGAAAGATTTACCTAAAATAGGAAGCACAGTATACTCCATTTCTTATAAATTCATTTTGTTGCAATTGCAAAAGGCATTACTAGTAATTTTTCACACAAAAAATATTGATGCAGGCTACTGTGGAGGAGGATTTTGTGTGCGTTTTAAGCCATTTTCCTGTGCATATTTTACTTCTGCTTCTCCTCCTCATTTGTCACGGTACGGTCACCAGGCTGTGGAGATACTATGGATGAAGGCTGTCTAAAGAGAGTTTGATTGATGTTATCAGGGAAGCAGTATATTTGCAACCGATCACATCCATGTTGGTTGGGGAGTCCATCACAGACAAGGAACACTTTAAAGAACTTATTTCACAGGGAGATGGTAGATGAAGCTCGAAGAAAGAAAACTGTAATGTGCCACACCACGAGGACCAACAACACGCAAAGTCTGGATGCTCCCATACTTTCTTTGCAGTGATACCACACTCATCGGAATGCCATTCCATATTCCCACCCCCTCTGCTGAACAGATTTAGTGTTGTTGTTTTTGCTGCTGTGTGTTTTTTCTTCTTATTAAATTTGCTGCAGAAATGGCATATCCAGATTCAATTCAGTTGTGGAGGGTGCGAGGTGCCATTTTCATGAGGGTGTTGTTGTGTGGGTTCTGTGAAAAACTTGCATGCATGAGCAACACTGAGTAGGGGTAGGCAAACTTGTCAATATCAGTTTCTCCCTCCCCCCCCCATCTTAAATTCACTTCTTCACAAATCATCAGGGTGAGCTTCTTCCTTTTAAAAAAAATTGTTGTCATGCAAATTCACCAATATAATGGTGCAGATATGTTACTATATACCATATACACATGTTTGCACGCAATTCACTAATATAGGCATGTATGTAAACATTTCCCCCTATTTTTGTATGTTATTTTCAGTTATGTGGCTTTTATGCATACTTGTATTTTTAAAAATGAAATTTTACTTAAACAACAGCAAACAAGTCACTGCCTCAAAGGGCTTACAAACTACATCTTAACGGTGGGGTTGTATCTAAAGTAGTAGTGCTATATAATTTGTTCCATCCAGAAAAGGTCTTCTGTCTGCATGTCAGAACCCCCCCCCCCACACACCCTTTCCTCCCACCATGCACCCCGTAAATGTAGGACCCTCATACCTATGGGACCGCATCTCCTGGTATGCTCCGCAGAGGATCTTAAGGTCCATAAATAACAACACTTTGGAAGTCTTGAGTCCCAGGGAGGTTAGATTGGCCTCAACCAGGGCCAGGGCCAGGGCCTTTTCAGCTCTGGCCCCGGCCTGGTGGAAACGCCCTACTGCAGGAGATCAGGACCCTGTGGGATCTGATATCTTTCCACAGGGCCTGCAAGACGGAGCTGTTCCGCCTGGCTTTTGGGCTGGACTCAGGGGAAGGGGAAGGGGAACCCCCTTCCCCCCATTTATATATATTTTTAAATCTTTTTTTTAATGTAACCCTTTATATGGGATTTGTATATAAATTTCCCCTTGGCTCTTTTTGCTGGCCCATGTAGGACCAGCATGGATAGTTGGCCCCAGTGAATATTTGACATTTTCTCCCCTTATGGCTTTGATCTATGGGCTACCACTAAAACGAGGCTGCATTTTATGCTGCATTTTGACTTATATTTTAATCAACTGTTTTAAAAAAAATGTTTTTACTGTATTTATATTCAGTGTTAGCCGTCCTGAGCCTGGTCTTGGCCGGGGAGGACGGGGTATAAATAATAATAATAATAATCATCATCATCATCATCATCCACTCACTGTAGCAGGTTTGGGGAGTGCACAGGATATGCAAGGTAAGAGATGCAAGGAAAGTCTCATTGCACAAGTGTAAATCTCTACCAGGCATCCCCAAACTGCGGCCCTCCAGATGTTTTGGGGCTGTAACTCCCATGATCCCTAGCTAACAGGACAAGTGGTCGGGGAAGATGGGAATTGTAGTCCAAAACATCTGGAGGGCTGAAGTTTGGGGGTGCCTGGTCTTTACACTGACTGGATGCACTAGCTGAATACTGTTTCAATACAGTATGTAAGAGAAAACAGTAACAAGAGAGGAATGAGAGAAAAGGCTATGTGGGTACAGAATAGGTTAGAAATGGTGCAAGGCTATTAAGGCAGAGAAATTCAGAGCAGCAGGTCAATAGTATTCATCACTCACTGATAGAAGCTCCCCTCTGTCACTTGTGTTTGTGATCTTCTTATTTTTTAAAAAAAGAAAAAAGAAAAGAAAAGCGAAGACAGGAAGTTATCAATGGAACAGCCATAAATACTCTTGGGGCAGAGACCCTGGAGGCAGTTAGCCCTTTAAGGAGCAGCTGATAACCACAATGGCAGAAGCAAAGTCCGACAGTTATTCACGGAACGGCCATTGATAAACTGGGCAAGAAAGCCAGGAGTTAAGCAGTTATCAGAAAATCTCTCAATAACTCACTGCTGCACAACACACTAAAGCTGTTACCAGCTGGAAAAGCTGTCAATAACTCATTGTGGTAAAGCACCACAATTATAGACGAAGGGACCACCTATAACTCATTGAAGCAATGCAAAGTTTAGAGAGCTAGAAAAGAGGTCGATGTAAAAATAAAACAAAACAGGTTTCTATATTTAGGGGCTGCAGAGCCAGGTGGTATTGTCCACTGCCAAATTCAAATCTAATGTGATTGTCTCCTGCAAGTTTCACAATCCCTACTGAACGGGCAGGACCATATTTCAGCAGGCTAATATGATTAATTGTGCTCATTGTTATTTAACGTCCAGGTTAGGAATGGCGAAGCTGGATGGTCCTCCAGGTGTTGCAGGACTATAACTCCTAGGAGCTTTGACCAGTGGCAAACTAGCTAGGAACAATGGGAGTAGGAATCCAACAACATCTGGAGAACCACAAATTCTGCATCTCTGCTCCAAATAAACCAATTATAGAATAAGAGAATCATTGAACTGTAGACCTGGAAGGGCCCCCAATGGTCATCTAGTCCAACTTCCTGCCATGCAAGAATATCAACTAAAGTATCCATGACATATGGCCATCCAACCTCTGCTTAAAAACCACCAAGAAAGGAGACTCCACCATCTCCCAAGGGCAACCATTTCACTGTCAAGCAGCTTTACTGTCAGAAAGTTCTTCCTGATGTTTAGTCAGAATCTCATTTTTTGTAACATGAAGCCATTGGTTCTAGTCCTGCCCTCCAGAGCCAGAGAAAGCAAGCTCACTCCATCTTCCATGTGGCAGCCCTTCAGATATCTGAAGATGGCTATCACATTTCCTCTCAGTCTCCCCTTTTCCAGGCTAAGTATACACTGCTCCTTCAGTCCTTCCTCAAAAGGCTTGGTTTCCAGCTTCTACTTTGCTTTGTTTATAAACTACTTTAAGTCTTGAGTGAAATCCAGAGACCTGTTGTACTGACTGCTGCACGGCAGCTCTTGAACTTTCTTTGCCGGGAGATCTGCCAAAAGCTCTATTTCAGATAGTGTAGCAAGATCTGCAGGGAAACTTGTTGGAGGCTCTAACTTAGGTCCCCACCGTACCTCGAGCAGTCTATTTTAAAGAATAGATACCTATTTGTAAAATGTTGCATCCATAGGGGGCTTTGAAGCTGGAACTACTCAGACATTGTGAAGACGCATGTCCACAATGAATCCTGAACTTAATATATTATCCACCTATCAGTTTAACAAGACACCCAGGGTAACTCAAGAACAGTAATAAAAACAGTATCATTTAGAACACAGTATATAAAAAGAGTAATAGAACAATGAAGCCTGAGTGGGTTAATAAAAACCAGAGTGCCGGCCGGGGGGGTGGTGGTCAGATTAAAATCAGCTCACATGGCATGTAGGAAAATATGGGTACATAACACACACTTTTACCCTCCTCCAAAATAACATCCATTTCTGCCCAATAAGAGCCTTCCTAAATATGACATTCCCTATTTCAGAGCCACAATGGAGAAGAACCTCTTTCAAGTTACCACTCTTCCTACATCAGTAACCCAGGGGACTCAGAAAAAAAGTCTTTTAAAATGAATTCAAGTAAGTACTCATACAAGCTTATATGAAATCTTAGTCATGGATTTGGTCTTTTATGCCTACCTCAGCTTCTGAATATAGGGAAAAAACTAAAACCAGAAAGGAAACTGATTTAAGAGATGGCGTGATATAGCCTGATTTTCTTCCCCTTGCACCCCAATACATTGCTATTGGGTACTTCTGAGTAAAGCACACTTTTACACTAGAACTCATGGGCATCCAATAAAGCTGAACATTGGAAGGTTCAGTACACAGAAAAGGAACTCAGCACACAGTTAAACTATGGAACTCATTCCTGTGGGAGGCAATGGCACTCACCAATGTAGGTGGCTTTAAAAGAGGATTAGAAAGATTCATGGAGGAGGGAGCTATCGAAGGCTACTAGCCATGATGGTTGTGTTCTGTCTCCACAGTAGGAGACAGTAATGCTTCTGAATGAGAGTTGCAGGAAACCACAGAAATGGAGAGGACTCTTGTGCTTAAATACAGTAGGCAGGTTTCCCACAAGCATCTGGCTGGCCGTTTGAGAACAGGATGCTGGCTTATATAGGAAATGGACGGGCCTAACCCATCCATATATTCTTATGTTCTTTTGGGTCTGGAAATTCTTTTTCTGCCCTTTTATGATCAAGCAGGGCCCCTCCCTCACAACCATTTCTATGGACTCAGCTCTCCCCCCCTCCCCCGCATTTGAAAGGAGACTCTCAGTCTCTCACACAAGGAGTCGGAGGCAAGTTGCAGATTCAAATGAAATAAATTGGCTACGAAAATGCTTTGGGTGTTGAATTACCCTGTGGTTCTTCCAGGAACTGCTAAGACTGTTCCATTTACAGTTGCATTTCAGTTATTCAAAAAAACAAACAAACCCCACGACAACCCATGCCCCCGTGCACACGTGGTACTATCATGCCATCGCATCATACAATTTGTTTTCTGTTGAGGCTTTCACAGTGATTTATAGGTGTGGGCCTCAAGGCTCACATTATTGATTGTTTTACCTTTCCTGCAGAGGAAACGTACATTTTAATCCAATTTTAGGAGGTTTAAAAAAAGAAAGATGCAGGAAAAGTTCAGATTTTGAAAAACTGCCAATTACAAGGCGGTTCAATGAGCAAACTCTTTTCCTTTAGGAACCACGCGTGGGGAGAATTACTGTATCCATAACACCCAGCATACGAGATTTCCCTGGGCATCAGCAAAAGACTGTGTTAATGTTAAGACAGATGAAGTATAGGATCCCACGTGACAGTTTTGTCCCTTCCAGCTTTGGCCTATCATCCCTACTACACAAAGACAAGCTTAAGCTGGACACTACTTCTCCTTGACAGCTAGTGAGAAAATCACTGCCTTGGAAGTCAAGGGATACACTGATCAACTCCTGGCCTCCAGCCCCTCTATTCTCTATGCCTGGAAGGAAAGTTTTATCTTGCAGTCCTTAGACAGGGCCCTGAAGAGATGTTAAGATAACAGAACCTGACAGTTTGGAATTTTATTTTATTTTGCCCAGCTGCGATGCCTAAAAGACCATGGTACCAACCAACAATAAGCATGGCTTTCAAATACTATAATTGCCTTTGAGATCTGAGACCACCAGCACTGTCAAGAGAGGTCAAGACACTTTGGCACAGCAGAGGAAGCAGCAGGTCTGTTTGCTGGGACAATCACAAACGTACCATTTCTCTTCCGTAAGTGCTGAAGGTTCCCATGAGATTCAGGTAGGGAAGTCTAATCCAATAACATTATAAGCACCGTCTATGTAGCATGAGACGGACAAGATGGTTGGACAGTGTTCTCGAAGCTACGAACATGAGTTTGACCAAACTGTGGGAGGCAGTGCAAGACAGGAGTGCCTGGCGTGCTATGGTCCATGGGGTCACGAAGAGTCGGACACGACTAAACAACAACATGTAGCATGATTGTAAATTGGGGAAAAGGCTATAGATTGCTGGAAGATCATCTGCTTTGCATGCAGAATGTCCCCTGTTCCATCCCTGACATCACCAGGTAGCTCTGGAGGAAATTCCCTGTGTGAAAGCCACTGTCTGAAAGTGGAGACCCACTGCCATTGAGTGCCAACCATACTGAGCAAGACGGGCCAGTGGTCAGTATAAGGTATCTTCTTATATTGAACACAGAGAATACCAATGGGCTTTTCTCATTCAATGTCCTTGGTTTGCAATTGCCCTGTTCTGCTGTAGACTAATGAATTGTGTATCCTGTACTCTGGGTAATGCCTACACTGTGCTGACTTCCTTAATAAAGCTTTCAGGTTTCCTCGAGCCGATAACTGTCTGAAGGTGGAAGGCAGGTCAGATGTAGGCAACGCTGTGAATTTAAACTGTTAAAAGCATTTTGTCACACCTTTTTATAGACTATATTCTAAGGACGCTTCCCAATGTAAAACAGTGTCTTCTTGAAAACCTTTGGGACATAATATATAATGAAATTAAGAAAAAAAATTAAAGTGACTAGACAGCAAAATCCCAAAGAAAGCCTCAACTGTATTTATGTATGTGACTTCACCGGCAAGGAATCTCTACACTCAGAAATGGAAGGAGGAGAAAGCACAAGGAAGAATGGTTGATGAAAATCTTGGAATATCCAGAGACGAAACCTCCAAGTGTCCCTATTTTCCAGGGACATCCCTGATTTAGAGAAGCCATCCCAGTTTCTGATTTTATCCTGGAATCTCCCACTTTTTCTTAGGATGTCCCTATTTTCATTGGAGAAATGTTGGAGAATATGCAGAGATGGCAAATTTAAAAGCTTTTAAAGACTGAAAACCTTTTCAAGTCTGTATATAGAGTTATTTCCCATAGGTGAAGACCATAGTGGGGTTTGAAGTGGAGGAGAATAGCGAAACTTATTAAGCAACATGTTAGAGAGGATGAAATTAGATCAGACAAAACCTTAAAACAGAATCATATGTAATTTGGGTTATAAACATCAATGTTGGGTGAGCAGGAAAGGTACCAGTAATTTTCAATGACATTTTGTTGATTCAAGCTCTGTGTGTGTTCATCTGATAATCTTCAAGTGCTCAACAAGTTTATTGGAGATTACTGGGCAATGCTTCTTTGAAACATATATTTTACTGTGTCCCACACTTACTAAGTTTTGGAAGAATGTGCTCGACTATATAAAGACACTATGGAAAAAATTTTAGATTTCCAGAGGTGAATATGCTCTTGAACATTGTATGGAAATTGACAACAGGAAAACAAAAATGGATTCTATACACCCTAATGGTGGCCAAGAGACTGATACAGATGAATTGGAAGAATAGAGATACGATTCCCCTTAATCAATGGCTTGACAACATTGGCAACATATGAACGGACAGCTTATAGATGCAGACTTTCTTTGGATAAATACAATGATATTTGGAATGAGTTTACACAACAAGTATATGTGTATTAGTATAATAACAGGTAAGGTAGCTGTGTTGGTCTGAGTTGAAACAAAATAAAAAAATTCCTTCAGTAGCACCTTAAAGACCAACTAAGTTTTTATTTTGGTATGAGCTTTCATGTGCATGCACACTTCAGATGCACACTATCTGATGAAGTGTGCATGCACATGAAAGCTCATACCAAAGTATAATAACAATATACTTATTCTTGTATATTAATGTACAGTAATGTGACGGTATTGTTTCTTTTCTATTTTCATTCTCACTCATCTTTTTTCTTTCTTTTCCCCCCTCATTCTATCTTTTTACAAATGAAATCCTCTTAATAAAATATTAATTTAAAAAGTGTCCAAAATGAATTTTAAAAATGGCACAGCCAGGCACATTTTCAGCTACGCACACAGCTGACAGCCATTCGTGGTGGGCCGTTTACAGGGCACATGGCAATAAAGCCCATAGAAGTTGCTCTGTAAGTTTCCAGAGCCTTGAGAAGAGAAATATGTTTAAAATGGATTTATGATCAGCAGTAGCTATGACTCCTGACAGCAGCAAGAACCCCCTGTAAGCACCTTCAGGGTGTGAACCTTTTGATGCGGCACTCTGAGATTTAGCTATGTAAAGCCACTGAGCTAGGAAGGCATTCCTCAGAGGCTTAGCTATGACAGCTCCCATTTGTCTTCCAGGTGTCATTTTTCAGACCTAGTAAGAAACTCTCCCAGCTCCTTTGCTGGAGCTAGCTCAATCGCTTGCAGCACACTCTGCTAGCTAGCTGGGGAATAGCCAATAATGGCCTTTTAAGAATTCATGTCTAAACAGTGCAAGAGATCTGTCAAAACTTGAACTCATGAGTCCAAGAAGTGTGAATGTTAAGGGAAACTCAAGGCTATGAAAGAGGCATGTGTTCAGATTTTGAAACGTGCAGAGAATCCACATGGATACCAGCAAGCAGCATGCTGTAGAATCACAGAACTGGAAGGGACCCCAATGGTCATCTAGTCCAACCCCCTCTGCCATGCAGGAATCTCAACTAAAACATCCAGGACAGATGACCATCCAACCTCTGCTTATACACCACCAAGGAAGGAGAGCCCACAATCTCCCGCTGTCGAACAGCTTTTATTGCCAGAATTTTCTTCCAGATGTTTAGTATCTTGAACCCATTGGCTTGAGTCCAAGCCTCTGGAACAGTAGAAAACAAGCTTGCTCCTTCTTTCATTGAACCTGAAACCTTCTGCATGAAAAGCTGACATTCTACTACTTAACTACTAAGCTAAAGAGATGGAAGTAGAGCGTACTCTGGAAACCTTCACTTCAACCAGAAATCTAACAGTGGAACCTGGTGAAACTCTTCAGACAAAATATCCCGCCCTGCACCAAACACAGGAACACAGGAAAACTGGGCTTGTTGGTTTTTTTACAAAGTTGGACCTCCATATTGTCTGCACTGACTGGCAGTGTTTTTTGAGGATTTCTTTCACCAGCCTCCTGTACTATCTGCAGGTGCTCTGGGCTGAACCTGGGACCTTCTGCGTACGGAAGAATAATAATAAGAATAAGAAGAAGAAGAAGAAGAAGAAGAAGAAGAAGAAGAAGAAGAAGAAGAAGAAGAGTTTGGATTTGATATCCCGCTTTATCACTACTCGAAGGAGTCTCAAAACGGCTAACATTCTCCTTTCCCTTCCTCCCCCACAACTAACACTCTGTGAGGTGAGTGGGGCTGAGAGACTTCAAAGAAGTGTGACTATCCCAAGGTCACCCAGCAGCTGCATGTGGAGGAGCGGGGAAGCGAACCCAGTTCCCCAGCTTATGAGTCTACCACTTTTAACCACTACACCACACTGGCTCATGCTGTCACTGACCTACAGCCCTGCCCCAAGCTGTTGTCTGCAGTACAACATGGTGATCAGCAAGCATGCCAAATCTGTCCACTCTGGTTTGCAGCTCCAAACAAGGTGGATTCCTTGGAAATTCCTGCATACATTTTAATTCAGTTTCAGGGATGCAGCTTCTTCTTCCTGATCTGTGGGGGGTGGGGAGGGAAAAGAAATATTCACAGCCATTTCCCACAGCGCATAACATTTTTTTTGGGGGGGGGGCAGTATTAATAGGTTACTGTACATTTACCGGAGGCATTTGATACTCCTAGAATAATGAAGTCTGAAGTTACCTAATCCTATTTGTGTCAAACTCCATAATTTTCAACAAGTCCTGTCAGCATTAATAAAGGTCTGTTTACAAGTAGAGGGAGCTTCACATTGACAGGTTTTGTTTTCCACATAAGGTGGACGCTGATAACAACCACCCTAGGCTATCAGTGACCTACTTAAAGAGCCAGTATACCACTTTATTGTCCTCTCTGCCTCTCCTCCCAACTGCCAGCACATGAGAAGAGGGCTTGTGAAGATGAATTTCCAAAGGTAGTGATGTGAGCTGTGGTCACTCTGCATCCCGGCTTTGATTCAGGCTAAATAAAGCAATCACTCTACCACCCCCACCCCCCTGAAGGTGGCAGAAAGCAGCAAGTTGGTGTGGCGGCAGCAGTCCTCTAAGTGAAACATTAGGCCCCTTGTAAAAGGGATTCAATTTACTTTCAAGTCGCAGTGGAGTTATTCCATTAGGCTGTTACGTCTGCCACAGGGGTGGCGTTTTCAACTGACATTTGCCTGTCTGTGCTTTCTCTCTCTCTCCCCAGCCTTCGCTCTTCTCTCCCCGCTTCAGATATTAACAGCAATACATAGCTCTGAGCAGGGATGGCATAAGGTGAAGAAAAATCATGTCCTCTAGGCCATAAAAATTAATTTTGTATGTCCTTCTCTTCTCTCTACTGTTGTTATTTTCCATTGCCCAATCAATTTGAATCAGAGTTGCTTGCTCGGCTCATAAACAGTGATTTCTTATGTAACTGAGGTGTTGTAAAGTTAGATTTAACCACAAGCTTGGCTCCAGTCTATAATCCTGGGCTCATATCTACATTTTTCTGTTGTTCACACGTAGTGGTGTGTGGGTGTGTGCATGTGTGTTTTGGGTAGGGGGAGAGTGGATGAACATATCCTTCCACAATGTTTATATACAGTGCCTTCAGAGTCATGCAAAAATCATGGGGAAACAGAATTATTACTAGCTAAAATATAATTAAAAGCTTAAAATTAGGCAGAAATTTCGGAGGCAAGTGGCAAAGGGATATTGGAGCCGCACACTCAGAAGACAACCGGAATATTGGTTTGACACTCTGTCACGTCAACTGCACATTATAAAAGGGTCACAGGGCAGTTGCACTCCCTCTGTAAAGGAGCAGGTTCACAGTTTTGGGGTGCTTCTGGGTCCACTTTTGCCACTGGAAGCTCAGGTCTCCTCAGTGGCTAGAAGTGCCTCTCACTAACAACTGATTAGTTCAACAGCTATAGCTGTTCCTGGACTGGGAAATCCACAGAGGATTTCTAATCACTCTACATGTGATTAAATCAATGCCAGATTGCCTGGGCTATCAACAATTGTTTTGTGAACTGCTGATCTTAATTAAATCATTATCACTGTAGTTTCTGTGTTTCCTTTTCCTCTGATCTCACTGCTTACACACAAACAAACACTCATATTTTTGTTTCACGATGTGTTACTGGTTTTATTGTACATCACCAATAAAATAAACAGAATGTGTGCACCTCAATATAACACTGGCGAGCAATCATAGTGGCAGAGCATCTGCTTTGCATGCAGAAGGTCCTGGATTCAATCCCCATCATCGCCAGGTAAGGCTGGAATAAAATTCTGCCTGAAACTCTGGATAGCTGCTGCCAGTCAGTGTGGACAATACTGAGCTAGATGGTCTGACTGGGCATAAGGCAGACTCCTGTGTTTTTATAAACCTATTTTGTATATGATAAAGTGCACTGAAGCCCACATAATCTTGTGCCGTGATAAATTTGCTAATCATTAAAGTGCTATTATCCTGTATCAATCACCCTTGTTTCAAAAGGTTGGGAATTGGATGGTGGTTTCAGGCCTAGATTTTGTGAGTGTTAGTAACACAGGAAAGCAAACAGGCATGAACCTGTGTGGTTGGACTGCCAAGCACCCATTTGGTCATAACATAGAACCACACACTCAACCTAGAACCACACTCAAAGGACCAGCTGTGAATGGCATTTGTTTTTGAATTTCCATGAGCTGGAGACAATAGCAATGCCATTTCTCCCAGTCTATAGAATGGATGTCCAGGCCATAAAGAGGGTTTGGGGTGCATGCCCCCCATGAAGAGAGCAGCAACACTTGAGTTGGCAATCAAATTGGGTAGATTACCACAACAACCCTCCATCTGCTGGCATTATCTATCAGAGTGTACAACCTTCAATGGGAATGAACATCACACACCACTTAAGGGATTTTTTTTTGGGGGGGGGGGTCAATGGACATTTCTGCAGAAAGAGAGAACACATAGCTGCCAAGTTTTCCCTTTTCTCGCGAGGAAGCCTATTCAGCATAATGGAAAATCCCTTTTAAAAAGGGATAACTTGGCAGCTATGAGAGAACAACACATAATCCCAGTTCAGTTTCACTGCTTTAAGAGGGGTTTTTTTCACCCTAGAGAATTTACAGTAGAAGGTACCTTCCTGCCAAAAAAAAAACCTTCCAGTGTGTGATATATATATATATATATATATATATATATATATATATATATAGGCTATCAAATTAATCTATTTAGAAGCAAAGTGCCACTTTTATTTCTAGCTCTCCAGGCCAGCAGTGTACTTAGAAAATAGCTCAAAGCATCACACACACACACAAAATGTCTTGGAGATGGAACCACTACACAGAGTTGCAAGTGGGGCTATAAATCTGATACACAGATCCTTCAAATTAAGGGAAAATGCTGCTATAATCATTGTGGGGAATTGATATCACAGCATGACATGCCTGTCCATGAATATATTGAGTCTGCAGCATATTCCTGTGGGGAATCACATTGCTGATTGAATTAAAGCAGAACAACAACAACTGGTTATGTTTAGCCGTCTGCCCTGAAAAAAATCTCACTAAAGGTTAATGTCGGGACAGGACTTACTCTGTGCTTAATAAGAAGTAGGCAAACCTATGCACAGGGGCATTCAAAACCTGCTTCTAAGAAGGGCAGGTTGCAGAATGCTACACAAAATGAGCAATTTTAAACTACTTCTCTTTTGCTAATTATTCTTCATGGGGAGAGATGAAGACCAGTGCAGTTTTGCATTTCCACCTAGTAGCTAACAGAATCACAGAATCATAGAAATATAGAATTGGAAGGGATCCCCAAGGGTCATCTAGTCCAACTCCCTGTACAGTACATTTCCAACAAACTTTGGATCATAACAGGCTGGAAGTCAGGTTCTGCACTTTTTCAGTGACTGCAAGCAGTAACAGAGGAGGGGGGAAACTGTAGCCCTCCAGATGTTGCTGGACTACAAATCCCATCATCCCTGACCACTGGCCATGATTTCTGGGGTTGGAAGGCTACAAGTTCTCCATCCAAAACGTTCACTTCCTTTTCACTTATTTAATTTATGTTGCTTATGCCACTTTTAAATAAAGTGAAGCAAGTGTTTAAAAATGCCTATATGCCTGGTCAGTGTGATTGCCCCCCCCCCTCCCAGCTGGTTGGCATATAGGCATAGACAGTCATAATTAGCATGCCATCTGAAGACATTGGCCTCAAGCAATCATCGGCAACCACTGTTAAGTTTATTAAAAGTGGAGAAGAGGTTGACGGAGTATTTGGAGAGGTCTGAGAGCAGAATTGGCTGTAGCATAAAGCACTGATAATGTTAATGAGTTGAAAAGTTCATTCTTAAATATAGGCAAGGGCACCAAGTCTGCTGTAGTCGGCATCTGCATGTTCTGGCTACAAATTTATAATGTATTACTACTACTTGCATCAGCACTATTGTAACATCCACTGGTCTTCAGTAGATCTTGGACCAAGTTCTGAATGTTCCTTGGAGCAAGGAAAAGGAAGCAAGTCTTTTCCCCTCTTTTTCCCTCTGAGATGCTCTGTTCCCAAATCCAATTCACAGAACCTAGAATTGGAAGGAGTCGGACTCGTATGTTTAACTCCCCATTCACACACTCATTAAAGGCTCCTCTGGATGAATTTTTGTGTCACTGACACAATAACAGTGCCTTTACAACACAGATAGCAACCCAGAACATTTGCAGCATAAAACCCCCCACAGGATTCCAATGGGCCGTTATGGTATCTGCATCGATTGGAAGCAAAGTGGTATGCCACCCCAAAACATCTGCAGCTACAAACAGCATTGAAAGTGGGAACCTGTATGAACAGTCCAATACTATCATGAGCAAAAAATCATCATGAAAGCAGAATAAAATGTACACTTGGAGGGGCACTAAGATAGCAAACCCAGGATACATTGGGTCACAAGCAGTTAGCAGGTGCTGTGCAACAAGACGCATCTGCAGAGCGAATCCTATATGCTAATAGTGAAGCCATTCTCAGAGTGCAGATCCTTATGCCTTATGTCAGGGGTAGGCAACCTAAGGCCCAGGGGCCGAATCCGGCCCAATCACCTTCTAAATCCGGCCCGCAGACAGTCCAGGAATCAGTGTGTTTTTACATGAGTAGAATGCATGCTTTTATATAAAGTGCATCTCAGAGTTATTTGTGGGGCATAGGAATTCGTTCATTTTTTCCTTCAAAATATAGTCCGGCCCACCACATGGTCTGAGGGACGGTGGACCGGCCCACAGCTGAAAAAGGTTGCTGACCCCTGCCTTATGTGGTGAAAATCATCATCACCCCCACACATGAAGGCAGTATTAATAGGAGAGGTTTGGACTCACAGCTGTCCATGGAAGCGCAGGTCAATTCTGTGTCCAGGGCAGCTATTTATCAGCTCCATCTGGTATGCAGGCTCAGACCCTACCTGCCCGCGGACTGTCTCGCCAGAGTGGTGCATGCTCTATTTATCTCTCGCTTGGACTACTGCAATGCGCTCTACGTGGGGCTACCTTTGAAGGTGACCCGGAAACTACAGCTAACCCAGAATGCGGCAGCTAGACTGGTGACTGGGAGCGGCCGCCAAGACCATATAACACCGGTCCTAAAAGACCTACATTGGCTCCCAGTATGTTTCCGAGCACAATTCAAAGTGTTGGTGCTTACCATTAAAGCCCTAAACGGCCTCGGTCCAGTATACCTGAAGGAGCGTCTCCTCCCCCATCGTTCTGCCCGGACACTGAGGTCCAGTGCCGAGGGCCTTCTGGCGGTTCCCTCGCTATGAGAAGCTAAGTTACAGGGAACCAGGCAGAGGGCCTTCTCGGTAGTGGCACCCACCCTGTGGAATGCCCTCCCACCAGAGGTCAAAGAAAACAACAATTACCAGACCTTTAGAAGGCATCTTAAGGCAGCCCTGTTTAGGGAAGCTTTTAATGTTTGATGGATTTCTGTATTTTAATTGGAAGCTGCCCATAGTGGCTGGGGGAACCCGGCCAGATGGGCGGGGTATAAATAATAAATTATTATTATATACGCATTCTGGGTTTTCTAAAGCAACTAGCACATAAACAGATGTATACAACAATGCACATAACTGTCTAAAATAGTTATATATTAATACTTACTAAAAGTATGTAGCAGAAATATAGTACCACATGGAGCTTGCTTCTTTCATAACTTTATACAGTCATACCTTGGTTTAAGTATGCTTCGGTTTGAGTACTTTCAGTTTAAGTAGTCTGCGGACCCGTCTGGAACGGATTAATCCACTTTCCATTACTTTCAACGCAAAAGTTCATTTCAGGTTAAGTACACTTCAGGTTAAGTACAGACCTCCGGAACCAATTGTGTACGTAAACCAAGGTACCACTGTATATAATTTGTTGGATATTTGTAATTTTAAAAAATGGATGAGCAACTGGGCCCTAAGTGAGTGATCAAAACAAATGGTGGTTCAACGCAGGGAAAGACTGACAGGCTTAAAAATGATTTTTTTCCTCAGCAAGTTGCTTCACAGAACCAGTAGGAACCACAAAGCAACCTGCTTCCAAAGGACAAACAGTCAAATTTTGACCATGAACAAAAGACAACCTTTGGAAGGCAAATATACCAAATCCCAAAGTGCATGCACAACCAGCTCTTTTCTTTTCAGTAGCAGCATGAAAGCCATTGATTTGGAGCTTCTTCCTGTGCCCCACAATATTGTGTGGGCCTGGCAACATTACTGCCCCAGGCACATGGAAACAATGGTAAGGTCCTCCATATATAGACAATGCCCTTCCTCCCACGACATAGCTGCCAAGTCTCCCGTATTCCCCGGTAAACCCCCGTTTTTCCAGCTGTTCCCAGCCAAAAAAAACGGATTTTTTTTTGTTTTTCCTGGTTTATTCAAAATGGCTGCAGCACGACTTCTGGTGCGGCGGCCATTTTGGAACAGGGCAGAGCAGCATCAAAAGTAGCTTCTGAGCATGCTCCGCCCAGTTCCAAAATGGTGGCAGCGCTACTTCCGGTCTGCTACTTCCGGTCCAGTCCCTTATTTCTCAGGCCGGAACTTGGCAGCTATGTGCCACGACACAAGAAGATAAGGAAACAAAAACACACCAAAAGATCGCCTGTAGCATGGTAGTAAGGAGATGCCTTGGGCCAAATTGATGGAATATCTGCTGCTTTCACTAAAAAGGCCCTCGTGATTTTGCAGCACTAGCAAAAACCACTAACACTTCTAATAGATATTCATCCTGATAATATTAAACCTTCACACACAGCAGCTTATTATCCTATAACAACCCTGTGAGGTAGTTCAATATTATCCCCACATTGCAGACCAGGAACTGAGAAAGGAGAACTTGCCTAAGTCCACTTAATGAATCCATAGCAAATGTGAAATCCAGACTGGAAACTTCCTGATTTATAGCTCATCTCACCACCACCAGTACTATCAGATCTACTTTTAATCAATAGACCCATGGTCCATTCATGCAAATGAGCCACTGCCCCACCAACCAGCCTGCCCTCATCCAGTCTGTCCCACTGCCTGCCAGGGGGTAGATTCTTCCTCCTTTTGTCTCAGGATTCATTCACATTTCCACTTGTGCCATGCCTACAATGCAAAAAGGGGTTTTTTTTTTTTTTTTGCATTCCAATCAGTTTTTTGTTTGCCCCATTACTTTCCCCAGGAAAAGTTGCTATTTAATGCTGAATCAGAGCAAACATCAATCTATGGGAAACCCTATTGATGTTTGCTGTAAAGACTGGATTTTCCTGGGGGGAATGGCAAGACAAATGGAAATTTGGATGACCCTGTGTTGCTCTTGTAGAACTTGGCAGTGGGGCTGGAGGAGGGCAAAATCTGAATTGGCTGGCTCTCCCTTTCCTTGGTTCTAACTCCACCTACTGTTGGGTTCCATGGATTCTGCCCTACTAGTTTCAATGGGCACGAGACACCACTGCATGGGAGTAAATCCTGTTGAGCTTAATGGGGCTGCCTACTAAGCACACTTGTACAGGATTGCACTATGATGTACCTGTTATGTAAAACTCCTAGGTGTATATTAGCTCCACTTCTGCCTCATCTAAGAGTTTCTTGGCACTGGAGAAAACAGTACAAGGCACAGAGATAAACAGCTATGTGAGCACGTTTGTATGTGTGTATTTTATATAGATGCAGTATGCATTCACACCAAATCTTTAGGCTATTTTCCAAACACCTAGCTAGACACTTCAGCAAAATTTACACTCCAGTCCAAAGCAACTTTTAATGAGCGATTTCTATACTTATTTGCCTTCTACACAGGTTGGCAAAACCTCTGTTACTTCGAAAATCACTATGCCATATATTTTATGTTGCTTGATAAAGGTCAGATTTCCCCACCCCCCACCGCCCAAGAGCAATCTAAAAGCTCAGCTATTTCAGAATCCTCATTAATGTCATCACCTCCTCATTTATTAAATGGCTCCTCTTCCTCCTTGGAAGCATTTCCTCCTGCAGTCAAGTTGCAAAAGCACTTTTTGCTCCCCTTCCACCTATATCAACCAAGCCCCACCGCCCCTCTCTTTTAATCCTGCTTCCTCCCTCTCTCCACCACAGGCCATTCACATGAATTGGATTTTTACCCAACAGTGCCAAAGCATGCATCATTTTAAATAAATCATTTGCAATGACCTATTTACTGTAAATCACCAAAAAAGAGAGAGGGAAATATATAAAACCCATGCAAACGATTTCAAATACATTTGCAATCTTCGTATAGCACTGCCAAGTCATCATGAAGACCTTTCTCAATACAAAGTGTTCTAGACAGTTAACGCTGCCCCTGCTAAGTCATTTCTTTGCAATTGAAGGATGCTTCCAGGCTAGGAGATGGGTGTGGAACTGCAATGCTTTGTTGACTCACTTTTAATGGGGCATCCACACATCCAATCATGCTCATCCTGTATTTTCCCTGTGGCTCTTCCATCTTTCCCCAAACCATGTTTTTCAGAAGAGCTTACAGCTAGAAATGCATTTTACTGGTATAGACTAATTTAAAATAAAGGGGGGGGGGTCATGAGACTACACACACTACAAAAAATTATAGTGAAGGTGTGTTGAGCTTCAAATGGGCTCACCCACAGCAGCTATGCCACGGTGTACAGTGTGGATGGTAAGGTAGAGGGATATACACAGATGGGGAAAGTGCAATACTCCTAATAACACAGGGATGGTAACTTACAACAGAAGAGCAATGATTCACTATGATCTGTCTCTCCCCACCCCCTTTACACTGTTTATTATGCTTGTCCAGTGGGCAACAGGTATGCCTCTCTCTCTTCTTTTACTATTTCTGCATCTGAGTCCCCAAGACAGTGGGACACTTTAAAGCACCAGCACTGTATCTTGGTAAAGTGATCTATAAAAAGAAACTTCATCATTTCAGCCCATTTCTACTTTCTGCTGGCACGCAGCTAGTGATTAGAGCAAAGAAACAAAGGCAAAGAGTCAGCGGGAAAAAAAAATATTTTGTAGTTCAATTCAAGAGAAGTTGCTGCGGCAGTAGGTGGTCTATGCAATCACTTAGGGAAAGGAGACATAGCTCTTGCCTCACGTTTGCTCAGGTATGCTGCGTAGGGCTGAGGTTTAGCTACTTAACCCTGCCACACCTTCTGCTGGCCTTCAGGGGTGGAGGAAGGGGTAGTGGGGTGGACAGCCCCGGATGTCATCACTGAGGGGGGTGACATTTGGCAGGCTGCCCACTCACAACTCCCAAGCCTATCATGGTTAAGAGCAGTGGACTCATAATCTGGTGGACCGGGTTCACTTCCCCACTCCTCCACATGCAGCTGCTGGGTGACCTTGGGCTAGTCACACTTCTCTGAAGTCTCTCAGCCTCACTCGTCTCACAGAGTGTTTGTTGTGGGGGAGGAAGGGAAAGGAGAATGATAGCCGCTTTGAGACTCCTTTGGGTAGTGATAAAGCGGGATATCAAATCCAAACTCTTCTTCTTCTACCCCGAGCTGTCGGGGGAAGGGGTGGAGCTGTGCCACCTTGCTGGTGGCCTCCCCCCTTCATTCTGACAGCTCGGGGAAGGCTTGGGAGTCATGGGTGGGCGGCACACCATTGCCCCCCACTCCCAAGCTGCTTCCTGGGGGGGGGAGCCTCACCCGAGCTGTCAAAAGGAAGAGGGAAGGGAGGAAGGTTGCTGGCAAAGTGGTGCAGCTCCCTCCCCCCTGCTGCTGCCCAGGAAGCAGCCTACCAAGGGCGGCTCACCCTACCCCCATAGCCCCACCCCCGGGTGCACAGCATGTGCGCCGCTCTGGGTACCCAAGCAGCTAGCTCCAGCTCTGTCAGCCTTCTGGAAGTTTTGTGGCATCCACCAATCCTACTTCGTTCAGTCCAGGCATTGGCAGGTCACCTTTGGGTGGGGGCAGTAGGCTTTCTTTGTTGTTGCCCATCAGTTGATTGGCATTGCTTGCTAGGGTTTTTTTTTTGGGGGGGGGGAGTGTTTCTTACACTTCACTGGCTTGGTGGCATATGTCCTCAGTGGAGGGATGGGTTGCTGTTAGATTTCCCACATTGGCAGGTAGACAGCTAATGTTTGGTGAGGGTAGTCACCTTTAAGATTGAACGACATAGTCCCAAGTCTTGCCTGCAGTGTTGTCAACCCCCCTGGCAGGGCATACCCTTCAAGATTTCCTTGATGAAAATAGGGAACATCCTAAGGAAAAGTGGGGCATTCTGGGATCAAATTAGAAACCAGGATGGTTTCCCTAAATAAGGGATGTCCCCGGAAAACAGGGACACTATTGGCAGGGTAGAGTGAAACAGTATGGTCTCCCTACTTACCTGAAAACATGATGCAACACTACCTCTCCCCCTTGGTGGAGCTGACTTGCCCAGTTTGTTACGTGTGATTATAGTATCCCACACCTTTGTTCCCTTATTCAGATTTTTGGTGTCAAGCCTTTGTACCTTGCCGCCTTATTTCCCTAGGTGGCTGCAATACATGGCCGTGTAACTTTACACAAAGGAGGTGTGTGTTGTGAAGACTGTTCCATTTATTTCAAAGGCCTGTCTAGTTGAGCATTCTGTTCTTCTGGCGGCCAACAAAATGCCTATGGGAAGTTCGCAATCGGGACCCAAGCACAGCAGGGCCCCACTGCTCCTTTGACTGAAATGATTGAGAAACCTTTCTGAACAGTAGGGCTTCATTTTGGCATTGGAGCTCCTGAGCCTGTATGAAATAAAGGTTCATCATCAGCTAGAAAAAGCAGTAACAGCCAAGACTGCCACCAATCACAAGCAAAAGGTTCCTCGGAGAAAGAAGCAGGTATATACAAGCAATGAAGGAAAGGGGGAGGCACATAGGCTATTCATACAAAAGATAACAAGTTCAACCCCTAACAAATCCACTGAAAGGATCAGACAGCAGGTGATAGGAATGTCCACTACCTGAGATGTTTGCAAACCACTGCCAGTTGAAAGAGGCAGGACAGTGATGTACCACCAAAGGTCCATCTCACTTTCAAGCAGATTCAGAGGTTAAAAATCACTTCTTTGGCTGCAATTTATTTGTTTATATAATACTTAATGGCAATCATTTATAAGTGAGGAACAAGGAATACAACATGGAAAAGGTAAGAATCTGTTAAAACTATAAAAATCAGACCAATTAAAATGTGTGATGGAATAATAAGAAGAAGAAACTTCATTAATTGCTGGAAATTCAGCAAGGAGTGAGTCTGTCTGACCTCAACTGAAATGGAGTTGCATAAACTTGGGCCCATAATACTGAATGCACAGCTCCTGGTGGAGATGAACCATGCATCCAGACTACAACTTCTATCAGTCCAAAAGGCCAGTCATGATAGGAGCTAGAGTATAACAACATCTGAAAGGCCAAAAAATTTAGTCCTTCTTGGTGAGTCACAAGTGTTATCTTTGGCAAACCATCTCCCCCCCCCCAATCACACCCCTGTCTTGAGCAACCAATAAATGTTCACCAGAGATTTTTGCTCATCAAGAAACCAAGGAGAAACTGTCTGCCTCGCACCACCCCAGCATCACGCACACGGAAAATTATTTGTAATGTCAAATGCTCTGCTTGTTTCTACAGAATGGGCATCATTACAGTTGCTCTTTTCTTTGTGTGTGAATAACTTTTCATTCCCCTTTACTATTAAGCTACCCAAGCATTACCAAAGTAGGCTGATTGAGCCAGTCAGATGGAGGGCTTCCTCTTTGCTTCTCCGAGAATGTTAATTTGCTTCAGTGCATATCACTATTCCACGGGGCTCCCTTGTTCGCTTTCATATGCTTCACTGCCAGAGCTACTGGTCACATTCACTAAGTACATCCCTACCTCCAGCTTCTCCTTGACATATATATATATATATATATATATATATATATATATATATATATATATATATATATACACACACACACACACACACACACACACATACGCATGCTGCAAGTTTTGAAAAATGTCCAAGCGTGCAGTTCTTATGGGACTGACAGCTCAGGCAGTCTAAAACTAACTAGTACTGAAATGAAAAACATCACACAAAGTGGTTGTGAATTTCCCCACATATTTAGCGCACGGGATGCCAATGATTGGTCAAAATGTTATGTCTGGAAATCCAGCTTATTTTGGATTCAAGGTATATACTGATGGCTATAAAAGTAGTTGGGTGGCAAGATGTCATTCTTCTTCTCATCCCCTCTCCTAGCTAAGGTTCCTGCACCAACAGCAAAAGGCTCACACAGAAGTTGACTGCTCATGTGAGTAGTTAAATGCAGAAGAGAGGGTTTGCCAAGGCAACACATGAATTGTGCCTGAGTGATTCAGAGAGAATGCATTTGTGTGTGTGCTTGCGCTCTCTCTCTCTCTCTCTCTCTCTCTCTCTCTCTCTCTCTCTCTCTCTCTCACACACACACACACACACACACATAAAAAACACTTTCTTTGGTGCAGCCCACAAACCACATTTCGCCAGTTTAGATCATGTATATAAGGCAGGCAAACTTGAAAATCCCTTATTGCATGAGAAATGAGGAGGGGAATATAGGGAGAGGAGATCCCAAAACGCTAAGATGTTTATAAATGAAACATTGTTGTTGTTGTTACTCAATTGTCTACTATCTTTCCACCACTCCAGTCCATTCCCCACCCCTCTGTTTTATTTTCACTTTTCCACTTTCAATCAATACCCCCATCTTTTCCATCTTTCCTTATTCCTCCTCTTGCTGAAAGTTAAATGCAATGCAAGATCCTAGAAATTATTAAGAAACTCAAGGGGAAATAATGGAGATGAGGGGAGATACAAGGACCAACATTCACCTTAAGGAGTTCATAGTGCTGAATGCCGTTCACTCCAATGTCAGGATCAAGAGCAGATGGGACAGAATACCGGGAATTGATGGCTGTGTTCTCAGGGATAGAGATGTTGATGACCGTTGATGGAAAAAGAGGAGCATTGTCATTTATATCCTCAATCAGGAACCTGATCTTGACCAGTCGGAAAACTTCATCGGGCAGGACAGCAACTTCCACCTCATAGAAACAGCGGTTCTCACTAAATATGCCAGAGCAGAGCTTTTCCCGGTCAATGCGGTTGGCAGTGGTGAATATTTCTCCAGTATTCTCCTCCACGTGCACCAGCGGAACATCCCCAGTCTTATACACAAGCTTGAACTGCAGGGGTGACGAAAGGGGCACATCAGGGTCCAGAGTCAAGTTGAGGTCCTTAAGCAAATTGCCAATTAGGACATTTTCTGGCAACTCCTCCCGCACCGTATAATTCTTCTCCTGGGCACCGGACTGAAACACGATACAGGTTAATAAGGCTGCCAAGAGGTAGGTCCTGGAAAGCAAGTCCATCTCCAGAATGGCTAAGGAGTTGTCCAACTGAACACTAAGAACTAGGAAATAAAAATGAGAAGAGAAGAACAGATTAAGAAATGCCAGCAACCTAATAAGAGATTTAAATCTTTTCTTTCTTTCTTTCTTTTTTAAAAGGAATGGCAAATTCAAACATATCATTTGGCAACGGCTGTTTCGCAATGAGCACTGGCACAGTGAAAAACAAACAAGCAAACATCAATATACATTTACTGTTTGTAAATGCTTAGTGAAGTAGACTGTTTAATATTTGCAAGGCTTCCAGCCAATACATGCCAATTGCCAGCCAATTCCACTGCCTCACAAGTTTTGTTTTCAGGGAGAGGGAGGGAGGACCATCTACTGGGTAGCGCAGCATCTCCTTGTAACTAGAAGCTAAAGTCATACACCCAAGGAATTCCACCAGAGTATATTGGTACCTCTACTTACGAATTTAATGCGTACCAAACGCACATTCGTAAGTCAAAAAAAAATGTAAGTCGAATCCCATAGGACTGCATTGGGAGAAAAAAATCGTAAGTCGAAGCAACCCTATCTAAAAATTCGTAAGTAGAAAAAATCCTATCTAAACTGCATCCAATATGGCGGATGGAGCTCCATTCGTAAGTAGAGTTATTCCTAAGTAGAGGTACCACTGTATTCCCTCTGGGTGTGTTCACCCAAAAGGTTTCCAACATTCAGTTTGCATACCATTTGCCATAGTTGTTGTGTTTTTGTTTTTGTTTTGTTTTGTTTTGTGTGTGTGTGTGTGTGTGTGTGTGTGTAAAGAAAGTACTTTCCCCATTCACATTTGCAATACCATCACACGCCATATGCAAACACTCTCCACCCTCTTTCCTTAGCAGTCTGTGGTTTGGCTGTTAACACAAGTCATTCCAAACCATTTACTCTGAATTGCTGGAGTGCATCTTCTTCCACTTTGAAGCCCCCAATGATCTGGATTACAGAGTTTAATTTGGGGCAGGAGAATATGCTGACTGGTGGGTCAGAGGTCCTGGCTGCCACACATCAGGGGCAGCACAATGAGGCTTCCTGGCCACAGGCAAAGTGATGAAGATAGGGGGAAATTTTGATTTTGTTCAAATTCTAATGAGAAAATACTTCAAACCAATATGCAAACAGAAACACACTTCGAAATCCACACTTCTATGAATTCTGTGGTGCAATGCCCCATGCAAACAATTGTGTACCCAGATACATCTACTGGGGGAAAGTGCACATAAAATTGCTGAAAATAAAACAAAAAAGCATCATGCTACAGAAGGTTGTTTGCAAAAAATGTGCATTATTAGTCAAAACTATATAATTGTGCTTATTGGGAGAAATTCATACTAAAAATTCATGGAAAAATGACCATGAAATAGTTTGAAAATGCAAATTGCTGTGAGAATTTGGACAACTGAGTTTAAAATTAGGGTAGGGGTGGGATGAAAAAAACAATATTGATAGATTTGACCATCCCCACTTCTTCCAAAGAAGGAAATGCCTAGCCTTAGAATAAGGTTAAGAATATATTTTTATTATTTGTTCTGCCCATCTTGTTGGGTTGCCCGGCCACTCTAGGCAGCTTCCAACACATATTAAAAACATAATAAAATATCCAACATTAAAAGCTTCACTATACGGGGCTGCCTGCAGAAGTCTAAAATTTGTAGTCATTTATCTCCTTGACATCTGATGGGAGGGCATTCCATGGGGGCCCTACTGCTGAGAAAGCCCTCTATCTGGTTCCCTGTAGCTTCATTTCTCGTAATGAGGGAACCACCAGAAGGCCCTTGGAGGTGGACCTCAAGGTCTGGGCTGGACAACAGGGGTGGAGATGCCCCTTCAGGTATACTGGGTCGAGTCCGTTTAGGAACAATCACCAGCTGCCTACGATTCTCCTTGTTCTTCTGCCAACATGCTCCTATGCTTTTGGGCCTCCTCTTTGAGGAAATAAAAACACACTCCCCCTTTTAATCTGTATCCAGCTCCAGATAGAAAGCAAAGCTGTTCAAGGGTTCTCCAAAGCACAGATAGTTCTATCCGTTTTCTCATATGAGAACTCAGGCTGGCATAGAAAGCTGATCAGAGTGACACCCATCTGGCAGAACCCAGCCAAGAACAGATAGAACACATTAGTAAGTAACAGAAGGAGGTTGCAATGGGCATAGCAAACGACAAGTGGTTTTATGTCAAACTGGCTATGTCCCCATCTCAAAAGAAATGTATTTCTCAGCTTCTTTGGATGTTAGATTACACAATGTTGCGGGGCCTGCAACAAGCTCCCCATAGCACAGGCTGGCATAACTCACTGGTTCCCTATTTAAACTGCCTTTTAATCTTTAAATCCCTTTATCTGCAGGATCTGATATAATGAGCTAAGAATGACATTGTGGACACTTGGCCAAACACTCAAGGCCAAGCCTATTCTTTTGTCACAAACATTTACTCCATATGTGGGTGTTTGCATTGAAAAAAAAAAGTTAGCAGGTTACTATTGCTTTTCCAGACACTGCATTTTGGATCTCTGATGTCTTACAACATGGAAGAGGGAGTATGCTTGTTTTCTCCTGCTCCGGAGGGTAGGACTCAAATCAATGACTCCAAGTTGCAAGAAAGGAGATTCTGACTGAATATTCAGAAAAAAGCTTTCTGACAGTAAGAGCTGTTTAGCTGTGGAATAGACTCCCATAAGAGGGTGGTGGGCTCTACTTCCTTGGAGGTTTTTAAACAGAGGTTGGATGGCCATCTGTCAGGGATGCTTTAGCTGTGATTCCTGCATTGCAGGGGGTTGGACTAGATGACCCTTGAGTCCCTTCCAACTCTAAGATTCTAAGATTCTATCACATCACCAGGTAGGCCAATAGTTTGACTTTCTACAGACAATTATTCATGTCATCACACATACACACACAGAGAGAGAGAGAGAGAGAGAGAGAGCGCTGCCCAATGTAACGTGACAAATTCAGAGCGTTAGTAAGAATCTGCAGATGTGGAAATGTAAGCAAACTAGCTCATATGCATAAGCAAATGGAATTTTGCTCAATGCATCTACCCCCCTGACTTCAGTACATCCAAATTCCATACAGGGATGGAGAAGAGAAATACCTCCACTTCCTTGGCATGACTTTTCAAATTTGTTAGTCTTTGGCAACAGCTTGCTTTGAGCAGTCACCTTTAATCTCTATTTTGGAAGAATGTGCATAGGACAAATTGTGAAGAATAATAATAAAAAACCAAGAAACCATGACCCAAAACATTTCCTACAGGAATAATATTTAAACACTCACCATGTGCACTACAACCTAATGCTCCATTTATGTTACTCTGTCTCATCAGCATTCTTTTTTGCTTCCCAACATACATTTTCATGTAGCATTACACAACAGCAAATAGGCCATATAGATTTTTTTTTTAAAAAAAATCTTTGTCTAAAATGGGAATGATTTTAAAATATCGAACTAAAGTTAGCAGCCATTTATTTATGTGAAGTGTTGTAGTAATAGGTGTTTAAATGACAGAACTGTACTGACAGCATTCATATCAGAATGCGTACTGTGCTATTTTCCCTGTCTAGCTTTATAATATACAATATACAAAGTGCAGGTATGTGTGCATATGCACACACACCCTCTGGAACTAGTTACCTGCTTTTGTTTTGGCAGTATTAGCTGGGCCTGGGGTGGGAAGGAGAAAACTCCTATGGGTCTCCCTATAAATCAGAGATGCAAGATCAAAACACATGGCCAAGTTTTGTGCATGATGACTACCTTTAACTAAACCCATGATACGTCCTTGTTCTCACAGGGTCCACCCAGAAGCCTGCGGAAAACTAGCAAGCAGAGCCCAAGCACAAGAGCACACTTACTTTCTGTGGCTTCCAGCAAGTGGTATTCAGGGTTGGTCAAAGTCACGCAAAATCACACCCAGACCCATCTTTCCTATTGGGGCTACTAGCGCATTGCGCCAGGGTGCCACCTCTCAGGGGCACCCCAGCGAGTGGGGGAGCTGCGCAGAGCAAACGCCCCTCGTTGTCCACATGGAGGGTAGGCTGGAATGCACTGCGGAAAGAGCTCCAGTGGCTCCCGAGCCCAGCTGCTCAACGGCGTCTCCTCCAAGCCCCACCAGCAGCACCGCCCTCGTCCGCCTCTTCTTGGGCTGTGGGCGCCGTTGCGGGGAAGCCGGCAGCAAGCCTCCCACTGGTGCGGCAGCCAGAGCTCCCTGGACAGCAGCACCGTGCAGCCGCTTTGGCCGAGGAGGTGGAGGCGGAACAACAGCTAGCAGTGTCCCCGCCCTGCCCCTGCCCGGTGGAGCGAGAGTCCAGCGTTGCCTTTGCCGGTCCTACTTTCGGCGGGCGAGAAGGCACGGCGTGGCATCGCCGGGGGGGGGAGCAGCGCCTTGGAGGTGCGCGAGGTGCAGTTGCTAAAATGAAGTGTGTGCACGAGTCCCCAAGACAGCGTGTGGCTCCGGCTTTCCAGCTGGGAAAGCAGGGGCGCGGGGCGCCGGAGGGATCTCTGAGCCATGACACTAGATAGGGTTAAGACGGCCCTGATCACACCTTCGGTAATAGGTTTGACACCCAGAAGTGAAGTCGGGCAGCAGAAATGCACAAAGCTGATATTATATTGAGTAAGGCTGTCTACTACAGGCCTCCATACCTTTCCATCCACCTAGATTAGGGGTGGCCAACTCCCAAGAGACCGCGATCTACTCACAGAGTTAAAAACTGGCAGTGGTCCACCCCTTTTGGGGGGTTCAGGTCAAAGTTCCTGAGTTTTTTTGGGGGGGAGGAGAGCCTCCCTATTTTTTTGGGGGGGGGTTTTTCAGGTAAAAGTTGAAAGTTGTTAAGCTTCTATGGAGGAGCCAGTGATCTACCCATGCTCTACCACAGGCATCCAGTGATCTACCAGTAGATCACGATCTACCTGTTGGACATGTTGGTCCTAAATGAATGCACCTCACAGCTTATGGTTCAGTGGTCATCCAGAACGTCAACAAATTCAAGATACCTCCAATCACAATTTATTACAAGACCTCCTGGGTGTTTCTGTAGGTATAATACTTCTGTTTGAATACAAGTCTCCTCGTGACTATCAGGGCAGAGTTTATACCCCACAGAAATAGAAAACAACACAGTCATTTGAAACTCAGATTAAGAAGATGTGGAATACATTGGCAACATTGGGGCCACCATCCAGTATATGAAAGAAGAAAGAAAGAAAGAAAGAAAGAAAGAAAGAAAGAAAGAAAGAAAGAAAGAAAGAAAGAAAGAAAGAAAGAAACCTTCCAAGACAAAGGACCTTTTTTTTTTCTTTTTTGAAACATGAATAGAATGCATTTTAGGGGCCTATTGCTTTACTTGGCTAATATTCTCTCTCTCTCTCTCTCTCTCTCTCTCTCTCTCACACACACACACACACACACACACACACACACACACACACACAGAGAGAGAGAGAGAGAGAGAGAGAGAGAGAGAATATGATTTGTAAAAAAAATTTATCCATGTCTCATCCACTCAATTTTGAAAGGGAAATTATTAAATGAGAAATAAGATCATGTAAAAAAATAAATAATCTTTGCAAACTCTCAGGGAAAATCCCTAGGATGCAAAACACATGCACCACCATCAAACTACTGCTACCTAATTTAAATGATGAACCACACAAAAGCATCACAGTAATATAAAAGTATAATCCCAGAGAGTGTTTCTAGTAATGATAAACCGCAAGTCCACAGTGCTGGTGGCTTGTCAGCAGAAGAGAAAACTGTAGGATGCTGGTGTATTATATTGTCAAGAGTGTTGGTATGGAAATGAAGAATTGTGCAGCTGACATACAGATTTGGAGTCCTAAAAGGAGAAATCTTCACAACCTTTTAAAAAAAATGATCCCTGTACTTCTCCCTTCACCTGCCTCTATATTTATTTGCCTGTATTCAGACAACAATACCTGCCCCGCAAACATCTGAACTCTCCAGAAGCATATTCATCGAAATGAATTTGCCTGCTTAATCTCAACCAGATTAAACACCCTCTGCAGGTAGATTTGGCACCAAACATAAGTGATTTTAAGCACCGTGCAAAACCTTTTTCTGTTTTTGCTATGCTGCCATTTAGCTGCTGATGTTATTCTATCTGCTCTGCTGCCTAGATGCTATTTGTCTTTTAATATTTTAATTAGTATCTTTAGATTTAATCAGGCTTAATCTCACATTAGCCCTTCTCAGAGTAGATGCATTGAAATTAAAGATGACTAAGGTTCATAAATTCCAGTAGACCCAAGTAGGACTCATATTGGACACAACCCATTGTTTCAAACCATTACCTTCTGGCAAATAGAAGGGGAAGAAATGGAGGCAGTGAGATATTTTACTTTCTTGGGTTCCATGATCACTGCAGATGGTGACAGCAGTCACGAAATTAAAAGACGCCTGCTTCTTGGGAGAAAAGCAATGACAAACCTAGCCAGCATCTTAAAAAGCAGAGACATCACCTTGCTGACAAAGTCCGTATAGTTAAAGCTATGGTAGTGATGTATGGAAGTGAGAATGGGACCATAAAGAAGGCTGATCACCAAAGAATTAATGCTTTTGAATTAAGGTCTCTGGAAGAGACTCTTGAGAGTCCCATGGACTGCAAGAAGATCAACCCTATCCACTCAGAAGGAAATCAGCCCTGAGTGCTCACTGGAAGGACAGATCGTGAAGCTGAGGCTCCAATACTTTGGCCACCTCATGAGAAGAGAAGACTTCCTGGAAAAGACCCTGATGTTGGGAAAGATTGAGGGCACTAGGAGAAGGGGACGACAGAGGACGAGATGGTTGGACAGTGTTCTCGAAGCTACGAACATGAGTTTGACCAAACTGCGGGAGGCAGTGCAAGACAGGAGTGCCTGGCGTGCTCTGGCCCATGGGGTTACGAAGAGTCATACTTGACTAAATGACTAAACAACAACAAAAAGTATGTTTGACTTTATCAGGGTATTTTAAAATAGAAAGGTGGTGTTGTTGTTTTAAAATGAATACCCCCCCCCCATTAAAAGCAGGGATAAGTGGTTAACTTGATATAGGGCATGCTCTCTATGTTCTACACATTGCCAGGTCAGGGTTTGTGTCACTGTCAGTGTGGCTCATGCTAAGCACTTGCAGTAGAACTCATTAAATACAAGGTGCCAACTTTAGTTAACAGTTCGTGGTATGTGTGGGTGCTTTAATGTGTCCTCCTGCAAGCGCCAATCCAAATTAGCAAAGCTTATGTATGCCAAGGGAAGGACAGAAAAGCAAGGAACTTCAACTGAGTAGCAAACCTCAGCAGGTCACTCATGAATTCAGTTTCCTTTGAAGCATTCTGTATTTTCAGAAAGGCTTCCCAGAGGAGTATTTGCAGCGGCTTGTTAATCTTCTCTTTTGCATCCTTCCCTCTCTGCACTTTCACTTGCAAATTATCAATGCAATTCATACTTATTTACATAATGAGGCATTGCAGATAGTGTTAGAACATGGGCAAAAAAAATCTTGTACATAGTTATGTCTTTTTTTAAAAAAAAAATGCCTTCCCCCCCCTACTACCCAGAAAGAAAAAGGAGTTCTTTGCTAGACAAGGAAATATTTGGACCAGGTCATTCACATTTGTGCTCCTAATCTTGAACGTACATTTTAAATCAATACAAATGTGACCTTCCATGAGCTCTGTTGATCTAAAGCATGGGACTTTTCTGACCCCCATCTATCACATGTATTGACCAAGGAGCAATCTTTTGTTAGATCCCTGTTCGCTTTGCAGTTTGAAAGAGGGTAGTCCTGATCAGTGGTCTGCCATAAGGCAGCTTCAAAAACAGGTGTGATTCGGAACTAAAAATTATCCGTGTTCTGCAAGCAGAGCACTCACAGGTATCAACAGTGACAACATGTTAATTATAATGCCCTAGTAAACTAAATGCTTTTGAATTATGGTGCTGGAGGAGACTCTTGAGAGTCTCATGGACTGCAAGAAGATCAACTTATCCGTTCTTAAGGAAATCAGCCCCGAGCGCTCACTGGAAGGACAGATTGTGAAGCTGAGGCTCCTAAACTTTGGCCACCTCATGAGAAGAGAAGACTTCCTGGAAAAGACTCTGATGTTGGGAAAGATTGAGGGCACTAGGAGAAGGGGACGACAGAGGATGAGATGGTTGGACAGTGTTCTCGAAGCTACGAACATGAGTCTGACCAAACTGTGGGAGGCAGTGGAAGACAGGAGTGCCTGGCGTGCTCTGGTCCATGGGGTCACGAAGAGTCGGACACGACTAAACGACTAAACAACAAGTAAACTAAATGGAACAGGGTCCTACTTCAGAAAAGAAAAATACAAAATGCTTGGGGGAAACAACCATTTCACATAGACACAGCTGTGTGGGTCTGCCTTAGATGAAGGTGTGTGTGTGTGTGGGTACTATGGCAACAGTTACACAAGGAGGAGGAAGAGAAAAGAGCTGTCTAGCAACAAGAAAACACTTTAAAAAATTGGGGGTAAATGCCTTGGGATGTAAGGAACTCAAACAACCCTGCTACATGAAATCAATGATCCATGTAGTGTAGTGTCCACAAAGTGACCAAACCCTTTAAGCGGAACATGAAGGGAATAAGTACCTCCCACAAGTAGGTGCATCTCTTAACCATTGGTATCCAGTGACATATGCCTTAATTTAGAGATTTCATGGACCATCATGACTAGCAGTCATTATTAGCCTTATCCTCCATGACTTTATCTAATGCCCCTTTAAACTCACGTAAGTAGTGGTTATCAGCCAATTTCATGTTAGTCTAAAACATGGGTAGGCAAACTAAGGCTCGGGGGCCGGATCCGGCCCAATCGCTTTCTAAATCTGGCCCGCAGATGGTCCGGGAATCAGAATTTTTTTTACACAAGTAGAATGTGTCCTTTTATTTAAAATGCATCTCTGGGTTATTTGTGGGGCCTGCCTGGTGTTTTTACATGAGTATATTGTGTGCTTTTATTTAAAATGCATCTCTGGGTTATTTGTGGGGCATAGGAATTAATTTTCATTTTTATTTTCAAAATATAGTCCGGCCCCCCACAATGTCTGAGGGACAATGGTCCAGCCCCCTACTGAAAACGTTTGCTGACCCAACTCCACCCACTGCTGGAGGGAATGGCGGACAATTCCATCTTCTCCGCTCCAACAGTGATTTACGGCGGCTGCCTCGGGAGTATGCAGGCTTCCTTACCCCTCCCGGGATGCTACGGGAGGGGGGCTCTGGCGCAGATGCCCCTTAACCCACCCGGACCCCTGTGGGGTGGGGGGGCCTGGGCTGTGCACCAGTTGGAGTCGGCACTCCTGGAAGCCACCCACCAGGCAGATGGGTCCCAATACTTGAAATTTAATTAGAGGAAAGTTTTGGGCATGCCTCAGATGAAAAAGTGAAAAATTATTGCTTATGGACACAGCTCTGAGTAGCAGAGAGAATGATTTGAATTACGGCCACTGAGAGATAAGAGGAAACATCGTAGGAGTGAAGAACGAGCATCTGGAGAATCCGAGAAGCCTTACAGGGAAGTGCAACCTTTTTCTTTGTTCTTTGCTTATAATTTATTAAATACCTTTCTTGGACGGAACATCGGACTTGATCTAGAGCAGCAGGATAATGGAGAGTACAAACTGGTGGACTTGGAATTTCAAATAAACCTGACATTGGAGTTATATGCAAATTGACATTTTTGCAAAAATCTCCCTTGAAATCCTGGCCCCGGCTGAGAGACTGAAGATTTGTCACTGTAAGGAGGATCTAAGATTTGTGTTGCAGTTCGTAAATCAAGCAAGATGGCGCTGGAATGGAATGCAATCAGAGGTAGAGAGGTAGCCGCTCGGTTTTGAGAAGAGTGAGAAGAGACGTCTGGCTTTCTCTCTACTGGAAAGACTGTGATTCTATTTTCGGAGGAGCCATGGAGGAGAATTTGGATAAAATTTATGACTTAATTGGTATCAAGGGCCAGAGATCGGAGGGAGGTTACAGATATAGTCCACACAGAGACAGAAAGTATTTGGAAACATCCAGCGGGCAACGTAAACTCGGAGGCCGAGAAAGGACAGTAATAGACTTGAAAATATGTGATATTTATATCAGAGGCTGTTAAATAAGGGATAGATTCAGAAGGAAGCAAAGGATATTGGTGATTAGTAGGGAGCTCTGGGAATCTGAGGCATGGGAGTCCGAAAAATTAAGTATAATTGGCTATAATTGGAATGTTTTCTGTAATTGGTATTGTATGATTAATTTGGATTTGTAAAAATGTAATTGCGAATAATTTCAATGTGATTTGATGTGTTTTAATTGGAAAATTTAATAAAAAGTATTAAAAAAGAAAGAAAGAAAACGTTTGCTGACCCCTGGTCTAAAACATCCACAGATATATTGTGCTGGCTGTGTAGAAAGTTAACTTTCAAAACTTGCAGTACAATGCCTACATACACTCTGCCCTAGAAGGATCTGGATATTGTAGAGGGCCATGGTAGTGTGCACATTTTTAGCATGCATTCGCTCCCAGACATGATCTCAGCATTTTGCACAATATGAAAACAGCACCACATTTCGGGGCCAACCTATAGGTGACTGTAGCAGTGTGTTAATTGTGGGTCTACCCCAATCACATAAAAAACAAAAACAAAAACAAAAAACCAGGAGGTGGAAAGGCCTAGTTGGAAATGATCGGAAAGGGTCATCCCTCATCATACAAAACTATCCCTCATCATACAAAGCTTACTTTCCCAACCATCTGTTCTCTAATGTTTAATTGTTTCCTTCAGCTGGACTGTAATACTAGAAGCAAGCCCTGCTGGGATTTTCTTTTGAGCAGAGGGAGTTAGGCAAGATTGCAGACTAGGAAGTAGCAGAAAAGTGCAGCAGCAGCATCCCTCATGTTCATTGTTCTTTTCCTAAAACTAGGTCCATTCCCACCATATTCCACATGATTGTGGTATTTAAAGGAGGAAGATTGGGAGCAGAGTACGAAACTCTGGATGCTTTATATGATCATTATTCCAGGAACACAGGAAGCTACACTATTGGTCCACCTAGGTCAGTACTGTTTACATTGACTGGCAGTGACTCTCGAGGGTTTAAGACAGGGGTCTTTCCTAGCTGTAAATGGAGATGTCTGGGATTTAACATAAGACCTTCTGAATGCAAAGCAGATGCTCTACCACCAATGGTGGTCCTACATTGGGGGGGGGTGAAGCTTGAACTGCTTTGGGAGCCCCTTCGCAACCAACACACCTTTACAACATCTGTGCTACCGACTCTCAAACTTTGGGATTGTTGAAATATATACAGCAAAAAATTAATTAATTAGAGTCATACGACTCAAATTAGGTCTTCTAAACTCAAGAATATTATGCAATGTGGACTAATGCTATTTTGGGCCTTCTTGGGATTAGGGTCTCTGAAGCTTAAGCTTCATTAGTTTTATAGTAGATCCGCCCCTGTCTAACACTGGGATAGGGTCTTTTCCCAATGTGTTTTACATGAAATCCAACTCTGGAGATGCTTTTCAACAGTGTCTCATCAGAAGCAATGGAAAATGCAGTGGCTTCTGCTGCAACAGGAACCATTGTCCCTTTCTTTTGTTAACTGCTGTTTAATAATTGTAGACTGGTGACCTCCATAGATCGTGTCAGACCTATGGAGACGGTCTCTCTTACAGGGGATAATTATTTCCAACACCATTTTTGATCCAAACTAGAATCTGGGCACAGAGTTATGTTCACATCAATGTGTCAAACCTGTGCATCATTCCACAGCGCAAAAGCCCACATGGTATGAGCAAGTACACCTCTGGCATGCAATCTGTGTCAGTCAAACACAGACTGAATGTGCTTGAGCTTTTGATGAACATGAGCCAACAGCACAACTTTTTTTTCACCCCTTGTAAGTCAAGCTGTTGACACATACAATTTCAAGCCAAAAAAAAAAGCTATGGGAATTCTTTTGTTCAATGTTGATTGTTAGCCACAGCTAGTTATTAACCGTATACCATGGACAGCAACAGCAAAATTATTAAGTACAGCAAAAGTATTAAGCATTAAGCAGGTTTTGTTGGCCTGCTTGCAGTGGCAAAGGGTGGGGGAGATTCAATGAAGGTTTTGCCTGCAAACAGTGGACTTCATTGTTTATCATCTCAAACATCATGTTTTATTCAAGGAACTTGCTAGTTAGGTTGAGTAACAATACTTTCAAGAAAAGGGGCAGCGAACACAACTCTTCTGCAACTCTTCTGATGATTTCAAATAGCAGTCAAAAGGTTGGGGGGTGAGGGTGGAGGCAAGGTTGTCATTAAGCCAGCACAGAATCAGATATTCAAAAGCTCAGAAGCCAAGTTGCATGCCTTCTCAAATATTTACCAACTTCTCTTAATTAAAGGCTATTTTCCCCCTGAATCAGTTCCACTCTGTCACTTTTGGTATCCATCAATAATCAAGAAATGTTGCACATAGGAAGAAAACACCTGCCTCCGAGACAGGAAAGTGAAGAACTTCACTGAATTTTGCACAAACACAATCCTTGTAAAGGCCATAAACCTAATCTGATCTTGCAGGTAACAAGCAGCTGTTACTGATTTGGATCACCCCAATAGTGTATTCTTTCTCTCTCTCTCTCTCTCTCTCTCTCTCTCTCTCTCTCTCTCTCTCTCTCTCTCACACACACACACACACACACACACACACACAAACACAATGTAAGTCTGGTTTGCAACATTAACAAGGGAGAGAGCTATGGGGTGGCCTTCCCTCAAGTTTTCCCACAGGACTGGGGAAATGTCCAACAGCAGGCGAATTCCATATAAGAAGCATAAACCTTTAGTTTGGATCAGATATTCAACTTATTTTCTTGATTATCTTTATGATCATTTGGATAAGAACGCCCCTTTTAATCCTGGATCAAAAAACCCAAATGCTCAGCATCCTGAATCCTGTGCCAAATACAAAATTCTGGTTTGATGGTTTCTTATATGAACAGAACACACACGCAGCTCTGTGTTAGAATTGAACCTGTAATCCTATCTGCATTATCTTAAAAGGAATTTGGAGCCACAATAGCTATATAATAAAACAATCATAGAATTGTAGAGTTGGAAGTGACCCTAAGGGTCATCTAGTCCAACCCCTGCAATGCGGGAATCTCAACTAAAACATCCTTGACAGGTGGCCATCCTAGCTATGTGTAAAAACCTCCAAGGAAGGAGAGTCAACACCTTCTAACACAGCTCTTACTGTCAGAAACTTCTTCCTGATGTTTAATCAGAATATCCTTTCTTGTAACTTGAATCCAGGATATGATATGATTATCTATGATATGATATGAGTGTGTGAGTGTATGATATGGTATGATTGCATGATATGAATGGATGGTTGTACAATATGATTGTAGATATATATTATGATAATGTGTTGTGAGTGTATATTGTGATTGTGTGATGACTGTATATTAAAATTGTTTATGGTATTATGATTGTATGATATATATCATAATTGTATTATATTAGGATTGCATGATATGATTTTCTGTTTGTATGATAGTACAATATTGTGATTGTACAGTGGTACCTTGGGTTAAGAACTTAATTCGTTCTGGAGGTCCGTTCTTAACCTGAAACTATTCTTAACCTGAGGTACCACTTTACCACTGTGCCACTACCGCACGATTTCTGTTCTCATCCTGAAGCAAGTTCTTAACCCGAGGTACTATTTCTGGGTTAGCGGAGTCTGTAACCTGAAGCGTCTGTAACCTGAAGCATCTGTAACCCAGGGTACCACTGTATTATACAACTATATGCTTGCATATTATGATTTTATGATATATGGAACTACAATACAGACATACTTAGTTAAACTATTGGGCTTTGCTATTAAGCATATGCACATACAGTATCTGTCTATTTAAAAGCAATGATATATTAAAAGTAAGGCTATATTTCATTTTCCAGCACAAACACCCCCCTCCCACCATATTTCCATGTTTCAACATCTGGCAAAAAGTAGTTGAGTGGAAATATTTCAGATATACTATGACGGTTACCTACTTCATAATCACATGCTGCATTAACTTCCCTGATAAAACAGTAGCACTCAGAAAATAGAGGGCAAAGCAAGCTAGCAATGAAATAGCTGTGCCCTGTGCTTGAACATCAGTTGCACAGAATGAGGACAAAAGGCACGGGAGAAAAGGTGAAGCACTCCCTGCTGATAAGATGTCTACTTCAATTTACTTAGATGGAAAAACTACAGCCCATTAAAAAAGTCCATAATGCAGCAAAATGGCACAGATCGGTGTTAAAAACAGCACTTACCAATAGCAATTAAAGTAATGGAGCAGTGCAGCTTGGCACCATGAGGCACAATGAGGGGTAGTATACCCAGACTGTGTTGTTCAAGGAGAACATCACAGCCTTACTGGGATACTGGTGCAAGCGATGGAGCAAAATTTATTTGATAAGCAAACTCTTGCTTGCTTATCACATGGTTTCCAAAACTAAATCACAGCATTGACAGGATCATTCATCATGTTAGAAGAACCTAATGGGGATGGCTTCTGCCCAATGGGATATACATGTGAACTGGTATTTTGTTTATTCTGCCCAAGATTATTAATTTATCTTGGACTAGTCCATCACTCTGCTATTCTTCTGCCTTCTACATCCCTCCATTAACATGTTCTCTTGCCTTTTATAAAAAAAGGGGGGGGCTGATGTCCTTCGTTTTGCTTTACCAATGTATACTTATCATTTCATTAAAAGAATGCTTGAAACTGCCTTATAATGAGTCAGAACACTGATCCAGCTAGCTCAGTATGGTCAACAGCAGTTCTCCAGGGTTTCAGATAAGCCTCAATATGTTCCCTACCTGGAGATGCTGGGGATTGAACCTGGAACCTTCTGCGTGCAAGGCATGTACACTGACTGAGCTACAGCGCTTCCCCAATTACTGGCAATTGAATTCATCCCTTTAAAATACTGGCACATTTTCTAGCAAATGCATATTGCACTGTGATTATGAAAGTCATATGAACAAATAAAATGTAGATATAAAAGAAATATCAGAAGTAATTCTAAACAAGGGAAGACAAGTGGGGGGGTGTGTGTGCTGTTTTATAACCATAGGAAAACTGCATGCTGACAGGTCTCTCCCACCCATATTTTGAGTTGCTTTGAGTTGGTGTGGATTTTTAAAACAAATATATATATTGGTCCAGCAGGTAGAAGGGAGGTTTCCTCAAAGTCATTCAAAATGGAAAGCAATAATAAATTCATTTTGATATTTGTAATTCCAGCTCAGTCGCATAAAGTTGGTTCATTCTCTTTTTGTCTTTGTTTCTGTTTCTTTCTCTCTCTCTCTCCCCCCCCCCTCCAAATCTCTCTCCCTTGCTATTGTTCACAGAAAGGAAAAGGGTAAGGTATTTGTTCTCTGGGGACTGAGTCTTAGCATGCACATCTTAGATTTCAATTTCCAGACTTCTAATCACAACTTTAAGAAGTTTGCCTGGTACATCCGAGAGAGAGAGAGAGAGAGACCTTTAAATTACAACATCTATTTCCAGAATCTGCTAGAACAAATGACATACATCCTTCTGTGTACCTTTGCAGGATCGGTTCAATTACATTAATATATTTGTGAAACAGGTTGTCAAAAGGAGATGCAAGACTGAAAAGCACAGCACAGGCAAACCAGGGGTGGTGGGGGTGGAAAGGAAGGATGAAGGACAATTGCTGAGGCTAAGCTGAACACAGCTTTGCCTTCCAATGTACACAAATGGCAAATGTTTCCCCTTAAAATAGGATTGCGAGATTACAGTTGTAATACTGTTAGGGAGGGGAAATGTATTTTAATATTGGTTTCTTGCTCAAGTCGTCTTAAGGCCATTGCAAAATGAGAACACACAGCATGTGCCATTTCCTGCCCTTGTTCTTGTTTCCGTGAGATGGTGAATTAAGGGATCAACTTTACAATGCCTTACGTAGACTCAGCCACAAAGAAGATGCAAGCACTACACAGGCTTAATTCTATCATTCTGCAACTAATCCTCTTGCCTTCTAGTTTACCATGTTATTCAGGGCACGCCAGATGCTGCCTCCTGCAGGATTACTGTTTGCATTATTATATTATTTAAAATTTATGTTATGCTATTTATTTACTAAATTTGTATCTCACACCTTCAGCGAAAGAAATGGAAATGTCCTCAGGGCAGTGAAAGAATGAATGAATGAAAGAAAGAAAGAAAGAAAGAAAGAAAGAAAGAAAGAAAGAAAGAAAGAAAGAAAGAAAGAAAGAAAGAAAGAAAGATATAGCATGTAACTTTAAGATGTACAAGAAATGAAATTTACATGAGTTTTATTGTATGATGAATTGTGACTAAAACAGGTGCAGTAACTTGGCCTCGGTGTTGCAGAGGTTCAAAAAGCAGCAGGTTACTAAAGAGCTAGAGTGGGGGTGGGTTTTTTTATTATTTAATCAAAATAGGCATCAGGCAAGCTTCCCTGGGAAGGGGTTTCGAAAGGCAAGAAGTCACTATTGAAAAGACTGAGCTTCACTGAGCCCCGAACAATTATCTTAGGAAGACTGGTTTGGAAAGAGTCCAATAGGAGGTACTTGAATACCAAGGCTTTAAAGCAGGAGTGGGAAATCTTGGGCTCTCGTATGTTGATGAACAACAACTAGAAACATCATTGACCAGTGATTTTCAGCCAGTGTGTCGTGGCACCCTGGGGTGCCTTGAATGATGGTCAGGGGTGCCACAAGCAACACTGGTCTCTGTCCCTCTTTCCTTCCCTCCCACCTCTGATGCCCTCTTGTGTCTCTGCCTGAAAGGCTTGCACAGCTGTGTGTTGCAGCAGCCCTTGCTAGAAGCTCCCCTGGAGAAAGATGCCTCCATGTTTGGCCAGGGGTGCTTCACATGCCCCTGTGGGGCAGTGCGAGGAGGAACCTCTTTTGGGTGGGAAAGCTCAGAGATCAGGGGTGGCAGCTGTGGGACTCCCAAGGAGAGAAGGCTGAAGCAACACTCCACAATGGAGGGTGTTCGAAAAGGGCTGAGGAGCTTCTGTCTCTGCAGGCAAGGGATGATATAACTGGGCTCCTGAGCCCCACAGGGGTGCCGCAGAAAGAATGCAGTTGGTCAAGGGAGCCAAGGACTCAAAAAGGTTAAAAACCTCTGTCGTTGGGCATTGGCCATGAATCCTGGGGTTCTTGGGAGTTGTAGTTCAGCAACATCTGGAGGGCCAATGGTTCTTGTCTCTAGCTTCAAGAGTTAAAAATGGGCACTTTGTGGGAAAACATACTGAGAATAAAAGAGAGTGTTTTCCTAATGAGCTTAAAAGTTACAATGAGAGGAAGAGCCAAGTAATTCTAGTCAGGCAAAACACCAGGAATAACCTTCTGATAGTAAGTTGTTTGGAACGGACCGTCTTTGGAAGGTGGTGGACTCTCCTTCCTTGTTGGTTTTAAAGCAAAGCTTGGATGGCCATCTGTCATGGATGCTTTAGTTGAGATTGCTGCATTGCAGGGGATGAGACTAGGTGACCCTCAGGGTCCCTTCCAACTTTATGATTCTACAATTCCATGATTCTATACATTCAATGGTGTAGTCCAAAACATTTGGATGCACAAAGTTAGAAAAGGGTCCTTTCGGGCATATAGTCATGTTACACAGACAACAGGAACACAGGAAGCTGCTACCAGGTGAAGTTCTCCATCTAGCCCAGAACCTCCCACTCTAACCGGCGGGAGTTTCCTAGGTAATTTTAATAGAGCTCTTTTCCAGCATTGGTAGCAGACACTCTTAAACATGAGATCCCGGAGATTGGAGCCTGGATCTCCTGCACTAGTAGTGTGCTCGTAACAAAGAGCAAACACTTCACCCACACAAGCCCAAATGCGCAAATAGCTCCTTTACAAGTTGAGTCTTCAGAGCTGATGCACAGCTTCCCCCAAAATTTAGAACCCAGGGAAAGGGCTATTTATTTATTTTTAGCAATGCATTTCTAAGAGGCATAGATACCAGTGTATAAAAATTTATCAATCCTGTCATCCTTCATTTTGCTTTGAATAAGTGTTTCTGTAAAAGGTTACATTCCCTAAGTAAATGAAGAGAAAGCCCGGGCCACGGTGGCCAATGTGGTCTTTCGATCTGGCTCTCAGGATACCTCTCGCCAGTACTTTTATTATTATTACAGTATTTTAAGAAAGAGGTGTCACTACTCATATTGATAAGGGTGCTAGCACAAAATGGCTGCCATGAGCAGCAAAAGATAGGTGCCAATATACTATTATGGTGAGTTCTCTCTCTCTCTCTCTCTCTCTCTCTCTCTCTCTCTCTCTCTCTCTCTCTCTCTCTCTCTGGCACACACACGCACAGCCTCTTACCCTCCTTGGGTGTTTTTGCCTAGCTGGAATATGTCCTAGAACTGGTCCCATTTACACTATACTGTTGTAAGTTTGGGGGATCAGCCTGCATGATGCCCTGAATCCCAATTATTGAGCTCCTGTATCTGTGAGAACAGAAGATATGACAGCAAGCTTGCCAAACAAGTCTCTTTGTCTAGGCAACTGTAAGACACTGGCCTCACAGCTGGACACTTAAGCACCATAATTAGCATAACCATAAAGTTGTTCTGTGCCATAGGGCAAATGGGTGCCCCCCCCTTAAGAAAACAGGGCTCTGGACATATGTTTTCTGCACTGGATTAGATGATGGTGATCTTAAAGAGTGGATGAACTTTCTACAGTTCCATTGTCAAGCTCAGGTGGTGGGATTTAGATTTCCTGGAACACAGAGCTTCTGCAGAGGTGGGCAGCTGTTTTAAATAGTCTAGGCCTGGAGGCTGGTGGATCCAGATGATTTCCTGGCTGCTCTTGGAGAGTTTCAAGTTGCTTCAGCAGGTGATTCTATTGATGTCCTAGTGGATCTATGGACTGCAGAAATCACCAGGACAGTGGACACAATCACTCCCGGGCATCTGCTCTCACAGAATGGAGCCAAACCAGCCCCCTGGTTTTCTCGGACACTGGTGGTGATGAAACAAATGAGATGGTGACCAGAGTAAAATTGATGGAAAACTTGGAAGAAGTCCAACTGAATACAGGCTAGAGTCTACTTGAAGACCTACTCTGTAGCAGTGCAAGCAGTGAAAAAGCTATTTTTCTTTGCTTCTATTGCATCCAGCAGAGCTGTTCCTTTTACAACCTTACCCACGTGAGGAGATTTTAGACCACTCGATGGCCCGCTGTGAACAATTTGCTCAGTACTTTGCTGACAAAATCACTCAGATCTGTTCCAACTTGGATGTTACAGTTGACACTGGTCTAGTGGATATAACTTTGGTGCCTGCTTCTTCAATGATAATTGATACCTTTCAATTTGTGCAGCCTGAGAATGTGGACAGCATCCTTGAAAATGTGAGAGCTACTACATGTGCTAGTTTCTTGCCCTTCCTAACTCATTAAAAAGGCCAGTAGGGGACAGACCAAGTGGTAAAGGGGAACAGCAAGGCAGGAATACAGCACACCTAAAACAAGCAGTTATAATATGTCATCTGAAAAAGCCCTCCCCGAATCCAACTATATTGGATAAATTTTGGCCAGTTTCCAATTTCCCATTGCCGGGCAAAGTACTAGAGCATGTGGTAGCATCTCAGGTCCAGGGGTTCCTGGAAGAGAAAGATTATCTGCATGCATTTCCATTTGATTTTAGGCCTGGTTATGGGACAGAGTCACCTTTGGATGGCATATGTTGGGAGGAATTGGACAATGGGAATGTGTCCCTGTTGGTTCTGCTGGACCTTTAAGCAATTTTTGATACCATCAACTATGGTATCCTTCTGAGTCCCCTTGCTGGAATGGGACTTGGAGTAGTAGAAGTAGTAGTAGTAGTAATAATATTATTTATTATTTATACCCCGCCCATCTGGTTGGGTTTCCCCAGCCACTCTGGGCGACTTCCAACAGAATATTAAAAATACAATAATCTATTAAACATTAAAAGCTTCCCTAAACTGGAGGCACAGTTCTAATAGCCTCTCCATTCCTTCCTGGTAGTGCTGGGGGACTCCTGTTCAACACCTTGATCATTGGCCTGTGGGCTCGTTCAGGGCTCTGCTCTGTCACTCATGCTATTTAGCATTTACATGAAACTGCTTGGAGGAGTTGCTCAGTTTTGGGGTTTGGTGTCACCAGTGTGCTGATGAAAGCCACCTCTAATGTAGTAGTCCTTTCCACTTAAATCCAAGGAAGCTGTCTTTGTTCTAAACCAGTGTCTGACATCAGTAATGGACTAGACAAGCGTGAACAAATTGAAACTGGATGGGGTAACCCTCCCCCTGAACATAGAGTGTGTGCTCCTGGATTCAGTTCTGAGCCTCGATACCCAGGTTTCTGCAGTGCTGAGGGTTAAAGCTGCACAGTTAAAGCTAGTGTGCCAGCTGTCCCCATTCCTAGAGATGCCTGATCTGGCCACTGCAATACACACCCTGGTTGCAACTGGCTCCATGTGGAGCTTCATTTGAAAAGTGCTCAAAACTGCTACAACAGACTAGTTACTAGTCTGTTTCAAGGCACAATTCAAAGTGTTGGCTATGAGGCCTAAGAGGCTTAGATCTAGGCTATCTGAATGCTATCTGAATGACTGTATTCTCCAATATGAACCTGCCTGTGCTCTGAAATCTTCTAGAAGGCCCTTTGCTCAGTCACATCACTCTCAAATGAATATTTGGTGAGGGCATGGGACAGGGTCTTCTTGGCGGCTGCTCCAAGATTTTGGAATTTCCCCTAGAGAGGCTCCTTGTCCTTCTGCGAGCAGGGGAAGACTGTTTTACTTTGACAGGCTTTTGAGACTGATTGCTTTTTTTATGGAAATGGCTTTTCACAGTAAAAACAGCACCACACTATTTGTGCTTTAACAGAATGGTTTTTATATTGTTTTAATTCTATTATAATTTATTTCCCTTTTAACTATTATCTTTTAAGCTCTCTGTATTTTATCAGTATTTTAATTTTTGCAAACCGCCTTAAGTCCCACTGTAGGGAAAATGCAGTGTATATAAATTAAAAACATTCTAAACTAATGAGTGGGGAGGGGTGGCACTCCCCTGGTGTTCAGAAGGAGAGCATTTCAAGAGTTCTCTGATAGAAACCCCCTCCTCCTTTTATGTTCTTCCCTTTGAGCCTTTTTCCAGAAAGTGAAATGTCACACATGCCATCTATTTCCTCCAACGAAAACTTTGCAGAGTGTGGAAATAGTCAAACAGAACAATTTAACAGTCGCACAGCCCCCGCGGGACCCTTCAGTTAGGAACACAAAATGTTTTGCCATTTACTTTCCCTGGAATTGTCTATACAGCTTAATGATTTTTAAAAAATAGTTTTCAAATGTGTGTTTTGCTTTGAAGAATGAGAGGGGAGACTCTTGGTTGGTTCTCTCCCCCTCCACTTTTCTTTCTTTCTTTCTTTCTTTCTTTCTTTCTTTCTTTCTTTCTTTCTCTCTCTCAGATGAGGAGAAAATTGTTGAAAGCCCTACATTTAGCTGCAAAGCAGGTTTATTGTAAATCATATCTTGCGAAAAAGTGTCTGGATGTGTCTGCCCAGAGAGATACACCAGACGTGATATTCAATGTGCCTTTGCATTTAACCTGCAAGGTTCCAAAAAATAAAATAAAACAAAGAGCAGCCACTGGGGAGAATGGTCATTACTGGGAATGAAGTAAGTTGGGCAAGAGGGGAATTTAACCCTATCCTGCCTTGTTGGCAGGATATACAGTTATCACCCTCCATGACTGCTATTAAATGCATGGAGATTAAATGCAAAGATTCCCTTAATCCTGTATGTAGTACAGCTATCCACCCCTGTGATCCCTCCTATGATAAAACATTCCTCTTGCCATGCTTCACAAAGTGCAGCCATAATTTGGTTGCCCCTTGAAACCCAGCAGTCTTCACCGGGCTGAAAATAAAGTGGGGATATCTATAACAATTAGGAATTTTTACCTACACTTTGTAAGCACATCTGCATCATACATTTAAAGCAATATTTTACTACTTTTATTAGTCCCAGAGAATCTGGAGAACTGTATCTCTGTGTGGAGAAGAGAGGGGTCTTCCTAACAACTCTCACCACCCTTAACAGAGTTCTTAGGAGACCCCTCTTCTCCACACACAGCTGCATTTCGTAGAGTTCCTTGGGAAGAGGGACTAGTTGTTAAATCACTCCTGGAATTCAGCAAAGTTTTACTCAGGGTAGACCCATTGAAATTGATCAAGCATCGAACTGATCAAGCATATCCATTAATTTCAAAGGATCTACAGTATTCTGAGTAGGACCAGTGTTGTTAACAACCTATAGCTGTTGTTTCTAATCTATAGTAAAATAAATAAAATGCTTAGCCATGCAACTTACATATTGCTGCTGAAGTTACTATACATTTTATTAAATAGATAAATAATAATTATCAATGATCAGAGCACTGTGGTCTTCATTTATAGTTTCTGACCACCTACTAGAACTCACAAAATTGCTAAATATCCTAGGACTAGGGATGGATGAAGTATTGCACAGTTATTCTTCTGGGAGTTCAACATCCTCTCTCAATTCCTGAATTTTTCCTGACAGCTCTTCTCCCTTCTTCATCAATGATTTAATTTTGGCTAGTGCACTCTTCATGTTACTTGGATACTTTTGAGGAATAAGACTTACTGCATTTAGATAGCTTTCTAATTTCTCAGTGAAGGCTGCTGCCAACACCAAAAATTTGCCTGCATATTTGTGGAAGTCCGAGTCAACCGAATTTTTGTGTGTCGTACAGACCAACCGTATCCCCTGCCTAAAATAAATTGTCCTTTTCAGAACTTCCTCTAGGTGACTGTTCATCATGGTCAGAACCTGGCATTTATGTGTCAGGTGGTAGGGAGAAAGGATCTTTCCTCTATCTTTTGCCACTAGCAGAGTTTGAAGTTCTAGTGTGATCTGTTGAATTTCAGCTTGCAGATCTGCAATACCTTCCAGCTCTGGGTCGTGAACTCTGAAGGGAGTTGGATCTAAGCAAGGAGCTGGTCCTACATGTTGATCCAAAGGTTCCTGGGACACATCTCCTGCCAAAACAAAGTGAGGAAGCTGTGAATCCTGTTGCTGATGATCCAGAGGATTTGAGGCCATAGCAATTATTGCTTTTCTTGACCTCCAGAAGCTACCTTTAAAAGGGGGGGGGTAACTTGCCTTAACAGAAACAAGAAAAAAACCATTAACAAAACTGCAAACTTGTGAGTAACCATGGGAGACGAAATCTCTTCTGAAATGGGATTTTCATTGTCTCCCAAACTGCCTTATACTCATGCAATTTCCTGTACTTCACATTTTTTTATTCTTTCTTCCCTCCTCAAGCTAAGAACAGGAGCCTGAATTATTACAAAACATGGCCTCAAAATCGTAAATCCAGTTTCTAATGCTTGTTGGCAAACCATAGTGGCGGGGCACTTCACTTCCACATGGAGCCCTACCTCATTTACCCCACAATTCCTTCAAGCCTTGTAATCCCTAGAGCTTTGAAATATTTGAAATATTCACTCGCCAAGAGAATGACTACACTATGGATGTGGCACAGAATAATTTCAATAAAATGGAAACAGGAACAGAACCTAAGAGGAGGAATTTCATGCATGCAAGGTGGGACTGTACAGAGATGATGTACTCTTAATGAACAATAAATGTTTCAATCAGAGTTCAATTGTGGCCCCATATAATTACTGTTGTTGTTATGGTCATTGTTATTTATGTAACACTTAATGCCAAAATAGGCTTCTAAGTAGTTTACCAATATAAAAACCAATGGCACAAGCATGCACATTATATGGGAGTTTGCTCTATCCATAATTTTGGCTCTCTTGTTGTGAACTGTTTTCCATTCTAAAACATCTTCGAGGTTCAGCAACCAGAGCACTACAAACTATTCCTAGTGTGGTTGCGCCATATAACTTTATCTCAGTGATTGGACATCTGACTTACAGACAGAAGGTCCCAAACTCAATTCCCTAGCATGTTTCAGCGGGACTGGGCATGTTGCTGCTGACAGTCTGTGCAGACAGTACTGACCTAGTTGCTCCAATGGTCTGATCGAGTACAAGGCAGCTTCCTATGCTGCTAAGATTCAAGTGGTCCAGTCTGGCCAAGGAAGAGAGAAGGTGTTCCAGCAGGGTTGAGAAGGCTTTAAGGAATAGAGTACACCAGACATGAGGATTAGTGCATTAGTTTTACTGGTTATAACTGTGGCTTTAGATCAGGCATCCCCAAACCTCGGCCCTCCAGATGTTTTGGACTACAATTCCCATTATCCCTGACCACTGGTCCTCTTAGCTAGGGATCATGGGAGTTGTAGGCCAAAACATCTGGAGGGCCGCAGTTTGGGGATGCCTGCTTTAGATTGATGTACCACCACATCATGCTAAATTTCATTGGTGCTAAATTGCTAAATTGGTGTGGCACAACAATGACGTCATTGGACCTGTCACCATCCTTTATGTAGACAAGTGCTTCTGTTCCCCCATGATTCACCCATGCAGGAGCTGTGCACTGGTATAGCACTCCAAATTTCATCATACACAATGAACCCTGAAAACAGCTGCAAATTTACAGCACAAAAATGGAACTATTTCCCCAGGTTCACAGGGTTTCAAACTGTTCTCCCCCCCTCAAAGCAATTAACAAGGAAACAAGCACTAAACATCCACTAAGTTCCATCAGATTTCCAGAAAGGGCTTTTAAATTTGGGGAGGGGGGTGTCACATAAATCAGAAATGATCAGCTAAGGGAATGTTAGGAAAATGGAATAAAGTGCTCTTTGAATGTAGCCTTAGTTAAGAGCAAACTTGTAAGTTCACCATTTAGAGAAGAAGAAGAAGAAGAAGAAGAAGAAGAAGAAGAAGAAGAAGAAGAAGAAGAAGAAGAAGAAGAAGAAGAAGAAGAGGAGGAGGAGGAGGAGGAGGAGGAGGAGGAGGAGGAGGAGGAGGAGGAGGAGGAGGAGGAGGAGGAGGAGGAGACTTGTACTATCATCAAAGGACAATTCAAACATCAAGCCCAAAGGAAAAGGGAGTCATTTCCTCCAAACATTTTCCTTGTAGTCAATATGTTGAAGTATTTACATTTAACTCTTTGGTTGCATTGCTTCATGATTTAAATTGGATGTTTGCTATTATTCCCTCCATTGTTTTTTTGCAATTCAATACTGGTCTAGCGCAAGGGGCTGGTGAGGACAGACCACTTTGTTTAGGGCAACATTCCCCCATGGTCAACCTCCCAGGGGAACAGAAGAAAGACAAGCTCCATAGCTTCTTGTAATAAGCTGTTCATTTAGCTCAGCTGTTTGTATCTCTTAGCTTTCCATCAGTTGGATGTCAGGGAGGGAAGGAGCAAGAGGCAAAAAGTGGGTGGGGTCAGCATTATACAGTGGTACCTCGGTTTAAGAACAACCCTGTTTACGAATGATTCAGTTTACGAACTCTACAAAACAGGAAGTAGTGTCCCAGTTTACCTCAGTCTACCTCTTTACCTCAGTCTAAGAACGGAATCTGAACAGGGGAAGGGCACTGGCAGCAGGAAGCCTCATTAGGCAAAGCGCACCTCGGTTTAAGAATGCTTTTGTTTTCAGAACGGACTTCCGGAATGGATAAGTTCGTAAACCGAGGTACCATTGTACTTGCTTCTCTACCTTTGTATGGTAGTTTACATTGAACAACAGCAAGGTGAGGTTGTTACACCCACCCCAAACTCCCTAATCCAGGCAAGCAAGGAGGCACAGTTTAAGGAAACATTAAAGTCAGGCAAAAGCACACAAGGGCCCTGGGGGGGGGTATAGTCCAGGGAAAGCCGAGTCAAGATCTTTGTAAAAAGTAAAATAAAATGCAAGACTTTTAGGAGGTTTGTAGATGTGGCAAAATGGCCACTGAGAAAACCCTCCCCGGGGGGAGGGTTCCTGAAATGTGGCTGAACTCAACAGCAGGTCATCAAGGTCATTAAAAAGCTTCTGCCCTGGATTATTAGAATCATCTTATAATATTATGGCTTGATTCAAAGACTTGCAGCAACAGCAAGTAAGTGCTTAGCAGAGACATGCCAGTTTTCATTTCAGTGTGCCAAGCTGTATTGATGCTGGTGCAGCTGATTAGGAGCCGGGTTGAGGGTTATATTCTAGCATTCATGGGTTCACTGGTTACACGAACAACTTGCAATTTCTATAGCTAAATACACAAAGGGAACGAAAATAATCCAGTCTTTCTAATACCCCTCCCAATTCCAAATGCCTGTAGGGAGCTACTGTGATCCTGCTTTCTTGCTTGCATTGTGTAAAGAATGACAAGAGCACTCAGCAAATAATAAACGACAACTTAAATACAACGGTAAAGTCAACAAAATTAATGCCTTTAGATTATTTTGTTTACGAAAATAATAATAATAAAGCTTTCACATCACTGTTATAGAATCTGAGTACTAATTGTTCAATTCCGCAGCCTGGGGATAATGAATGGCACTCACTTTCTCTCTCTCTCTCTCCCTTGTTCAAAGTATTCTGCCAATGCCCTTGGTTACATTTAATTTGACATTAAATCAAATGAGCATAAAAATAACACTGGAGAATAAATAGTGCGTATTCTGCATTGCTAGTCTAGCAGGCTATTATAATATATATTTTACCCCTCTGAAATGTTTCCCTCATTATTTTGTTACCATGTCAGCTAGGCGACTAAATAATATTTGCTGATGCTACAGGGGCATGTGAACATGGTGGCATTTGGTCAAGTAAGGAATGTAATAAAGAACTGTAAAGAGCTGTATATATGTGTGTGCATGAGTACACACATGCACATAACATTTCTAGACCACCTGTCACCCAGGGATCAAAAAAATGTCAAAACTAGATACATATAGATGGTAGATAGATGATAGATGATAGAGAGATAGAGATAGAGATAGATAGATAGACAGATAGATTCTGGGGTTGCGGCACTCATCTCGCTTTATTGGCCAAGGGAGCCAGCGTACAGCTTTTCCAGGTCATGTGGCCAGCATGACAAAGCAGCTTCTGGCGAACCAGAGCAGCGCACGGAAACGCCGTTTACCTTCCCACTTGGAGCGGTACCTACGGATCTACTTGCACTTTGACATGCTTTCGAACTGCTAGGTTGGCAGGAGCTGGGACCGAGCAACGGGAGCTCACCCCATTGCAGGGATTCGAACCACCGACCTGATCGGCAAGCCCTAGGCTCTGTGGTTTAACCCACAGCGCCACCTATGTCCCAGGTAGATAGATAGATAGATAGGTAACATTAAAACAGCCAAGCGACAAATAAAACTGCAGCACAGAAGAGCAATGTACATACATTTCAAAAGAAGGCATGACCCACTCAACCAAAGGTCATGGTAGGGCTGTTCACACATTACATTCAATGAGTGTACAACCTGTCTGCACTTAAATGGTTCAGTGAATGTACACAGACTGTGTACACCAGGCATAGTTAAACGTGGCCCTCCAGATGTTTTGAGACTACAATTCCCATTATCCCTGACCACTGGTCCTGTTAGCTAGGGATGATGGGAGTTGTAGTCCCAAAACATCTGGGGGGGCGAATTTGACTATGCCTCTTGTACACAGTAGTTGGCCTGCACAAATTAAGAAGTGTGCACACTTTCATGCATAGAGACAGCTTGCACCCATCTTATGTGTGAACAAACCTGATGTTTCATTAAAAGCTGAGTGAGTCTGGTTGCATAGCACACCTCACTGGCACACTAGTTTTCTATATGACGGGATTTCATTTTAAAGGGAGGAGCATTCAACCATGTCCTGCAGCCTCACAGACAGTTCCCCCCCCCTGTGATTACTAGGCCCAAGCCACTGCTCACTTTATAAAACTAATAATGGAAACAGCAGCCTGAAATAGCTAGCAACTTGTAATACAATAGGTAGCTGTGTACAACAGGTAGCTATGCACGCACTGGAGTAAATGAAATGGTGCAGAGGCAAATCTGGAGCTCTGGAGCTTGTAAGTATGTTTAGAATTCATTGAATTCTATTTCCAAAGAGTTCGGGATAGTAACTATCCTACTTTACTTACTTACTTACTTACTTACTTACTTACTTTTACATTTATATCCTGCACTACACCACACTGTATCCACACATCCATCTTGTGAGATGAATCACTCACTCTCCAGTCTAACCTAAGATCACCACTGAGCTTCAAATCTGAGTGGGAATTCTATATCAGTTTGAACACATTATCCATTTTATCACAGGACTCCTATGCAAAGGTTGCTTCACCCGGGTATGATCTCATACAAATGGTAGATGAGCAACAGGAGTAAAGCGATCACATGGACAAGATTGATCACAGGGAGTTTCTTTCTTTTCTTTCTTTCTTTCTTTCTCAGCTGGCCTTCCACCCTGCAACTCCACACTGGAAAGGTCACTTCTGAGAATGAAAGAATGAAGAAGCCTCATAGCTGGGCTCAGTGCATGGTTCCCTCCCTGCAACTCCACACTGAAGTTGTCACTCAATCCAACATTATGGGCCAGACAAATGAGTCTAAGTACCAAAAATTAAGACAGAACAAGCACTGAGAGAATAAACCAACTGCATGGGTCTTTCCTGATTAGTTAAGAATTATGGACCCACATTTGCACCACACTTAAATGAGAAGACCTTAGCTAACACCATCATCCCCTCATGTTATATTTGATAAGGTGTGTAATCTATTTTTCTCTTTGTCAAGTGCAACATTGTTTGCTCGGGGCCATAGATCAGTGGTAGAGCATCTGCTCTGCATGCAGAAGACCCAAAGTTCAATCCCCAGCATCTCCAAATAAGGCTTGAGATGTCCCCTGTCTGGAGAGCCGCTGCCAGTCTGTGTAGATGATACAGAGCTGGATTGACCAGTGGGCTGCCTCTGTTTGAGGCTGTTTCTTTTGTTTCTATGGCTGCATGCCAACTGTGGGCATGGATGAAGCCATTTGTACAGACACCTGTTCCACTGTTCTTTCTCTTTCTGATACCCCCTCTTCTCTCTCTCCCTTTTCCTTCTCATCCAGTAAGCTGCTGAAGAAGGGACAGAACTGTCCAAACCTCTGGCAAGACTGGACATTTGCAAACCCATATTGAAAATTGGTGAAGGGAACACTTAACATTAGGGTGAGGGATGCAATTGGGCTCAGGCTGCCCATACTTATCTTAGAACAACCACAGTTCTAAGATTTCCAGCCCAATTTGGAACTCTGACTGGAGGGCAGTGGAAAGCAGATGTTTTCACTTTTCTTGTTGTCATGCAAGGAGAGAAGGGGAAATACATGGCTCCTAGTTTGTGTGCAATTTACTTCCAATCACCTGAACCATATTTCAGCCAATTTGATACGTTCTTGATGTTGATGGACTCCCAACTCCCATCAGCCTCAGCCAACATCTTAAGGGCTATCCCTGGTTCTGATTTTTGTTTGAACAAGGGTCAACAGACACGTTAAGGATCTCTTGAGCCACTGCATCTAACATTGGTAAAGTGGTTACTACCCAGATCCAATTCAAGACAATGGAACTAAATTATTCCAGTGGCTGGTGGTTGATCAATCTATTCCTACAAAGAACTAAAACAGAAGGTCCTGATAGAATAAAAACTATTGTCCTAGCTCTAAGGAATTGTAATAGTAAACAGTTGAACATTATGGCTTGGATTTATTATTTTTAATCGCTTTGTCTGGAGCGAGTGGGATAGACTCTCCAATACCTGGTAGTGTTACTTTTAATCCACCAGCAAAAGAAAAATTACCTTTCTGAAAGGAACATCTCAGCCTACTTCCCAACTCATAGAGACTGCAAGATGTGCCTTTGTGTATCAAAAGGATAAAAACGACACAAGGCATAATTGCTCAGTTTTCAAAGAGCTGTAAGATATTTCCCATGGAAAAAAGCTTCCAGACAATAGAATAAAAAACCTAGCCCTAGCAATTTCAACACATTACAGCTCCCTTTGTTAGCTTTTCAAACCATGCAAAAAAACTTCTATCCCTCAAGAGGCTACCCACACCCATTAGAAATAATCCCATTCTTGCATCTCCCATGGGCCACTCTGCATTGAGAGACATTTAAAAGCTAACTGTTCTTACTTCTTACCAACCTGTTGCTCCCACTCTGGAATAGCACTCTCCCCTTCTGTTCTCCAAAATAGCAGGACACCACTTTTACGACAACTGATAAGAGGGAAGACTCCCAAAATGAGACCATAGCTGCTTCTTACAATTATGATTGGTAAACTGTAACCATCCCTACGAAGGATGCAATAAAATACCAATGGTGAAAAACTGAATATCTGTTGTTGTTGTTGCTCCTGCTGTTGTTTATAGATTTCTTAGTAATTTGTTAACTAAAAGTCTCCAGTCAACTTACATTTAAAATCAGAAACACAAAGACATTATTGCAGACTTGCAAACAACAATGGCAGGGACAGGTTTTTTTGTTTTTTTGTTTTTTGTTTTTTTTGCAATTGAGCCAACTGCACAGAATCAAGGAAACCTCAGGCATTCTACCGTAGCAGCATCTGACACCTGCACAACAGCTACATGCTTCCCTCATGGTGCCCAAGTTCATCCTCACAAAGTTCCCGATATGTACATACATACATACATACATACATACATACATACATATGTGCACATAGTTCAAAGGACAATATTTGAAATAAGCCAGGACGATACTGCATTTAGGGACTTGTAGACCTATAATCATTTAAAACTCTAACCTTTCCCAAATAGTATCCATGCAAAAACACACGTTATTTGCAGAATTTGCCACAACTTTCTATATGGTAGCAAGAAACAAATTCAGCACACACTGCATTATCTGTCATTTATCCATTCTAGTTGTTGAGTTGTTGTTGTTGTTGTTGTTGTTGTTGTTGTTGTTGTTGTTTTTAATGAACTTCGCTTAATTACCCCTCTTTTAAGAAATACAAATAGAATGCTATTAAAGAGAATGGGAACTTATCCCAACATCCTTAAAGTAAATCTACACACTACGAAGTACTGCTGTGTCCTATCGATCTATGGAAGGGGAAATAGGTTCAGAGATTTAAGCTGAATGGTGCAGCTAACCTTATACTTTACAGTATTAAAAATGTCGCCATATTTCGAGGATAAAAAAAGTGCTAAAAGCATATTCAGCTCCTCCAAGGCTCATCATCATTATTTGGGGTGGGGAGGTGGAGAAGTTCCAGCTGACAACGACAATGCAGAGGGTTCAGAAATGTCCAATGTAACAGGGAGCTGGACCTGATGCAACAGAGCTACAACTTGCAAAGAGGGTTGATACTGATGTTAAAAATAATAGGAAAGACCCACAACTGTAGCCTTCCTAGGTTCCCGTAGGCTGACTGTAACTCTGAGAGACCTATGTCAGCTTGAACACACTGGCGACTGGTTTAATTTATTAGCTAATATTTGTGCAGAGTGTTTCGCTTTAACATCGCAAGACACTGTAAGAGTCTTATCCAAGCTGAAGTTGAAAGAGATTATTATGATTAATACATACAAATCTTGTTTGTAGTCTGTCTCCCTCCCCCCCACACACACACACAAAGTGGCATGGGCATTTTGGATCTTTGGTTCAGTTATGGTCCTGGGGGACATCACAATAACATATATGCCAGTGTTATAAGTGAACCAAAAACCAAAATTTTTAGAGTAAGTACAAGGACTTGTTCGGATGTCAAATTCCAGAGTACCATACACATCCAAGTCTGTACAAAGTAGTTATGAATATTTTCCCTCTAATTTAGGATAGAAAAACATTAGCATATTGATAACGTAGCATGGATTATTAGAACAGATACATTAAGAACCAACAGATTACAGAAAAATGTAGGAACAAATATATTTAAGTGTATTATGCATTATGCATCCATGGAGTTATGGATATGGGATTAATTCTTCCTAGTATGTGTACTGTATGCATTATCAATTAAACATGTGGTACACTGCCCTTTTAAAAGAAACAGCTGTGACCCAGGAGGCTTGCTGACTCAGAGGTGCAGCCTGGTTGGAAAACTAGTTTTTTTGTTTTTTTTAAAAAGGTCTGTGCAGGCTCCCAGAACCCTTCAAGAATTTGAGAAACCTGAATCTGAACAAGTCACAGAATTGTTTATTACCACTGGCTTTCTACTAGACGCAGAGAATAGTAAGTCATCACAGAAGATGTCACCATGTATTCTAACAGAATAATTCATAATGCCAGTGATTGCCACCCAAGGGTGCCCATGGGTCCAAAGAGGCTTTCCCTGGAGCCCACAGGGTCAAATCCACTGAAATTAAGCTTGAAAAAAGTGTTCTATTACAGCCTAGAGAATAGGCAGCAGTGACCTTTTGGGCATGATGAGCATAAGTTTCTACTGTTTGCAAATATGCCTGCAGGCCCTAAATGCATTCAGTTCTCCTTTCTTCCACACACACACACACACACACACACACACACACACACACACACAAAGATAACAGACATTTATTTACTTTCAATCTCCTGGAGAAATACACTTTTGCTTAGCAAACTAGGAACCTTTACTTTAAAAATCTTTTAAATAAACATGGCCTTGCACTTTGGAAGATTCTATACTCTTATAGATCTTTTTTCCCTGCATGTTTGCTTGTCCCACCCTGTTCCAATGGGAATCCAACAAGTGTGCAAAGAATTAGCTTGAGTCTCCAAGGAAGTGAACTTGCTTCCTATCATACTTGTATGTGTACAGAGTGAGACACAAAAGCAAAGCTTCCTCTTAACTAAGCAGGACCTAGTTCTGCAAACTGCAGCACAACAGTCCTGTGGGTTGCAAAAAGAAAAAAGAAAAGAAGCAGCAACAAGGCAACAATAGCACAAAAACCATTTGGGGTTCGGTTGAAGAAAAATAGGTATTTGTCCTGTGTCCTTGGAGGTCACCTTCCTTCCTTTTCTTAGGGGCTGCAGGCTCTTATACATAGGCTTGGTTGAGTTGTAAACCAATACACTTCAGTTATCCAAGAAACCAGCCACAATGCATGCTTCCCCAAGAAATATATGTATTTCAAAACAACAACAAGAAAAACAACAACACACCATCACCTTCATTCACAGCCAGCCAGTCCTGGATCAGTGAGAAACAAACAGTGAGAAAACTTTTTTATTTCACATGCATTGGACTACAATATTTGAAGTTAACATCACATCATGCAAAGCCAAATAGTAAGTCAAGGACTGTATTAGCTGCACAGAAACATAAATAAATCTGGTCAGCATGTATGCACACCCAGTATGTGAAAACGTTCCTTCAAAAGCACAACCCAAAGTTACTGCAGTTAACCTCCTTAGGTAAAGATTGGCCTAATAGTTCCATATAATACAACATTGTAAACAACACATTCATTCTCTCTCCCTCTCTCAATAAGAGGAATGTAAGCTGAGAGGTTAATATGCATTAACAGCTGGCCATTGTGCATCGTGGAGAATTGGGGGGGGGGATTTCCACAAAGAGGGAAGTATGAATATATGACCAAATGCTGTACATTCTTCAATCATTATGTACATTCTTTGGCCACTATGCAATGTTTCCAAGAAACATGCATCCCCCGCCCTCCCGATTTCTTGGTCTGCACAGAAAAAGTGCAGTACAGTACATGATACAAAAGGAGCACCCAAAATCTTCTTGCAGTGTCATAAGAAGGCACTAGGTGGAACACAGAGGTCATATATCTGGGACATGATTAGGTAAGATTCCCTAGTACGCATATATTGTGCATTTAGAAACACATCCTTCTATTATACTCCTTTTCTTAAAAAATGCAACTACCGGTAACACTGGTGAAAATACACAACAACCCTCTTACCATGTAAACAGAATTTGCTCTCACTGGGCAGCTCTGAGCAAGTCACTAACACTCCCAGACCTACCTTGAAGGGTTGTTCTGAAGCAAAAATGCCACTTTTAAATCTTTGTTCAGAAAAGGTGAGAAAACTCATTAAACCAGTGCAATATGTTTCCCCCCCTCCAAGCTTCATAATCCAAAATGCCCAAGAATAACAAAACTTATTTGATATATGCATCATGAAACAAAGAAAAGTTTCTTATGGAACAACTCACTAAGCTTCTAAAACAGGACACTCCCAGTGGGCCTAACTACTTCAGTGACAAGTATTTTTAAAACTGCAGGTGTTCATTATTATTTTTTAAAGCAAGAGGAGCAATTACAAAGACTTCAGGGAGACTGCAACAGAATGAGATAATTACTGAAAGTACATGAGTTTGCACACTACCTTTGGGAAGGAACTGTTCAAACTGACATGAGCACCAGCATATGTGCACACTGCTTGTTGTTAGTTTGTTTTTTAAGGTTTTTAGCCTATTTTATATCAGATTAACAGGCCTATTTAATGAGAAGGAATTCTTCCCATTGGATATAAAACGATAGGTTTTTTTTTTTTTTAATCCCACTGGATAAAGGATAAGACACTCTGAAAACTCCTCAAAAAGTCATGAACTTTAATCTCTCAATTCTTTTTCTTTTTTTCTTTTTTCTCTGTCACTGAAAACTATCTACACACACACATCCTCAATACAGTGGAACCTCGGTTTACGACTACCTCCGTTTACGAAAACCTCTGTTTACGAACGCCGCAGACCCGGAAGTGTTTACATCCGGGTTCTGCAGCGTCGGATGTGCAGACGTGATCTGCGCAGCTCGCACATGCATAGAAGTTATCTGCGCAGAGCGCACGTGTGCAGAAGGACTCTATCGGCGCTTTGCACATGCGCAGAAGCGTGCCTTCATTGAACGAATACCTCGGCGAGTGAACGCCTCTGCGGAACGGATAGCGTTCGCAAACCGAGGTACCACTGTACAAGAATCAGAGGCAATTCATCTCTGAATGCCAGGACATTGCACTCAGACCCTGCTTATAGGCTTCCCATAGACATCTGCTTGGCCACTGCCAAATTAGATGTGCCTTTGGCCTGGTGCAGTGGGTGTCTTCTTATGCTCTTATTCACTCTGCTGCTGGTCCCAATTTCTGCTTCTATGGGGTTATAGGAGACAAATAAAAAAGAATTCAAGCTTTCTATCCTGTGTTTTGTTATACATCCTACATCTCTTGCTATACTCAATAAAGAGACAGGTAATTGGGGGGGGGGAATGACACAGTGTTTGCCCACAAGACTAGAAAGAGTGCTTTGTCACCATTATGGCTCATTATATAAAATTGTCGCCCCTTTGTAAGATATAGATGAGATGTCCCAAATTAACATTATTTCCTCCTCCAGTGATGCCAAGGAAAATAATAAAGATTAAAGACAGGGTAGTGACCAGATCCGTTTTCTTCATCTCCCCCAGCCCGCCACTGCCAACCCTCTTTTTTTTTTTTCAAATGCAGCACATTCTCTGGCGAATTCAATATTGTATAACATTTGCAAAACCATGGACAGGGAAGAGATTTACTACTGCACTGTTCTATTAAAAGAATCAAGAAGGTTCAGCTTTCACTTAACCTTACCATTTGGAGATGTGCAAAAGGCCCACTGAACATGGTGTAGATAGTGCTAAAATGCATGCCATGGAGTTCAAGCTTATGTACAGCAAGATTTTACATGGGTGAGTGGCATTCAAGTATGCAGTCCAAAGTGGTACACTTTTAGGACCAAGTCCATCTACACAAAGCTCAGAGGTTTCTATTTCCCAACCACCCACCTCCACTGCCTTCTCCACCCGGGCATGCAAGAGGCATCATCACGGGTCAAGGACACATTTCAGCCAGGCAATAGCACTTCAAAGTTCAGAGCAGGGGCAGTGAGGAGCATGTGAATAATAATAATAATAATAATAATAATAATAATAATAATAATAATAATAATAATAAATTACTTATACCCTGCCCATCTGGCCAGGCCTCCCCAGCCACTCTGGGCAGCTTCCAACAGGATATTAAAAACACAATAAAACATCAAACATTTAAAACTTCCCTAAAGAGGGCTGCCTTCAGAAGTCTTCTAAAAGTCAGGTACTTGTTTATTTCCTTGACATCTGATTGGAGGGTGTTCCACAGGGCGGGCACCACTACCGAGAAGGTCCTCTGCCTGGTTCCCTGCAACTTCACTTCTTGCAGGGAGGGAACCGCCAGAAGGCCTTCAGAGCTGGACCTCAGTGTCTGGGCAGAACAATGGGAGTGGAGACACTACACTCCTTCAGGTATACTGATAGTCCTGAGGGCCACACAAAGCTGTCTGGGGGGGCACACTCCACCCTCATGTCCAAGATCCCCCACCCCTGCTTTAGTGTAACACCTGTTCATCCAAATATACATGAATTACTTTCTCGACCAGTGTGGATGGAGAAAAGTATCCACTTTGAAAATACTGACTTATTTATTCTCTTCATATTCAGGTGGCGACCATGTTCACATGTTTCCAAGTGGCCATCAATGCACAGGGCCTTTTGGACCCAGAAGAGGGCAGAACACAGGGCAGAAGAGGGTGGAATGGGGTGTGACCTGGGTGTGGGTGTGTTATGCACTCTCCACCAACTTGTGCAGTGGCCAGGAACGCAACCCACATGCAAATCAGGGGTTGCCTGTATTTCAGTGTTAGGCCGTGACAATGAAAATAAATATGCCCTATGATTCTACCAGCAATATAGGCTCTGTGCTCTTGGCGGATGATCTGTTCCAGCCTCCTGTCCCAAAGCACATGTAGGATATCCAACAGATGCTTTGTCATTTTTTCCCACCAAAACAATTTCCAGGAAGAAAGATTCCATACAGTGTATCTCAGCTACACATGGCATAAGGAAAAGTAAATGCAGCACAATATAGACATCAAAGTATTCCCACTCAAGGGGTATGCTACCCAACAACAACAGGAAAACTCCAAAACAATACACAAATAGCTTATAACGAGTGCAGAAACAGATTGGTTCAAAGTTCAATGTAAATTGGCATAAGCATGCATTTTAGGTTGCAGGTGGCTCTTTAAGAGTTATAGCCCTCCAATGCTGTGGTTCTATACCCAGTTACCTGGGAGTAAGCACCACTGAATTCAACGGGGTGAACTTCTGAGTGGATATATTTAAGAGTAGGCTGTAAGTCACCATCTAGTTTATAACAGGGATGGGAGTTGTGGGCTACTTTAGCAGAGGGCGATGAGTGGGTTTTCTCTGTTCTGCTCTGTTATCCCCAGGGTTCTACCTTTGGCAGGTAATGATGAAACAAACAAACAAACAACAACAACAACAACAACAACAACAACAAAAACCTGTACCATTTAGGCCACTGTGGAATGCACAAAAACCACAGGAAAAAATGATGAAATTTGTAAAATAACAGAAGACAACTTAAGTTAATTTAAAAAGTAAAATACAGTGGTACTTCGGGTTAAGAACTTAATTTGTTCTGGAGGTCTGTTCTTAAACTGAAACTGTTCTTGACCTGAAGCACCACTTTAGCTAATGGGGCCTCCCACTTCTGCCACGCCGCCACACGATTTCTGTTCTCATCCTGAAGCAAAGTTCTTAACCTGAGGTTCTGTTTCTGGGTTAGCGGAGTCTGTAACCTGAAGTGTCTGTAACCTGAAGCATATGTAACCCAAGGTACCACTGTATGTGATACGAAGCGTCATGTTATGGTTGGTATGAGTTGTAGTCCCACCAACATATGGAGAGCACTACAACAGCTACCACTGCTTTAAGGGATTATATAGATATGTATGTCAATATGCAGACCAAGGCTTTGTTTCATCCCAGAGAACTCATGTCTTGTTTTAGTTAAGATCCCTTCTCTTTAACATCAAAGGGGGGTGGGGAGAAGTTATAACTATTATGACCATTAGTATTATGAATTTAAATACTAAAGTTAATATGCTGTTTTTGCAGTCTTGTTAACATTTTAATTCCATTTTTATTCATTACTGATGATTCAACGAGATACAAATGTGCTTTGTAATATCCAATTACAGCATTTTTTAAAAAAAAGTGAAGATTTTTAATTGCATGATTTTAACACTACAAATACAAATGCAGACAAAAATAAATAAACAAAAGCAGGAGTTAAAATAGGGACAGGTAACTGGTTGGTCAAAGACATCTGGTTGGCCACTGTGATGACAGGATGCTTGGCTACATGGACGACTTGTCTGATCTAGCAAGGCTCTTGTTATGTTCTTAAGGAGCAGTGGGAGATGAGTGAAGATGGGTACCCAACATGGCAGTCTCTAGAAGTTGTGGACCTTGACTGCCCAGACAACATGGTCAATGGTCAGGATGATGGGGATTGTAGTTCTGCAACATCTGGAAGCACTACGTCATCTACCCCTGGGTTAAGACATTTTGACCATATAAACTAAAAGGACCAATATGACTAGAATATGGCATTAAAAAAACAAACAAAAAACACCGGACCATTTTCCAATTATTTGTTGTTTAAACTTTTCTAAAAACTTGTCTATCCATTAGAGAATTACTTGAAGAAGAGGAGCCATTTGTGGCCTGAGGAGCACTGGGCCTTTTTAAATTAATTTGTCCACTTATTTTGTGCTTTCAAAAAGGTCCCCATAAAAATTCATTAGCATTTTAGTGTGAATTTCTATTAAAACACATGGTTTTTACAAGGCAATTTCCATAATAGAATGCATTTTTATATGTCATTTTTACTGTGCCTTTCCATCCTAATGTATACATTTTGTACACATTGTTTGGCAGTAGAAGAGCACTGCAAAATTCAGAGAAGTGTGAATTTTAAAGAATGACTCTGTTCCCCTTTGTGTATTGTTTCAGGAAGGTATGAATTAAGTAGGCTTACCAAATCAAATTGTGTCCTGTACCTATGCACTGGGCCATGACACACTGTGGATGAGACAGCAGTGGTCAGCTGGTGCAATGATATTCTTCACATTTAAAGCACTACATGAAACACCACGTTAAACAGCCATGGAATCCCCCAAGGAATTCTGGGAGCTGTGTCTTGTTAAGGGTGCTAAGAGTTGTTAGCCAACCCCTATTCCCCGCACAGAGCTACTCTATTCAGGGTAGTTCCACTTCCCATGGAAATCTGGGAACTATAGTTTGGGAATGAGGGGAATAGGGGTCTCCTCACAACACTCAACACCCTAAACAAACCACACTTTCCAGAAACCTTTAGGGGAGGACATGACTGTTGAAAATTGTGTCATTGTGTTTTAAATGTATGGGGTGAATGTGGTCAGTGATTCAAATACACACATAATTTCTGGTTAGAGGCCTGGCAACCAGAATTAAAAACCTTCGGCAGTCCCCGCCCCCTTTCATTCCAAGTAAAGGGTCTGACCCCTTTTAAATACTCTGTACAGACCAATATTATTGCTTAACAGCAGCTGAAACAGCAGGGTTTTCTCTTTTTCTAGGAACTGAAATCTCCCCTCCCTCCAAAAAAAACACCCACCCCCAAAGACCATCCCTCTCCATTCACATCTACCAACTACTGGTATGACCTGCTGCTTACTATGAACTGGAAATGACCTCACCCTTTAACCAACTCATCCCATCCACCAGTCATGTAGTTTTCCTCAACAATTGTGGCTGTAATGATCTGCATTTAATTAGCACACACAATGGCTGGTTTATTGATTTTGCTGAAATATGTCTAGTTATAGAACTATGCTAATTAAATAATTGATCACTGGACATATTTGCTGAGTTACTGAAATCTTGTAACAGATGCGACCCTTAAATGTTTAACATGTTCCCTCCAGCACAAGCAGCTATTTGCTGATCTCACCTCACCCACCATCACAGAGCGCAACTCAAGAACCATGTTTTACACTTTCAGTTAGAGAAGACATTACAATGCTTCTTTGTTGTAGTAGTGCACTTCCACATCCCGACTATGGCATAACCGCACAACCATTTTGCAGATCTAGTGACGAGCTTTAGAAACCATCCACTCAGTCACACTGCATAAATATGCATGCAGGACATTTTTCAAGCATGCAAAATACTTCATTGCTTGATAATCCAGTCTTTCTCCAACTTAGTGCCTTCCAGAAGTTGTTGAACTCCAAATCCCATCAGAACCAGCTATGGTGGTCATTGGTCTGGAATGTTGGAAGCTGCAACAGGGGCGTACCCAGGATCAAAATTAGGGGGGCAAGGGGCGGGGCCAAGGAACGGGAGGGGAGGGACCACAGTGGGAATGTGGGCAGGGCTACGTGGCCTGCGCCTTTCAGCTCTTCCGAGGAGGCGGCCCCAGGCTCCCGCTCCCGGCGCGAAGCTCCAGAGGCATGCGGGGAGCGCAAGCCTGTGGCTGCCTCCTCCACGTCTCCCAGCACTTCCGAGGAGGCGGCCCCAGGCTCCCGCTCCCGGCGCAGAGCTCCAGAGGCGCGCGGGGAGTGTAAGCCTGGGGCCGCCACGCTGCGCCCCTCAGCCTTTTGCTTCTAGGGGAGGCAACTGCCCCCCTGCCCCCTGCCTACGCCCATGACCTGTAATCCAAAAGACATGGATGACAGCAGTCTGGGAAAGTCTGGAAACAGCTGGAGGATGCTAGGCTTGGAAAGGCAGAAAAGATCAAAACAACCTTGTAAGGTTTATCTGTGGGATGTAAAGTGTTAAGAACAGTCAATCATAACATTCCTAGAGAGAACACACAAGGGGGATGAACTTCTTTTAGCTCCTGAGCTGAGACAGACCCTCCCCTGCATGTAGAGAGTTGGGGCGTGGCTTGACATGTGCTCTTACTTGCAAAATGTGAGCACTAGGTCCGGCTACCATCTTCTGTTTCTCTTCTTTTTCATCGAGTTCTTGCAAGAAGCAACATCTTAGTTAGAAATCCTCTCTCAACTTTCAGCCGAGAGAGGACAATGGAGCCTACTCCTTAAGAGTAGACTCCCCGTGTATATATGTCTTTATAAGCTAATCTGCCTTTTCTGGGTTCCGGTTGTGAACAGAAATGATTATGCGAGTAAACTGTTTATACTTTAACAACACTGTGTCATGTCTTATTTTTAAAGAGGGAAGAAGGGGAAGATATACCAGGAATATATATTATTACAGAGGTTCTAGCGAGCCTGAGCAATCACTGCTGCTGCGTGTGTTTTTAAAAGGGAATGTAAACTCTGCAAAGTTTGTGAACTTGTAAACGCAAGTTGGGATAGGATATTATAAATAATATAACCTTTCCCGCATCCCTGAACATTCCCACATTGTCAACACTAACATTCCCATAACATAGATGCAGAGTGGCAGCAGACAAAATGGCGGCTTATCAGTGAGTTCATGAGGAGGCAACATCTAAATTATTCCTGGCTCACAATTTGTGCTCTAAGCCACTATACAGAACTCCATATCCCAAGGAAGCTTGTCTAATCCATTTCTTTGGACCAAAGGTAGAGACATCCATCCTCTACCAGGCCCTCTCAGTACAGACCAGGATCAGGAATACTAAGCTATTCTCAAGCTTACACTGCAGTCTAAATGGAGACAAGGACACCACTGAGTGTTTCTGGGACAGCAAAGTGAGAAACATCAGCATGGACATGAAAATAAGCCATTCAAATCGTTAACTATGTTAATGACCAAAATAAAGGCTTTGCTATGCCAACCTCTGTTATCTTCTCAGAGGAGATGTTATATTAAGCACTATGTTTGAACATTGGATGTGTAACTTTATGGCTAAAGTCAAGAAATAGTACACACACCATTAGATGTGCTGCTGCATAAGAGTGTTTAATATTTCTTGTATTTGTTTAAGAACCAATAAAGAATTTGTTTTGTTTTGTTTTTAATAGCCTTGTTGCAGTTGTCAGCCTAAACAACACAAGGCTGAATGTATGCTCCAAGGTGCAAGTCCTTGGACAGGGAGGTTTCAGAACTGTGATGGCCTTGTACAATTGCTTAAAAAGCAGGAAGTGTGAGCTTTACTTGCATTATACGACTTCCTCATTGAGCAATGGGATGAAATGCATAATTGGAAATACTGCTGTGAGCCCTTAAAGCCATTATTCTGAAAAGCCTTGCTCATGTCCTAGAGGGACCTAAGCTTGTTGAACCATATGCAGATCTTTGCACACAGATGGGATATTTGATGCACAAGGATAAGGAGCAGGTATAAATCTTTTCTAGATTAATGTGGGGGTGCGTATTTGTTTCATTTCTCTAATCTAGAGCTAGAGAGACGATGGAGGAGATATAGAAAGCAGACAACCCAGCAACCTAATGATAGCTGCATCTCTGTCAGGTAAATAATAATAAAAAGTTGTGTCCAATTTTCACAGTATCATCATATTGCCATCAAATGAACATGTTTGTGATGCTTTCTGCATTATTAAAAAAAGTCAGATATGCTAATCAATGATACTTTCTATGAACTGACTCTTACTACAAGTAGCAGCCAGCTTTGCCTTAAACTTTGCTTATGCTAAAGAAAAGAAACATACCAAACAATCCGATCAATCACCTTCCTCCATCTGCCTTTAGGTAAAGTACACATCTGGCTATGTTGCGTTCATCTGTTACATTGTTTAATGTATGATACAAAAACATGAGGATCATGAGATGGAAATCAAATCCTAATTCCTATAACAAAATCACAAGCCCACAAACGAAACAGCATGATTTTTAGAGAGAGAGAGAGAGCAGAGTACAATATGTTCACCATCAAAACACAGATTCTTTTTTCATTTGATTGTCTTATCTTTTTGGATACTGCTTTGAGGTGGTGATGGTGGTGGTTGTTTTACAAATCAAGCGGTGCATCAATATTATGATATAAATAAAACAGGAAAGGCATTTAACCAGTTATATGTGCTTTTACCAATTTGAACGATGCCAATATGGGCCAGAGTGGCATGGGAATTTCCCTTATACAGAATCAGACTTTTGGTCCATCTAATTCTGCATTATCCATGCTCACTGGCAGCTCCCCATGGTTTTTGACAAGGGATCCTTCCTATAGATGCCAGGGAACACTCCTATATTCTGAGGAAGGCAAAGCAAATTGGAAAAACGTAATAAAAGCCCTGCTAGATCAGACCAAAGGCCCATCCAGTTCACCATCCTGTTCTCACAGTACCCAGTCAGATGCCTGTGGAAAGCCTGTAAGCAGGATTGCCAGCTTGGCCCTGCAACCGTGGGTGCCTGGGACTGTGGGTGCTATGCAGCGTGCATGGCCCTGGCACTGAAATTTGTGGGTGCCTGGCCCCTTCATGGGGAATTGTGTGGGTGCTCAGGAATCCAGGGCCCCAGGGAGTTTGCACCTATGCCTGCAAGTAACACCAGTGTGCATAACACCAGTGAGCACTCCCCAGCACCTTGTGATACCGAGCAACTGATTGTCAGAGGTATACTGCCTCCAGTGGTAGAGGTGGAATATAGCCTTATCCTCCATGGATTTGTCTAATCCTCTTTTAGAGCCTACACTTGTAGGAGTGAAGCCCATAGTTTAACTATGCACCGTGTGAACTTTTTTCTGCCCTGAATATTTCAATATTCTGGGTCATTTTGCTGTTCCAAAGTTCTATCGTTACGAGACTATCCACTTTCTCCACATCGTGTATTCTTTTATACAGTTCTACTATGGGTACTCATAGAGTAGATCAGGCATAGGCAACCTTGGCTCTCCAGATGTTTTGGAACTACAACTCCCATGATCCCTAGCTAACAGGGCCAGTGGGTCAGGGATCATGGGAGTTGTAGTTCCAAAACATCTGGAGAGCCAAGGTTGCCTATGCCTGGAGTAGACCCGCTGAAATTAATATACCTAATTTAGCTATGTTGATTAATTCCAATGGGCCTACTCTAGGTAGAGCTAACACTGGATACAACCCAATACCTCCTCTTCCTCGCCTTTTCTCCAAATGAGTAAGACCCAGAGGGGAGTTGCTCTATTCCCTTCAGCATTCCAACGTCTAGATAATGCAATGCCTACACTTGCTTTCCAAGTTGTTTTGCTACACTCACAAAACACAGAGGATGCCATCAAGTCTGCACCAGAAACATTTTCTTCCATATATCGAAACATGCAATAAATCCTTTTGTTGTAGTTAAAACAGAAAGAAACCAGTTAGATGTTAAACAACCTGTAGCTCTTTAAAAAGGAGTAAAATGTAATGTGTGCACTTCACAAAATACACGTTGCTATGTTTCACTTAGCAACACAATATAAATAGGCAACAGCGGAGATAACATAGTATTAGAGGGAAGAAACTCCCCCTTCCTCTTGTAGCGGAAATATGGAACAATCGTAGTAAAGCATATTTACAAGGACTGGCAGGAGCCAAGAGCTGTTCCAAGACACCAAATCCTGTCCCAGTGAACTACAGGTGGCATTCCATTGTGAACACTGTAACATCCCTAGTATGTACAAATTGGTTCCTTCAAAAAGCTGTTACCCCTTCTCCTTGACCTGGCACTCCAAGGGGTCACTAGATAAGGCAGGCTAAAGTGTGTTTATGCACCCCCACCTTGCCATTGGGCTAAAACCTACCTTAAATTATCCTGGCAAATTAGTAGACAGCACCACTTATACAATAAACAAAGAAGCAGAAAGAGAGATCTGACTGGGGTTTCAAGTTCCTTTACTACATCTCAGCAGGGTTGGGTCACTCACCTTAGCCATAGCGTCTCAATGTAGCCCTCCAAGCCTTGCTATCTGGTCCTCAGAACTTTGCCCAGGCAACATTTCTCACCAGTACACCTCTCCCTCTTCAATAGTATTTGCCTAGCTGAATGTGTCCTTGAACTGTGATTACCTTTCTTGCTTGGATGGGGGGGAAATGTTTGGACAGTGTGCATGTGTGTAGAAATCTTTGGATTTTGTGTGCTTGGAATGCAATTACCACATGGAGAGACACTCTGCTCACTTTCATCTCTCGCTTTGCTCATGCAATGCCTCTTGACGCATCCACCACCCTCAAGTTGGAAAAAGGTGCCCTACATCTGCCCTAGAATGCACAGCAGAACAACTCAAGGCAATAGCATAGGGTGAAATGACAATTCAGAATCTACCCGTATCAAGACATTTAGTTACTTAAACATCCTCTCTTTTGAGGCGTGGGGAGCTGCCATAACAAAGAGAACTTAACACAGTGGAGATGATGATAGATGATAGATAGATAGATAGATAGATAGATAGATAGATAGATAGATAGATAGATAGATAGATAGATAGATAGATAGAGATAGATGATTGATAGATAGATGATTGATAGATAGATGATAGATAGAGATAGCGATACGTAGATAGAGATGAAGATGAGAAGATATGAAGAAGAAAACATTGTTTCCAAGTCAACGAAGGCTTCTGAACTTGGGCTACTTGATATCATTAGCAAGTTGTAGGCCTTACATATTGCACACATTCCATTTTAAACAGCAATAAATATGAGGAGCCAAATATGACTCCTGTCATATAATCAAGAGACGCTTTACAAGGCACAGCAAGTTAGATACAGGGGTCAGGTTTTCCTGAAATGGCATAAACAGAAGTCACAGCAGCTGGGAGCAAAGGGCCACTGTGACAGGGATTGAGACTGTCTTTAAAGGACTCATGGTGCCATGTAGTAGGTATTGAACTCAGAATCAAAGAAAGGTCAAATGTCAATCCAGCCTGCATAGAACAATCAAGCTATTGCCAATGCGGGGGCGGGGGGGGGAGAGACTACGAGTTATCTAGGTCAGATTAACAAAATAGAGTAAAACTGGTGAGGTCTGAAGTCTACAAAAATTTAGCAGTCAGGCTGTGACCCTTGTCATAGTTAGGCACACACATCCATACATGTGTTTAGGTTAATTAATTAAACTCTGTTCTAAGTGCAACAGGTAGTCTAGTGGCTAGGAGTGGGCTCTCTTGGTGGTGGCACCAATCCTTGTTGAGATTTTTCTCATGAGAAACTCACCAGGGACTTTTACTGATAATCTTTTGTAAGACAAGTTACTGTTTTATTTCATAAGGCTCATTGAGGAGCGATGCCTAGCCGTGTAAACAAAACTGAAGTGAAAAAGAGTTGTGGGAGCCTTAACTGCAGCAAATAATAATAATAATAATAATAATAATAATAATAATAATAATAATAATAATAATGTGCACAGGTTCACTTTGGGGAGGGCAGGGGAGGGATTGTGCCACCCATCTTCACTTCTCTGCTCAAAAAAGCCCTTGAAAAACAAGTTGCTGACCAGAGATATTGGTTTTCACTGTGGCTAAAATTGACCCCATCCATCACCCGCAGCAAAGTGTGGCAAAATGAAAGGATGAGCTATGCCTCCTGGGGGTGGGGGGGGGGTGGGGATCACCAAGCCAACATGGTTTGTGCACTGCATTTAAATCTAAAACATGTATATTAGTCTACCAGCCCACTTAAAAAGCAAACAAACACACATTTCCACAGCTTGCTTGCTTGCCTATGTATAATAAATAATAATAATAATAATAATAATAATAATAATAATAATACATAGTTGATTTCCACCAAGAATACACAGGAAGGAAATCTCATATACTCTGACCTCCTCAACCACACTCTAACAACAGCTGCTGACAATGAATGAATAGCAGGGAATGCTTACGCATGAATAGACCAGCAACTCTGAGCCCATGAATGCATACAGTGCCATTGATCATTGGCCTGGATCCAAAATTTCTGGTATTGGCAATCTCAAGGACTGGGGGCCTCTCCACCTCCTCTTCTGACAGTTCCACAAATTTTTCATCAACAAGGAAATCCTCAGCATCGGATTCTGGGGGCGCTCCCTGCTCCAGGCCAGAGAGCGAGGCATGATACTTCCTACTCAACATGGAAAGATTAGGAGTGGAGGGGCTGGTTCATCCATCCACATGGCACCTCCATGGAGACAACTAATGAATGTCTGAAAAGGTCTCATCTTGGCATGAAGTTGAGTCTACTTTCTCCTGCTAGATGAAGCTGGCAATCAGAGATAGGTATTGGCTTTTTCATGTGCTTTTCAGTCTTGTAATAAAGAGTTTTTAATTTATTGACACTCCCTTAATGTTAAGGTCTTGCCCTGAATCATATGACCTGGGCAATTCCTTAGGCCTTAAGGTTCTTGCAGAGGGTCTTAAAGGCTCCTCTGAATAAAACTCCTGTTTTAAAAGTATTCCTCTTTCTTGGCACCAAGAGATCCAATCAATCAGGGATAGGCCTGTAGATTCCAGTCTGCCTTCTACATATGGAGGAGATATACTGTATTTTGTTTACATATGTGTATGTGTGTGGTGTGTCTGTGTATACCTTCAAAATGTGCACTTCTCTGGATTAAGTAATGCAGTTTTCTGAACAAGCAATATGTGTAAAACTGCATGTATTAGGGGAAAATGCACATAAAAATGTGTGTATTTGTCAAAACTATGTGTAAAAGAAGAAGAAGAAGAAGAAGAAGAAGAAGAAGAAGAAGAAGAAGAAGAAGAAGAAGAAGAAGAAGAAGAAGAAGAAGAAGAAGCAGAAGCAGAAGCAGAAGCAGAAGGAGAAGAAGAAATATGCATTAAAGTGCTGGCAAATTTTCTTGATTGCAACTTGCTGCTTAAAGAACCAAGAACCAAAACAGATTGGGATTGAGAGATTTGTCTATCCAGCCCCACCCTCCCCGCAGCCGCAGCCTTTCACTAAACTTTGTTTGTGTGTTGGTGGTGGTGGTGGGGAACTGTATCGCTCTTGAAGGGAACAGAACATAAAATGAGCCCTGCTGTGAACCCTCTCAGATCATACCAAAGGCTCATCTACCCTTACATCTCATTTCTCACAGTGGTCAACCAGATGCCTCTGGGAAGCCCAGAAGCATGGCATGAAGACAAGGCTTTTGCCTTTTGTGGTTCCCAACAAATTAGAGGCTGCATACAACATGCAACAGATTAGCTTGCATTGCTATTATCCAGACTCAGCAACTGCCATCATTGGGTGAAGGACCAGTGGCCAAGTGGCACCCCTGATATATGGAAAGAGTCCTGAACTGAATTGAAAGAAAATTTGTTAAGTTAAGGGTAGCTTTTCAATAGTGTGAAAGTCCTTCTTTTTCCCCTGGAAATGAAGTTTCTTGAGATTTTTTAGCATGCTGAATAATTTAGTATTTTCAATGTTAATAATTTAAGGGAACACAAAGTGGCAAAACAGCAGGGCTTGGGGGGGGGCGAGGTAGCAGTTCAAGTTAGAACTAAGATTACTGCCTTTGTAACAAAGAGCTGAAATGCTTTGATCTATTTATAATGAGTATTTCGAAGGGTTTACTAATTATGTGAAATCTGGAAAAAGAAACTCCTAGTCCATTACCCCCTCCCTCATTTGAAATAAAGCCAGATACTCACACACCCCAAACATGGAAAGCATGAAGATGGGCATTCTAGTTTTTGCTGAAAGAAATCCACCACAAGTACCATTAGATTAGCACTACCCTTAGGTTTAAGTCCTTGCCTGGCTGATATCCATAGGTGACATAGGGATTTCATATAAGTGAGTGAATGAAGTAGAGGAGTCCATTTGGTTTCTGTGCAGAATGTAGATCTGAAGGGAAACTCAGCCCTCAGTCCCCTTCCAACGTTATTGGCAGAAGGCAAATTATATACATTAGGGAGAATGTACATAATGTGCATTAAATACAGCCACTGTGCACACTCACCAGGCCTCACGGAGAATGTGCACATAATATCTTCACATGGACCTTTTCCACTCAATATACATAATCTCCAACAAGCCGTCCGGAATGTGCTTATTTCAACACACATCTTTTCCATACGGGGATCAAACCTGCAACCTTGACATTATCAGCACCACACTCTAACCAACAGAGCTGGGGTGCACTGAATGTTATGTTTGTTTTTCGATCAAGGAGATCTGTACCCAAATACACACTCAGCCTCAAATAGTGCATAACCTTCGGCTAGACACCACCCTCACTCTAGCTCAAGTCTAAAGGCTGCCACAAGAGTTAATCTCCCTTTACATTCTGCCCAAGTCCTTTGGGAATCCTTCCACTGCATAATATATAGGCTGCATTTCTGACTTTAGCAGGAAAACACCCTTTTTCAACAATAATGAGTGGTTTGAAAATAGCAATATAGCATTTAAGTCTCAATCTATTTCATTTCATAACCTAATGCAAAGAAAATGGTACCCAAGTTAATTGTTACATCTAAGCTAACAGGCAATTCATCCATTTGAAGTGTAATCTGCAAACAAGTAAAGAAGGGGGGAAATACTCCTCTGAATGTTTAATTGATTACAACCATTTATTTAGCAAACAGTATTCATTTTTCAGCTGTTTGCAACATACTTTTTTGCATTCACCTTTTATGCAAATTTTAATAAAGTTGCATCTCTTACAGAGAAGGAAAACACAGCATATGCTACACTAACATTACTCAGAAGGTGAATCATGAATCAAACTTAAGAATCTGATTTCCCAAAGATGCAACTAACTCATACCCTCATATTCAGCTTTTATTTCTGGGTTAGCTTCCAACAGCGTTTTCAACCAAGAAGATCTCCCAGGGGGAAAACAAAGCTTTGTTTAGAATGAGTTTTACACCATGCATAGACGTGGTCATTCCCAGTCTCTGTAAATCACATGAAACATACTTGTCTTAATGGAGTTCCCCGCACTAACATCAAGGTTAGAAATACCCGCTTAAAGAAAAGAAAAGAAAAGAAAAGAAAAAGCTAATCCCAATTATTAAAGCAAGAAGCAGTTTTGATGAAGAGTTTTTAATTAGTTCTGTAAGGGCATTGCTGCCTGCAGAGTGGAACACTAACTTCTGCGTCAAGATATACGCCAGTAGAGGGGTGTTGTAAATGTTGGGCTGGTTTAGACATACTCCTGGTTTGGACAGCAAACCATAGTTACCAATTAAGACACAATGCCAAGCTATTGTTTGCTTGAACCAGGATGTCAGGAATAGAATTGGAGTGTGTCAGAGAAGATGGGAACGTTCCAACTTTAGGGAATTTTTCTGAAGGGCTTCATCATTTCAGGAAGGGAAGGCCCGATTAGTTACATCCCCGACGACCTTTGCTAGCAGACAAACATGAATTTTCTTTAGGCAGGTCTTGAAGTTATGTGGATACTACCGGTGTGTCATTTTAAATAATATTTTACTTGCCCTTTTTAACATTCCTTTACTTCAGTGGCACTCAATTAACTAAGTACTGCAGACCCCCTGTTTTTCAAAAGCCAGGGGCATGGATCTCTGACTTTTGAGAATTCTGAAGTCTCTATGGTAGTCTTTTTGTTATATGCAACCCCTGGACAGGTTATGTAGACCCCCTGGGGCCCGCGGACCACAAATTGGAAACTACTGTTTCACTTGTATTTTATTGCTGCTTTACTGTCTGTAAAAATAAAAATAAAGTTGTATGACTGGTGACAGATTCACATATGTTGGTATGTTTCTTTTGGGGGGGGGGATGTGTGGGGAAATGATCTTCCCAATGGACAGCAAACGAGGAGATACAAGAGCAGATTGGTGATAAGAATAAAATCAGCACCACACAATAAAAGACACCAGATACAAAAACCTAAAAAGCCCCCCCCCTTTTTTAAAAAAAACACCTCAGTTTGCCATTCATTGAAAGCTCAAGCAAAGTTATGCATAAAAGGCCTTTCACAACAGTAGTTCATAAGCTGGTAACATACCTTAACTGGAAACTGCATTACATGAATTGACCACAATTTGTTGTGGCCAATTCTACAAACTTTATTTATTCCTGTCTAAGGTAAGGTGCTTAATCTCTGGGTCTCCTGCAAGGAGTCCAAAATTAAGCTCCCCTACCCCCCTACCAGCAAAATGGAAGTCACATTTTACTTAGGCAGCTTGATAAGACAAATTCTGCAAAGTATATAGCCAGCCTACTACAGACAAATATTACGCATCACAAGATGTCTTCCAATAGTGCATCACGAAAGCCATTCATTTTACCTGGTATGTGTGTGATGTGGGGAGGGTAAGGGTTAAGGGGGTAAGCCTAAGCTAGCTTCTCTTTCGAATCAGAAGTATGACAACTACTAGAGCACACAGATAGAGAAGAGAAGACTGCAACCAGGTCTGAGCAACTCAATTCAGTCTGCAATTTCCTGGTTTTTGAAAGACAGTCACAGCAAGAGCTGTGCAAACTTAATTCTGGTCTTTTTATTGTAGTTCCTAAAGAGGTCAAGATGCTTGTACCACTGTACAGCAGGGCATATCTGAGGATTAGTGGTTTACTTTACGTCCCATCCATTCCCACTTTACCTTGTCCTCTGTAAGCTTGGATAAAACTTACTGAAGTACTACGCATCTTCCCTGACATTTAAATGCATAGCATATAAAATATGTGCTGGGGTAATAAAGCATTAAGCACCTAATACAGGTTCTTAGCTGTTTTACCATGGAAAGTACCTAAAGGATCTAACTAGATGCAACATTTGTCATATTGCTTGCATTGCATAGTAGCTTTCTTTCTTTCTTTCTTTCTTTCTTTCTTTCTTTCTTTCCTTTCCTTCTTTCTTCTAGCACATAACAAAAGCTGGGGGCAGCAGTATGGGAGGAGACAAACTGGAATGATAAAATAGGGGTGGCGTGTAGGGGTATAATTGCCCCCCCCCAATTATAACCCAAGTATGTGCTTTTTTCAAGCCACATCTATACCATACGTTTAAATGCTGCGACAACACTTTGAATATTCATGACTTCCCCAAATTCATAATGGGAACTGTAGTTTGTTAAGGATGCTGATTGTTGCTAGGAGAGACCTACAGTGGTACCTCGGTTTATGAACACAATTGGTTCCGTAAGTCTGTTCATAAACTGAAGCCTTCATAAACTGAAGTGAACTTTCCCATTGAAAGTAATGCAAAGTGGATTAATCTGTTCCAGACGGTCCGCGGAGTACTTAAACTGAAGCGTTCATAAACTGAAGCGAACTTTCCCATTGAAAGTAATGGAATGTGGATTAATCCATTCCAGACGGGTCCGTGGAGTACTCAACCTGAAGTGTACTTAACCCGAAGCATGGGTGTAATTGGTTCTGCAAGTCTGTTTATAAACTGAAGCGTTCATAAACTGAAGCAAACTTCCCCATTGAAAGTAATGGAAAGTGAATTAATCCGTTCCAGATGGGTCCGCGGTGTTCGTAAACCGAAAATTCATAAACCGAGGTGTTCATAAACCGAGGTTCCACTGTATTTCCCTCACACAGCTATAATTCTCAGAATTTCCTGTGAAGAGGGATGGATTGTTAAACCACTCTGTGAATGGATCTGGAAATGAACAGCAACTAATGCAACTATTTTATGGAGTCTTAGTGGCACCAGTGGAAATCTTCCTCCCAGTGTAAATCAAAAGCATGGGGTGGGAGGGTAGGATTCCAATCAGGAAAACTTTGGTGGCATAAGATTAAAATTCCCTGTCAAATGGGATAGGGCCAACCCAGCTGTGTGTGCCCACACATGTGCCAGCTGTGGAACAACTTTGGAAACAAGGATGTGCAGGCAAAACAGTGTGTGTGTGTGTGTGTGTGTGTACTGATTTGCTTGAAGAGAGGTAAGATAACAACTTCCAGGAAACATTTTCCTGTATAAGCCTTTTTTTTAACCATGTGGCTGGACACAGAATTTCTCCAAGTAACTTAAAAGAGAGGAGGAGGAAGAAAGGAGCTCTTGGACAACCTCATCTCTCTCTCTCTCTCTCTCTCTCTCTCTCTCTCTCTCTCTCTCTCTCTCTCTCTCTCTCTCTCTCTCTCTCTCTCTCTGCTTTTTAAAGGATGCTCCTTTAAAATCATCCTATAAATAGCATTGGACAGAGCCAGTTTGTTGGGAAAACCTAGATATGTATATGGTTGCATTCAGGCTGTACTGCATTATATTATCCTGGTGTTTCCTTCACACAACATAAAAGCTACTTCTGCAAATCTAGTGGAAGTTTGGTGCTTATTTCCACATCAATTGGTTCCAGAAAGAAATCCATGCACAACCCTGTTAACCCAGAAAATCGTAGGAGTTTTGCACTGTGATTTCCCTGTGGTTTTCACTGCCACTCATGTGAGGAAATTTGGGCTGACGTTCCAGTATATGTTTCTTTTCCACTGCTTTCATGTGTGAATCATGGGAGAACAGAAGAATGAATGTGCATAAAGGGCTGCAATATGTCCAGTGATGTCCTCTGTTGTGTCACACCATGCCCACTGGTATGAATGAAATTTAGTGCAACACGGTGGTATGTCAATCAAAACCCACAGTTCCATTCTGCAGAGCTCAATCCAGTGGATGGGGTATACCAAATTCATATTTCTACTACTCTGAAATTCAACGGAGACAGTTATTATATAGAATCAAAAGGGAACTGAATAAACACTGAGTAGATTGGGCACACTTTCTAAACCCCTTGCCACAAGCTCCTCTATTTAATAATATTAAACCAAATCTACTAAACTCAATAACAAATCTATTTACTATTTGTACTAATCAGATATGGAAAAACCTGGCAACCTGTTATTTTTTCCATTAATCCCAATATCACATCACCAAGATTTTTCCCAACATGGCAGAGATAAGAAATTTGAACAATGGGATTCCAAAGGTTTCTAATACGCGTCATGAATTTTCTATACAAATAATCAGCCTATATTTATTAACCAAATAAAATTAACTTTGTCAAATCTCAACACAAACTGGATTCATTTTAAGCAAATACATAGTTTAATATAAAAGAACATTTTATAAGCTCCAAGATCCTTAACAAAATTTGAAAATGTATCTAGCATAATGTGTAGAGGAAAAAGGATTTGTTTCTAAATTGCACTATGTATTGCTTAATGTAACTTATGGAAACTAGATACTGGCACACAAATTCTTCCCAAGGATTGGAATAAAAGTTGTAAATCACAACCCTTAAAATCTGTTTCCAGTTTTCTTTCTAAAACTCCCACAAATTATTACACAGACACTATTGCACTCCTTTGCAAATGTCAAACATGTTTTCTTCTATATCACCTAATTGGTGGGGCTGCAATAAGTTTGTTACATATTTTCATTTACATTGGGAATGTCAGTTGGTGTAAGATTTTTTAAAAAATGTAATTTTGACAAAAATGATATATATTTCTAAATAAACTATTGTTTGTTGCCCAAAATTAACGTTACTGTATATTTTTGATGACACCAATGTAAATATATTGTCAAAAGAATTGGTCCTATATATGATCTTTGCAGGATGAATAGGAATTGCTACTCAATGGAAAACAGCCCAAAATCTTACACTGGATACCTGATACTGATCACTCTGGAATACAGAAAATCACGCATAATATGAGATTTGGATGAGGACTAGAACCTCCAGGCACTTTTTATATGATTTTGCATTCCTTTATTATATATACAGCAGAACTGTCATTTTCAAGACCTCTTCGCAAGCCTGGCAAATCTGAAACTATAGCTGAAATCTAATAAAGCTGATAGTCTTTCCTTTGAGTTTGTTATTTTAAGTCAGGTGCAACTACTCTTATTTTATAATTTTATAATTTTTATGAATTTTGCTTTTCAACTTTTAATTTTCATCTGTCCTCTCTGTTTCACTCCAAAAAGCCACAGTTCCACAATGCAGCAAGGAATACAGTATAAAAGGAAATGTTGGAAACTGGGATAAAAGTGCTACCATTATAACACAACAATTCCCACATCTAAATGCACCCCTGATGATCTGTGCATCCCTAAAAAGTGGCTACGTTGCACAAGACCTCCAAATAAACTTTAATTGCTCAATCTGAATCCAACCCCAGAATAGCAGTCTAGACCAAGCAAGTTATCGCAGAATAACAAAACCTTATCCGAAACATGACTCCCCAGTCTTAACCTGTGGATAAGCTCCTGATTTTCAGACAGAGTTTTAGCCCAGTAACTGCTTGTTTAAGCACTTAAACATGCAACTGTGCTTGAGTGAATTCTACACACTTTAACAGGACATACAATAGATCAAATCCTTTACAAGAATGGTACCTAAGGAGCTAATTGCTTGAAGAGTCACATATCCTCAAAGCAAAGTATGCAACCCACTGTTCACTTTACCTAGCAAGTCTGAGGTGGCAAAAGTCCTCACTCCCAAATTTACCTTTCACCTTTTAATTTTTTATAACATCAAACCTAATGCCTGAGAACATGAGCTAAGTTGCAGCATACATTACAGAATGTATTATACAAAATAATTTGCAGTTCCAATGTAAGCGTTTTGGAAGATAAACTTTGTCATTCCTGCATTTGTGAGATCTGCTCACACATCCCAAGGCCACTAATTAAAAGTCTTACAATTTTCAGAATCAAGAGGTTATGCTTAAGGTCAGGGATGAGGAACCTATGGTCCTTTAGATATTGTGGGACCACAACATCCATCATCCATGACCACTGGGTGGGTAGATGTGTCAATTTCAGTTTCACATTTTTCCAATCTTAAATTCAGTTGTCCACATTTCTGCATCAGTTTGCTGTTTTTGAAATCATCAGGAATATGTCTATCAGCATTTAGTGCAAATTTTGCCCAACACACACAATTTTGCAGGACATTTCTCTAATGAAATGCATTTTTGTACCTTATTTTCACTAATATGTGCATTTATATGCACATTTCACCCCTAGCCTATGCATTTTTGTACACATTACTCAGGTGTAGAACAGCGCTGCAAAATTCAGAGAAGTGTGAATTTCAAACAATGGCTAAGCTTCAGTTCACATATTGTTTTGGGAAATGCAAACGAGGAAGGTTTGCCTTTAAATGCAAGCTAAATTGAATTCTATGATTCTACGATTCTCTGCGATTGGCCATGCTGACTGGTGCGGACAGTCCAACAAAAACTGGAGATTGACAACAGTTATATTTGGAAGGAAACAGCCAGGAGCTATTAAGAAAATGGAAGTTGAAAGCTTTCATACCCACAACAGAGGAGCAGTGAGGATAACATTAGCCTGAAGCTTGCTGTACATTATAGGTAAAGGTAAAGGGACCCCTGACCATTAGGTCCAGTCACGGACGACTCTGGGGTTGCGGAGCTCATCTCGCTTTATTGGCCAAGGGAGCTGATGTACAGCTGTTCATGTGGCCAGCATGACTAAACCGCTTCTGGCGAACCAGAGCAGCGCACAGAAACGCCACTTACCTTCCCGCCAGAGCAGTACCTATTTATCTACTTGCACTGACATGCTTTCGAACTGCTAGCTTGGCAGGAGCAGGGACCGAGCAACGGGAGCTCACCCTGTCGCGGGGATTATACATTATACCCTTCACAGTAAACCATGGGTCCATCATCCAAACTGTCCCAAATTGCTGGCAGAGAGGTAGCATAAGACACAACACAGAACAGAACGTATGTTTGACGCAGCATTCAACACAACAGGGAACTCCTTAAGCATCACACTATGGATTCCTTTGCTTTTCCACTGTGCTCTGTGCACTCACTCCACACGCACCAGAATAAAACACACAAATGTTGTATACTCAGCTTCCATTTCAGAATTTACAAAGGGATAAAGAACAAAGTGACAGATTGCTACAGGGAGCTATTTATTTTTAAGTAAATAGTAATGGATCAATCAATGGATCAACCAGCATATTATTTGCTGTCAGAAAAACAAGTTGACAAAGATGTGTGTGCGCGTGCGTGCATACGTGCAGATAAGCAAAATGTATTTACTTATTCCCAAATAAAGATTTTGCATGGTTGAGACATAACTCAAATAACTGTGGAAGTGGGCTTCAAAAGTTCATAAAAGAAGGATTACTCTCATCAGAATAACATTCACATGATACTATATTCCAAAACATTTGCTAAACGTGATGGTATGGAGAAAAAGCTACCCACAAGAGACAGGCATTTAAGCATTCTAGTCTTGTCCATATGTTGTCACTGCATCTATACCATAATTACTTTATCCCCAGAAGCCCTAGACCAGCTATAAATCATAGTGCAGGCCACGTACACAATCATGGTGTTAACAATGTAATGAGCTGCATCCCAAATGCATTATTCCAGTAACAATGTCCTCCTTTAAAAAACAAAGAAACCACACACTCTGTTAGCATATCTAGCAAAAAGAAGAGCAACAATACTGTTGTTATTCTTTATTAATAAGAATGAAAAAACATATGCAACAGCAGCAAAGTAAGACTGAGCACATATTTAAAAGCAAGCTGTAAAAACCAAAAGAACAAGGAAACCCACAGCTATTCTGCCACACCAGAGAGAGTTTAGACATGGGCCAAAATCACACGTTTATAGTGAGTGAATGAAATTGTATAACACTTCCAATATGGTTTCTTATCCATAGCACTAAGAAAGTATCCTCTGAAGAGCATCTTCCACTTTTGTTAACAAGGGACGTGAACCCCAAGCAAAGTAAGTCTGCCCCAGGATAAAGTCAGACCAGTGTGTTGTAGTAGTTAAAGGCTTTCTCAGCCTTGGGTCCCCAGATGTTGGACTCCAACTCCCATCATCCACAGCCAGCAGGGGCAGCAGTCAGGGATGATGGGAACAGCAGTCCAACAACATCTGGGAACCCAAGGATGAGAAAGCCTGGGTTAGAGTGTTGAAGTAGGACCAAGGATACAGTTTCAATCTAGTTTCAATCTCCCACTCAGCCATGAAAGACCCCTGGCTGACCTGGAAGCAGTTGCCACTACAAGCTGGCAAATTAACTTCATGGGATTAAATGAGATCAAGGAACAAGCGGGAGAGAGACAGCTGCCTGGAAGAGGAGGAGTTGGGAGATGCACTGGTACCGGTTAGCATCAAAACTCCAAACCCTCTAAGAGGCATTTTCATCAGGATTAGGTCCTGCTGAACTTGTAGACTCCCCAGCAAGATCATCAGGTTGGCTGGAGGGATAGGAATTCTAGCATCAGTTAGAAACTGCCTGGTCTAGATGAAAATATTCACAGCTATGTTGGTTTTCACAACAAATGGAGTATAAAGAGAAGCAAAGAAGATTTTATCAGAGTATGATAACTAAAATTCAACAGCTTAGAAACAAGCGAATTTCTAAATGTTTCTTAATATACTTAAAGTTCATTGGAAATTTTATGAGCCACCGTGGGCACAATTTTGTGGATAACGGGCATACAACCAAACAGATGATGAGATGAGTTGTTACCTCTCCTTAAATGCATATCAGATGCAAGGGATGTGCACCATCGTGATTAGTACCACTTGTTATAAGTTATACGAGTGGTGAGCCTTTTTATTCTCCTCTATTAAATCTATTAAGATTTAAAGCTTCGCAAGGAATGTCTTGTCCTGTGTCCATTATAGGCTAGCCTGCCACATTATTTAAATAGACCAACCTACAGAAATAAGCAAAATTACTAACCAGGATGTTATAATCCATTAAGAAAAGAAATTCAGCTCAAGTTATTGCACAAGGAACTTATCCCTTTTTTTCTTGTAGCGACACAATTGCTCAGAACAAAAATAAAAATGGAAATGACTTGGTCATCTTCACACCACTCAATGGTAAGAAAATGTAAAAGGTAAAGGGACCCCTGACCATTAGGTCCAGTCGTGACCGACTCTGGGGTTGCGCGCTCATCTCGCATTATTGGCTGAGGGAGCCGGCGTATAGCTTCCAGGTCATGTGGCCAGCATGACAAAGCCGCTTCTGGCAAACCAGAGCAGCACATGGAAACGCCGTTTACCTTCCCGCTGTAGCGGTTCCTATTTATCTACTTGCATTTTGACGTGCTTTCGAACTGCTAGGTTGGCAGGAGCTGGGACCGAGCAACAGGAGCTTACCCCGTCACAGGGATTCGAACCGCCGACCTTCTGATCAGCAAGCCCTAGGCTCAGTGGTTTAACCACAGTGCCACCTGGGTCCCTATGTAATGAAAATGTAAAGACTGCTTTATCTGAAACCAACTAAGAGACCACATGCCCCGACTGGCACCCACCAACTATGTATATAGGTTTATTGCAAAATTTGATGCATTCATCTGTTCTGGAGGAGGGGTTGGAGGGGGTTTGCCAATTGTTTTCATAATGTTTATATTCATGCTTATATTTCTCTTTAAAACAACAATAATAACCACCATCACCACCACCACCACCACTGAAGGTAACCCACTGGGCCAAAACACATCTGTTCTTTAATAATTTTTTGTTGTTGTCTATTGGACATATTAGGATGCTGATCAGGCTGAATACAGTCTATTTGTATTACGGTTTCATATTCTCAGATTGGATTAAAGATACACTTCACTTTCTTATAGGATTCAGAGCATTCCATATATTTTATTCTTACCCAGCTTAGGTTCTTTAGGGCTCATCCACATTTCCATTTGTGCCGCAATTTCTAGACATGGGTCCAAGCAGGCTTTTTTTTTTTTTTTTTGTCCTGCTGCTTTCCAAGAAAAGCCCGCTGAACTGGAACAAATGTCAATCAAGTTTTCCCAGGGAATGCAGCAAGGCAAAACAAACAAACCACTCAGACCTGTGCCTACAAATCATGGACCTGTGCCTAGAAATTGTGGCACAAAAGGAAGTGTGGTGGTGAGCTGTTAATCTATTTATTTCTTGAACTTATTTCCCACCTTTTCTCCAATGAACTCAAGATGCTGTGCATAGTTCTCCCTCCCTTATTTAATACCCACTTAACAACCCTGTGAGGTGGGTTAGGCTGAGAGGAAGTGACTAGCCCAAAGTCACCCAGGGAGTTTCATGGCTGAATGAAGCTTTGAACCCTTGTCTCCCAGGTCATAGTCCAACCCTCTAACCATTACACTCCACTGCCTCTACAAGATTTGTAAGCTGGGGTTAACACATCCTTTCTTGTGTTGTCCAGGGAACAGGAGGGTTACACTTAGAAACTGAACTGCAAAGGCTGCCAACGAATCTACAGCAAAGTAAATGGAATTGATATTTACTGGTATGGTTTTGCATTGTATTAAATAACACCATTACAACAGAAATTAGAAAGTACATTTTAGAGATTCAATGTGGTCAAATATGACAATATCACAAAGTGCTCTACTTCCTTAGCTGCCCCACAAGGCAAAACTGGAAATGGCATCTGAGATAGAGTCCAAGTTGCTTCATGCCACTCCCGCAGAACCAACAGCCGCCACCTGCAGGGCATTCAATGAGAGCCATCATTTCTATATCTGGTTAGTTCTCTACCGGATGGGCTTTAGATATGCTGCTATAGTTTCACCTCCAAGATGAAGACAGGGGACTGTCAGAAGAGGTAGAAGCCAGTACCGAGGTCACTTGCCAGCTATTTCACACACACACACAACAAAACAGCCATCACTCCAACATACGGCAAATTCCTTTTGAAACTAAGGAGATTCTCTTGTTTGCAACATAGAATGAAACCAGCTGCTCACAGCCGAAAATTCTGCAGGATGTGTTTGAGCCCCTGTGTCTCTTTTGATTCTGACCCCAGAACAGAACAGAACATTTTCTCAACTTCACTCAATCCGATCTCATCATCAGCTGCCAATTCATTCTAGTACTTCTAACACAGAAACCTCTGCAAAACGTTCCTTTCTGGCACACTCTCACACTGTTCAGCTCACCTCATAGCGCAGCGTCACTACCAACATTAAGAGAGTTGCATGCCAGCTTCGGAGCAGCTAACAGCAAATGAGTCATTGCTTCTTCTTTAAAAATAAAATAAAATTTGCATGCTGTGATATGAGCACCTGTTTCTTCCCCATACCATTTTGTAAGTTGGCTGAGAAGCTATTCTTATCCACCCCAAATAGCACACAATAGATCTGAAGTGTGGCAATAATCCTCACAAGCTGCTAAATGGGTACCACCAGAGCAACAGATCCTATACTACACTCCAGCCTTCCTCAGCCTGATGTTCTCAAGATGTTTGGACTACAGCTCCAATCAACGCCAGCCAAAGTTTGCTTTACAAACATTCCATGTGTGAAAGGGTATGTGTACATATATGCATATCTTATTCTCACAGACACACACACAAACATTAGTAGCAACCCAGAGAGAGTTAAAATCAATTTTTATTTAATCATTCAGCAATACATTTAAATGTAAGCATGTAACTAAGTATTGTTATTGAATGGATTTCCAAGTGACTCAAGAGTTGCCAAACATTCACATGTAACTGGTCCGCTATAATCTCAAGTATGGAATATGGTAAAGCCTTTTACATGCAGTTGTCCATCTGTTATGTTTATATTGTTAGAAACCGTGGCAGTTTGTGGCTACACAGAATTTAAACTGATTTCAACTTACATTTTTTAATTTAAAAAGATCTTTGAAACATTTTGTAACTTCTTGGGAGAAAACCAATGACAAACCTAGACAGCATCTTAAAAAACAGACAAAGGTCCGTATAGTTAAAGCTATGGTTTTCCCGTAGTGATGTATGAAAGTAAGAGCTGGATCATAAAGAAGGCTGATCGCTGAAGAACTGATGCTTTTGAATTATGTGCCTGGCATGCTCTGGTCCATGGGGTCACGAAGAGTCGGACACATGACTAAACAACTAAACAACAACAACCTGTTGCATTATGGAACAGTGGCTTTTTTAAAAAATCAATATCCCTCCATGCTGCACTACATTTTAAATGGCAGAAATGAACATATATGTCTGAATACCTCCCCAAATTTTGTCACATAGAATGACAATGCAACACTCCTGAAATTTTATGGGTTGAGAGATTGCAAACAGATTTCCCCCCCCTACCAGATCCTCTCAGCTCACCCACAAACGGCTCACAACGAGAAGAGTTCCTGGAAACAGTGGACATATCACTATTGAATTGCCTTTTATGGGCAGGCCCAAGGTGGATGGTACTTCCTCTGGGTGCCCACAGCTGTGTCCCATTCAGCTGCACTCTCCACTCCCGGTTCCAGGAACAGCAGGTTTGTTGAGTTCCCCAGGGGGTCCAATGGATGGGAAAGGTGCCCCTCTCCACTCACAGCTCTTTCGGCACCCTCTGTCCTCTCCTCTTCCAGTTCCTTACTTCCTCCTTCCTGGGAGTGGTAGATATGGGCATTTAGAAAGGTCTACCAAAACCGGGCAAGGGTGTCCTCCACCCTAAGATCTTCTCTTTCCACAAAGGTGTGGAGAGAGAGTGCTGTGTTGTCCCAGTTACAGCTCTTCCCTCAATTCCTCCAGTCCCATCATTTAAGAAGCCCTGAAGCATCCCAGAAGGCTTCCTGGCCTCCCCTCACCTTTAAAGCCCCATATGCCCCACCTGTTCTGCAGCTTTTCCATCACTGAAGCTTGAATAGGACATCTGACCACATTTTACAGGGTTTGTTTTGTGTGTGTGTGTTTGTATGTATGTGTCTGTGAATTTATTATTTTGCTAAACTGGCTTCTGCTCTAAATTAAAATTCCTACTTGGTATGTAATGCACACAAGGCATCACTGTACAATCGTAACAGAATGACAAGAGCACTAGAAGCATTATTAATTTTATTAATTTAAAACAGATTAACCAGGAAACATAGCGCACCCCAGCTGGCACCCAACATGAAACAATAAAATACACTTGGAAGATATGACTACTCAATGAAGTGCAATGCAGTCAAAAGATGTTCTTTTTCTTTTTTAAAGAGACTGGAGAAGACAGGCAAAAGTTAAGCCAGTGATACACCTGATGCATTAGTTTCTTGCAGCAGAGGGTATCCCTTCCCACCTCCAAGAATTTTCCCCATTAAATGCCCATGCATGCAGAACACTGCAAGCACACAAGTGTCCCGTATATGCAACTGGGAGTGCACAGATCACCAAACTGGGCCATAAAAATGGGGAAACCATATGTGGTTTCCCTAGAAGTATCTTTAAGATTTATCACCTTCCTATCAAAACCAGATACAGCACAGCTAGATGGATAGATATGCCTATCAAAGGATAAAGAAAAGAATACATCTGTGCATCGGATTTTTGGGCTAATAAAATGTAACATGTTACTATGGTTACCACTTTAACAAATCCAGCCCTCTGCCATCAAATCAGTTGTATTCCGTAAACAGTTGTAGAACTGAAAACAAATTATTAAAGGTAATGAACATTAACAGATAAATCTGTGGATGGCTCCCACAAGGTCAGAGATTTTCCTCTTCCCTTCTCTTTCTCAAATGGAAATCCTCTCCAGGGTGTATTGGTGATACAACATCAGGAGGAATTACTGGGTCAGAGCCTCCTCAAATTGTTCACAGCTTACTCACTGTATATATACCCCAAATATAGGATTTGAGGGGGGGAAAGAGACCCTATTTCACTCTGCAATGCATAGTTTTTTTTAAAAAATGAGAGTTTTTACAGTCTTGCTATTCCATGAATATGAGGAGAGCAAATGGAAGTCATTCCTTTACACAGCACACTGAACCATGACAAACATGCATTACTTCACATTGACACAATTTCACACACAAATTGCAGTCAGTCTGGTCCCCTAACCCTGACTAGAGTGCGACAAGTTTAATTCAGGCTGAGCTAAGCCAAAGTGAATTTAAGCCAACTTCCACCTTTTCCAGGGCCTAGACTGTCATGGCTGAAATTTAACCAAGAGAAGAAATCTGTTCTCTCAAATCTAATTTAAGACACACCATATTTGTCTTCAGATATCCTGGGATCCAGTCACTGCTCTGCATCCTGCTTTGCATCCTGCTTTTTTTTTAATCAACAGTCACTCAACACAAAGGATACTGCAAAAAGATATGGCTTTCCCTGATCTCATATAAAATGCAGTACATATGCTGGTAAGTCTTCTAAACAGCCAGAAGATTTGTGAAGATTGTAATGAGAAAGGGGGAAGGAACACCAATCAGAGGCATACAGTTGTGTGCAATTAAGTAAGCAATGCACAACATTGAATGCCTTTCCACACTTCCCATTTACAGGGGTATAGTTGCTTTTTTAAATGGGTTTTTTGGGGGGGGGCATAATTCCACATGATATCATTACTCAGCTGCTATTCTGGGATAATGAGCTTGAAAACCCTCTGCTTTTCCTTCTACCACAAAAATACGACTTTTGTGAAATATCTGGAAGGGACCCACAATTATTTTCATTAGTGTGGCATGTGTGCAAACATTGTCCTGGTTTCTGTGTGGAGGGGTTGTGGACATGGTATGGGAGACATCTGTTTTGTGTCTCTTCCCTCTGACTGGTGTGTGCTGTCAGTTTGCTAGCTCCATTCAGAGGAGAAATATGGCTGATGGGGGTGATGGTACTGAGTCAAAGTACTGCCAGTGACAGCAATCATTAGTTGCCAACAAAATTTCACAGCAATAACCAGGTTCACCATAGCTCAGTCAGACATGTAGTTCCTCTTCGAATCCTCTATACTCTCACAAGATAGAACTCTAGAAGTACAAGCATTTAATACAAAGGCAAAACAAAGAAAGCTACAAATGGGCTATCCATATGCACATGTTCATAACTCCGTTGTTTAGTGGCTGGAGGAACTTATAAGAGGATATAAGGGCTGTGGCTAGAGCCACAGAACTTTGCTCAACTGAAGCACAACCCACATTAGTGTGGAAAGGAAAACCCCAATCCTACTCTCTACTAAGAGTAACGTGACCTAAGATGCTGACATCCATAGGAGCTATAAACTCACTCTTTAAAAAAAGTCTGATCAATTAGCAACTATACCACTATAAACCATAGGTGCGGAAAGTCAAATCTGCATTATTCAGCTTAGAAGAGAACTGTAGCACCTATTAAATGTCCAAGGGATGCAGTTTTTATCAGATCCAGCTTCTGTGGCCACTGGTCCAAGTTTCATGAACCTTGCAGCATGGTTTAGATCAGGTCTAGGTTGGCAGTTCCCAACGTACAGTAATAGGAGGAGGAGGATTAAATGTGTGTTGGGGGGGGGGGAATTCCAGGCATTGTAGTCCAACAATATCTTGGGGCATTACCAATGGCTACCAATGCCTTAGATGTCTTTGAACTGAAAGAATGCCTGCTGCCAACCTGGAATGAGAGGGGTATATGTGTGTACAGAGAAATAGGCTTCTGATTTTTGCATCATTGGAATGTATGTGCTATACAAAGTTTAAGAGTCACATCCATTTAGGGTTGCCACCTGTCCCTGGAAAAATGAGACCAGCCTCTCTCCCTCCCTCTCCCTCTCTCTCTCTCTCTCTCTCTCTATATATATATATATTCAATGGGTTCCGTAAGTGACTGTGGAGGCCAATTCTGTATCCACACGTCCTTCCACAGTGAGGACATTGGTTTCCAGGCGGGAGTTGATCACGGTGTGGATTTGCCAAGCGTGCTTTCCTCTTAGCACATTTCTCCCTTGCGTCCTGAGATCCAGTTTCTCCAAAGCCCATGACACCTTTGGTAAAGGCTGTTCTCCAACTGGAGCGCTCGCAGGCCGGTGTTTCCCAGTGTTTATACTACTTTTTTTAAAGATTTGCCTTGAGACAGTCTTTAAACCTCTTTTGTTGACCACCAGCATTACACTTTCCATTTTTAAGTTCGGAATAGAGTATATATATATATAATGTCCTCCTGTCTTGTTTAGACTTCAAAAGGGACACCTTTTCACATACTGTATTGAAGTTCCTCCTCCTCCTTAAAACTGTGTGGGCAGAGGGTGGGTCCATGAGGATAAGTGAGAGTAAGAGTTATCCCAGGACACAGGCAGAGGGTGGGGCTCAGAGTAGGAAAGAGAGAGTTTTTGAGCAGGCAGAGGGTGGGTTCTGGAGAGCAAGAGAGCAGCTTTGCAGTGCATGGACCTGCTACAGTGGAGTCTCGAGTTTTGTGTGGGCAGGGGGCACAGCAGTTCAGAGGGGGGTATAGAAACAAACTGAAATACAAGGAGGAAACGACGACAACATAATCATTGTAATCATGTACCAGCTTCTCCCCAGGGAGCTCAAAGTGACACGCAGGGTTCTGCCACTCCCTATTTTTATATTCACAACAACCCCGCAAGTTGGGTTAGGCTGAGATACAGTGAGGTCACCCATTGAGTTTCATGGCTGAGTGTACTTTTGAACCTTGGGCTCCAGCCAGTACACCACACTTGCTCCGACAGCCACGTATTCAACAGGTTTGTCTGGATAATGACTGGCAGTACACTACATGGCAGTAAAAGAGGAACGGACAACAGTTAGAAATCTCTCCTCCACCCGAAGCATAAGTGAGAAGTGGAGAGGAGGACATTTCTTTGATTGCAGTGACAGACCCAAGGTGTCTTAACTCTCCATAGTTCAATGGGGGGGAAACAAGACACAGAAGTGAAGGGATTTTTCATAGAAGTCTACACTGGCCAAGGATAAGGCCTCAAGGTCTGTCAGATTTATCAAGGAAAGAGTGCGCAAAACTGTTATTTCTCCTAGGGAGAGTATAAAATGGGAACGTTTGCTCACAATGGCTGAAACAAAAGGCTGCACACCAAAAGTGCTCCGATGTTCTTTTTGTCTTCAAAACTGAGAGGTGGGAGGGAAAGAGGCCCGTTTTCACACAAAGACCTTTAAAAATGGAGTAGCCAGCAGGACTGCTGGTTTAAAACTCAACACTCATCTTGACATTAGCCTAGAGGATGGAGGTCTATTTTGTTGCTTAGGTCGAGTGACTACATCCTTTACCTTTAGAGGAAAATATTAGGGCAGTTAACAACTCCAACAGGGCTACAAAAACAAGACTCTCTCTCTCTCTCTCTGTGTGTGTGTGTGTGTGTGTGTGTGTGTGTGTGTGTGGCAAGAGTGTGTAGCTCATGTACACATTTTACAAGAGACTTTCTGCAGCAACAATGCTACAGGCAGTTCCAAGTTCAGATTGATTATCATGGTGTTTAAAACAAACAGCGCTCTGCTGAGATCTCCTGCTGCCTTTGGTTCCCCTCCAAATTTGCTACTGGCACTATCTTCATTTCGGGAGGTTGCTTTGAGAGACTTTGCTGCAGCTTCCTGCCAAGGCATTGCCTATTTAAACTAAATTATCGGGCTCTCCTTTGCCCATTCTGACCCTTTGCTACAAGGGCATCAGCATCCATTTCAATATAGGCATTCTTGCAAAATATAAGGCAGGGAGATTCTCTGCTCCTATCCTTCCATTTTGCAAAGCCTTGTACAGTGGTACCTCGGTTTATGAACACAATTGGTTCCAGAAATCTGTTCATAAACTGAAGCGTTCATAAACTGAAGCAAACTTTCCCATTGAAAGTAATGGAAAGTGAATTAATCCGTTCTAGACGGTCCGCGGAGTAAGCGTTCATAAACTGAAGCGAACTATCCCATTGAAAGTAATGGAAAGTGGATTAATCCGTTCCAGACGGGTCCGCGGAGTACTTAAACTGAAGCGTTCATAAACTGAAGCATGGGTGTAATTGGTTCCGGAAGTCTGTTCATAAACTGAAGCGTTCATAAACTGAAGCAAACTTTCCCATTGAAAGTAATGGAAAATGAATTAATCCGTTCCAGATGGGTCCGCGGCGTTCATAAACCGAAAATTCATAAACCGAGGTGTTCATAAACCGAGGTTCCACTGTACACACTAACCACTAGTCTATACTAGTAAGCCTGCAATTTGAGCACATTTAACTCAAATTAAAAAAATTAATAGAGAGCAAGATTCTGGGGGAAATGACTTTGACCATTGAACCCAATGGGATTCTGGCTTTAGGCACAATTCCCTGAGCATAATCACCACATAAGTCGCAGGCCTACTGTACTGAATGGCAGCAACATTCAGAAAGGGTCCTTTTCCACCCCCTCCATCTGATCAGATGCCAGCCTTGCGAAGAGGCTTGGGGCCTCTGTGGCTTTGGCAGCAAGGGCTGGGCTGACACGTGGCAGGCTCAGTTTGCCATATGCCTTTGGGGCTCCATCGCTTGTGGCGCATGTGCACACCTACGAATCCCAGGCACCAGGAAAGCATGCTCTGCTGCTGGGGCAGGCGCCAATTCTCACCATTAGAAGGAAAAAGCAATAGCTCAGTGGTAGAGTTTTTCATGCAGAAGGTTTGATATCCAACAACTCTAGCTAGAAGTAGTGGGTGATGTGAATCGTCTCCACCTGAGATGCTGGAGAACCACTGCCAGACAAAGTGAGATTGGCAAATGGTGTGGCACGAAGCATCTTCCTGTGAGCCCACTATACATGCGACATCAGATATAATGCAAATACACTTCTTTGAGAAACCAGCTTTCAAGTTCTTCTCCCATACAGTTTTTACTCCCTTAAATAAAACGAATGCTTGCTGGATATGCTTATGACAGGGTGATAGAAGCTGGTCGATTTACTATTCATTAAGATGAGAGCAAGCATTATAACAAGGCTTAAGAAAAGCTTGTCCAACTTTTAAATCTTGGTCATAGAGTTTAAGTGTCACCAGGAAAATGATTTTTTGTTTTTTTAAAAAAATGAAAAGAACTGTGGGGGAGGGGAGAGCATGATCTTATTAGAGCCCCATCATTTTCACCAAGCAGCATGGTCTTTAGATAATGGCAGCAAGCACCTACTTGCAAGTTGTTAAGGTTAACATTTGGCTGCAGCTGCCAAGCTCTCAGCATAGTTGCTGGCTTTCTTCCTAAAAACTTGCAAGCTCTCGTGACACAAGAGAGAAGAAACCAACATTTCAAAAGTGCTTTGCATGCACATAGAATAAAGAATTAAGCTTTTCGCAAGATGACCTGGATGGGGGAAGGATGAACTCTGTAAGTCTGATCTATTGGCAAACTAGAGAACAAAAGCCAATTACCCAGCAATTCGGGTTTGAGTATTTGAAGGCATCTCTAAAAGTGTGTGGTGTGGGAGGTCTTGTACATGTTACAAACTTTTACAATCTGGCAAGCTGCACAAAATCCCAGGGTAGAAACCACTTTCACAGTGGAGCTTCAATTGATGCAAGGAAACATAAATTTTCACAACTGCTTTCTTCAATACTAACTTCCACATTGGACACCTGGAAGTTCTTCCATTCTAGATAGCTCTAAGGCAGAAATGGGAAAACGTTTGGCCTTCCAAATGTTGTTGGACAGCAGCTCCCATCAGCCCCTGCCAGTATGGCTAATGGCCAGGTGATGATGGGAAGTGTAGTCCAGGAATATCTAGAGGGCTACAGGTTAGCCATCTCTGTTCTTCAAGAGCACCAAGCAAAAAACTGAAAGTGTTCTATGCAAGTTGAACACTGTTGAAAATTATTATACATTCATGAGGCCATGAATTGGTAGTGGCTTCAAAACATACTTTAAAGAAAAAAAGAAAACCATTGTCATCCATTCTGCTTTCTAACAATAATGACCATTCCCTCATGAACTTTCCATAGGTTCACTGCCTCCATAAACTGCACTCTATAAATGGGGTGGTAAACCTGGGGAATATGCTTTCATTCACAATTAGTTCCAAGTTGTTGACAGGCTCACACATCATTGTGAGGGTAAAAGTAACTCTGGGTTGTTCCATCTGCTCCATGACTCCTCATCATGGATGCAGTGTTTTCTGCAGAAAAGCATCACAGTGTTCACATTGCTTATTACAGTCATACCTCAGAAGTCGAATTGAATCTGTTCCGGAAGTCTGTTCTACTTCCAAAATGTTCAAAAACCAAAGGATGGCTTCTGATTGGCTTCAGGAAGCTCCAGAAGCCAATCGGAAGTCACAGAAGCCCTGTTGGATGTTTGGGTTCCAAAAAACGTCCACAAATGAGAACACTCACTTCTGGGTTTGCGGCATTTGGGAGCCAAAACATCAGAGTACCAAGGTGTTCAACAACCAAGGTACAACTGTACTACTATTAGTAGTAGTACTGGCAGTAGTAGGGGTGTGCAGAGAGGGAGAGGAATTTATTAGAAAACCCTATGGATGAGAAACCATGAAGCTGTATTTTATCCCAGATACAGCTAAAACAGAGATCACATGTTGTCGCTATCAAAGCTTGCAGCATATTTGTGTGCTCCATTAAATAACGATGCCAACAAAGCAAAGAAAATACAATCATTCACAAAAAGAAAGAAAGAAAGACTTTTCGTGCTATGCGAGTTGGGGGTAGGTGGGGAGAAAGCATGAAGAAGACTAGAGGGGGGGGGGAATAGCTAAAAATAAAGCATTTTTAGTTGGTCATAACACACACAAACACAAACAAACACACACACACACACGGCTTTCCTCTAGGGCTATTTCTTCTCCAAAGATGAGAGCTACATTGGTTTAATAAATTACTAACTTGCTATGCTTCCTCTTCAAGTTCACACTGATAGAAAGAGTTAACAGTGGGCCTTCATTTGTTGCTTAATGCTGCAAAATGTGGGACAGGAACAAAATAAAAAACAAATGGGAGGATGGGAGCCACTCTGCCCTGATCCCAGAGTTTATTCCATCCTGCCCAATCTTTGAGCGGTGCTTGCTCAAATGAGAACTGAAAGTGCTGCTACTATTACATGAAGTTTACAACCAGTTTGTTGTTAAAGTGAGGAAGGACTGGTAATGTGAATATCTCTTTAAAAGGGGAGGAACATTTTTATCCCAGCAGTTGCCAGCATGAAGAAGGAGTTTGGATTTGATATCCCGCTTTATCACTACCCGAAGGAGTCTCAAAGCGGCTAACAATCTCCTTTCCCTTCCTCCCCCACAACAGACACCCTGTGAGGTGAGTGGGGCTGAGAGACTTCAAAGAAGTGTGACTAGCCCAAGGTCACCCAGCAGCTGCATGTGGAGGAGCTGAGACTTGAACCCGACTTCCCAGATTACGAGTCTACTGCTCTTAACCGCTACACCACACTGGCATTCTCAAAATTCCTTGCTCCACAGCTCCCATCACTTCCAGCAACTGCCCCTGCTGGCTGAGACGATCACAGCTGCTATCCAAAAAAATCTGGAAGGCACCACACTGGTCAGTTTTTGAAATGGGTGAAGACATTTGAGTAATTTCGCCTCCAAAGGCAAGAATACTTAAATTCCAAAATGATAGGCGAGCAGCTATCCAGCTCTGAATTCTGTACTGTAGTTCTCAAGCCAGGTGATAGGCACAAAAATGTACTGCAAAGAGTGCATATAAATGCAGACATTAGTGGAAAATGCATACCAAGGGATATAATATATGGGTAAACTGCTTTTCAAAAACGTATATATTGGGAAAATTTCGTCCTGAAACGCAGGTGAATTTTCATGAGTTTTTTATTTTTTTTTTTAAGTGCTAACTAATGTGGAAATGTGAATACAGTGGTACCTTGGGTTACAGACGCTTCAGATTACAGACTCCGCTAACCTAGAAGTAGTAACTCGGATTAAGAACTTTGCTTCAGGATGAGAACAGAAATCGTGTGGTGGTGGTGCAGCGGCAGCGGAAGACCCCATTAGCTAAAGTAGTACCTCAGGTTAAGAACACTTTCAGGTTAAGAACGGACCTCCGGAACAAATTAAGTTCTTAACCCAAGGTACCACTGTAACTGAATTTAAGACTGGAAGAGAGAAGCAAAAATTGACATATTCACCCATCCCTAGTCACCTTTGATATAACTTCTTGTTCATGCACAACAATTCATCTCCTTCTTTTCAATGGTGGTTTTCTAAACTCAAGAGTTAGGACACATTTATTTAAAATAATTTACCGTACATCCATCTTCCTACTATTTGATATTCAGGGGTGGGGTTCACAACAAAAAGTTAACATATAGTAACTTAAATTTTTCCACTGTATCCACAGAGGTGATCCTGAATCTACAGAGACATTTTAAGTACCAGTAGTTATGACCTAGAACACAGCATGCATAAAATTAGCTCTCTCTTAACTGTGCTTAAGGAATGAGAAGCCAGCCTTGAGAAACCACGTCCCCTGCTTAATCACTGTGAAGGGAAATGTTGGAAACAATCTGAGCCATGTCATATACTAACCAGAGATCATGTTTAACCAAGAACTGAAACTACAGCTGCTCTTGCAAAAAGTGGTTTTGTAAGTAATTGTTGCTACTTTCTCATTTAGAAAAGGGTGTGGGGAGCTAGCTTGCTGAAGTCTTAAAGGTGTGTGTGTGTGTGTGTGTGTGTGTGTGTGTGTGTGTGTGTGTGTGTGTGTTTCCCAGGATTTAGGCATTTCCTCCACAGAAATGTCATTTGGTCACTTTTTACTTATTTTGCAAAACCTTTCACATCACAAAGTAAGGTTTGCCTAATTTGAAAACGTTGAAAGAAAATGTCGCTTTGTTTCCTCACACTTTCTACTCCTCTGGAAACTGGGTTCAGTAGACACCCTGCTTCAAATGGATTATATTGCTATAACATGAACATGCAGATGGATCTCACTTCACTCCTCCCCTAGTGCAAGCAGTAGCAACAAGCCACAATCTCTGGTTTACTGTTAACCACACTGAGGATCATGGTTTGTTTCCTTCAAAACGAACTACTGTACAATGTAACACCAATGCTTATTCTTGGTTTGCAGCTCATGGTTGGTCTGGATTACAAAACATAATTACTGGTTCAGATGTAACACAAAGCCAGGGATTGTAGTTTGTTGTTCCCACTCAGGCAAAGTGACTGCTTCTGTGCAACCACCATGAATTATGAGTTAACTATGGATAACTGTGACATGGCCACTGCCCCCCCCCCAAAAAAAATAGATGCTGCTGAAGGGAAAAAGAGAGACTAAATAGGTTTCATTTAACCTTTCTGAAGGTATCATCCCAAAATGCAAGATTTAAAATGATGAAAGAGCATTGCCTTCATTTCTAAATACCTTCGAGCATCATTTCCCCTTCCTTTAAGATAAATCATGGTCCCATCTTCTTTTTGTTCTCTTAATGGTTACCTCCACAGAATATTTACAATAGTTTCCACCTTTACGTCTACTGAGTCTCTCAAGAGATTCATTAAAAACCTAAACAGGGATTGCTTCTCTGACAACAAATGATATTCTGGTAATGCCTTCTAATAATGAAGTTGTTCCAAGGGAAATTAAGAGTTTTGTGATTTCCCTGTGGGTAACACAATTCAAACCAAGCGTCTAACCTGCAGTAGCATTTCTAAGTGGTCTTGGGCTTCCCAGTTTGGTTAGGATTGAAAGCAGAGGGGTAGAAAGGAGGGTGGAAAAGCTGGTGCAGAACAGAATATCACCTGTAGAAAATGGCCCTCTCTCCTCCACCACCACGACCCCCCCCCAATAAAAAGTGATAAAGAAAGTTCAGGTCATTTTGTTGTAAATATAGGAATTAGCTTGTAACAAGACTAGTCCCCTCCTGACAAAGGGTTTTTACATAAATGGGTTGAGCTACAGCATGTCCTAATCAGAAAGCATTTCCTAGAAGAAGAGGACATTCCCTACCCATTCTCATGATTCTTATTAGATCCTTCTGAGAAGTGATGAAAAGGACTAGCCACAGTGTCTATTTGAAACTGCCAAGTTCAGAGGCAATGATGCCACAGAACTCCAGCTGCTAGTGAACAACAGGAAAGGAGGGCTTCTGCCTCCGCAAGCTGCTTGGGGGCTTCCCCGGAGGCATGTGATTGACCACACTGAAAAACACCATGCTGGATTCCATGGACCTTTGGTCTCGTCCAAGAGGACTTCTATGCTTCCCCCCCCCCCCTCTCTCTCTCTCTCTCTGTGTGTGTGTGAAGATTCTCCCTAAACACCACTTGGGGTAATTCTATATTGCATTCAAGTCCTCATACAGTAGTCCTTCACACATACTCTCATCTCTTTACAAGCAGATCTGTGAGGTGTGACAAGCTCTTACTGACTCTACTGCAGTTAGGTGGAGAAGCTAAGACAACAACAGTTTTACATAGGCTACCGATACAATTTCCCAGACCAAGGGGGTGACAGTTTTGCTAAGGCAATGAGTGAATTCCCCAGTTCAAAAGCACTTGATACTAAGCCAGCTCTTGCCATTTATTTTATTTATTATTTTATTTATACCCTGCACTTCCCCACAAAGTATCCTGTACTGTTCTTCGGTCTTGGTTAGTGATGTTAAATTCTCAAGAATAATCTTTTGGAGAATATTCTCAAGAATATTTTCAATTAATGAGAATATTAGAGAATTTTCATTTAAAATAGGAGAACATTCATTTTAATGCATTGAAAATTATATAATTTAGTTAATATACATGTTTATTCATGGGTAAACTTGTTCAAGTGGCTACCCCAAACTGTACAGATTTTTTTTTTTATTCAATGGGGCAATGCAGTGAATTCACATTCTTTGATTTTTTTTTGCACCAAACTTGAAATTAAGTGGTTACGCTCCCAAGAATCACAACTCAAGGTCTGAAGGCAGTCAAGACACACTAAACAATTGAATATGATTGGCAGTGTGGATGGGATCATGGGAGTGGGAGGAGTCTAGAAAACTCTTTCTTATTGGTCAGCACTGTTGACATATAGAAACATCAAGTGTTTAAATCAAGGCCACCTCACATGCGGTTACACATAATTGTATAGACCTAGGTACTAGGTACTAGGTACCTAGGTACTAGGACCCAGGTGGCACTGTAATTAAACCACTGAGCCTAGGGCTTGCTGATCAGAAGGTCAGCGGTTCGAATCCCTGTGACGGGGTGAGCTCCCGTTGCTTGGTCCCAGCTCCTGCCAACCTAGCAGTTCGAAAGCACGTCAAAATGCAAGTAGATAAATAGGGACCGCTACAGCGGGAAGGTAAACGGCGTTTCCATGTGCTGCTCTGGTTCGCCAGAAGCGGCTTTGTCATGCTGGCCACATGACCTGGAAGCTGTACGCCGGCTCCCTTGGCCAATAATGCGAGATGAGCGTGCAACCCCAGAGTCGGTCACGACTGGACCTAATGGTCAGGGGTCCCTTTACCTTTAAGTTTATAAAATATTAAAGCTACTTTCTGTAAAAAATAAAAATAAAAAAATTCACACTGTATGGCCAAGGTGTGGAATTGCTAAGAATAAGGTCACACCAAAATAGAAAGGAGGCTACTGCATTACATAATGTTGAAATACATACGAATTCAAATGTTCATCAAATTAAATGAATAGCGTTTTTAAAACAAAACAAAACAATGTTTTCTATAGCTCACATTTCAGAACTGCCAGTGGTGAATGACACAATGCCCAGTAATGTAAATGGATTTTTTAAAAAAATCATTATTCATTACTTACACTGGCAATATCACAGCTTGACTTATTATTTACTAGATTTTTTTTTTTAAAAAAAAATGTGGGTTGTAAAACTGGTTCTTACATTGAATTTACAGTTTGTGGAGAAAATTCTCCGGAGAATTTTCTAGCAGAAAATATCATCAAGAATATTATCATTCTTGAGAATATTCTCCGGAGAATATTCTCATCTCACATCACTAGACTCTTGGTTTTCAGAAAGTCTGACAAAGGAGGAAAATCTTCACTGATTGAAAAAACTGTTCTACAAAGAGTAGAACTTGCTCACATCCTTTATAAAAAAGGAACACCATCACCATTAACACCCTCCTCCTGGCAGAAACATACAGAGTACCTTTTGATTTGGCAATCCTACGCAACATGCAGTTTTCCCCAACAGCTTTGCATTTGAATATAAAAAATAAGCCCCTGCTATCTCAGGGAAATGCCATGTCAAACACCTTGTGAAAATCCAGAAACAAATTATTTCCTCCCATTTCTATAATGTGCCTGTCAATCAGCTTCCAGGCACATACAATATAAACAGCAATAAAGAACCTTCAACATGTCATCACCTTGACTATTGTTAAGTAGTCTGATCGCAAACTTACACTTCACTTGTTCATAAACAAAGCTTCTGAAAGATTTCACTGGAACACACAAACACACACACACACACACACACACATTTGCGATATTTTGGAAGGCAAAGGCATGAGATGTCTGAAGTTGTAGGCGGGGGGGAGATCCAGCTCCCCCCCCCAACACACACACACACACACACACACACACACACACACACACACAGCGCATACGTTCAATTCAGAGAAATGCCAAGGAGGGCTATCAGCCAATTTTAAAAGTCTTTAATTGTACATGTTTTAGTCAATTTATCAATTAAATCTGCAGATGGAGTAAAGACAGCCTTCCTGAAGTGAAAGACACACTTTGTTTTTAAATGATGAATGCGCGGATCTGTGAATACAGAACTCCCACATCGGTTTGCCCAACATCAGAGAGAAAGAGAGGGAGGGCGGCTTTGTAGACAAAACTTGGTAACTGCATTTTTTTAAAACCCAGCTCTTCATTCAAAAAGGTTCCCTAAGTGGCTTGTAGGACAGAGAGGGAGGGAGGGAGGGAGGGACCCTCAGGCTTACAATCTAAAAAGACATGACACAAAAGGAAAATGGATTGGAAGGGAAGAAGAAATTAGCAAACTTTGGTTGAGGTTTTTAGCTACACGAAGAGGTATTGGTGGCAAATGCAGAGCATGTTACCATGACCCAAGGTCAGTCTGCCTAAATGTTACAGGTATGAGTGGCAACACAACACAAGGGTGCCATATCTTCAGCAGGACACCAATCTTTGACCTTAACTGCCAGCAGGCTCTATACAGAATTGCTTCACAGAATAAAAGCCCTATTTGTTCCCATCATTTCAGTTAGGATCTAGGTCCATCCTTTCTCCCCAACAGAGATGCTGGAATGTCACAAAAGGCAATAACATGGCCCAGCCAATACACCTAGTTGGATAAGCCTGTGCACGTCAGCTCACAAGAAACAACCCCCACCCCAATTGAGGTACATCCCAAGACTGTGCTGAAATGAGCATGTCTGTGCTCCAAGCTCTTAATGCCAGATACTGTAAGCTGCTACTTCACCACAACAGCTTCCAAGACTGGAATGTAAGATGTATATTTTAGGAGTTGCAACGCCTCTAAAATTCTCTTTCATCAGTTCCCACTACAACCGCTTTGAGATTTAGCTAGATCTTACAGCTTTCCTTCTGATTTTTTTCTTTTAAACCAAAATATATCATTATATACCTATAACTGCTGGGAATAAAATACAAACGAAATGACAGAAAACTCCAGCCAGTTGCTTTGAATCGTGGGAGATTTCGAAGCTGATCAGAAAACAGGTCCAGCTGCTTCAGTTTGATACTGTTAATGGCTTCGACAATTTTCCTTGGAAAAAAGGTGAGGACTTTTTTGCCTGACAATGACTAAATCAAGACAAGAGATCCAATACTCTGGAGTGACAGCATTTTCAGAACTTTGTTAATCCTGCAGCAACCACCTGCCAGCCTCGTCTAAATCACTTACTCTAAAACCCTTTTTCAATTATTTCTTTCAAGATTCCTTTCAAAAAAGTTTGCAATACAATAAATCCTAGGAGCTGTTCTTCATGCCAAGACAAAAATGCATACAAAGGAAGTGAAAGTAAGGGCATATCCAAACCATAACCTCCAGCTAAATATTGTTTAATAATCCCATTCGTAAATCAGGATTGGGGAAACTTTTTCAACTGAAGGGTTGTACTGGTCCTAAAAGACCTATAAATTAGCTCCCATTATATTTCCAAGCCCAGTACATTTCTGAGCACAATTCAATGTGTTGGTGTTGACCTTTAAAGCCCTAAGCAGCTTTAGCCTTGCATATCTGAAGGAGTGTCTCCACTCCCAGCATTCAGCCTAGACCAGGCATCCCCAGACTTCGGCCCTCCAGATGTTTTGGACTACAATCCCCATCATCCCTGACCACTGTTCTGTTAGTTAGGGATCATGGGGGTTGTAGGCCAAAACATCTAGAGGGCCGCAGTTTGGGGATGCCTGGCCTAGACGCTAAGATCCAGCTCCAAGGGCCTTCTGGCAGTTCCCTCACTGTGAAGTTACAGGAAACCAGGCAGAGGGCCTTCTTGGTAGTGACCTCCATCCTATGGAACACTCTCCCATCAGATGTCAAGGAAATAACCAATCATACGGCCTTCCGTAGACATCTGAAGTCAACTCTATTTTAGGAAGCTTTCAATGTCTGATGATTTGTTGTGGGGGGTTTTATATTCTGTTGGAAGTTGCCCAGAGTGACTGGGGCAATCCAGTCAGATGGGCAGGGTACAAGTAATAAATAATAGGCAACTTGCTGAGGGTCATGTGCCAGTGGTGTCTGCAGTCAGTGGCAAAAGTGGATGCAGCAGAACATGCAAATTCCACCTTTTTGCAGTAGGCCAGTTTCTACCCTCCCTCACGCACCCATTCCTATTCTCCACCCACATAAGCAAGAACCGTTATCAGAGTTCAAGGAAACCTTCCAGCCTAGCAAAAGCACGTGGGGGCAAAGCAGAGCTAGTGAAGGGTGTGGCCTGGAGAGCATTCTGAGGGCCAGCTGAAGAAGCCTGGATGGCCATATTAGTTCCTCAGGTTTCAGTCCCCCCACCCCCGCCCTGAGTGAAAGGAGGAAACTGGAGACACAAAAAGAGCCCATGAACCGGAGCAAATTAGACTCAAGTCCAACCAACAGGAGACTCATCTCCAGCAAATAACCTTATGGGTGCTTTTGGAGAGCTCACCGTGAGTAGATCGTGAAGGCTGCAGCATTTCCTTGTTCCCATCAATGTGCTGGTGGACTAACTTTCAGGGTATTTGTTGTACCTTCCAAGGTCGGCGGTTCGAATCCCTGTGACGGGGTGAGCTCCCGTTGCTTGGTCCCAGCTCCTGCCAACCTACCGTGTTTCTCATATTTTAAGGCATCCCTACAAAATAAGGCATGGCAGGATTTTCCTGAGGTGGAAAAATATAAGGCATACCTCGAAAATAAGCCGTACCGAGTGGTGGAAGAAGGTCTGTGGCAAAGAAGGGTTGCTGCTGCCACGTTAACCCCCGAGACCTGGCTGCAGCCTCAGCGCGCAGCGCGTGCAGCCCCAGAACCCGGCTGTAGCCTTTGCGCACCGCGCGCGGACACCCAGGACCTGGCTGTAGCCTCAGCGCGCAGCCCCAGGACCCGGCTGCAGCCTTTGCGCACGGACACCCGGGACCCGGCTGCAGCCTCTGCCTGCCGCGCGCGCAGCCCCAGGACCCGGCTGCAGCCTCTGCCTGCCGCGCGCGCAGCCCCAGGACCCGGCTGCAGCTTCTGCCTTCCGCGCGCGCAGCCCCAGGACCCGGCTGCAGCTTCTGCCTTCCGCGCGTGCAGCCCCAGGACCCGGCTGCAGCCTTTGCCTGCCGTGCGCGAAGACCCGGTGGGAGCAGGTCTGTGGTCTGTACAGATACCGGTACCGGTACTTAATTAAAAATAAGACATCCCTTGAAAATAAGCCATGCTGTGTTTTTTTCAGGAAAAAAATAATATAAGACATGACTTATAATATGAGAAACACGGTAGCAGTTCGAAAGCACGTCAAAATGCAAGTAGATAAATAGGAACCGCTATAGCGGGAAGGTAAACGGCATTTCCATGTGCTGCTCTGGTTCGCCAGAAGTGGCTTTGTCATGCTGGCCACATGACCTGGAAGCTATACGCCGGCTCCCTCGGCCAATAATGCGAGATGAGCGCGCAACCCCAGAGTCGGTCACGACTGAACCTAATGGTCAGGGGTCCCTTTACCTTTACCTTTACCAAGTGTGAAGAGCAGCTAAAGATCTCCTGGACGGTAAAGTCCAGACAAAGGTGACTATGGGGTTGAGATGCTCAACTCGCTTTCAGGCCAAGGGAGCCGGCATTTTTCCATAGACAGCTTTCCCTGTCATGTGGCCAGCATGACTAAACCACTTCTGGCACAACAGGACACCGTGACGGAAACCAACACAGCAGTACCTATTTGTCTACTTGCACTGGTGTACTTTTGAACTGCTAGTTTGGCAAGAGCTGGGACAGAGCAACGAGAGGTCACCCCGTCGCTGGGAATTGAACCACCAACCTTCCAATTAGCAAGTCCACCCATGCCCCACAAGAGCAGCTACATGCAAATAGGGACATACAGCTAAAAATGCTGTGGAAACAGCCAAGGAAGTAAGGAAGAGAAATCTATCCTTCCTTTCTTGCATTATTGGGCCCAATTCACATCCGAGGCCAGATTACCGTGTCCTAAAATCAAGTAATAATTTAGGGTGTGGAAGTGCGACCTAAGTCTATTTATATACTGCAGCTGTATCCAAAAATGTATTTCAGGATGGCATACAAAAAGACTTAAAATCCGCAGTATTCAATATCCTAAATCATTAAGACAATGCAAATGGAATAGAGAAGAATGACAAGCAGTTAAGAATATGGAATTTTTGGCTACCTGAGCAAATTAGAAAATTTTAACCTGTCACCAAAAAAGAATAGTGTTGGTGACACCCATACCTTCCTCAGGTGGGTATTCCAGAATATTCCCTCTTTTGTATTTCTCACAACATAAAATTTGAAGCTCACATGCATATGTTTGTGTGCAGATATTTGAAGCAAATAATCCTGTTGAAATTAAGATGTCAAACAGGGTTAGCTACAATTATGTGGGGCAGAAAAATTATCAGCAGTTTATTTTCCCCACCTAATTTCCCCCCTCTATTTCATAAGTTCATTAGTAACAACGAATGGGTGCCAACTGCAAATAAATGTTAGGCAAACTTGGCAGTCAAATTTTCTGGCTTTTATTTTTTAACTTGTATTTAGTAAACATGCGAAATGAGATCACTCTAGGGCATCAGAAAATTTTCCAGTACAAACTAAAAACTTCTGATGCAAATGACCCTAATTTGCATAAGAACATTTTCTGGAAGTTTCCCAGAAAACCCATATCACTGGATTGGATTTATCAGACTGCTTCTATTCTACATCACTTTCAAACACACTTAGTCATAGAGCTGTTCCACTCCCAGGTTTGCAGGTTTTATTTTATTTTCTGTTTTTTAAAAGCACGAAAATTCACATTTAAATTATACACATTTTAAAACTGTGTATAATTTTGTGTATAAGTTGTGTGTTTTTCAGTGCATATCCCCAAAACACAGATTTTTGCATGCATTTTATCCCCAACAGAAACTGCACCATAGAAGTTAGAGAATTGTGTCTTTCAATCTATAGATCTCCTCCTCTGTGCATGTCAAGTCTGGGACTTCCAAATCACTCCAATTTGCTTTAAAATGCACAACAAATTCTTTTGTCCCGCATCTCCTGTACCAAGGGCTTCAATCAGAGTCCTACACTGCAACTGACCAAAAGAATCCAATTTCTTAGTTCCACTTTACAAGTCCTCAGAGAAATTCATGTTCATTGGTGTTTATCTCACATCAAGGAGCAGATTCCCTCCAATATGTTGGGGCCCATAGCCTAGGCATACCTGCAATATGGCAGGGGGGGGGAAGAGTATTCACTTAGGGGCACCTCCATCTTTTGAATTGGAAGCTTGCATGGCCCTTACTGTCATTTCAGCCCGAAATACTTTTTCATTTCCCCAGGCTTTTTAGAGTCTTAAAGACCCTTTTGAACCTTACAAGGGCTAAGCAGAAATGGCCTCTTGAAATTATCCACTCTGCAGGCAGCAAAATCGAGGGAGACATTTCACTGAATATTCTCCAGGGGAGGCAGAATTCTCCAACTGTTTGAGAGATGGAGGAAACAGGAGAAGAAAATTACCCAAAAACCCTTCTGAGAAAGTTCAGAGCAGGTTTTTTTAAAAAAAACTATTCAGGCTACTAGGGATCCTGCATTCTGGAGTGATGTCTGCTATTTTTAAGATGTCCTATGGACAGATATGTTGAGATTAACTGAAGACATGCTTAAAAGCTAGATCCCTTTGAGGCAAATGAATGGATATTTGTGCATCCTATTTATCCTGCTTATTCTACTGCTGTTTCTTCCGCGCGCTGCTGTAGAAGCTTCAGTCGCTGAAGGATTGCTTTATCAATGTAATACAAATACATATAAATAAGTATTATGGTCTTATGACAGCATGAGATTTGTAATGCTGGAGGCGCATGTTCCTGTGCAACTCTGGGTGCACAAAGAACACCAAACATAGCAACTGTGTCCGTGTGCAAAGCACATCTCGCTCAAGCAACACTGCAGCACGAGTTCTGCAGCATTCACAGTGTGAAATCACATTTGTGTATGCACATGCTTTTGAAAGCAGCATGATATTGCAAGTTGCAGGAGAATCACTGTAGCAGCATGAGAACACTGAAAACTCCCTTGATGAGAAACTGATCCAACAGAATCATAGCTGATTTTGGATACATTTGCCAGTTTCCAGAGTGGCTGGAATTTTGTAGAATTAGTACTGTGCTGAAAGTTTCTCATACCTTTCCTCCTTGCCGCCCCCATTCTCCATCAGTTAATGAGAAAATGAACTGCTTTTGGAGGCTTATCAAAGAGGAGACAGACTTTCTGTGAAATTCTCATGCATCGAGTGCAGTGTTTTTGCTGTCCTTACTTTATTTTCAAGGTGGTCAAGTCGTGTTTGCAAGTGACCTTTCTATCCTTTTACAACTCATCTCCCCAGTGGTCTGGACTCTGCAACCTTCCTTGGTCTTCATCTTTCCTGAACACCACATGACAACTTCAGCTGGTGGGAAGGCTGTCTATTGTGTACTTGATGGTTGTCTGATGTTATTTATTATTATTATTATTATTATTATTATTATTATTATTATTATTATTTCTACTCTACATGGGGCTGCCTTTGAAAAGAGCTGCAGCCAGATTGTTGATCAGAGAGTTGGTTATAGGGAACACTCACTGGTTGCCAATCTGTTTCCAGGCATAATTTAAAGTGCTGGTTATGAGCTATGAAGCCCTATTTGGCTTGGTAGGTTATCTGAATGGCTATCTGAATACCCATATTCCCTCATATGAACCTGCTTCAGTTTGGGGATCTCTGGGGAAGGACCTTCTCTTGGTCCTGCCACCCTCACAGCACCTTTGATAGGCATATGGGAAAAGGCCTTCTTGATGGTTGCTCCCAGACTCTGGAACTCCCTCCCTGAAGAAACTGGACTGGCTCCCTCATTGTTGTACTTCTGCCAGCGGGTAAATACTTTCTTATTTCAGATAGATAGATAGATAAAATACACAACATAAAACAAAAGAATGTCTCAGAATTACACATTTAAATTTTCTGCAGAAATTTAACCACGCTAACCTTTCAAATATAGATATGGTACTTTAATAGAATCACAGTTTGTGAAGTGGAAGGTGTCCACTAGAAAAGCCAATTCAACAAAGCTTGCTTTTTTAGCTTTTTTCTAACCCAGTTCCCTTCAAATTTGCAAGTACCATAATAAATTCCCTACAAATTGAGGGGCAGTTGGTCCCAACTATTATAAGTGGCTGGTTAAGACACACCTTTTCCAATGGGCATTTTGAAGAGAGACCCCATTACTCAAATTTAGAGATTTGTTATGACTTGTGTTATTTTAAGAATTGATTCGGATTATCGATTTTATGTACTGTATTCTTTTTATATTGTCTGTCTTCACTAAACAACCCAGTGGTTTGTACAAAGAGCAGTATATAAATTGTCCATGGTGGGGGGGGGGGTATATAAAACAGTACTTCTATCAATCAACAACACTACATGTAAAGTTTACCTAGATACCGGTAACATTAGGGCATCATTTTTTGAATGTATGGACACTAATTTCAGGAGTGATTTCATTCATACTTCCAGAAAAAAACCTGGGTTCTGGTGTTATGGGAATGGGACAAAAAACAATTAGGCACATGCTTCATTAAAAACAGACGACAACAAGGCAGACAGCATTGATAACCAATATAATGCAACCCAAACTGGGAGCAGAATAGGAGCAGCCTTGCAGAAGCATCAGCTTGGAGACACTGCCATGTGCATTTTACAGGCCATCATACAGGGGTGTGGCAGTGCGGCAGGGAGGGGTGCATAACTGCTAATCTATTTAGAATTGGCATGATGCAGGGCTTTGAGTCCTCTTGCTTTTCACAAAAGCCTTCATCAATATACAAAGCAGAGTCACCACAAGAACAGAAGCCTGCCTCTAATTAACTGTTGCCAGGTGGTATCTCTTGGCCAAAGTGTGAGGAATTCCTTGCCCAACTCAAAGGGAATCTTGACAAACAAGAAATCCAACGAGCCAGAGAAATTAGAAATGGCAGAATGGGGATGGCTGGAAAGAAAGGGCTGCAAGTTGCTGTTGATGCTTTCTTCTTCTTCCAAGCTCACTGGAAGAACAAATTAAGATAAATGTACAGATGGGAAACTGTTCACAGGGTTCTGCATTTATTTTGATGCTTCCCAGGCTTAACTCACAAACTCAGGACAAGCTGCAACAATTGTGTATAAGTCAGACACGTGTAGCCCAAAGTTCTGCCTGGATTTTTTTTAGTGAATATGCACTGCTGCCCCACCCCATCAACAGCACAAAGCTCTCCTATATATCCTACTCCTGTGCTACATCTTTCCTCTGCCACACCTGCCGTTTGGTTCCCTAGATGCACGTCAGCCTCCCAATTCTAACCCTGTCTTAGATCCTGAATGAAGTTCTTTCTCTCCCTGGCTGCACAGATCACCCACTTCATCTGCAGCACTCAGGTATGTTTGTGTTTTTATCACTGAAAGGTGGGGGTAACGTATTTCATTGCAGGACAGAGGAGAAACTAAGGAGGGGTAAATCAATTGTATATTTAAAATATTTGGGGGGGAGCCCTCAACATTTAAAACAATAATAGATCAGATCATTTACTAGGGAACTAATTTAGAATGCATAGCTTTGTTGTAATTTTATACTGGACTTTTTAATTATTTAATTGACCTATGTGTAATGATTGTTAATGCTGCCACCATCATTCGTTTAATACTGCTTGCATATATTGTGTTTTCGTGACACTGCAAGTCCTTTTGGGTATTCCAAAAGGCAGTGTATAAATAAATTTGTAAATAAGATAATAAGAAGAGAGTTACTGAAATCCAATCGAACAGGTTCCTGGGCTGGGATATACCGTAGTTTAGGGGTTTTTGTTGCTGATGTTAATATTATTATTATTCTTTGCATCGTTAATTTTAGATCCTATGATTTATGTGGAAATTGTTCCATTTGATTGTGTACTTTTTGCTGTGTTTTATTTATTGCTTATTACTACTTTTGTTATGTTTGCAATTATACGTATCCCATGATTCAGAGGCTGGTGCGAACGGCGGTAGAGCCACGAATGAAGCCATGGTTCCGATGCCTACGTGGATGGCGATGGAGACTGCACAGTGCTCTAGCCAGAACGGTCAGCTCTGAATGTGATTTCGCTCAGTGATCAGCTCATTGCATGTCCGATTCTGGCTGTGCTCTGCTGTCCTTCCATCCCATCCTCGTCGCCAGTATTAAATAATGGGTGGACAACAGAGCGGTTCTTCAAGAAGCTCTTTATTCGGAAGCCAGAACAGAACTGAACTGCATTGCCGAGCCGGCCTGCTTTTATAGAGGCTAGCTCAAACAATGTATCAAACATAATTCAAAGTTCCCTCCTAAACTTCCCTCCTAAAACAACTGTCAAGGACCTGAGGGAAAACTATATACACTAATACATAACATAAATCTTCTTATCTTGTAAGCTGCCTTTAGCATGGTGTTTTAACTATGGAAAGACGGTGTACAAATAAAGTGATGAAGATGACACAGCCAGACTGTGTAATTGGAGACATAATTGGTACAACCTTGTGGAGCTTTACAGCCACATCTATTCCTGTGATAGCAGCTGCACTTTCCCCTAAATTAAACACAATAATATAATAATATAATTTACCCTGCCCATCTGGCTGGGTTTCCCCAGCCACTCTGAGCGGCTCGCAAACAAATATTAAAAACACAATACAGCATCAAACATTTAAAACTTCCCTAAACAGGGCTGCCTTCAGATGTCTTTTAAAAGCAGGATACAGTGGTACCTCGGTTTATGAACACAAATGGTTCCGGAAGTCTGTTCATAAACTGAAGTGTTCATAAACTGAAGCGAACTTTCCGAATGAAAGTAATGGAAAGTGGATTAATCCGTTCCAGATGGGTCCGCGGAGTACTCAACCTGAAGCATACTTAACCCCAAGCATGGGTGTGATTGGTTCCGGAAGTCTGTTCATAAACTGAAGCGTTCATAAACTGAAGCAAACTTTCCCATTGAAAGTAATGGAAAGTGAATTAATCCGTTCCAGATGGGTCCACAGCGTTTGTAAACTGAAAGTTCGTAAACTGAGTTGTTCATAAACCAAGGTTCCACTGTAGTTGCTTATTTCCTTGACATCTGATGGGGGGGCATTCCACAGGGCGGGCGCTACCACCGAGAAGGCCCTCTGCCTGGTTCCCTGTAACCTCACTTCTCGCAGTGAGGTAACCGCCAGAAGGCCCTCGGGCACTGGACCTCGGTGTCTGGGCCAAACGACGGGGGTGGAGACGCTCCTTCAGGTATAATGGGCAGCACCAACACTTTGAATTGTGCTTGGAAACATACTGAATGCAAGGCTAAGAAACCTGCATTCGAATTCCTAGAAGCTTCAGAGGGCATGCTTGTCCGATTCAGTATTTTTACTTAGAGAAGCAATGTCTTGCTTTCTGATTACCGTATGTTCTTGCTAAGGACAAAAGAAGACTTTCTCTCAGATGGTATTTTGAAACAAACTGACCTAACTGCCCAGTCTGGGATCAGAATGAGGATTGTAATTCAAAGGATTGTGTGTCACTTCTTGGATGACACACATCTACCCCTATGTTGTGGTGCAATTTAGGTTATTAAAATGCACACACAAATGCTTATACGCATACAAAGCATTTGAAAGATGTGTACCATTTATTTATTTTTTCATTCAATAAAAAAAAAATGCAAGCTCTCTCTCTCTCTCACACATACAAACATACACACCCGAGAATGCAATAGGCCTATGAAAGAGCATATATGAAACTTAGATGAAATGGAAATTAGTTCAGGCAAGAAACCATTTGAGGACTGAAAAGATGAAGGGAAGAGCCTAAAATTAGTTCAATCATCTCCCAGTTTACAAAGCCTCCTGAGAATATGAGACGGGCAAAACACAAGGAATCCACAGAGAAAAGATACATGAATGAGCGCATGACCCTGCCTCATGCAAAGTCTATCTCACCCAATACTAACAGATAGTCTGTCTATTTTAACTGGCAGTAGCTCTCCAGAAACTTGGACAGGATTTTTTATATATATTTTTGGGGGAGGGGGGTACTGGATAATAATTGTGTTAACCGGAAATGTCAGAAAGAAATGTCAGAAGCTAAGCTTGGGTCTCATACATGCAAGGCTTGATGACAGCGTAGTTGGTAGAGCATGAGACTCTTAACCCGAAGGTGAAAATTTCCTGCGTTGCCGGGGGGGGGGGGGGTTGTTGGACTAAAAGACCTTGGCGGGGCTTTTCAACTCTACAATTCTATGATTCCATGATTCTATATGCTCTAGAATTGAGCCGGAGCCCTCCGTGTTTTGAAGGCCAGGCCACAGAACAAAGCCAACAGCAGCAGAGCAGAGACAAAGTGAAGAAGACCATCATCAATGGACATACATTGGGCCTGCTACTTATGCAAGGGTTCAGTTCCGAGGGTCTGAGCACAAAGACAAAGTCAGGAACCCTGGAACTGCCTCCCCCTGTGTGAGGCAGAGGGCTGCTTACAGGGGTCTAGGAAGATGGGGTGGGTGGGGGGAATTTCCAGACTCTAGTAAATGAGGCTGCACCTTCTTACAGGAATTTGAGGGGGGGCAGAGCTCTGCACCTTATACCTTACAGGAATTTGAGGGGGGGCAGAGGCCCCCACCTTCTACCATGAGGCCAGTACAGAAGGAGCCACACCATGCTTACCAAGCTTTAGGAAGTTGTGGGGGGCTCTAGGATGCTACCAGAGCCCTCATGCTGCCTTCCCAAAGCCAGCAGCACCCCAGCTTTGGGAAGGAGGTGCTTGGGCCCAGAGCCTTCCTACTACCTTCCTAAATCCAGGTAAACAAGGCCAGTGCCTTTGAGAAGGAGGCAGGAAGGCTTGGCATTCCCTTCACCTCTCCATTCTGTATCATTGCTGCAGTGGCCCCCCCCTGCAGTCTAACCTGTCTCAGTACCCTAAAACTGCCCCTGCTGGCAGTGTCCTAGCGTCCTGGGATGCTTCCAGAGCCCTCCTGCCACCTTTCCAAAGCTAGGTAAAGGTGAGGAGCCCGCTGCCTTCCCAAAGCCCTGTAAATGAGGAAAACCCGCTCGGTGTGCAGGTGGGGAAATAAAGAAATGGAGAGCACTGAGTTTTTTATTCATTTCCCTCCCACCTATCTGCATAAAGTTATGATTGTGTAAGGCAGGCATCCCCAAACTCGGCCCTCCAGATGTTCTGGGACTACAATTCCCATCATCCCTGACCACTGGTCCTGTTAGCTAGGGATGATGGGAGTTGTATTCCCAGAACATCTAGAGGGCCGAGTTTGGGGGTGCCTGGTGTAAGGTAAAATGAGTGCAAGTTGTGGGTTTAGCATACTGTATACAGAAAGCAGTTAAGAAACAGAAGGTCCTTCCCCGCTGGTTGGTTGTTGTTGTTCTTTGGGGGGGGGTGAGTGTGTTCTATAACATGTCATTGATGTGATAATTGTGCATTAGTGGTGCACTGGGCAATCCACACATCATTCTCATCTCTTGTTGAGTCTGTAGTGCTTCGCCAATGTCATCGCTTTATTGCCATCTGGGAGGGACAAATTTGCACTACAGTATAGCAAAACAGAAATGGGACCAATACAAGAACAAGAACAAGAACTCTTGTGGAAGGAAGAGCTACAGGATTTCATCAGAAAGCCAGAGACATGCACTGATAGAAAATGAAGCAGTTATGTCACCTCACAACGTTTTACAGATGCAAAGAGTATCGAAAGCAGAATCATGTATAACCTCTCTTATATCAGCATAACACTAATCATCATGAATGCACAATATAAAGGACACCTGGAAAGGACCTCAGTTTCCCCAGAAGGCTTTTTATTCCAGTAGGACCAGTCAGAGAGAACAGTTGATATAGTCACCTCACCACAGCAGTTCCAGGCTGCTGAGTCCCAGCCAAGCAGCAACCGAATTAATGCTAAATCAGAACAATGACTGACATGAACCATACAGCCAGCTATTTTTCCTTTTACATTTCATTCTTCCTTCCTTCCTTTCCCCTTCTCATCTATTTACAGTGGGTTCGGTGGGGGGGGGGACTATCCATTTCTTCATATGTTTTAACATAAGTACATTTGTATTCTAAGCATATTTTTTTTAAAAAAATGAGGGACAGATCTAAAGGAAAGCACCTCAAATATTTTTCCACCAGCCAAAAATAAAATGAGGATTCCAACCTTACAAAGCCACTCTAAAAAGAGAAATCTAAGAGATCCAAGGTTGCCAAAGCAGAAGAAAAATGGAGGCAGGGAAGAGAAAGGAGTCCTGCAGTCTTTAAGGAAATGGTTTCATTATATTAACGCTATTGCTGTACTTCCTTATAAAGCAACCTCACTTAAAACCAACCGCCAAATAAATATTCCTGGAGTCACTTAAATGACTGACAGAGTAAAAGAAATTACTCCATTAAATGCACTGCTCCCCCCCCCTTTCAGTCTTCACATCTCCAGCTTATCAGGCACACATTTATATATACTTGCAGTAGATAGAAGAGACAGAGAGAAAACTCTGCATCAAGGTAAAAGTAGAATGGAAGTCCCAAATTGTTTTCAATAGACTGCAGCATAATAAATTGAAATTTCAAGTAAGAACCATAAGTCATAAGATGACATTTCAGTACATGCAATAAGGTTCTGCTTTCATTCTCCTCCCCATTCTACCTTTTGCACATCTCCACAATTTAAACAAAAAAATATAAACTAAAGTGTATCTTAATTTATTCCAACTCAGAAGCATTGCAGAAAGTTTTATCCCTCCCGAACCCCAAATCTGGTGAGACATGGAACTTTGGGAAGAAACTGCCAGTGCTCTGTCCAGACCCAGTGGTGCTGGGTTTCGGGAAGGAGATGCAAAGGCTCTGGAAAAATCTCACTCTCACACCACCTTCCCAAACCAGGGGAGTGAAGTGCCAGGCTTTGAAAAGGAGCCACGGGGGCTTGGCAGTGCAAGAGACAGAGAAGCAGGGGGGTACTGGATTTTGGCCCTGCATAGGGTACTACTGAAATTTGAGACCCCAAGGTCTGCCAGTGCTTTGACTCCACAACATGCCAGAGCCATCCCGCTGCCTTCCCAAAGTCAGGGAAGCGAGCCACCCAAAGCCAAAGTTGCTGCCTTTCCAAAGCGGGCAAGTGAGATGGCAGGCTTTGGAAAAGAGATGTAAAGATATGAGGGCTCTAGGTCCTGGCACTGGCTCTAGCAGCTTTCCAGAGCCCTTCTGCTGCCTTTGCGACAGCCTCATGAAAGGTATAACATTGTCCTGGTACTGGGCTCTGGAAATGAGGCACGAGGGCTGAAGGTTTTGGAAAGGAGGCCCTGGCTTTGCAAAGGAAGCACTGTCTTTACAAAACTGGGAAAGGGAAATGCCAGGCAAATGTTTGGGAAGGAGGTGCAAAGGCTCTGAGGGAGGTGGTGGCACTTTCCCAAAGCTAGGAAAGCAAGGTGTGAGGCTTTGGGAAGCAGGTGCAAGGCTACGGAAATGAGATGCAAGGATTTGGGAAGGACGTATTTATGCTGCACCATCCCAGAACCCTTCCACAGGTGAGACAGTTGCCAGAGCCCTCCCTGCCCGCTTCCTAAAGCTGGGTGAGGTGCAGGGCATTGAAAAGGAAGTGGGAGGGCTCTGGCAACTGTCTAAGCACTGGGCATTGGGAAGAATGCCCTAGAGCCCTCCCAGACCTTCCCAAAGCCAGGTAAATGAGGAAAACCCTCTCAGTGCATGGGTGAAGGGGAAATAAATAAAAGGAGAGAGGAAGTACAAGGTTGTGATTGAATAAGTAAAGTGGGCACAAGCTGTGGGTTTATGGTACACAGAAAGTAGTTAAGAAACTGAAGTCCTTCCATACTTCAGTATTGTGTTTTTGTGGGTGAGCCCTATTTGCTACAGCAGAAGGGAGAGGGAGTGATAGGACTATACTGCATCAATATTAAGAAACCATTCAAAAGTGGGTTTTTTTGTTAGGAAGTAAGCCCTATTAGTCTGTTGTCATAAACGTTTGCAGCAAAACATACAAAATGCCTTTAAGCAAAATGTCTTTAGGACTCTCAGTGAAAGCTATTCAATTCCCAGAGGAATTTTTCAAGAGCCTCCTGTTTGTGGAGCCAGGTGACAAATGCGAAGCTTCTTAGGAACCACAAAGCTCTTCGTTGTTAGAGAAACAGGAGGCATCTCTGAGTTGCGACCTGGCAGACTCTAGGCCAGTGTGCTGAACAGTAAATAAAACAAAAGAGAGAACAACAGTTTTGTATATCATCACTGCAGAGCATTGCAAGTGACCCAACTGCATACAAATGTGGGTACCAATACAGCTCTATCTGCAGGTTTGCTGGTATGCATCACCCCCCCCCTTGCTTAACGACTTCCACCACTTCTTCTATCTGAAGAAGTGTGCATGCACACGAAAGCTCATACCAATGACAAACTTAGTTGGTCTCTAAGGTGCTGCTGAAAGGATTCCCCCCCCCCCGACTATGTCAGACCAACATGGCTACCTACCTGTAACTGGACTTCCACCACCACTGTCTGACTGTGGCTTATAAGCTAGAAACCTCCAAAGTTTCTCCATGGGGCAACAAAGCCAAAAGCATTTTGATGCACTATGAGCGGCAAGAAGCACACAATGACTGATGGAAGTATCTCAGCATACTTTAAATAAAATGAGGGTCAGCCCTGCTCATCCTGGGATCCAAAAGAGTAATTTAAAGCACACATTAAGCTAGTGCAAAGGGAACCAATGGTCTATCCCATTTACAACCTAGCAAATTACAGTCATACCTTGGTTTAAGTACGCCTCGGTTTGAGTACTTTCAGTTTAAGTACTCCGCGGACCCATCTGGAACAGATTAAGCCACTTTCCATTACTTTCAATGGGAAAGTTCGCTTCAGGTTAAGTACGCTTCAGGTTAAGTACAGACTTCCGGAACCAATTGTGTACTTAAACCGAGGTACCACTGACCAGCCCAATCATAGAGCATCTTGAGTCCGTTACCGCAATTTCTCATGGCAAGTTCTCTGTTATAATTTAATTATCCTTACTGTGGTTATGCAAATTGTATGCTACCTTGCTGTATTATTTCATTATCAAATTTATATCACAACTCTTCCTCCCAAAGAAGTGCAGGGTGGCAAACAAACAAATGACAAAGCACCTAAAAAGACTCCCAATATAGAGGCAGACTGGGAAAGCGGTCTACTTAAAAGGCTTGTTGGGAAAGGAAGGTCTTGAAAGGAAGCTACCAAAAAAACCAAGAGACTGTACTATATTTGATGAGAGGGAATTTCAAATGATAGGTGCCACAACAGTTAAAGTCCTGATCCAACATTGTGCAGAATAGACCTCCTGCAGGATCAATCCTGCAGTCCTCACCTGCAGGGTTGATCAGGTATATAAGGGGCGATCTTTCAGGTATCTTGGTTCCAAACTGTATATGGCTCTATACCAGCACCTCAAACTTTTCCCTTGAACTTATTTCAGTAAATAAAATAAAGCCATCCTTTGCTTAGAGAAGTACTGCCTGGTTTTGAGAGATGCTGCTAGTGGCAGAAATAAAAGAAATCCCCACTGCATCCATCCAAAAGAACTCAGAACCACCGAGGGTAGAGGACAAACTGCAGTATGCATTTCTGCATAGCAATCTGAAATTTTGAAACAGAATTATACCAGTTGATGCCCTGCATTAGCGATATTTGTTCAAAACTATCAGAAGCTGATTAGGATGCACATGAAAATTGAATAGGGCCACAAAGCAAAAAAAAAAAAAATTAAACACACACACACACACACAGAGAGAGAGAGAGAGAGAGAGAGAGAGAGAGAGAGAGAGAGAGAGAGAGAGAGAGTTGTATAATAAGTATATTTATTAAGCAGTATGCTTTCTTGGTACACCACACTGGTTCTCTTCTGGCCTTGCCATTACTGCTGGTATAGTGGACCGGTTAAGGATGGAAGTATGATAAAGAAGAAGGGGGTTATATGGAAAGAGATTGTGAACTGCAGGCACCTACAGACCACCCTCTGCCAACTCAACCAGGCTAAGTCAGGCTCCCGCTTTCCATATCTTAAACCTCCATTTTACTCACTGCCTATCTTATCAAAGATAGCGTAAAATTCTGCTCTGGCTTCCTGTTCCTCCTTCTGTGACACCTTCAATTGAAATTAAATTCCACAGAGATAACTGCACATTGCATTAAAAAGATTTATAAATAAATGAGTGGTGTGGAAGCTAGGCCTTAATTAAAAAGTCACACACACACACACACACACACACACACACACACACCTCTTTAGCAAAGGGCTCCATGTAGCTTGTTGTAAAGGAGAGCTAAATTGTGCAGCCTTTGCTCAGTCGAGTCCAGCTTCCAGCACTAACTAGAGCATACCGTCTCAGAATAAACGTGAGCTGAAGCTTGCAATACTTATAAAGCAAAACCACAGTTACGTAGCTGTCACAAGAATTTTACCTGAAGCAAAACCAAGATCATCTTCAGGCCAGACATTTAAGGAAACTCAACCAAATACAGTTATAAGGCAACTTATATTATGCCTTGTTCAAGTTCTACGCACACTTATCAATGATGTATTCAAAAATGTATCCAGAATGCCCAGCAAGGCCTTTGAAATTGCCCCAAAGGGTTCCCTTCAGTCTGATGGGTTTTGGGGGTGCCTTCTCCAACTTGTAATTGGTGCAAAAGTAGTGCATTAGTGGTGGATTATACTGGACCATGCACACATCTTTTGTTGTTTGTGATGCTTCCCGAACATCACTCTTGCACTGCGGTGTCACAACAGCGGGGCAAAAAAAGAGGAAAACAAACACACCCAGACACAAATAAACCAGAACATTTGTGAAATAAAAAGTTGCAGGAAACAAATCACTATGTCCACACCAAATCATTGGCACTGCAAACAGTGTTGAAAGTGAAATTGCATATAATCACCACAATACTGTACCATCGCGAGCACAAATCATGACTGAACAATCAAAAGGATGTCGGAGGCAGTTCACTGAGTTTGGGATTGTGCATTCAGAGACGTAGGTGAGCACATTGATCCATCTAGCCCAGAACTGTTTACACTGACTGGAAATGGCTGTCCAGCACTTCAAAAGAGTCTTTCCTAGACCTACCTGAAGATTCTGGGTATGACTCTCAGTTCTTCTGCATACAAATCACGGGCTTCATCAGCAAGCCATAACCCATTCCCCAGTAATGCAATGCAGAAGATTTTGAAAAATTCATATAATTGGTGGCGATTTGGGATGACTTGACAGGAGGCCTTGAAATAAGACCCCAAACAGCTTTTTTAAAGAAAAAAGAGAGAGATCTGGTTCTATTGAAATACCTATTATGTGCTTCCCAAATGCCATTCACCCACAGAAACATAAATGTCTCTGATACACCTTTTCTTTATCTGCACTTGAAAAGAGCGGGGGGGGGGGAATCAGTGCTATAAAGTGTTGGTTTTTTATTTTTAAAAACGAGGGAAATAAGGTTTTTTTAAAAAAGTAACATATCTGCTGCAGGTGATAAATTGATAATCTACAGAGGCCACTTTTATTCCACCCACAACACAAAAGGAAGAGTTAGAAGTGAAGTTTAAAATCTGCTAACAGGGATTTTGCAAGCAGAGAAAGGTAATAGCACGTTATACAATTTCTGTCAAGTCACTCTACTAAACTCAGACAATAATTGAAAGAGATTGACTTTCAAACTATTTGGAATAATGAAATGCAGAAAGTCCCTTTGCAAACCCCGTAGGATGATGGAATGCACCCTTCCAATTTACTTTTTTTTTCCTGCTTGCTCCTTATTTCATCCCATCTTTCCTATGTCTAAGCACTTATTTCTGCCAAGAGCATCAGCCTTCAGGAGAAGCCTGTGTTAAAGTTCAGTTTCACACACTTGGCCACTGTAGGCAACAAAATGGCTGCAGCGCAGCACTCTACACAATTGCTCAGGGATATAGACCAGTGACATCACCAGGACTTGCTCCCAAGCAAGATGAGGCTGCAGACAGCACGGTGCTTCTACACCACATTTGCTTCATGGTAGGAAGAACCTCCAGGGCTAGAATCCTGACCCTGCTAACTCAACATCAATGAGACTTTCAAATGAGCTAAAGGATGCTGGAGTTCTGAGAGCAGGTCAACATTAAACACAGAGAACCACCTTCTTCCCAAGGACATGTGTCCTATCAAGGGCAAGTGTTTTCAGAATTGCAAAACCAGGGATTTCGTCATCCTCTTATCTTCTGTAGACTCAGTAGTATTATGCTCAGAGGAACATAGTGACAGATTTTGGACACAAATAACAGAACTGGCTCTTATGACTTGTACGACCCTATTTCTAGGTAGCTCACATAGCACCGCCTCTGAACTACCGGTACTTAGAAGCAGGCAAGCATTTACCAAGGGATGTGCTCACCCCCATCAAGCTTAAGGCAAGGGCAAGCAGCAAGCAGCCCAATGGCTCAAAATTTGAGTCATGCGCAAAATTCCCACAGAACATTTCACATGAACTTTCCATGTACAGGATGTTTACAGAGCTCCAACAGTGCCATGGAATGGCATTATGGGCAGAAAGACAAACATATGGAATGGGAAATGCATTGTTTTCCCGTTGCTCAACATTTCGCTAGGACTTGTAGAATGCATAAGTCTATGTGTTCCTTCTTCCCAATAACCTCGCAGAGCAAATCACTCGCTATCATTCTTAGCGCATCAAGGCGGTGCTCTCAGATTGCACTCACTGTGGAGTAACCCCCACAAAATACAATGAGGCTGACTTACGTTGAGAGTAATTATGCCTAGAACCAAATCATAGATATATGAGGTCAACCAGTCTGAGGCTACAGAAACAAAGTGAATGCAAGACCAGAAGAGAGAAAAGCTTGCCTATGTCCCCAGTACATTCTCAACCCTTTGAATTCACCGGAGAAAACAATGTTCTGCATAAAGCCAACACACCTTTTAGGTAGCCTCACTAATTTTATGTGCTGACTTAACTATATCTTTGTGAACAAAGGAATGGCATGGTGAAACACATTCTATAGCACTCCAAATCAAGATTCATGCATTATATGCCAATACTGAACTATGCAGATTAAATTTTGCTGCTTGCAGTTCCTAAAACTCCATTACCTTATACTACAACGTACCTTCATTCTTTTTGGATATTAACCATAACGTAGCCTTAAGTGCACTATCAGAAGTTAAACCACCTACAGTTCCCCGAGTGAACCAAAACCAACTCAACACATTCCTTCCTTCCAACAGTGATGCTCATCTGTCCCAGGAAAAGCTTCATCAAGCCCATAACATGAATCAAGCAGTCATCTCATCTAGAACACAAAGAAACCAGAAGCTGCTTTAAAAAAAAAAAAAAAAAGGTCAGGTTCTTCCAGCCCCTAGACCCTCACCACTTTCTGATGATCACCATCAGAAACAGACTTTAACAGCCTGCAATGTGTACATATAATGCAGGCTGCATCAGTAGGCTCTGGTTATAGCTCAAAGCACAATTTGGATGGGTAAATAATAAACCACTAAGCAAATGAGTGCTAAAAAGAACGGAAGGAGATGGACACAATCTTAACTATATGAGAGAGCGACAGAATGTTGCCTAGGCCCATGTAAGAATACAAATGAGTTAGAGGTCCAAATCTTTGATCTTCCTTTTTGCAGAGGCTGTGATGTATAAAACCAATTGTACCAAGCAGACAGTCCTATGCTGAATATAAATTATCCTGCAACTATGGTCATGTTTAAAAGAAAAGAAGGAAGAGCTATACAGCCATGAAGCAATAATACTTCTTTATGGGGTGGGGGAATTAAAATGCAGTTATCTGTATGGGTAACCACCCTGAGGGAAGAAATAAAGCAACAGATATGCACCTTAACTGTTTAATTTGACAGAAGGAGGATTTAAATAGAAAACGTTCACACATCTTGCAATAACAGCAGCATCTCGTTACTTGCTACCCATGAGAGAGTTGATTCTGCCATACCATCCATACACACATATATATATATAATCACAAGAATCATTGACTTAAGTAATGTTCAGTTTTATTTTCAGATTTGACTACAGACACAGCTGAAGTAGAACATGCCTGGAAATTTAAAGACCTCTCTCTGCCAGCTCACTCTTCAAAAGAGCTTGCCTTTTGCTTATCAAGCTAACCCCTCGCGTCTCCAGGGTTTAAGTCATTGATATTCTGATCCCGTATTTGCAATTGACACCCACATGCCAATTTTTCTACATAGACACACACACACAAACAAACAATATAGATAAAAAAAACATGGGGTGGTTTTTAGTTTTTGCTTAGCGGGGTTTTTCTGTGCTGTGCTGTACTGTACTGTACTGCATAATGTAAACTCATGCCTCCTTCTCTCGCTTTCACCTTTATCTTATGCAAAATTTACAGTTTTGGAAGCATTCAAGTATGAAGGCATACCCCGAGTTCCCTTTCACATTTCAGATGTGAAAACAAACCATTTCTGACAAGCCAATAAAGCTTTATTTGAATATATTTACTGAAGTCAGTCTCTCTCTCTCTCTCTCTCTGTGTGTGTGTGTGTGTGTGTGTGTGAGAGAGAGAGAGAGAGAGAGAGAGAGAGAGAGAGAGAGAACTTAGCCCCATCCTAGAGCTGTTGGCAATGTTACAGGAGAGGTTTCTGCTGGACACTTTCTGCACAATAAAGAACTTTGTTTAACTTGCAAGCTTGCACACCAATTCCATTGACAGAAAAAGTCACTCATCTGTCATTTTCCATTACCAATCTGGGAAACCTTGACAGATAAAATAAAATAAAAACTCCACAAGGTTCTAATTAGATTTTTTTTTTAATTTGTAGTGTTACTTATGGAGGAAATCAGTCATTTTGTAAGAGTTCACTGGGCAGAGGAAGTAACTTCTTGCCTCAATACTTCTCCCCTGCCCCACTTTAAACAATTCATTGCTCCTATTTCAGCCCAAAATTTACTTGCATCCTTTCATTCGTTTATAACCTTGGCTCATTTGCAGCAAGAGTTCTGCTTGGATCTTCTGCATTTTCATATTTACAGCAGTGGGAAGTTGAAATATTATTGCCTTCACCATCGCATCATGCTCAGAGACCCTATGAGATGCTCCGAGGGCACTTTCCATTTTTGATGGGCCAACACTCCTGCATTATCAATATTCTCTGCTTTTTATTTTATTCTAAAACATCAGATCAGGGTGGAAGTCACAGGCTTTGCCTAAGGCAACAGGCTCTTTATTTTTTGCCTTCTTAACAAAATGCTTGCACTCAAGCTATTTTAAGGCAATGCTGTATTCGCATGGTCCACGCCCCCTCCCCCCCCACGCATGATCATACAGAACCTAATGCCTCCTCCCCTGCTCCTCATCTCAGACCTCAGAGCTACTTCTTACAAGTTATTACTATGCTAAGCTTGCATTCAGGAAAAGAGAGAGAGACCCTCCGTTCTGCAGCCAAGCTGCAATATTTCCATCTGCAGCCAGCAGGTTTTAAAGATCCACACTGTGACCAATTTCTACCTAGGAAGGGGGAGGGAGCCATATTCTGATTCCTGTTTTACTCACTTTCTCCCACTACTGCTAAGGAAAGAGAAAGCCATGCTTAGCTTAGTGCTCCCTAAGTCTTTCCTTTCCAGGTCCATGCAGAGCTGGAACTAGCTATCAGAGATATGAAATGTTAAATTTCTTCTCCCGCTCATTCAAGGGCTCAAGGAAATCACCAGTATATTTGCCAACCCACCCAAATACTGATCTGTGTTACATCTTATTCTAATATGCCAAATGCACAGTAACTTTAAGCTCATCACCAGAGTTCAAGGAAATCCTTCAATCAGGGAATCTCATCAATCCAGCACATCGCTGGTCCGTGGAGTGTTGTTTTTTACTTTCCCTTACTCTCTGTCTGTCTACAGTATCTGTCTGACACACTCACTCTCTCTGTGTGTGTGAGCAGTTTTTTTAAAAAAATACAATCCCCCGTCTAATGCAGTCTCCATTACAGGATTAAAACTGCATCAATAAAAAACTCCATATGTTTTTCCTCCCCCATTCACATCTCTGACCCTCCCCCCCCCCTTCACTAAGTACTCTGCACCCTGACACTCAAAAGCTGAACTGCTCGCGATGGGCTTTGCATTGCAAACGGGAGGAGAAAGACCGTGCGATCTTCAGCGATCGGGAGAGATCACATCACATATCAGTTTGCGGAAGGGGGGTTCCCCTCCTCCCATAAGCTACACAGTTTGGCTTCTCTCTCTTCCACCACCACCACCACCCCCGCCGCCCTGCAAAATCTAAGCCACGGGTGTACCAGCGCTGCATACCTAGATTGCAAAGATCTACAGTGTGTGAAAGGATAAGGAAGCAAAAGGAGAATCTAGATAGAGAGAAGGCGCTTGCTTGTAGACCGCCAGCGCTCTCCCCAGACGAAGTCTCTCCCCAGCTCTCCTCGAGACGCACCACCCACTTTCTCCGCCTTACCTTGAATTCCTTGTGTGAGCAAGAGAATCTCCGTCTAAAGCTGCTCCTCAGCCATGCCGTTCCTTTCCGTTGCCTTCAAGTCAGACCCCAAGCGCACCATGAGGTGGGTAAAGAAAAGAAAAATCCTTGTTCTGCTCAGAATCTTGGAAAGAATTATTACATGGGTACGGTACGGAGGAGATCGTCTAGGACGAAAAACAGTGAGCTCAAAAACAAAAGTAGTGAGACTGGTGGGGGTGGGTGGGAAGGGGGTGCCCTTCTTCCACAGCGTGAGGAGAAACAGAGACAAAACGAAGAGATCCTAACTTGAGAGTTATTCAAACACGCTTGCTGCTGTAGGGCAAGTGGGAAACCGGGGAAGGCAAGTGAAGTCCGCGTACCCACCGGCTTCTCAACTACCCAAAGGAACGCTGGAAGAAGAGGATGGGGCCAAGTCTGGCAAGCTGCTGGCTGGCTTGATTTGGGTTTCTTTTTTTCTGGGGGGGGGAGAACTTGCACGAAGAGATTCGTTGCAACTTGGAAGGAAGAAATCCTCCAGCTTTATGCAATCACCGGGATGATTTACAACGTCCTTCTTTTCGAGTGCCGAGCCCCTCTGAGAGGTCGGCGGGGGGCGGCGGTGCTGGTGGTGCAGGGGGTCGGAACAAGAGGCGGCTAAGGGCGAGACGATATCCCGTCCCCCTCTCCCAGGAGAGGGGAAGTCCTTTCCCCGGGGCTCAGGTGGCCAGTCTGCCCCAAGAGCTGTCTCGGTCTACGCAGGACTTCCCCCGAAGGCGAGCCGGAGACTCCGGGCGCGCTCCCGCCCGGGGGCTCGAGATTCGTGTTGCTGCTACTGCTGCTGCTGCTGCTGCTCCACGCACTGGCCGCATCCGCTCCGCGCTCCGGCTGCTGCCGTCTGAACTCCGCTTTCCCAACCACTGCCAGCAAGTCCTCGCCGGGGCTGACATCACTGCAAAGGAGGCGGGGAATGGAGGGGGAAATGCAAATGAGGAAGGCGGGTGGAAGAGAAGGAGGGGGGTTAAAAAAGATTTCCCCCTCCCACCGCTCTCCTCCCGTGGTCTTAAAGGGTTCTGTAATCTGCTGCTTTCAGCTCATGGAAAAAGCAGGCGAAGGCATTCAAAGCAAGGCAGAAAGACGCTCGTTTCTCCCAAAAATAATAAGTGACCTTTAATAAATAAAAGAAGGCGGGGGGCTAATAACTCGAGGGTCTGACCGAGCTAGGACCGTTCTTGGGCGTTCGCCTTGGAGAAGGAACAGATGATTAATCTAAAAATTCGTTTCCTTTGATCTTTTTCCTCCCCCCTTGGGTGATACCCAACTTATTCAGAGTAGTCCCATTTGAGTAAATGGAAGCAAGCGATTCTGCTATGAATATAGGGAGCTATCTCATACTGAGGCTGGTCTGTCTAGCTCAGTCTTCAGCAGCCCCAATCCTATCTTGGAGACCTGCTGAGGACTGAACCCAGGAGCTGCTCTGCCACTAAGCTACAAGCCTTTCCTATTCGGCATGAATGCGGCATGGTGGTGGCTCCTAGGCTGCTGTCTTAGCAGGTGCTCTGCTACTCACAAATGGTCCACCCCAGAAGACTCTGGGGCTGGCTATCATTGGGTACCACCTGCTATGTTTATTTGAATTCTGTTTGATTCCAGTCTTTCTCCAGGGACCTCAAGGAAGGGCAGCTCATTCTCTCCACCACCCATCCATGAGGCAAGGTGACGCAATCGCCTCGGGTGGCAGAATCCACAGGGGCAGCAGATCCAGCCTCCAAGGAATGCATTGTCTGCTGCTACAGCTGATGCAGCAGCAGCAATGGCTGCAGTGGGCTCCTTGGAGGCTGAATCGGCCACATCCTTGGCAGCACTCCCCATGCTGCCTCTACAGCAGCCTCTTGGTAAATAGGAGGCACTGCTAGTTTCCTCCCACCCTTGTTCCCAATGTAGATCTTCCCCTGTTCCTGATGTAAATCTTCACTCACCTATTCTCCCCTAGTGGGGAGGTGTCATTTTGTGGTTCGCCTCAAGTGTCAGAATGCAGAGGTGAAGCGTGGGTGGAGCAGGGGAGCCTTAGCCCTGGGCACAGGTTTTTTTTGGGGGGGGGGTCTCATTCCTCATGACACCCTCCCAGCATGCAGCGCACTATGAGAAGGAAGCAACAGGCATGTGCCCTCCCAGCCCTGCACCACCTTTGCAAGTATCACAAAGCAGCACTGGATGTTTCCAGGCCCATAGGCAGGTAGAGCTGGGAATCGTCTCCTGCCTGAATCCCTGAAAAGCTACTGCCAGTCAGTGTGGGCAGTGCTGAGCCAGCTGGACCAGTGGTCTGACTCAGTATAAGTCAGCTTCTTCTGCACAACATCTTTGTGAGATACTAATGGAAAGAGAAGGGGAGGGGCATTAGAGACCGACCTACAGTCATCCAGTGAGTTTAATGACTCAGTGATATTCCTAGTCTTGCCAGTGGAGGCTAGCCCGACCTTTAGGTAGAGTGACAGGTTTGCCTCAAGCAACTGATTGATGCAAAGGCAGAAAACTGTTAAGTTAGGTGAGTGATGGTTATTGTCTTTCTAGTGCCAGGGAGGGGGAGAGGACTTTGTGGCATTTTCTGACCCAAACATCAAAAGGACTTGGCTGCATCCTGGGATACTATGTACCTTGACTTGCCAGGGGAAAGCACCATTTGTTTTTTTTTTTTGTTTTTTTTTAAACATACTTTTTATTAATTTTACAAAATACAAAAAAACAAAAAAACGGTACATACTTAAACCCCTTTTCCACCTCCTTCCTACCCACCCACATGGGTCCTCCCCTGCCACAGAAGTATCCCATGTTTGTGAACAGTCAGAAATGGTCCATTTTATGCTTGGATTTCTGTCCTCCTCCCCCTCCCCTGACCCCAAAGCCCCCCCCCTGCCACCAGGGAGCTCCAGCAAACCAGGGCAGTACGCAGGAGGACATCCATCCAACCATCTATTGTTATACCAAAAAAAGAGAAAAATAGAAATAGGAAAAAAGGGGGAAAAGAAAGGGCGAAGAAAAAAAAGAAAAAGAAAAAAACAATACAAAACAGAAAATTTTTTCTTGCATTCATAGTTGAAAAACCATATTTTATGGGCTTCCCCTCCCCCCCTTCCCCGGTTTTCATCCCTTTTTTATCATCTGCAACAGTTTCTTACTTTATAAAAATACACCTTTGTATCTTATACAACTTATAAATCAATTGTTAACATTTTCATCTAATATTCAAATCACTGAAAATTCAAACTCCCATTTTCTCTTCCCGTGCCTAATTTTTTTTTCTCCCTCTATAAGCCTCCATATTTTCACATTTTCCAAAATCCATTCACTTTTAAAACTATAACTATTCTCAATTTAACCTTACATCCCCGATTACCGGCTCCACCCCCCCCCAATCCAGCAAATTCCAAAATCAGCAGACCAGTTATAAACCTGTTAATCCATCCTTATAATCACAACATCACTTTCCCTTCACCCCACCCCCTGTTTACAGTCTCTTGCCATCCAGGTCACCATACAGGACCCCTGAATTTCTTCTCTTCTCTGCATATTTTTTCCTTCTTCCCTGTGGGCGTTCTGGAGTTCCAATAATACCAATCGTGCCCCCCTCAAAGACAGGGCACTCCATCCAACTTTTTGTAGAGTAGAGTCATCATTTTTTTCATGGTGTGTTTCATTTTGTGTTGAATCATCACAGTCCTCATCTTCATCTTTTCCTTCCCCATCATTGTCATTCTCACATTGCTCTTTTTCAGTGTCAAAAGCTTCATCTCCTAGAAAATCATATTCCGCCATCACCTCCTGAAATTTCTGCTGTAACTCCTGTCGTCGTGTCTCCTCTTGACATAACTCTATTCTTGTTTCCCACATTAAGGTCAAAACAGACCGCTGGAACTCAGGGGAACACTTTTTTGTTGACATATTTCAGTCCTGCCAAGGTCAAAACTTATCACGTGGGGTGGAATATGATCACAGTTTATTTTCTCGACTCCATTTTAACAAGCTGGCTGCATTCTTCAAGTCTTGTTAACAATAAAGTTCGAACTCACATTTCACAAGCACTTAAGCCAAAAAAGAAATTCCACAAAGTCCAGAAATACAAAGTGAAGTAAAAATTGACTTATAAATCCTGATCAACTCACTGAATTGCCTAGGCTGCCGGCTCCCGAGGGAAAGAAAGGTTTTTCTTAGGCTTTACCTCATTGCTGCAGGGCAGTCATAAACCACAGTCTCTCTCCCCTTTTCACCCTGCATCAAAGGGGATATTCTCTTTGATGCCTTTGAGGGATCCTTTTGAATTACAAATCTTCTGTTTATGGCTTCGGGTTTCTATTTACTGTCTCTTTGTTGCCGTGGGGGGGGGGGTGGCTTCCTCTTTTCTCCCCTCTCTCCCAGACCAAATTGTTTTATAATCCAAATCGTGAGGTTACTTACAGTCTTTTCCAATCGTTTTATTTTCGGAAGAATCCAGCGCTCTCCGCCTTCGGCTTGAAGCTTCTCCCTGCTAGAATAACGTTGCCGCTCAAAATGGCCCCCGCGACTTCTACCCTCCTCGCTCCGGAGCTCTTATTAGAGCTAACCGAAGAGTTGGGGAGTCCGGATTGGGTCTGTGCCGAGCAAATTGCCCTCGGGACGCCCTTCCCGAGGTTCTAAGGGGCGCAGCGTTGCTCTCGCTGCCCTCCCCACTCCTAGCAGAGACGGGCCGTCTCGGAGACGAGACGAAACCCCGCCGATCGACGCTGGCGCTGAATCCGGAAGCCACGGGGAAAGCACCATTTGTTCTCCGCCTAATGTAGCAAATTGTCTTGGGCCAGCCCTGATGACAGCCTAACCAAGCCGTCCCTAAACTCTTTCCTCCAGATGTTTCAGACTGCAACTCCATTCCTAACCACGCTGATTGGGGCTTTGCAGTGCAAAACATCTGTAGGACAACAGATTGTGCAGGGCTTTTTCTAAACTCTGCAACCAAAACCCTGGAGAGGAAATCTATCTCACTCAAGAGCTCCTCAAGTACTATGAAACTGGCAGAGTTACTGCACATCAAATGAGGGTTTGGCAACTGCATGAAGTAGAGGGGCCATCCCATTAGGGAAAATAGGGAATCTCAGCCAATCCCAACCTGCTCTGAATCCTTATTTACAACCATTTAAGCTTTGCCTGCTGTTGGCTCTGACTCCACTTGCTTTCTGTCCTACTAGTGAGCCTCTCCCACAAGAGATCTTTTCTGCATTGGCTCCCCATCTGTGGAATGGTCTCCCAAGGGAGGCTTGTCTGGCACTTCCATTATACATATTTACGCACTAGGCAAAAAAAAAGTTCCTTTGGCTGATTAACATATTGTACCCATTTTAAATGTGTTTGTGGGAGGTATGGGGAAGATGGAAATTAGGGAGTGGGGTTGTTCTTACTTTTATTATGTATTTTGTGTTTTTATATTGTATTTTTATGTTGTGAGCCACCCTGGGATCTATGGGGGAAGGGCATATACAAATTTAATAAGCAAATGTTCATCAGCCACCACTAGTGTGAAACAAGAGGCCTTCTACTCATTGAAGCCTGCCATGCATTTTGAAACTCTCAATAAGAAGACTCCAGATTTATGCTATTCTCATGAGCATGGCGGGTGGGCAGGTGAGCAGATGGAAGGGGTTGAATGGAAAAGAAGGATCTATGACTAAGAGGAGAGGATCTATTCAGGTCCCTTCCAGACGGACTGTTTATTGAATACTCATTCTGATTTGCAAAGCTTATATGTAGGTTTGACTATGCCCAGTCTTCACTGAATATTTGTTCTGATTTGTCTGCGCTTTAATCCACTTTAATTGCACAACACTGCATTTTGCATAGGCATTTGAGTCCCTTCTGCAAAATATGGACTTTAGGTGGTGATTTGTTGGCAGAATATTTTGTGGAACCACTGTATAAAATACATGCTGTTTTTTTTTTAAAAAAAGCCTACTTTGGTGGCCAGGTGCAAAAGAGGACATATTTCTTTCAACTTTTAATAGTTGTGTAGAAGTAGGAATTTCAGCTGATGGAACTTCCATAGCAAGCAACACATGCTGAAATTTTTATGTCAGTTTTAAACTACAGCAACCTGTCCTCGCAACCCTCTCCAATATTATTTTTTACCTGACCATGTTCTCTGCAGTATCAGAAGACAGTTCCTCCTCCATGAAGTGCCATATGACTAGTGCCCTCCAAGAACAAGAAATAAACCCTATTAATTATTATTATTTATTAAATTTCTATACCACCCATCATCCAAATATCACAGGGTGGTTTACAATATAAAAACAACACAAAAACACCATAGTAACAAACAAAATCAATACCTCCCCCTCCCCGCAGAGAATCCTATGGATTTAATTTCATTTTTAAAAAAGAAAAGATCTGCCACTTTCATTTTAAAAAAATCTGGGTTGTTTGTTGAGATTTGTGATCTGCCTGGAGTGTATGAAGCTTGCTAAACAAAATAATTAATACATGCTTTAGCAATCACTTTTCCTGAACTTCGCTACCCGGAGGAGATTTTTTTAAAAAAAGAAAAAGAAAAAAAGAAGAGAAGGATACAAATCATAACCAGGGAATGAAATATATTCAGGTCTTGGAAGGCAGAGAAAGTCTGCTTATAGTAGTTTTCCTTTTAGGATTGGAAGATAAACCCCCCACTCGTTCATCATGTAGTGGAGGTGGATTATAGTGTCTGTGCTGCAAAATACCAGCAAAATATCATTGTTGCCTTCCAGTTTGTGCTTACAAAGTGAGACAGGAAGGCTGAAAAGCATTCTGAGGCAGCTGGTTCAGACACCAAATCACTCAGTGCTGCATGCCTACTTCCCGCTTACTAATATTTTATTTAGGGTACACTTGTAATCAATTTACATCAGTCACATTACCGTACTTGGATTTCGCAGGGTATTTCTGAACTGATCTCCCCTTGCCATTTTGTCAGGGAAATGGAAATGAAAACAGCAATCCTAAGGACATTTAGGGCCTCTTGGTGGTGATGCTGCCCCTGAATGTTTCCCAGTTGGCACTCACCTATGGCAGGGCCTTTTCAATGGTGGTTCCCCATATGTGGAGATGAGGTTTCTCTGTCTCTCCCATTATTAACATTCAGATTGAACATTCCTGTTCACCTAGGCATATGATGGCTGTTGACATATACTGTCTGTAGCCACCTTAAAACGATTAACTATGATGGTATGTTTTCAGATGTTCTTCATGTTTTGTTTTGTTTATTTGAAATATGCTTTTCTTCCTTTTAATTGTATTTTTCTCCTTGTTGTTTACCACACTGGGCTCCTCTGGGAGTAAAGTTCGGACAGAAATCTAATAAACAAATACAACTAATAATAATTAATTATTAATTTACTAATAAGAAAGCCCTGGTGAGCCAGCTGCCCCCCTTCCTGCTGGTTTTTATCAGCCAAGATGGACAAGGGTCCAGAGCACGGGGTTGCACTGGTCCAAGCACCTTGTCCACATCCTTGAGCCTTACCAACTGAAACTCATCCAACACAACAGGACTAGACAGTGCTCTGGACGCCCCATGAGATTCATCAGAGTCAAGATCCTGGTGGATGCAAGTGATTTTGTCCTCAAAATGATTGTGTTAAAAAGCAGTTAAAATGATTTTAAAATGTTCAAAACAGTTAGGACATTAAGATAATAATAGCAGCAACAAAAAGCACCAAGAAATATTCCACCCCAATAGTATTCAGTCCCCTTAGCTTTTGTAGCTGGAGTCAGCAAGGGCCCCACTTTCCTAGGCCATGTGGGAAAGGCCTGCAAGACAGGGAACAGGTCTTCCAGGACTCACAGCAAAGATGGTCCACAGTCTCAGCTTTTGTAGCTGCAGTCCTAAACACACTCCATCCTTTTGTAGCTGCATTCTTAACAAACTACAATTCCCATGATTCTTTGGGGGAAGCCATGGCTGATTTAAGTGCTATGACACTGTTTTAAATTGTACCCAGGGCAGATGGGGGCTCTGTTTCACTCTGAGTTGTGAGTTTTGTCATAGCCCTATATCTCTAAAAATATACCTGTGTTTTAATCAAGAACTTGGAGAATAAATTTCAACAAGGACCAAAAGCTGGATTTTAATTATATTGGTGGGAGGGGAGGGGGGAGGAACACACATACAAACAGCTGTAAACATTGCTTCATGAAGCAAATGAGTTAGCTGGCTGATGACAATGTAATTACCTTTCACTTTCTTTACAGTAATGAAGCTCTATAAAAGCTAAGAAAATGAATACTCAAAGACATCACTTTTGTTTTTGTTCTTAACTGTCCACTTAAACAAATGCATTATGCTCCAGTACATCAGCAGGCATTGTTACCCCCAAATTGTTGGTTATGTTTATCAACAATGATACCCCTGACCCAAATTTTATTTATTTTAAAATTTCTAAATTGCTTTCCTGCCACTGTACCAAACACAGTACAAATGTGCCCAAATAAGAGAAAGCAAAACAAAGGTCCTTTTTCGGTGTAACAGTAAACTATGGTTTAGTGCAGGGGTCAGCAAACTTTTTCAGCAGGGGGCCAGTCCACTGTCCCTCAGACCTTGTGGGGGGCTGGACTATAGTTTGATATATATATTTTTTTAAAAAAACGAATTCCTATGCCCCACAAATAACCCAGAGATGCATTTTAAATTAAAGGACACATTCTACTCATGTAAAAACATGCTGATTCCCAGACCGTCCGCAGGCCGGATTTAGAAGGTGATTGGGCCGCATCTGGCCCCCGGGCCTTAGTTTGGGGACCCTGGTTTAGTGTTACACAAATAAGCCTCAAACCTGCACCCCTCCTCTTTCTCCTATTGCAAAGCTGTGAAGGAGAAATTGTATGGTTCTCCATCTAAACTCATCAGAATTCCCCTTTATGTACAGACTTGGAATCAAGCTACACATTAAGTGAAATAAGAACATGACACTTCTGGTTACAGATGCTTGGCTTCTCAATTTACATTGGGACTACAACGCCCAGAGAGGGGAGATGAATGGAATATTTCCCCCCACCCCACCCCAAGGTTAAATGTGGCACTGGGGGCAGACAATGTGGTGCTGGGAAGAAATCTTTCTCAGGATTGTGTCTGGTGAAAGAAGGGTTAAAACTCCAAACACAGAGGTTTGGATGCAAATCCTTCCCACTCTGATTCCAGTGATTCCTGAATTAAAGAAAGAAAAGCTCCGTTCCCTAGCTACCTTACGTAGTCCAATTAAAATACAGTTTGACCCTCAAGGGAAATACAGTTAGTTCAGCAAGCTAAAGCAAATAATAGTTTATTATTCTGACTTGCTCACTAACCACTGTTTAAACTAGCCAGAGTTGCTCTGAGTTCAGATATTGCGTGTGAGGCCACCCCTCATTGGTGAATAAGACACAAGGACACAGATATTAGGTTAATAGTTAATGGGCAAATTTAGGCCACAACTTTATTGGTTACAGAATGTGAGTGGTATTGGCTTAGGCACAGGAATTCACCCGACTATATCTGACTCCTGCCCGCCATGCAGGGAGACCTGTAAGGGTCAACCACCAATAGGGGAGCCCATTGATGCAAATCAACTTGAGCTCACCCCAGGGTTCCCGATGGGGTCATGGCATGGCCCTAGCCCCTCCCCAGGCTTCAGACAAGATCCACACACCCAGATTCCTTTAACAGAATACCCTTAATATTGGAGGGGCAAGTGATGGCCACACCTCCCCTCCCCCAAAATAAGATCAACCAATGCCTAACCGCCAAACCTTTAAAAAGTTGTGACGATTGCTACGAGGCAGGCAAAAACCAAATGGCCAGTGCCAATTTTCCAAGTGAAAAAATTCCTACCAAGCCCTTCAACGGCGACTAGCCATTGTCCATAGCAAGGCCAGTGTCAAAAACCTGACAAAAGGGTGGGAGGGTAGGAGATCAAAGAACCAAACCAGAAGGAAGCCGGCTGGCCCATCCAGGTGGTTAAAAGGTCCCGGCCACGCCCCCGGCCAGCAGGATTGGTCGACTGTGGACCATGATGTGGCTGGGACATTGTCCCACCCCTGTGCTGAGGGGGCAGCCACGTGGGTCTGACTGCAACTCCTCTCCACCTGGAAGTGGAGCGGATTAATGGGAAATGCTGGTAAGTTTCAAAGCAGAAGGGAAGGGAATGTTTCCTGTCATTCCTTTCAGCCATGCCACAGGGGAGATCAGGAGGGGAGAGCAGGTGAACCCAAGGCTCTTTCATGCAACACTAAACTATAGTTTAGTGTTGCATCTGAACCAGCCCAATATGAAATTACAACTGATAAAGGGGTGCATGAAATCAGCGCTAATTTTGTATGAAAAGGGGTGCCAGAACTCACCATTAACACCTCCCTCATTCACTTAGAATGGCAATGGTGCCCACCTGAGAGGTGCTGGAGCTGAGTTCCTGTGAGTTCCCCCTGGGAAAAAAAGCCCTGCACGATGAAACAGACCTGAAAATATTCATTATTTTCATTAAAGGGCATGCGTGGGGAAAGTGTCTCCCTAAAGATGTTGTTTGACTCCAGCTCCCATCATCCCAAGCCAGCATGGCCAATGGTCAGAGCTGTTGGAAGTTGCATTCCAGCAGCATCTGGAGAGCCACTGGGTCATACCAGCTTTGTGGGATTCCATTCCATCATTGCATTGTATTCTGCTTGTCCTCTAGTTAATTTGATGATGATGATGATGATGATGATGATGATGATGATGATATGGAATTGTAACTCTCAAGAGCCTGCTTCACAAGTAACATGCATAAAGAGGTATTTGTAGAATTCCAGAGGATAGGGGCATGCTGCTAGCTCTATCCCTGATGTGCTACTCCTTTCATCCAGACATGATGTCCATTAGTCAAGCACAGACATCTCCCACACTGGAAGTATAGAGGTCTATACACCTTAATTGCAAAGCATTCCATTACCTGGGGAAGCTGATTTCTGTCACAATATAGGCACATAGATTGCCTCTCAAAAGTCATCACCCTTGCCAACCAGCTAAGATCTGCTTTATAAATGCTTCTCAGTGCAGGGAGGAGGTGCTGTCTTCTGAGAAGGTAGTTATTGGAAAGAAGTTCACTGCAGAGGCACTTACCACATTTTGCCCTCTCACTCACATGCAATGATTTGGGTGTCCTTTTTATGATTCTTTGAGGGAAGCCAGTTGATGTTACCAATGGAATCCACATTCTCCTAAGGTTTTGCTGCAGAAGACCTCTCAGAAAAATCCTACATGATGATCTCATATTATTCTTAGGAAATTTATTGGGGGAAATTGCAGCTACCAGCCACTAGGACAAAGACAAAGAACCTGTGAGTGTCTAGATAACACTAAACTCCAACCCTCACAAGCCCTATCCAATATGGCCAGTTATCAGGAATAATGGGAGATGCAGGCCAACATTATCCGGAATACAACAGTTTCCTCATCCCTGTGTTAGTACTATTAAGCCTGATCATAAACATATTTACTCAGTAGTAACCCTCATGACATTCAGTGTGGCTTGCTCCAAAGCTTTCAAACTGCTGAATGTACCAGAGTTGCAACTGCTGCTGTTTGAAATTATTTGATTGTCTTTCTTATTTATTCAGCTGTCCTTCTGAACTTCTTCTTCTTCTTGTTGTTGTTGTTATTGTTATTATTGTTATTGTTATTATTATTATTTGTAATGCCGTGGTATCTGCCTTGGGAGTTTCTTATTGAATGTATGTTGTTATTATTTTTCTAAATAAAATAAGTAAACGGGAGTGCATACATTTGCAGCCTTTTAAGAAAATGTAACAAGGCATAAGATAGATGCTTTGTTCCTGCTCCCTTTGTACGCACAGAGAGTAAAGTCATCAAGGAGCAGAACTTAGAGCTCTCATGGGCTCTCAGTTAGCCTCTAAGGCCAAGGCAGGGGCTATATCACCAAAGCACAATGAAACAATCCACACACATTCAAAATGAATATTGTACAGTAGTATCTTAATACTGTAGTAGCATTTATGAAAATGTCTCATTGGTGATTTAGAATTTCCTAACATATCATTTGAAGGCAGTAGCACATATTTGAACAGTCAAAATGAGAGTGTGCATCCATGTGTCTCCTGTAATTTTTGTGCAGCTGAAGACAGCTTTCAACTTAGTGGAGGGGAATAATGCATAGCTGCCAAGTTATTCCTTTTTTACAGGGATTTTCCCTTATGCTGAATAGGCTTCCTCGCGAGAAAAGGGAAAACTTGGCAGCTATGGAATAATGTGTGGCCTACAACTCCCATAATCCCTAGCTATTGGCCATGGTGGCGGGGGCAGATGAGAGTTGTAGTCCATAACCACTGGAGGGCACCACATTGGCTACCTCTGTGACAAGACAAGCCATGGCTGAGCTCAACATAGCACAGCAGCAAAACAACAGGAGAGAAGCAAAGCAGTTTGAGTCTCTTCTCCAGTACCCTGCATGTTCAAGCTAAGCCATGGCCAATCTTGGTGTAACTGTAAACAGATCTCTTTCTATTGATTACTGCAGTGTATTAGGTGAGCCGGGGCTTTTGAGAAGCTTTTGTGTGTTTTTGAGGCAACAAATGGACAAAATTCTCTACAGTGTTGTATTATGAATTCAAAAGCAAATCTTAATTAGTGGTACAAAGCGCTAGCATCAGTTATGCCCCAGTCTGTAGACAACAGTAAAAAAGAAAAAAGAAAAAGAAATAATAAAAAATCAATAGAAATACAACACTGAAAAATGCTGCAAGTGAGGGGTCAAGTACCTTTGAAGTCACATAACCAAGGCAGAATGCAGCCCCTAGCCATGTTCACCTTTTCTGCCTATCTTTGCTGAAAAGGCCCTCAATGGCACAATGAAAGGGCACTCAAATCATGCACTGAAATTAACTTTTTAAACTTTGTATGTTCCACACCATGCTGCTCTCTGAGTGTTTTAAAGATCTCTGGGGGTTAATGACTTGTAAAATAATAGCAATTCATGAGAAGTCAGAAATATATTGTCTCCCTGCTATGCTTTATGGCACAGCTTAGGTAGGGGGGAAAATAGAGCCCCAAGAGCAGTCTAGACATGCAAAAATGCTCAAACAAACAATACCTTTATTGTAACGTTAAATTAGCTTTTACAGGGAAGCTATAAATTTCAGGCTAATGCACACTAACAAGGCACAGTTTGTTGTAGGTATCCTATGCGTTTCATTCTTCCTTTAAAAGGTATTTTCAATCGGAAAGGATTCTGTTACCTGCTATTTTAGTTTAAGATTATGTCAGTACCCAGCAATTACAGGGAGATTCATTTAAAATCTTCTCCTTAGAATGTCTTTCATTTCCTTGATTACTGTTCTGCAGCAGGGCCTGGAATACAATAGGGTTTTTCAACAAGTGGGGAATTCATCAGTTGGTCACCACCAGAATTCACTGATTGGAGAAATAATAGCCCCAACAGTCTCCTTTTTCAGTGATTTAGATGGATTCATCAGGGCACAACAGGCCATGGGGTTTTGCAGACAGCTCCGCAAAGCTAAGATCTCAAGCAGGGATTAGAAACCTTCAGGTGTTATTGAACTGCAACTCCCATCATTTCTTACCATTAAGAATGTTGGTGAGGGGTGCTGAAAGTTGGAGTTCAGCAACATCTGGAGGAGTGCAGGTTCCCCACCCCTGATCTAAACTAGCATTTGGGCCCATTGGATTGAGATCAATGAGACTATTGTTTGAATAGAGAACGGTTATGTTTGCATTTAACAATAAGTCACGAACTTTGAATTAATAGAGACAAACTATGCATGAGCTTTGTGTTGGTGCACATAATGCTGATAGCTCCTACTTTGTTCCTCCATTAATCAGGAAGGTATAACAGCATTGGGTTGTTATACTCAGAGCGGACTCACTGAAATTAATGAACCTAAATTAGGGCTAATCCACACTTATCTTTCCTCCACTTTTTCCAGGCACACCCACGATTTAAAGCTCTGTGTCTGAGCACCCTGTTTTTTTCTTCAGAGCTTTCCCCACAGAAACCCATTCTGTAAAGCTCAACTGGAGAAAAACATTGCTGTGGAAAACCTGAATGGATGCTTATTCCAATTCAGCTTTAAAGAGTGAGTTTTCATGGGGAAGCTCGGGGCAAACCAACGAACAAAAACACTTGGACACAGCACAAAAGATAGATGTGGATAATCCCTTAGTCATCTCCAGCATCTTCAATGGGTCTACCTTGAGTAGGTACCCATTGCATCTAAACACAGGAATTATTTTTATAGGCAACTCCCAATTTGTGTGGGACTTGCATTCCGGGTCACTGTGTGCTTGCCTGAAAATGTGTGCAATTGAAACACCCCACCCCACATGGTGGGGGTGGGAGGGATGTGTGAGCCCAGTGCCTGACCATTCAGTCTTACACCCTTAAAGACTAGAATTATCACATGACATGATGACCCCAACACTAAATAACTCACTGCTTATTGCTATATGGTGGTTTTAAATTATATCCAACACAAATAATATGTGTCATTAGTAATGGCTAGTAAATCTACAGTCTCACAAATTTCCATATTTACCATGTTGGTCATTTAGTCGTGTCCGACTCTTTGTGACCCCATGGACCAGAGCACGCCAGGCACTCCTGTCTTCCACTGCCTCCTGCAGTTTGGTCAGACTCATGTTCGTAGCTGTGAGAACACTGTCCAACCATCTCATCCGTAATCGTGAAATTTGGTTAAGTGAATTCATAATTACATTGGTGTACTCCTACAATAGACTTCCTTTTGTAGCATGCTTTATATTTTTCACAATGAATGCTTTTAATATTCATTATGAATATTATGAGTTTCCATGGTTAGAGGCAGCAATGTTTCTTAATACCATTTGCTGGAAAATGAGGGAGGAGAGAGTTCCCTTGTGACGCTTGGGTCCTGCTTGTGTGTCTCCTACATACACCTGGTTGGCCACTCTGAGAACAGGATGCTGGACTAAATGGGCCTCTGGCCTCATCCAGCAGGGCTATTCTTATGTGCAAAATAACTGGGGACCCTATTGTACTTTTCTGCACAACTGTACTAATTTGTTTATATTTTATATTGTTACAATACCTGCAAATGAAGTAAAGAAGATTACCCCCCCCCCAAAAAAAAGCCCCATCATATAAGCATAGGAATTACAGGACACTGTATCACCTAAAGATAGGAGTGATCTGAATGTTTCTTTTTTGATGAAATGAATTCCATTCCACACAACTTTCATGCATCATTTCCCATCTGTTTAATATCCTTTTCAAATGTACTTTCACATGGTACAGTCTGAGGTCATCACAGCCTGGCTATCCACTGAATGCTAAAAATATATTGTCCAGATCATAATGGCTTCAGTGTATTCTGTACCATCTTAGAATTGGAAAGGACCCCTGAGGGTCAACTAGTCCATCACCCTGCAATGCAGGAATCCTGCCCACAGCTCTCCCTGTATTAGGCAGATGCCTACTTTCATGTGGCAGTGAGACACAGTGCCTTGGAAAGTGATAAGCTCTCCCATGTCTAAGCAGAAGCTTAAATGTTGAGGGTGCAGGTTTACTGAACTGACCAAGGTGTTGGACTGGATGGCATCCAAGATCCTTACAATATGTAGGGTTCTTCGGGAGAATGTGGTAAATCTCAAAGTTTCCCATTATCTACAGGCAATTACATTCGTAAACCCTCCTTTGGTTCAGCAATACCAATGAAAGAGTCAAATTATCTTCCAGCAGACATTTGGTAATATCTTAGAAGTGCAGAATAGGTTGACCTTATTATTAGGCAGTTTTTGAAGGTCACAAATATACAGCCCCCACCAGCTTTTTGAGCAATTGAAGACATTATGCCATGGTCATCGTTGTCTAGTAAATAATAGGACCAGTGTGGCTTCCAGATGCCTTTTGCGTTGTCATGAGATGTTTATGCCCCTTTCTTGACAGTTGTAGCTGGTCGAGGATAATATAACACTGTACCTTGGGGCTAAGCTCATTAAGTTGCATTATGTAGTCTTATAAAAGATCTTGCAGCTCTGCAGTACCTGGGGAACTCCCCAGATGAAAAATAGATTTTGTGCCCTAAAACAAAAGGATTACACTGATATTATTCCACCTGAAGTGAGAACTGTCCCTATTTTCTCCATGTCTGGCTCAATTTTGGCATAAGATCCATGTGGGGAAAAGCTATTCAAAAGCTATAGAAGGCAGTAAGGTAAGGTGGGCAGAGGAATGGGCCAATCTGTGAACTTCTGTTTCTCTCAGTTTCTCATTTTCCCAATCTTTGGTTCTCCCTATTTCCACCTCCAGTTTGTAGATTTTAAAGTCCTCATTAAAATTCATCAGCATTTTATCACGAATTTATCTGTATATGCAGTTTTGCCTGAAACGCAAGCAATTTGGCGAAGCAGTTTTGTCCACACACCCTTAAAGAAGATGCAAGAAACCGTAGCTGTGGTGAAGAAGATTGTTCCAATATAACATACAGGATTTGCAAACTACCAAATAAACATAAACATTAGACAAATCAAAATATAGCTTGGGCAGGGAAGTTTCCCACTCCTGGACATGTTTGCAGGCTCCACTTGTGGTCCTGCAGCAATGGGCTGGAAGGAATTGTTTGTCTTTGCTATGACAACCTTGAGTATATATGAACCTGACAAGTGCACCATGGCATCAACAGGTCAGCATTCATCCCAGTGCACCTCCAAGCCTAAAGGGCACCCCCATTGACAAATGGCCAAGGTGGCATAGAGAGACAAATAGGGCCTTAACCCAATAATGCCTCGAGTATTTACCCCAATAAATTTTCTTTTCTTTCCTGCTCAGACTGAAAGCCTATTAAACCAATAAAAACACCACTCCAAGAACAGGACTCTCAGCAGTATGGAGTAGGCAAGAAAAACAGGAGCCCATGACTAAGCAGGAGCACCCCAAAAATTCCTACTTGGCCCCCAAACAAGCAGCCAGCAAAGCCCAAACTACATATAGAGGAAGGGCACTAAAAAGAGAATGGTGCAGTGTTTGGGGTGGATCCAGCTTATAAAACCTGGCTTCTTCCCCTTCCTCATTGGCCTAATGACCTACTTAGCCCTTTCCTAACTCCACTCCAGAGCATTTGAGTCTTCTTCCAAGGGGAGTTGGGAATGTGGCAAATTCACCTCCAGTTGATGATGGGAGTGGCATTCTATAGTTGAATGATTTTTTTTGTACCCATTATGTGACTGGAAGTGGGAGCAGGTGGTGCTGTGGTCTAAACCACTGAGCCTCTTGGGCTTGCTGATTGGAAGTACAGCAGTTCGAATTCATGTGACAGGGTGAGCTCCTGTTACTCTCTCCCAGCTCTTGCCAACCTAACAGTTTGAAAGCACACCAGTGCAAGTAGATAAATAGCTGCGTTGGGAAGGTAAATGGTGTTTTTGTGTGCTCTGGCACTCATCACAGTCCTCTGTGCACCTGTAGCAGTTTAGTCCTGCTGGCCACATGACTTGGAAAGCTGTCCTGCAGCAATGGGCTGGAAGGAATTGGCCACATGACTTGGAAAGCTGTCTGCAGACAGATGACGGCTCCTTTGGCATGAAGTGAGATGAGCGCCGCAATACATAGCCAAGTTTGATTGGACATAACTGCCCAGGGGTCCTTTACCTTTACCATACATGACTGGAGAACTACATGGAAAATATATATCCACTTTTTCCGCCCCATACAAAATATACATCTTTATTGCATCCCCCCCCCTTACATTCTTTTCCTCTAAACTATAAAACAAAATAGTTGTGTTGTGACCTTAGTTTTTGGGGTAATTATTACTGTCCATTGATCATTTTTCTTGCCGTTTTCTGAACTGTTTCCAGCTTTACACTATCCTTTTTTGAGGTGTGACAATCAGAACTGAACACAGTATTCCACATGCTGTTGCACTATAGATTTGCATAACCCCATTGTCTTATTGGCAGTTTTATTTTCAAGCCCTTTCCTAATGATTCTTAACACGGAATTCACTTTTTTAAAAAACAGCTGCCAGAGACTGAGTTGGCATCTTCAGCATGCTCTCCACCATGATTCCAAGATATCTTTCCTGGTCAGTCACTGCCTTTCAGACTTCATGAATTTAAATGTTAAATTAGGTACGTTTGCCTCAGTTTGTATCATTTTAAGCTTGCTTACACTGAATTGCATTTGCCATTTTAATTCCTATTCACTCTGATCGGATAGACCTATTTGAAGCTCCTTCCAATCCCTTTCTGAGCCATTACTACTGTGAACCATTTTGTGTCATCAGCCAACTTGGTCATCCCACTGTTCACCCGTAACCCTAGGTCACTCGTGAACAAGTTAAAAGTACAGGTCCAGTTCTCATCCTTTGGGGCCACACTTCTTACATCTCTCTATTGTGAGAACTGTCCATTTATTCCTACTCTCAGCCTCCTGTTCTTTAACCAGTAACTATACATAACAGGACCTGTTCTCTTATCCCATGACTGCTAAGCTTAATCGGGAGTCTTTGTGAAGGACTTCATCAAAAGCTTTTTGAAAGACTATGTAGAAAATGTCTGCTGGATCATCCCTATCAATAGACTTATCGACACTCTCAATGCACTCTAAGAGGTTATGGAGACAGGACATGCCCTTAAGGGAGTCATGCTGGTTTTGCTTCTGGAAGTTCTTTCGTATACTTGATAGTTCTATGTTCAAAAACATTTTCAACCATTGTTCCAAGCTAACCATCCTGTTCCTTCCCAGGTACCTTTAATTTTTATCTGTCTATCTATCTATCTATCTATCTATCTATCTATCTATCATCTATCTATCTATCTATCATCTATCTATCTATCTATCTATCTATCTATCTATCTATCTATCTATCATTGGCCGCTTTCAAGTTCTTAGGCATAGAAGCTGATCTTAGGGGCAATATCTGATATGAATTCTTTGAGAACTATTGTGTGGATCCCACATGGACTCAGTGTTTTCTTAGCTTTTAATCTGTAAAGGAGCCAATAACTTTCTCTTTTCACTCACTTCCTCCAACTCTCCTCCTGAGAAAGTTATGGAACAGGGATCTGCCTTACACCATCCACAGTTAATACAGACGCAAATAATTAACTTGTCTTCTCTTCATCTTTTCCCTCCTTTAGCACCCTTTTTGCTCCCTTGTCACCCAAAGGTCCAACTGCTTCCCTGGTGAGTTTCCTGCTTCTAAAGTTTCAAATAATAATAATAATTTGTTGTTGTTGTTGCTGGTCTTTTACTCAGGGTAGGCTATTAAAATCAATAGCTCTAACTTAATAATATTCATTCACTTTAATGCATTTGCTCAGCCTCTGAGTAGGCCTTGCATTGAATTCTACCCAATTGCTTATTTGACTCTGCTCATAAACCACAGTGGCATTCTCAGCCTTTGTGGTAGAAGTTTCTGCAAAAAATAAATAAATAAATTCTCAGAGAGATTCAGCTCCTGCCACACAATGCCTTTGCAGTGCCCTCCTTGTGATTTGACTGGATGCTTTAAATAAATAAATAAATAAATAGGTTGATGGTGGTACTTACTCTCTCGTTGCACAGCTGCTTAACTCACTGGAGTTACACAACTCTTTGTCCGCTAGGTCTCTGTTAAAGAATGGGGAGATAAAATGAGGGGGTTTGTCACAGCTTCTAGATTGACTCGTTATATTCGTTTTAAAGTAAGAAACAACAATAACAAAAGAGAGTGACATGACAAATTTGTAACATACTGGAGCCCCTTTATTGAATCTATCAAGAAAAATGGGCGGATATCAGATATAAATCATGGCTTTGCAATGTTGTGAATATTTCCAACTTCAAGGCTTTCTTCAGTGTTACATATAATATTTTGTTCGCTGCTTTTCCAATCAGTTTGAAAACCATACCTTATTTTTCATTATGTTTAATGAAAGTGGCCTTAATAATGCTTGAGTTTGTTTGTAAACTTGGTTTCAAGATTGGTAGATTTCTGCTTTATCTTTTGCCTTTGCTGATGTTCATATTTTGCTGATGTTCATATTGATTTTATCTTTGTTGATGCTTGATTCCCTTTTCTAGTCAAAAAAGAACTTCCTGAAGGTATAATCTGTTTGACAGTGTAATAGACTGCCAAGTAAGTAGGGATGGATGAATCTGTCAATTTCAGTTTCACTCAGGTTCTAATCTTGAATTCAGTCCTTTACATTTATGCACCGGCTTGTGATTTTCTTTTTTAAAGGCCTCATGAAAATTCATTAACAATTTAGTGTGTATTTCAACTAATATATACATATTTTTGATGCGGTTTTATCTAATGTGAATGTCTTTGCAAAACAATTTTCTCTAGTGCACCTTTTATGCTTCCTCCCTGGTATATGCAGTGGCAGAGCAGGGGCATGGCATGCATCCTAGGGTTGTGGCGCCCAGAGCGAGGGGGCAGCCACTATGACACCCCACCGGGATCGTGCCGCCAGGAGCGGTGCGCTCCCATTGCACCCCTGTTCCTCCGCCAATGCGTATATGCATTTACTTTACCCCAGTATAAGCATTTCCCCCCACTTTTTCCCCACTGGATAACTGCCTTACAAAATTTGGATAGGTGAACATTTCAAAGAATCTCTGCATTTTGGTTCTGGTATTGCTTTGGAAAGTGTGCATTAGTTGGTTCACCTTCAAGTGCAAACTGAATAAAAAGATTTCTGCCATTGATACTAGTAAGGTACTAGTGGAGCTATCTTTGAAGGTGACCCGGAAACTACAACTAATCCAGAATGCGGCAGCTAGACTGGTGACTGGGAGCAGCCGCCGAGACCACATAACACCGGTCTGGAAAGACCTGCATTGGCTCTCAGTACGTTTCCGAGCACAATTCAAAGTGTTGGTGCTGACCTTTAAAGCCCTAAACAGCCTCAGTCCAGTATACCTGAATGAGCATCTCCACATCCATCACTCTGCCCGGACACAGAGGTCCAGTGCCAAGGGCCTTCTGGCGGTTCCCTCACTGTGAGAAGCCAAGTTACAAGGAACCAGGCAGAGGGCCTTCTCGGTAGTGACGCCCGCCCTGTGGAACACCCTCCTACCAGATGTCAAAAAGAAAAATAACTACCAGACTTTTAGAGGACATTTGAAGGCAGCCCTGTTAAGGGAAGCTTTTAATTTTTAAGAAATTAGTATATTCTAATATTTCTGTTGGAAGCCGCCCAGAGTGGCTGGGGAAACCCAGCGAGATGGGTGGGGTCTAAATATATTATTATTATTATTATTATTATTATTATTATTATTATTATTGGATTCTGTATTTGGAGTTCATTTTTTAAATGGCCACCTATCAGGGAAGATTTCCTGTATTGGCAAGGGTTTGGGCTAGACGACCTTTGAAGTGCCTTCTAACTCTATTTTTCTATGGCATCCCAGTCATTCTGTTGTGGTATTTCCCAGCACAAAGTAGGAGAACCACTGCTCTACTGCTCTTCTTTGCTTTTGTTTGAAATCATGGTGCAGAGGATGCTATTCATAGATGGTAGCAATTTTTCAAAGAATTCTCCAGTTGGAACACAAGCAAAATGACAGGTTGAAGATACACTTATTGCATCCTGTTTTGCTAAACCTTCCAGCCCTGTGCTTAACTAAGGTCCTGGCAGCATCGCGGCCTTTACTAGTCTTCTTCTCTCCTGAGGCAGAAGAAATCAAAAAGGTGTGAACAGGATGTTCAGTCTTCTTTCCCAGTCATTCTACCTGCCACAACATCACCAGCTGCTCATAGAATCCCTGTGGTGAATTTGTATTATGACTTGAGGTGTTTGGTTTTTCTTTCTTTCTTCCTTTCCCCACTAGATATGTAGAACGAATAAAGTGGCTCTGCCCTCCTTTGTGATGGAAGCAAGGTACAAGTGATTTTCTTGACAAGCACAATGGTGTTTGGTAAAGCCAGGAAGTCATCCATACCATCTCAGCCAAGTAGAGTAATCTTAGCTGCTTTGTTGAAATGCAGTGGAGAGGAAGCGAGGAGGGGGAAGCTGACTCTCCAGCCGATGAATGTGCCCAGAATCTCTGATTACTTTGATGCAGCATCCTAATGAGACACTGATTTGAAGAAGCCCATTGACAAAAGGTTGCTGAAGTGTTCCCATTTCTCTGAAGCAAAAGGCAGCTGTTTAGAATGGTGGGATTTTGCTTTCTTATGCACACTCATTTGGGAGGGCAAGTGTACATTCGTAGGAAGAGAATATGACTAAGTCACTCGACAGAAATGCAGGTAATCATCAATTGTGCCAAGGAAATGGAAGGAGTCTGTTCTTCATCTCTGATAAAATGCAAACTTGAGGCTAGCCAGTGAATTGGTGGGCAGTAGGTTCTGGAAGTTCAAAAGAAACCCAGTCTCAAATAATAAAAGGTGCATTCTGACACCCACCCACCCAGTTTGGTGGGTAGATTTGGATTAGGAGAGATGTCCTCTCCACTAGCACAGAGCTGCCTGTTCTACCTGCAGAAGATACAGATTGGAGTAAGTCCAAGCAGGAAGCCACAACACAGTGTGAGAAGGGAGGAAGAAGAGAGAGGGTTTGTTGGTCCATGATCCATTGGATGCCTTGCTTGCCCCGCTGCCATTATGTGATGGTTGCTTGGTACCTGCAAGTAGGTACCAGGCTGATGCAGCGGTTTGTTTCCGCCTCAGCTGGCATACATAGCAGGGCTGTGGATGAGGTGGTCTCCCTGCTGCTTCTTTAAACATCGTCAGGCAGTTTGGAATGTACCCTAAGTTATGAATGTGACTGCAAGAAGACTGGTGATGCCAAGGTGTTTGTTAAAATGGATGATACATATACAAGGTGTGAGGGACAGGGGATATCGCGAAGTCCCTCCCCTCCTGAGTTCAAGCCCATCCCCGAGCACAGGGGAAAGCAGAGAGAGTTCCGATTCCAGTGGGGAAGCAGGAAGTCGTGTCCGAGGCTCAGGCAAGGTAGCGGAGCCAGGGTCTCAGGTGGAACAGGAAGGGGCAAATAAGGGGGGGAGACCCATCCCCCCAATTCCGGAATTGCGCAGAAAGAGGAGAGGAAAGAGGATGGGTCTACCGAGGCTTTTGTGTTGGAGAAAGACGCGCCAAAAGCCATTAGGAGGTTCTGAACCCGACTGAACACATAGCTCCGTGTATATAGCAATGACTTCAGCACTGTAAATACGCAGCACCAATAAAAGAATAAAATGCAGAGCTGTGTAGAGTCGTTACTCTGAAGTAGCCCGCTCCGGCCACTGTGACAGCAACCTCCGAATCTTTTTTCGGGCTACTTTGGAGTTGCCGGGATGAGTGCGTCAGAGGCGGAGAAATGGCGGCAGATCGCGGAGAAAGCCCAACAGGACCTGCAGCAACTGGCGCTGCAGGCACAGGGGGAATTAAAGGCAGCTAAAGAAGAAACCAAGAAGGTCCAGGAGGACCGGCTACAACTTGCGGAACAGGTGAGAGCGCTTCAGGAAAAAGAGCAGCAATTAAGGGCGGTGGCGGTAGAGCTCCAAAACAAGCTGGATGCCGAGAAAAACAAGGCGGGAGGGGCCCCCCAACTCCAAGTGCTGCCAGGAAGGAGAGCGGGGACCCTAGTAAGCAAGTTCAATGGAGACCCGAGGGAATATCATGGCTTTGAGACTGAGATCGTGTATGCTCTTGAGCTGCACCATGATGAGTTCCCTGATGATGAGCACAGGGTAGCGTTTATTGTGGAACACCTTACAGGGGCAGCCAGGGAGTGGCTAAGACCGTTAATCGCGACAAAAAATCCTTGCATGAAGAATGTCAAACTATTTCTAGAGGCTTTAAAAACTATGTATGCGTCCGATAGTCATATGGACCAGACCAAGGAGGAACTGCATAATTTAAGGCAAAGAACAATGACAGTTCGCGAATATTGGGCGAGATTCACCATGCTAGTGCACAGACTGGGGTGGGAACTGCACTCGCCTCCAATGGAAGCGGCGTTCTACCTGGGGTTGAATGAGGATGTGAAAGATGAGCTCTCGAGAGGTCCAAAGCCCAGTAATATGGATCAGCTGAGCAAAGCGGCTCTGGCGGTGGTGGTGAGACAGGAATCTCGGTGGAACGACAAGCAAGCAACGCGCACAAAGCGGGCTTGGTTCCCACGGTCGCAGGAGAAGCCACTCCCCCAACAACCCTTCCAAGCCACGCCTGGGACCAGCCAGGACCAGGAACCCATGCAAATTGATAGCGCGCGCGCGCGGGCTTTTCAAACCCCAGCGGCGACAAGACGCAAGGAGGGAAGGGGCGGGAATTGCTTTCTCTGCAACTCCCCCCAGCATCTCGTCAGAGACTGCCCACATCGCAGAGAGTGGCAAGGAAGGGCGGGAACGGTTGTGCCCTCCCCCACTGACGCAGCACCACAGCAGGGAAACGGGAAAGCCTGGTTGCAGGAGACAAGGGGCAGCAGCCAGGCGCAGTCAGCAGACAACAGCCCCAGCCCGCCCACCCGCACAGCGCGGAGCAGAGCCAGCCCACCCCTCCCAGAGCAGGAGTGGTTCTAGAAGTGACGTTAACGCTCCCAAATGGCTATCCCCTGACAGTCCTCGCCTTAATTGACAGTAGTGCATCTGCCAACTTCTTCTCGAGAAACTTTGCAGAAGAGCACCAAATACAGCTTCTGCAGCTGGACTTTCCCTTGCATGTAGCCACCATTGACGGCAGGGAGCTGCTGGGAGGGGCCATCACTCATCAAACCCCCCCCCATGAGAATGACGGTGGGAAGGCACTCTGAGACACTGGCATTCAACGTCACCACCATCTCAGACCCCCCATCGTCTTGGGCATGAGCTGGCTGGCGCGCCACGACCCCTCCATCAGTTGGCACCAGAGATGCATCACGTTTGGGTCGGACTTTTGTCTGGAACATTGCATGCAGCACCAACCAGGGGAGGGGCCTCCAATAGCCACGGTGGCCACCATGCACGTCAAAGGGGGTGAGGCGATACCCAAACCATACTGGGACCTGCAGGAGGTCTTCAGCGAAGCGGAGTCCGACCACCTGCCCCCACACAGGTCTTTTGACTGCCAGATCAACCTGGTGCCAGGGGCAACGATACCCCCAGCCAAGCTGTACGCCATGTCAGATCAGGAGCTGGAGGATCTGCGTGCGTTTATAGACAAGAACCTCAAACGGGGGTTCATCAGAGAAAGCAAGGCAGCAGGGGGCAGCCCGGTCTTCTGGGTGGAAAGAAAGACACGCAACAGCGCCGTCTTGTGGTGGATTTTAGACGACTGAATTCAGTGACAGAGCCAGTGGCTTTCCCCATGCCCAGAGTGGACGATCTCCTGACAGCGGCACGCAGGGGCAAGATTTTCACCAAGCTAGACCTGAGGGGGGCGTACAACTTAATCAGGATCCGGGAAGGCGATGAGTGGAAAACCACGATGTTCACGCCCCTGGGCTCTTTTGAATATCTGGTGATGCCCTTCGGGTTGCAAGGGGGCTCAGCATGCTTCCAGGCCTTCATGCACCACGTCCTGGGGTCCCTCCTCTTCAAGAACTGCTTGGTCTTCCTGGATGACATCCTTATCTATTCCAACGACCCAGTGCAACATGTGAAGGATGTCAGGGAGGTGTTGCAGCGCCTGAAGGAGAACCACCTGTATGTGAAGCTGGAGAAGTGCAAGTTTCACACCAGGGAAGTAGACTTCCTGGGCTACAAACTGTCAGACAAGGGGCTGGCGATGGACAAGGACAAGGTACAAGCCATCCTGGACTGGCACAGCCCCAGGAGGCGCAAAGATGCCCAACGCCTCCTAGGCTTCGCCAACTTCTACAGGAAATTCATCAAGAACTTCTCACGGGTTACGGCTCCCATCACGGACTGCCTGAGAGGCAAGCAGAAGTTCAGGTGGACACAGGAGGCGCAAGCAGCGTTCGAAAGCCTCAAGAGGGTGTTCGCTTCGGACCAAAACCTGTTCCACGTGGTGCAGGATGCGCCCCTACGCGTTGAGACCGATGCTTCAGACAGGGCTTTGGGAGCGATCCTGTTGCAACTGGACGCCAACAGAGAGTGGAGACCTTGTGCCTTCTTCTCCAGGAAGCTGACCCAGCCAGAACGCAACTACACGGTGTTTGATAGGGAACTTCTTGCGATCCACGCTGCTTTCCAGCACTGGCGACACTTCCTGGTGGGCGCCAAGCACCCCATCCAGGTGTGCACAGACCACAAGAACCTGGAGTTCTGGAGAACAGCCAGGGTGCTCAACCAGAGGCAGATACGGTGGGCAGAGTTCTTCTCGAACTTCAACTTCTCCATCCACTACATACCGGGGGAGCAGAACGTCAGGGCAGATGCCCTCTCCCGCAAACCAGAGTACATGGAGCAGGAGTTGCCACCAGCACCCAGGCACATTTTCCCCCCATCAGCATGGTCCTGCGGAGCAGCAGTGGTGAGCGAGGCAGAACTCACAGCACTGACGGCAGCAGATGAGTTTGCCACCCGCATCTTCAGAGAACTGAGAGGGGGGGGTGCAGGCAAAAGACTTTGCAGAACGCAGGGGGCTGCTTTTCCACAAGGGGGCACTATACCTGCCCACCACCCAGCTTAGACGTAAGATCCTCAAGCAGATGCACGACAACCCGACGGCGGGTCATTTTGGAAGGGACAAAACCGCTCACCTAGTCATGAGACACTTCTGGTGGCCAGGGGTGTGGGAAGATGTTAGAGACTATGTACGGGGCTGTGACACCTGCCAGCGGGCAAAGGTAGTCAGAGCAGCGCCAGCAGGATTGCTGGAGCCCTTAGCCACACCTCACAGGCCGTGGGAAGTGGTGTCCATGGACTTCATCACGGACCTGCCTGCATCCAGGGGCAAGACCGCAGTGTTGGTGGTGGTGGACCTTATGTCCAAAATGTGCCACTTTATACCGTGTGCCAGGGCGGTCTCTGCAGAAGAGACAGCCAAACTGTTTGTTGACCACGTCTTCAGACTGCATGGATTACCTTTAAGGGTTATTTCGGATCGTGGCCGCCAATTTGTTTCCAGGTTCTGGAGGCGGCTCATGAACCTCCTGCAGGTGGAGGTCAGCTTATCGACGGCTAGACACCCGCAGACTAACGGACAGGCGGAGAGGGTCAACGCCATTCTGCAGCAGTACCTGAGATGCTACGTCAGCCAGAGGCAAACGGACTGGGTAGATCGCCTGCCACTGGCGGAATTTGCCTACAATAATGCAGTGCACGTCTCCACAGGGGTGTCGCCCTTTAAGGCCAATTATGGGCGCGACCTCAGATCTTTCCCGGAGAGGGAGGGGGAGGAGGAGGAGGAGGGCCCACGGGCAGAGGATTGGGCAGAGGAACTAGAGACGGTGCACCAACAGCTCAGAGAGCACTTGGAGAGGGCCAAGGAAGCGTACAAGAAGGGGGCAGATCGCCACAGGCGACAAGGGGAGGTCATCAGGGTGGGGGACAAGGTTTGGTTGTCCTCGGAGGGCCTTCCCATTAGAGGGAGGTGCAAAAAGCTGGCGCCCAGACGGCTGGGCCCCTTCACGGTCACGCAACAGGTCAATCCGGTGGCCTTCAGATTGGCACTACCAGAGGACATGAGGGTGCATCCAGTGTTTCATAGATCGCTGCTGTCGCCGTACAGGGCAAGCAGCAGGCTCCGAGACAGCGACCAAACCCCCGAGGGAGGGGGGGAGAGGGAAGGCAGGGAGCAACTCAATGAGGCCACGGCCATCCTGGATTCACGGAGAGGGGTGGGGGGCCTGGAGTACCTCATGGCATGGGAGGACGCCCCGCCATCCCAAAATGAGTGGGTCCCAGCCTCTCAGATACAGGAGGAATTCTTGGTGGAAGAATTTCACGCCCTCTTTCCCCACAGACCCAAGCCCTGGCACATGGGAAGGGAGGGGGAGGGGGAGAGGGAGGAAGTACTGGAGAGCAGTTCACCATGGGGATGGGAAGCGGAGTTTGAGGAACCAGAGGAAGAAGTATGGGCGTCGCCGAGATCCACTCAGTCAGAGGAAGAAGCAGACTGGCAGCACATTTTTACCCCCACCAGCTCTGACGCCACGGACTTTTTGGGATTCCAGTCCTCCCAGGCGGAAGGGGGGGGCTCGCAAGACTGGGGGGAGGTGTTCACACCAACGGGCTCGGAAAGTACTGAGTTCTTAGGCTTCCAGTCGTCACCGACACCCGGGGGGGACCTGGGGAGGGGAGAAGGGGAGCTTGGAAGGGGGGTGGATGTGAGGGACAGGGGATATCGCGAAGTCCCTCCCCTCCTGAGTTCAAGCCCATCCCCGAGCACAGGGGAAAGCAGAGAGAGTTCCGATTCCAGTGGGGAAGCAGGAAGTCGTGTCCGAGGCTCAGGCAAGGTAGCGGAGCCAGGGTCTCAGATGGAACAGGAAGGGGCAAATAAGGGGGGGAGACCCATCCCCCCAACTCCGGAATTGCGCAGAAAGAGGAGAGGAAAGAGGATGGGTCTACCGAGGCTTTTGTGTTGGAGAAAGACGCGCCAAAAGCCATTAGGAGGTTCTGAACCCGACTGAACACATAGCTCCGTGTATATAGCAATGACTTCAGCACTGTAAATACGCAGCACCAATAAAAGAATAAAATGCAGAGCTGTGTAGAGTCGTTACTCTGAAGTAGCCCGCTCCGGCCACTGTGACAGCAGGCATCCATGGCATCAAAATATAGCCTCCATGTACAAAGTCCCATGAATATCAAGTGCTAGGAGGATAAGCAATCAAGGATAAATGGCTACCACCCTCATGTCCTGCTTGCATCGGTGGTTGGTCCTCTGTCCGAGACCAGTTCTGAAGTACAGGAGAATAATTGCAAACATCAAATTCAGCCCTTCAGAACATTCCACAGCCATACCCATAATTCCTAGTTCATTAGGATGAGAGTGAGTGTAGGCCTATGCCTAATTTCTTGATAGTAAGCATGGTTTTTACTGCTTACTGTATAGGTCCAACTTGCAAAACACACTGAGCTTTAACAAATGATGTCCAATCAGCTGAAATCCAATGTTTAGTGTTTAATTAAAAGAAAGCTGATCACCAAAGAATTGATACTTTTGCATTATGGTGCTGGAGGAGACTCTTGAGAGTCCCATGGACTGCAAGAAGATCAAACCTATCCATTCTGAAGGAAATCAGCCCTGAGTGCTCACTGGAAGGACAGATTGTGAAGCTGAGGCTCCAATACTTTGGCCACCTCATGAGAAGAGAAGACTCCCTGGAAAAGACCCTGATGTTGGGAAAGATTGAGAGCACAACAGAGGGAGAAGGGGACGACAGAAGACGAGATGGTTGGACATTGTTCTCGAAGCTACGAACATGAGTTTGACCAAACTGTGGGAGGCAGTGGAAGACAGGAGTGCCTGGCGTGCTCTGGTCCATGGGGTCACGAAGAGTTGGACATGACTAAACGACTAGAAGGGAAAAAAATGTAAACAATCTTGCAAAGAAGGGCTACCATTTAAACTGCAAGCATGAATTCAAATTTCTCAGAGCTGCAATTCCCCATTTATACCCCAGTGGAGGATAGACCATTAGGACAAATGGGGCACTGCCCCACCACCCTCAGTCTGACCTCAGCCACCTACACTTCACTGTCTTCTTACTTGTTGGTGGCACTATCAGCTTCCTCATCTTTTGGCTCAGTGTGTCCCACAGCAGTTAGGAGGATGTGAACAAAGCTAGAATAAGCTGATTCTGCCTGTTACAGGCTGTGGTTACACAGCCTATTGTTGGTCTGCTTGTCTTCTGCCCGGCTGGTTCGAATGGCCATGGGCCACTTCTGCTCTCTATTACATCACTGCCTGAGACTGGGAGTACCAGTCAGAATAGACAACACGAGGTTAGATGGACTAATAGTCAGAACTAGCGCAGCACACATTTCCTTCTGGGGACAGAGAGCAATTTTTATTTGATGCAGGTGGAAAATTCATAGAATTTTCAAGGCAATATCATTTTTGAAACGGAGAGTCGTTTGCTCATCACCTTGGTTAAATCCCTGAGGTCACTACTATCAAGAACATGTCGTGACTTTCCGTTCTGAGAAACCTGAACTTAAAATTCCTTCAAGAAAGCACTTACATATGATTCATGGATTAAATAGTTTAACTCAGGTGAAGAAGAAGAAGAAGGAGAAGAAGCCCGAGTTTAAATGGGAAAAATGTTGATGCTGAATGAGCACAAATTGTGAATTATTTCCCACATTTTTCTACAATGCATGAGGAAGTATAGATTGGGAAAGAATCAGACTTCCTTGTTATTGTTGAGAAAGTTGGCCTTTTAATGTGCATGCACTGTAAAAAGAAAAAGGGGGGGGGGAGATGATATTTTATATGCACTTTGCAGTTTAAAGCAGGGGTGGGGAGCCTCTGGTTTGCCAAATGCAGTCCTCTAACCCTCTCTCTCTGGCCCTTGTGGCTATCCCCAGCCTCCTCCTCCTCCTCCTCCTCCTCCTCCTCCTCCTCCTCCTCCTCCTCCTCCTCAACCCCCTCTCCCCTGGTCACAACCCTCAAAAGCTCTGTTTTGCACTGTCTGTGAATGGTTTTTTTTTTTAACTGGTTGGAATTTCATTGAACTCTGACACTGCCTGCTAGTTGTCTGAATGCAGAATACAAAGGGTTGTAAGTGTGTGTAAAAGTAGCCTGCCGCAACGGTAAAACTTGCATTTGTTGCTCTGCCCACTTTTGCTTCCAGCCCCACCAGCTATTGGCTTGTAGCTCCCAGAAAGGTGCTCAGGAGGGAATATGGTATTTGGGCTGAAAAAGCTAATACCTTTTTTTTCACTTTGTTATACTTTGTCACTTATATTCCATTTTCATGCATTGGCTTAGTGACAGAACGAGTTCATAGCAAGGCAACAGAACTTTCGTTTCCCCCTCTAGTTTGCAGTTTATTGACCTTCTTGGCCATTATGGTTTACCAACTCGAGGTTCAGTCATGAAATTAATGTGTGAGAAAATCTATTTTGTCAACTAAACATAGTCTTTTTTGTTGTTGATAAAATTGATTGAATTTGTTCATTGGGTGATTCTTTTTACCCCATCCCCCACAAATAGTCCCCTTTTAATATTTCAAGGAAACGCTTGCAGACACCAACCCACAAAACGTTTAAGTGGTGTAGAAAATATCACCCTCGAGATGCCATGAATCAACTTGCTGTTAATTTTTGTTTGGCTTCCTGCTTAAATCTAGCCTGGCGTTTTCCCCTTTGTCTTCAGGTGCAAGACATTATCCCGCAATGGCCATGTTCCTCTTTCCCCCCAAAATGTTTTAGTAATGTGCTGACAAGAAAGCAAACAAACATTTGTCGTTGAAGATTTAAGGCTATCTTTACATAACCAGACATTTGGCGTAGAAAAAGGTCCTGAATCCGAGGAACCCCTGGCTATGCCATTATCCTGCCTCTGGTGTTCACTGAGAGTGCTGAAGCTAAATTGCCTGGAGATTTAGTTCGCAGGGTGGGGTGGGGACATGATAGAAATTCAGTGGAGGCAGTTCCAGTAAGAACTTCTACCTCAGTTGCCCCCACCTGCCTGCTTTCTTACTTACAAGGAAGGACTGTAGTTCATTGGTAGAGCACCTGCTTTGCATGCAGAAGGTCCCAGGTTCAATTTGTGGCATGTCCAGGTAGAGCTGGGAGAGACCCATGCCTGAAACTGTTATGAGCCACTGCCAGTCAATGTAGACAGTACTGAGCTAGATGAACCACAGCTCTGATTAAGATATGCAGCAGATTCCTATGTTTCTAATTATATAGCCAATTTAGCGGGTGGCACTGGCTGTCAGCTTCTTCCTCCACTTAGTATCAGTGCTGCCTCTGCAGAACTCATTATGGAAGAGGATGGAGGTGAAATTAGAATTAGTTGGCTGTGCCTGTCATAGGCTCTAGCAACCCTTTGCCTCTGTGCTTTACACTCAACCAAACAAGGGGCACCAGACACCATGGTAACAGTTTATGCATAGTGTCAAGAGAGGGGAAAAGAAAGGAGGTGGAAGTGGGCTGGCTGAGGGCAGAGTGAGGTTGGTGGGGCAGTGCCCCATTCGCCATAATGGAGCAGCCACCGCAGCAATTTGGGCTTTCTTTGTGGTGGCACCCACCTTGTGGAATGGCCACTCCCTAAATATATGGCAGGTGCCAACGGTACTAATGTTTTTTCATGCTAGTAAAAACAAGCCTGTTCCCGGGTCTTGGATACATCATACTAGTTTGTATTGATCCTTAAGGGATGACAGATTTTTATGTATATACACAAGAGTGGGGTTTAATGTGTTTTAGTCCATTGTCTTGAGCTATGATGCTTTACAGTGCCTTGGCAATTTCTGGTTTAAAGGTGGCACATAAATGATTTTAATAAACAGACGAACAGCAAATCATACTCCACAGGTAGAATGCCACAGCGTACAACAGAATAGAGTGCTGCTTTTTGAGCCCATAAAGGCTATGTTCTCCCTCCACTATTGGAGACGGTATGCCTCTGAATGCAATTTGTTGGGAACGGCAAGTTTGGAAAGTACTGATGTTGTGCTTTGGTCCTGCTTCCAGGCTTCCCACAGGCATCTGGTTGGCCTCTGTGAGAACAGGCTGCTACACTACATTGGCTATTGGCCTGATCCAATAGGGTTCTTCTTGCATTCGTATGTTCAAGCCCTACTTTCTAGACACATCTAGTTAGCCCCTGTGGAAGACAATGTAAGTAGACCTTTCGTCTGAGTATGCCCTTTCTATTCTCTTTTGGTGATTCAGTGATTTGTAGATAGCATCCCCGCCCCCCGGCCGCCTTCTCAAGGCTTGCTGGGTTAATTTGGGTTTTCACACAGAATCCCCAAATTACTTTTTTATAGCATAAGCAGAGAAAGGATAGTACTGTACACAGGGATGTTGTTTTCTCTCTGCTTATTTAGTTTCTCCATAGAAGTGTGACATTTGATCTTCAGTGCAGAACTCAGCATCCTACACACCTCAGTTTTCTTTCTTTCTTTTTTTTAAAAAAAGCAACAACCCACAACTTTCTAGCCCTTGTGTCACTGTGCAGTCAAGCTTGAAACTGCATCTACAGTGCCTGCTGCAATCTCAGACACCAGAGGAGAGCTAAGCAATATTTGCAATAATCAGAGGATGGTTCTCGGAGTTTGGATAGATCTTTACCACCTTCTCATGTGTAGCCAGAAGAAAAATATATGCATATGCTCCACAGACAAGTAAATATGCATATATGTTTGATTTGAATAACAATTTTGGACTGCAGAATGTTGTCTTTCTTGGTGCAAAATATAGAAGGTAAAGGTAAAGGGACCCCTGACCATTAGGTCCAGTCGTGACCGACTCTGGGGTTGCGGCACTCATCTCGCATTACTGGCCAAGGGAGCTACAGCTTCCAGATCATGTGGCCAGCATGACTAAGCCGCTTCTGGCAAACCAGAGCAGTGCACAGAAACGCCGTTTACCTTCCTGCTGTAGTGGTACCTATTTATCTACTTGCACTTTGACGTGCTTTTGAACTGCTAGGTTGGCAGGAGCTGGGACTGAGCAATGGGAGCTCACCCCGTCGCTGACTTTCTGACCAGCAAGCCCTAGGCTCTGTGGTTTAACCCACAGCACCACCTGCGTACCAAAATATAGAAGAGGTTGGTGCAAATTTGGGTGTTTGTGTGGTACAAATCAGACATTTATTTATGTGCCCTTTATTTGCCTGTTCACTCATATTGCTCTTTCCCCAAAGTCCTCAAGATGATTTACATTTTACAGTAATGGTTTGTACGGTAAGAGGCATGGTCCAAAGTTCAAAGAAGGAATGGTGATGGCTGAGGAAAATGTGCACACTCAGATACAAAGTTGTTCAAACTGTTAAAACGTGGCATAATGGACACATCTAATGACAATTGATGGAGACTGCACTGATATGAGAGGAGCTGCTTGGAAGTCCTAGCTAAGCGAATGGAAGGGGCCTCACTGTCTCCATTCTTCCTTTGCTCTGGTAAGGCAGAAAGGCTGTTGATGGAAGTGGTGCTGGCAAGAGAGGAGTCTCATGACAGTTGTCTCAGCAGGGCTGGTGGACGGGACCTCACCACCCCACTCCAAAAAAGTGTGTGTGTGTGTGTGTGTGTGTGTGTGTGTGTGTGTGTGTGTGTGTGTTTTCTTGGTGCTGCTCTGATGATAATTTATCAACCACCTGCTTACACAGCATACATTTGAGGAAGTTTTGCCAAATACCTTAATTCTGATTTCCCCACAGTGCTGCAAACTTAGAAGAAACCAGGGCCATTTAAAGATCTCTCTGTCCGGTTTCCCATAATGACTTGTTCCTTTTGAGCTCTAAGCAAATGTATTTCTCCAAGATTTTTTTATTACTTTCCATCAAATAGCAGTCAAAAGAAAATAATCACAGTAATTGGAATTTCTTCTGCGGGAAATTACTCTCATCCCATCCCCCAAAGTCATATTTTTTGTTATTCTTTATCCTATTGCCTAGATGAATATGATTTATTGCCACACTTCTGAAGAATGGTTGGAAACTGCATTCTGGGTATCAATATTTTAATAGAGAGGTGTAACTAAGAAGAGGGCTTGTTGTTGCTTAGCCAGTTCCTAGAAATGGCTGTCATGTTCACAGCAGCCTCACTAGGGGGAGTTGCAGCCAATATTAGTCAACGAGAAGCAAAGCAAAGTTTTCTTTCTAATTTTTCTGGGTGGGGAAAATGGATAACTCCCTTCCAAGCTGTTCATTATTGACCTACATAAGAGGATATTCTATCAGATAGATGACTAGCCTTTGAACTTGGAGTGAACTGTGTGTCAATTTATAACTGTTCTGTGCACTTATAATGTGGTCTCAGACCGGGAAACACAGGGTGCTGCTTTATATTGAGACCATCTACAATTGGTCCATCTACTGCCTACGTAAGCTGGCAATAGTTATCTCCCAGCCCTAACTAGATATGTTAGGGATGGAACCTAGGATCTTCTATATACCTTGCAGATCCCCTACCCTTACCTGCCTTCCTCCATCAGAAGACTACTGGCCTCATATGAACTCGATAAACTGTATTAAATTTGACCTCCTAGTCTAGGATCTGCTTCTCCAGGCAGAGGTCTTCCCTTACAAGTTCCTACTTTTCAGAAATTAAACCTGGAATCAATTGCAATGCAATGCCCGTGTTCTGTCACTGTGCTAAATTCTGTCATCTCTTTAAGCTCTCTCTCTCTCTCCCCCCTTCTTTCCTACTTCTCATATTTCTTCCTCTCAATTCCCAGCAACAGCAGAGGTAGAATATAGCCATAATTGCTAGTAGCCATAATTGCTAGTAGCCATTGATAGTCCAATCATCTGGAGGCTTTATTCTCTTTTAAAGCCATTTAAGTCACTGGCCTTCACTGCCTCCTGAGACAGAAAATTCCACAGTTTAACTTTGCACTGCATGAAGAAGGGCTTTCTTTTATCTGTCCTGAATATTCCAACATTCAGCTTCATTGGATGTCTGCAAGTTCTAGTGTTATGAGGGAGTGAGAAAAACCTTTCTCTAGCTACCTTCTCTGTGCCATTTCACTTCCATGTCTCCTCAGACACATCTTTTCACTAAACTGTTCCTGGAAAGTCTGAACAACAGAATCATATGTTGCTGGGTCCAGCACCTAAGACCAGACTATTAAGAATATATGGAGAAATCAGCACTCAGATGAAGGAGGGATTTAGTATTGTTCATTTCACCATTGTCTTCCCCAAATTCTTTGCAAGTCTTTCCTTGAGTTTTATGTAGGTTCAAATACATCAGAGGGGGAAAAAAAACAACGCAGGAAAATGGAACAAGGAGAGTGTGGGTTTTTCAGGGGAGAATATATCCATGCCCCTCTATTGGACTATACTCCTCACTGGCCCTGCTTCACATCCCAGATATTTTTGCCTGGTTGGAATTTGTCATTGAACTCTGATAATGCCCCTTGCTAGTCTTGATGGAGAATAGAGAGTGGTGTGTGAGTGTGTATTGGAACTAGCCTACCAAACACAGTTATTTCCATCCACTTCCTCACTGTGGGGACCCAGGGGGCGCTATGGGTTAAACCACTGAGCCAGGGCTTGCTGATCAGAAGGACGGCGGTTCGAATCCCTGTGACGGGGTGGGCTCCCGTTGCTCGGTCCCAGCTCCTGCCAACCTAGCAGTTCGAAAGCACGTCAAAAATGCAAGTAGATAAATAGGAATCGCTACAGCGGGAAGGTAAACGGTGTTTCCGTGTGCTGCTCTGGTTCTCCAGAAGTGGCTTTGTCATGCTGGCCACATGACCTGGAAGCTATACGCCAGCTCCCTCGGCCAATAATGTGAGATGAGCTCGCAACCCCATAGTCAGTCACAACTGGACCTAATGGTCAGGGGTCCCTTTACCTTTACCTTCCTCACTGCACCCCCCCCCCGCTCCACCAATTCCTAGCATGTGACTCCGAAAAGTTTGTGCACAAGGGAACACAACCATCAGACTGAAAAAGGGTTATATTTCTTGGTTTAACTCACTAATGAACAGAACATCTGCAATATTATTTCTGCATTGCAAACATAGAGGGAAAAAATGGATTTGCAATCGTCAGGGCTAGTACACTCCAATAGGGAGCCAAATCTATTGTATCTCTTGCTCCTGCTCTTTATTTTGGTTTCTTATTCCCTTTCCCTTTCTGAGCACTTTCCCAAATGAACATGGAGAGGAGTAGAGTTCTAAAATGTGTGTGAAGCCCCATGAGTATAGAGGCTCCCACTGCTCACAGTCACCATTCACATATTGGAGGGTGATGGAAATGGTGGAGGAAAGGAAAATCTGGTACTATTGTTCCCATTATCCCCCTTCACATGCTTCGTTTACGCTACATTATAAGGTGTATTATATGAAATGTAATGCCTCTAACAAATTTGCTATGATGTGTGAATATTTCAGCAAGTGTCACTTCTCATATTCTTGTGACATACATCTTGACCCTAGCCTGACCTGGTGATATCTTCCAATGGTTTCAGCAAGCAAAAACAATGCAAGGTCTTTGTGGAAGGGGGAGGGCACCTGAAAACACTGATAAAGGAGCTAAACTACATATAGGGGAACCTGCAGCCTTCCAGATGCTACTGAGCTCCACTCCTATCAGTCCAAGACAATGATGAATGATTCACAATGTGGGGAGTTGTAGTTCAACAACACCTGGAGGAACAGATTTCTCTATCCTTTGCTAAATGGTTCAGCTGAGTGGCTTGCACTATCCTTTCTAAGGTCTAAAACTGATTCCCAAAAGCTTGCAAGACTCCTTTTCTCACACATGAAAACATTCCTTCGTGAAAGAGTGAATGGAATTGACAGCTTAGGTATGTATTTCATACACATATAACCTTACATATGGAACTGCTTTAAGTGGATGCCTTTTCAGAATCAACTTTGAAACAAAGCAGCCCAGGAGTGTGACATTTTATTGCTGATAAATCTGAGTAGATAAATACCATTGGAAAACATTTTTTTCCAGCCGAAGGACCCATTATCTCAGGCTATTACAAACTCCATTGTGGATACATTACAGAGTTCAAAAGTCCCGTTATGAGCGATCTGGTATATATCCGCTTTTCATGATGGCTGTGAGCTGGTTTATGTATCTAGCAGACAGTCCAGACAGCTGCGTTTTAAAAAGAGCAGTTCTAAAACAAACAAACCAAAACAAAATTCTAGTAGAGGACAAAGGAATACACATTTGGATGTGCTGCTGATTTAATGTGGCTGAGTTGGGATGCTGAGTTGCAGTTTAGGAAGAGAGAACTTGTGACCCACCAGTGTTCTAGGACTCCAATTTCCATCAGCTGTAACCAGCATAGCTAATGGTCAGGGATGATGGGAGTTCGAGTCCAACCACAACTTGGTTTGCCATATGGTCCCCATCCCTGCTGTAGGCAAACTAGAAATCTGGCAGGTTGGGATAACTGCTGCCAGGCAGCATGGGTGTTACTGAGCTAGATGAACTGTTGGACTGAGTATAGGGAACTAAGTTCCAGCAGGGGGCCTCAGAGCTGTGATAATACCTCTCCCTTTCTGGAATGGGTGCATTCTAGCCAAAGAAAATAAGAAAGATGGGAACAGAACTGGTGATGAATGTGGCCTGGATTTGGGGAGGGGGTATAGCCTGGGACCAGATAGAGACCTGGGCAGATAGATAGAAAGAGGGATATTTGACACCTGGCACCTGATGTAGATTCCAAGGCTTCTGGCAGCCAACCTCATATATGAACCACAAAACGAGAGGGGATTGCAGGTTGCTATGAATTACAAAGACTCTCACATCAAGGGATTTTCTTGACATTGTAATGAACCAGAGAACAGAGCTTAAGTGGTTTATTATGTCACTTGGAACCCTCACAGTGTACTTATAGCCTTGTTCACATCACTCCACATTTTTAATTTATGTTACACAAGAAAACAGTTGAAAAATCCTCCTCGAGTCTTCACCACCTTCTTCCCTTGTGTCTGGCTGATGCTTCCCAAGTTCCAATCTCTCTGTCTCCCCCTTTGTGACCCACTTTTAGAAGAAACTTAGGTGCTAATTTTTGGCCATTTGAATTTTCTTCATACCTTATATCACAAGTCATCATGGACCTATACCTGTGTAGAGTAACTAGGTAAAGGTAAAGGGACCCCTGACTATTAGGTCCAGTTGTGACCGACGCTTGGGTTGCGGCACTCATCTCACTTTACTGGCCGAGGAAGCCGGCGTACACATGGCCAGCATGACAAAGCCGCTTCTGGTGAACACTGTTTACCTTCCCACTGTAGCGGTACCTATTTATCTACTTGCACTTTGATGTGCTTTTGAACTGCTAGGTTGGCAGGAGCTGGGACCGAGCAACAGGAGCTCACCCCGTCGCTGGGATTCGAACCACCGACCTTCTGATCGGCAAGCCCTAGGCTCTGTGATTTAACCCACAGTGCCACCCATGTCCCTATAGGCTACCAGATAAAGATGTCCCTAGATGGTCAAAGCAGTGCCTTCCAGATGTTGGACTCCAAATCCCATCAGCCCCATCCCAGGATGGTCAATGGTTGGGGAAGATAGAATATCTGGATAGCATCATATTGGTTAGTCCTAGTACTGAAATATTGGTGAAGGAAATAATCCTTTCCACACTGTCCTGGACCCCATCCCCAAACACAGCAAAAGTTGCTCTTGTAATTAAGAAAAAGGATACTTACCAAATGAGAACAATGGTACCAAATGAGAAAATGATACTTACCAAAAGAGCCATTCAAGTCCCAGAGCTCTCACATAATGAAGGGTTGGTGGCCAGGCTGGGCCTAGGAACAATAGCCTAGGTGGACAAGTTCAATGCCATGTACAAGAAGTTCAAGAGTGCATGAGACCTGAGGAGTTATTTTAACAAGTTTGCCATGCCCCCTTACCTAGCTTTAAAGATGATCTGGGCTCTGCTCTTACTTCCACGGACATGAACAACTACAGACAGTACATACATACATAATTTTATTTGTATGCCATTTTCCCATATTTCAAACCATGCTCAAGGCAGCTTACAACATGAAAAAAACCGTAATAACAAAAGTAGTAATAAACAATAAATAAAACATGAAAAAATGCAAGCTAAATTGAACATAAATAATAATATATAAAATAACAATACAAAAAATGAACAACATCAACAACAAAACTCCCTAAACAGCATCCCAGCCCAAGAGTCTGTTCAGCTTTTGTAGCTGGAGTCAGTCTGGGCCTTGCGTTCCTAGGCCAGGTGAAAAATGGCTAGCAAGGTGGGGAGCAGGTCTTCCAGGACTCACAGCCAAGCAGGCACTGCCTCTAGGTGAGAGCATCTGGCCCCTTCTTCTGAGGCAGTGCTTTGGATCTCCCCCACAAATCCTGCTCAGCCACCCCAGGCCAAGGCCTTATGCTCTCCCTGGATTCTGAAAATGCTATTTCCCTCTCAGGAGGGAAGAGAGCTACAAGTCCCATCTCCACACTGGAGCCAGACATGATGGGGGAAGTAACTAGGGAATACCAGTTAACCCTGAAGTCCCATATATGCCTGAATTAAAAGAAAAGTGTGGGGCTTGACTCAGTTTCTAACCAAAAGAGTCCTCAGGAGAGTTTAAAACTAAAATATATGTGCAGAGTTTGCAAAGTGTGGGGCTACATGGGTTGTTAGACCTTTGAATGTCCCAGTACTAAGCACTGACAATTGTGCTCTACCTCTCTCGGCATGAATAGACCACAACTTTAAGTAAGTTTAAATGTTTTATTTACAGAAATCAGAGGTCTCACTTATGTATTGTTCAATGCTACAAAATATGGGAAATAGTCTCAAGCAAACAGACTGGATCTGGAGTCCCAGCCTCAGATGTCTGCTCAGTTACATGGTTCGAAGAGAACAGAGGAGAGGAGAGGAGAAGAGAGAAACAGGAGACAACCCCAATTTCCTGTCTTTCTGAAAGTGAGAGGTCATGACCAATCTGAGTCTTCTCTAGCAAATAACAACTCTGTGGTCCTTAACCCCTTACCTCCTGGCAATTAAGTACAGTTGTCTGCATAAATCTCTCACACTTACATCTGTTCCAGACTCCTCCCATACTACCTTCTATTCTTACTCATATTCCTCCTTGCCATCCCAGGCCAATCTCAACAGAGACACATAGCTCTCTTGTTCCTCACACATTGACATGAAGGTTGACCCAGTCATGAGGTGTACTGATGAGCTAGTTTCTGGACAAATTGTGCCTTCAAATAGATATGTACCTATGGTCCTGAGTTGACATCTAGTAAAAAATAAATAAATCCTGCACATATTCTGGAGTCACAGTAGGAAAATATTGAACAAAAGGCACCAGCAGGTCCTCACAATGAAGGATTTTCAGTCCCTTGAACGGAAGCATCACTGATCACCGGTAGGCTGACAAGTTGAACTTGCAAAGAAGAGGTGAATGACATGTGGAACAGTGGGTAAGTGCACCAATCTTTTTTCTCTTATGAAACATCTAACATGACACAGGGCTGGATACATCGCATGCTGCAGCATTGTCAAGGTCAGAAAGAAAAGTGGCTTGATATTTTTTGTTTGCAGTATTTGCCCTGCTTCAGCGCTTGAAAGCAGCCAGATATTAAGAAAGAGTTTCTCCTCCCCTCCACACTCCAGATGCATTTGTCTGGCATCCTTCCTCAACTTCAACTTCAACCACAACACAAATGAAATAGATTTGGCTGGAAGCAGAGGGAGAGACCACAGAGAGCTTAACTTCTTTCTTTCTTTTTTTTCTTTTTGTACTTGCACAATAGGGATGGAATAGAAATTTTATTCAGTTTGCATTTATAGGGGAACTTTCCTAATTTGCTCTTTCCAAAACAATACCTGAACAGAAGCACAGCCATCCTTTGACATGTGCAGTTCCCTGAATTTTGCAATGCTCTTCTCCAGTCAAATAATACCTATGAAAATGCACATACCAGTGTCAAGTGTGTATACATTAGTGAAATAAGCATATGAAAAGGCTTCTCATAAACATGTATATTAGGCAACATTGTGTACCAAGATGTGTATACTGGGAGAAATTTGCACTAAGATGCTGCTGAATTTTCACAAGGACTTAAAAATAATAATAAGCGAACTGATACAGAAAAATGAGAAACTGCAGGCAGCTGAAATTCCAGATTCATCCATCCCTACTGCAGGGCTAGCATCGGGGGGGGGGGGTCCTGCATCCTAGGGCATCTGCCAAAGTTCACACTGCAGCCATGTGATGGGAGGAACAGAGACTATTGACTACCAGAGCCCCCTAGCCCTGTTGCTGTTTCTCTAGCCACTGCCACCTATTCACCCCTTGCTGCTGGCACAGAGGGAGAACAACAGCAAGCAACAGGAGTAAACAGAACAGCAGTCATCAGCTGCTGTTGCCTGCTTACTCATCTGTCATTTCTCATTGGACAGCAGTGGGAATTATGCTCAGAGGGAAAGAAAATGGGAGTGGGCAATTGCAGAGAATAGACAGAGGGACTGAAAGGTCACCCTAAGGTGGCATTGAGTATTTAAGGCCTGAAGCCAAAAAGTCTGGTTCATATTAAGGATGCAAAATTCACCCCACCCTTTACTCTCTGTTGCCCACAGTTTCCCAGCTCCAAAGCTACTCTCCCTGCCTATATATGACAAAAACACACACTACATAGATACTGCATGAAAGTATTCTATGGTTTTGCATACTCTTCTACCCCCCACTTTCTCAAATCTGGGCCTCCTGTGCATCTGAAGAGAAGCAAAGACTGCACACCTATGTACATATATAGGTTGACCCAGTGCTTTTTTTGGGGGGGGGTTACGCAGGGGTATGCATACCCCTATACATTTTGTGGATCTTAGTACTTTTGTCCATTTACTGTATTATTTTTCTTGAGCACTGGGTTGACCAATATGCTTGCTATGGATCTGCACTCATCCCGTTTTGGCCAGAGGAATAACCTTCTTCTGAGAATCCAACTTGGGACCAACCAGTTTTTCCTATTTCCAGCAGACACGCATACAGGGCGTTTGTTGTCTTGTTCTTGTGGATATCATGAAGTACTTGCCTTGCCCAGAGCAAAGTTTCACATTAAAAGAAGGGGAGAGATTGACTCCTTCCTTCCTTTCTTCCTTGCCACATTTACGTTTGACCAGCTGCACTTCAATAGTGAGTGTAGCCATTCTACATGCAGTCTCTCACATGCCTACGCCTACACCTACACCTACACACACACACACACACACACTTAACAAGGTAGATTTTTGTAGAGTAGAGTAGATCGAGTGGTAGTGGTTTGATGATTATGATTGGAACAATTGACTAAATGGTGTGTTTGTGTGCACTTGAGGATGTGTGAGAGACAGCTGATGAGTAATGGGTACTGCATTATCTGTGTTTACGTAGTAGGGAAATTGTTTGGGACATGGGAGCAGGTATTAAAGCAGAAGCTGGGTGTGTTAGCAGAGTGAGCACTGAATTTGTCCCTCGGGACATGGCTTGGCAAAGCAGAGGATGAAGAAGGAAGGGACTCCTGATTCATTAGATTCATTAGATGTTTTCAAATGTTATGCGGTAGTGGTGCAGGCAAGGTGGTGGTGGTGTGCACTTAGTAATCAGCAGTGACATGCAGAGCTGGGAATCTAAAAGTGAGGGGGAGCAGTAAGGCTGCAGGAAGCTCACCATGGTGTGAGAGCAGCAGCTGCAGCAGAGCCAATCCAGTTCCTGCCACTGTTTCAAGCTTCCTGCTGCCTCACCCCTCCCAGCAACTGGCAGCCAAGCAAAGTGAGAGAAGCCAAGTGAGCAACATGCACCACCTATGCTGCCCCCACTGGTTGCTATTGGTGCTACAATTTCATTTTTATTTGTTTTGGAGGAGAATTTGTTGTTTTCGTTAGTGTATATATTTGTTATTTCTTCCAAATATGTGATATAAATCAATCAATCAATATGTAAGGCAGCGTTTCTCAACCACTGTTCCGCGGCACACTAGTGTGCCGCGAGACGTTGGCTGGTGTGCCGCGACGTGTGGCAACGAGAAGGGCGATTTGCATTGTCACGTGCCTGGCGGCCGCCAATAAACAGCACTGGCCCGCCGGAAAGCAATATTTCTCCTCCTCTTTCCCAAAGCTCAGTGCAAACGAGCCTGGCGGCCGCCAATACACGACACTGACCCGCCGGACGGCTTGTGAAGCCTTATTACAGGAGATTGCAACCAACACAGCAATTGGCAAGTGTTTCTTACAGTCATAATTATAGTCAATATAGGGCAGCACAGAGTTAAATTTTTTAACTTTTTTAATGGTGGTGTGCCTCGTGATTTTTTTCACGGAACAAGTGTGCCGTGGCCCAAAAAAGGTTGAGAAACACTGATGTAAGGTACCTTTTTTATTAAAGAAAAGGAGAGAGAGATGAAAGTGTGTCTGACACACAAAGAAGGGTCAGAAATGAAGGCTACTTTTGGATTCAGGTCTATTGTTTGCTAGAGACATACGGAAAGAGATATTGCCCCACCATGGAAAACAGAGCCAATTCTGTGCACATGGGAAAAAAAATATTGACAAAGTTAGTAAAAGCTCTCAAGGGGAGGGTAGCTAAATCATAGGCCCCACCTGCAATGTATGTTCAAAGCAGTATCATTCCATTTTGAACAGTGCCAGCTTCCCCCAAAGATTAATCAGAATTGTTAAGGGTGCCGAGAATTCTTAAGGGACCCCCTATTCCTTCCACAGAACTACAGTTTTCAGAGTTCCCTGGGGAAAGAGATTCAGAATTGTATGTCTGTAAGTGAAATATGGGTCTCTTAATAACATTCAGCACCCTTAATATAATACCATCCCCATGATTGTTTGAGGGAAGCGGTGACTGTTCAAAGTGATTTGATACTTCTTTAAATGTCTAGTGCCAATAGGGGCCATAGATAGGACACTTGTTGGCCTATATGTTATCCTTTGAGCCAGCTTTGTGCTTTGTTCAGTTCTATACTTGCCACTTCTGCTACTGAAATAAAGATAGAACACAGTCAGTGCTGCTGCAGCAAGAAGTGATTACAAATAGGAATGGGCATTAACGCTCCCAGAACATGTACCACTCATGAAACAGCATACAGAATGTGTGTGTGTGTGCTACAGGGACTTGATGAATTGTCTGATCTGCAAGTCAGCCTCCTATTTATTCATGCCCTGCACTATTTCATGCTACCTAAAGTACTGCTTAGAAATGGGAAACCTAGCATGTACATTGAAAAAAGAAATATATTATCCCTTTAATAATGGCTCAAAAAAGAAAATGTGATCTTGGATTACAGCTGCATTTGCGTATAACTGTAGATCATTAGCCTGGCAGACTGGATGGAAACAGAAGGAGATTCCTCAGCTTCTATCCTATTTCTCATACAGCTGCTGAATCAGAAATCATAATACAGGTGGGGGGGGGAGAGGAAGAAGAGACCAGGAAGGGAATGACAAAACAACCTTCCATTCATATTTGGATGAACCACTGTGGGGCAGTCAAAACAAGATATTCATAGGCAAAACAGCTAAGGCTTCCCCCACAGCCTGTAGATTAGTGTGGAACACGCACACAGAATCCTAGATTTTGAAGGAAGTTTGAACGTGCTGAACAGCTGTTTCTAGATTCAGCTTTCCTCAACGGGGGAAAGGCATTCTCTTGTCACCATTTAGAGCACCAGGAACAGATCTTAATTAATTTTGCCAGGCAACAAGACAATTAAAACATATTAAGGAAAGAATTTCTTAGGTAATATATTCCAGTCAAGAAGAGGTGCTTTGCCAAAGAGAAACAGCAAGAGGAACATTGCTAACATTTAACATTTCCTGAGTCAACTAGGGATGAATGTATCTATCTATCGATTTCTGCTCCTCCCATTTTTCCTATCATAAATTCCCAACATTCCCACAACATTCCACAACATTTTCCTCATTAAAAGTCATCAGCATTTTAGTTCAAAAAATTCCGTAGTATGAATTTTTGTGTGCAATAATGTGAATATACAAATTTCAGCAAAGCATTCCTCCCCACCATAATACATTTTTGTATGTTATTTTCAAAGCACATTTTACTTGAATATATACATTTCTGAACATGTCAATTGCAAAACCTGGAGAAATGCAAATATTGAAGGATGGTTGTGTTTCAGTTTGCATATTATTTTTCAAAGTGTGAATTAGTTTAGTGGGGAAAATTCCTTGCAAAAATTGGTAAATGTAGTGCCAGCTCCAAATCTGAGCCTCTCCCTGAACTACTATGGTGGCTGGCTTTGGGCTGTAATCAGATAACCAAGACCGGTGTCCCCACAGCAGAGAAGATGCAGCTAGGTATCTTCCATTTGCAAATGCTGCTGGGCTGTGGGCTCTACCATCTCCTCACAGGGTGCAGTTCAGCATCTGTGTGCTGCAGCAAAATGCATTTGGCAATGGCGAGGAAGCAACAATCATGCAGGCTTCTCTGCTCTGGTTCTACCACCACTCCCTGCCTATTGCCCTATCAGTCTCAATGGACACCAGCCTCTACTGATCAACCATGTCCACTGGATATCACAGAAGCAGCAGTGGCAGCAGCAGCAGCAGCAGCAACAACAACTATGCAAGTGGTTCTGGGACACCCAGGCAGCCTACTGAGGCAAGACTGGTCAGAAATGTCCCAGGATGGCAACGGGTCTACTCAACAGTCTTTGGCTTATAAATATGCCAGTATGATTCTGACTACACATGAGGAATGGAATGTGTCTTGCAACCCAGATTTAATGCACAAAATGATAGCAACCTCTGACAAGTAAATTGTTAAAGTGGAATGGCAGCTGATCAGGTATTCCCTTCAATATTTCCTCCCATTCTTTGTGGATGCACAAATCTTAAATCACTCAGATTGTTTGAATTGCTGCCTTGAGAAATGTAAAAGTTAAACATTGTGATGCTGTCACAAGTAGAATCTGAGCACAATTGAGTTTTGCTGCTACTAATTATGCTGCATTGTAAATTCTGGCATTCCACATATTTTCTGCATTTGAAATTTCGAATGAGAACATAAAAAAATGTTGTCTGTGCTACTGTGCATATGACATCATGTGTCATTCCCAAACTACAGTCTCATGCATGTATAGAGGAGTGCAATGGACACAGGAATGTAGGAAACTGCCTATTTATGCGATCAGGCTATTTGTCCACCTACTCAAACACTACATGTTCTGCAGGACCATAGATCAGTGAAGGAGTATCTGCTTTGGATGCATGGACCCAGGTTCAATCCCTGACATTTCCGGTAGGCCTGGAAATGTACCTCAGTTTGAAATTTTGGAGTGCCATTTCCAGTAATGTGTAAACAGTACAGAGTTAGATGGACCAATGGTCCAATTCAGTATAAGGAAGCTTCCCATGTCCCTAAGATCAGTAGTTGCTCTCCAGGTTTTTAGGCAGATGACTTCCCCAGTTGTGCTATATAAGGTCTTTACCAATGATCACCAGCCTTTTTACATGACTTTCCTAAAGTCACACATTGAGTAGGCTGTGATATTGTATCAAACACCAAACTTTGAAAACTACGTTTCCATGTATTGATCAATCATGATTTGTGGCAAGGCAGCCACTCGGCTCCTTTGCTACACATCACATCTGACCTCACACTTCTCACTTCAATCTGCTTTTACAATCAGGAGAACTGATCATCCATCATTTAGAGCAGGCATCCCCAAACTGCGGCCCTCCAGATGTTTTGGCCTACAATTCCCATGATCCCTAGCTAACAGGACCAGTGGTCAGGAAAGATGGGAATTGTAGTCCAAACCATCTATAGGGCTGAAGTTTGGGGATGCCTGATTTAGAGCAAATGTGGGGAACCTTTGGCCCCACAGATGTTGCTGAACTACAACTCCCATCAGCCTCAGCAAGCATGTTCAATGGCCAGGGATGTTGAGAGTTGCAGTTCAGCAACATCTGTAGGATCAGATGTTCTGATTTAGGGAATAAAGGTAAAGGGACCCCTGACCATTAGGTCCAGTTGCGGACGACTCTGGGGTTGCAGTGCTCATCTCGCTTTACTGGCCGAGGGAGCTGGCATACAGCTTCTGGGTCATGAGGCCAGCATGACTAAGCCACTTCTGGCAAACCAGAGCAGTGCACGGAAATGCCATTTACCTTCCCACAGGAGCGTACCTATTTATCTACTTGCACTTTGACGTGCTTTCGAACTGCTAGGTTGGCAGGAGCTGGGACCGAGCAACGGGAGCTCACCCCATTGCGGGGGGTTCAAACTGCTGACCTTCTGATTGGCAAGCCCTAGGCTCTGTGGTTTAGCCCACAGCGCTACCCACGTCCCGATTTAGGAACTAGGTACTGTACTACCAGGTAATCCAGAATCTATGTTACCTCTTCTTAATTCATTCTAGAGGAGGAAGACATGTGGAAACAGGAGACAAAATTAGCTGCGTAAAACAGTAATATTGAAACACTCATAATTTTACTTATAATGTGGTGAAAATATATGTTAACTTTCCTTTAACATTTGGTTTTTATCAATTTTTGGTGAACATGGATTATTATTATGGATGATTAAGCCTAATATAAATCCTATTAGTTAAACAAACATCTCAGAATGGCCAGGTATGTAGGTGGAAATGAGAATAATTTTCTCCCTCTTTTAAAATACTAGAACTCAGGGCCATAATTAAAATATGGAATTCTTCCCACTACCAAATTGAAGGCTTTAAAATGGGGCTAGACAAATTTATGGATGTAAAGGCTACCAGTGGCTACTACTCATGATGCCTAGTCTCTGACTCCACAATCAGAAGAAGTAATGCTTCTGAATACCAGTTGTAGCAAACCACTGAACTTTGTTTGTGGGACAGGAATCTGGTTGGTCAAGACAAACCTTTGACCTGATTCTGCAGAAGGATCCATAGAGGATATGGCCACCCAGGACTATTAGCCGTAATGGTTATGTTTCACCACCATTTGCTTGGACATCAACTGTTGGGAATCGCAAGTTGGCCATGATAAAAAAAAAAAAAACAGGATGCTGGAGTAGATACACCTTATGTCTGATCCAGCAGGGTTATTCTTATGTTCTTGTGCTAATCTTAATATAAATTACAGGGCTTCACTTGTAAAAACAAAAGCACGTGAAGCCAGGATCCCTCAGAAGCAGCCCTGCCAGAAGGCAGAGGGCTTTACTTCGGAAAGGTGGTGCGAAGGCTCTTAGAGCCATCCTACAGCCTTCCCAAAGTTAGGTAAGAGAGGCGCCAGGCTTTGAGAAGGAGGCATAAGGATGCTGCCTGTCTGTAGCCTGATAACCCTGTGATCACAGCAGATTGGTAGAAGGAATAAATAAATGGAAAGTGTACGCCCTCATTTATTGATTGATTGATTTCCCCTCATCTATGCAAAGCTGTGATCACATAAGTATAATATGAGTAAGATGAAATTTAACTGTTAAAGACTTTAAGAAATAGATGAATGATGACCTATTTGCCATTCAGACTATATGTTACGCTGAAGCCATGTTTAATGACAACTCCAATGGTCCATTCTTCATTATAGAGAACCCCTTAGAAGCAACCATTCTGAAATGCAACATTTTGCTTTTCCCATTTTTTAAAAGAAGTGTTGGTGCTGACCTTTAAAGCCCTAAACGGCCTCGGTTCAGTATACCTGAAGGAGCATCTCCACCCCCATCATTCTGCCCAGACACTGAGGTCCAGCGCCGAGGGCCTTCTGGTGGTTCCCTCGTTGCAAGAAGCCAAGTTGCAGGAAACCAGGCAGAGGGCCTTCTCAGTAGTGGCACCCGCCCTGTGGAACACCCTCCCACCAGATGTCAAAGAGAAAAAAACATCTACCAGACTTTTAGAAGACATCTGAAGGCAGCCCCATTAAGGGAAGCGTTTAATGTTTAACAGACCATTGTATTTTAATATTTTGTTGGAAGCCGCTCACTGGGAAACCCAGTGAGATGGCAGGGTATAAATAAATAAATACCTCCCTCTGCCATCCCCTTTTCATCTGAAACATCTTCTCCATATGTGCATTATTTGGTACTTTGACTGGAAAACTACACCACAAAATTGAAGGAGTGTGGATTTCAAAGGATAGCACTGTTTCTTAATTTCTCATCCATCTCTGCCAGCATGCAGGGATGAACCTCCATACAGGTTGAATACTGGCACTTCCCCCATCTTTTTGGGAGAGGGGGTATTGTGCCCCCTGAGTTGAGAATTCGCTGCAAGAAGAACAGACCACCCACCAGCCATCTCATTTCACAGTGAGACTCCCCTTCACCTGAAAGAAATTGTTCCTGTTGTTTATATTTACAGTGTAATCAAATACCTGTCTACTCAGAAGTAAATCCTAGTAGTATTTCACTTGAAATTATTAATTTCTGGGGTTAAGATGGGGGACTTGAGAGCTTCCAGACTAAAACATCTGATAAGTTTTTAAACAGTCCACAACCACACCACATATTTAAAGCGCAGTCATGGCTTCCCCCCTCCCCCAAAAAACATATCCTGGGAGTTGAAGTTTGTTAAGGATGCTGAGAGTTGTTAGGAGACCCCATTTCCCCTCAGAGAGTTACAATTCCTAGAGTAGTGTAACAATCAATCCCTCTTTGCAGAGATTGCCCCCATTTACCCCCTACCCCACAGACCTACTCCTCAGAATATTCAATGATGTTCACCAAGGAGAAGGAAACCATTCTAGAACATAGGCACCACCTTCCTTCCTGATAAGTCATGTATAATTAATTATCAGTGTTATGCTAGGCGTGGTGATACCAGAAAAGATCCAATATTATTTTTTCTCAATAAGGGTTGTTGTACTTTCTTTGTGTATCTCTGTGGGTCCCTCTCTGCTGCTTTAGTTTTTCAGTTTTGTTGACATTCTTCGTTCAAAATAAAGTTTTGCTGGAGTTCATGTTGCCTCTGGGTGAAGCTTAAATATTTGCATTAGAGTTGTGAAATTTTCTGTAAAACAGATACATGCAAAGAATGTACTAACAACAACAGTCACTTGCTACCGACTCAGCTAACAGAAGAGCAGTCATGTGTGGGTGTGGGTGTGAAATAACCATGCACACAGCCACACACACACTAATAATTTTATAATAGTAAGTCATATGGCTAAATAATTGGCATGGGTGAATCTGTCACTTGCAGTTCCTTTCAGTCCCCCCCCCAAGTATTAAGTTCCGTTTTCCACACTGGCTTGTGGTTTGATAGTTGTCATTTCTTTTCTTTTCTTTTTAAAAAAACAACTTAAAAATTCTCAGCATTTTTGGGTGAAATTAACCTAATATTCAATGTTTGTATGCCATTTTGCCTAATCTGCAGGTTTTTGCAGAGCAATTTCCTCTAATGTAACGCATTTTTGTGTTTTATTTTCACTAGCATTTGCAAGTTTATCTAGGTGGTTTGTATTTTTGTACACATTACTTGACTGAAGAACTGCACTGCAAAACTGAGAGAAGTACAAATTTTTGAAGCAGAGAGAATTCCAGAATAAGAATCAAAAGCAGAAGGAGGAGAGGATGGAGGCCAACAGGCAGAGATGAGTCAGGCTGGTGAATAAGCCAGGGGGTCTCCCCCTCCTGCCACAACAAGCTCCGCTCCACTCCCCCCTGATCTTCCAAGACCAGGAGAGGTGTGAAGTAGCAAGAGCAAAGTCAGGTAAGGCATGGTCTCAGATTGCTTGGGAAGGAATTGGAGGAGGAGAAGACTTAGGCAGATGTGGGAGGGTGGGGACCTTCACTCTCTGCAACTGCCTCATGGGGCAAGACCTACCAAGAAGAGTTGCTGTCCTCATTAGGCCTGGAACTCCTGAGCAGCCTTGTTTCTTCTAATAATGAATTAACTTCACTTATTCCATGTGACCTATTGCTAGCTCGCTCCTGACAATCATGCATTGCTGCTGCTTTCGAGCAGGCAGGGAGCAAGGCAACAGGGAGCTCACTATGTTGTTGATACAGCAACAGAGGCTATTTCATGCTTCTGCCACTGCGCCTGCACCATGCTCAGTAAGTGGCAGCAGCGTGTGATGTTGGGAAGCCAGGAGAGCAATACAACGTCACCCATGTAGCCCTGCCCTCAAACCACAATTATTCTAAGCGAAGGAGTGGGATGATTCCAATATGAATAAGCAAGCAACATTTAGACTCAAAAACCAAAACAGTAAGTTTCAAACAGATGGAATAAATGAAAAAGAACTGTAAAGATCATTAAGGGTGGGTAAACAAAGGATTGGATTGGAATGAGGTAAATTAGTTCTGTTGGCAATGAGAAAAACACAGACAATACAAAAGTGTTCAACTACAGTGGTACCTCAGGTTACAGACACGTCAGGTTACAGACTCCAGTAACCCAGAAATAGTACCTTGGGTTAAGAACTTTGCTTCAGGATGAGAACAGAAATTACATGGTGGCGGCGCGGTGGCAGCGGGAGGCCTCATTTGCTAAAGTGCAGGGCCGCCGCAAGCATGTTGGGCGCCCTGGCGCGGTGGTGCAGAGATCGCTCCAGCGCCCCTGCCCTGGTGGGCGGGCACACCGCGCAGCACCCCCTGCCGGCCTGACGCCCCGCGCCACCCAACCTACTCCCTTGCTAAAGTGGTACCTCAGGTTAAGAATCATAGAATCATAGAATCATAGAGTTGGAAGAGACCACGAGGGCCATCCAGTCCAACCCCCTGCCGAGCAGGAAACACCATCAAAGCATTCTTGACATATGCCTGTCAAGCCTCTGCTTAAAGACCTCCAAAGAAGGAGACTCCACCACACTCCTTGGTAGCAAATTCCACTGCCGAAAAGCTCTTACTGTCAGGAAGTTCTTCCTAATGTTTAGGTGGAATCTTCTTTCTTGAAGTTTGAATCCATTGCTCCGTGTCCGCTTCTCTGGAGCAGCAGAAAACAATCCATCTCCTTCCTCCATATAACATCCTTTCATATATTTGAACATGGCTATCATATCACCCCTTAACCTTCTCTTCTCCAGGCTAAACATACCATTCTCTTCTCCAGGCTAAACATACCCAGCTCCCTAAGCCGTTCCTCATAAGGCATCGTTTCCAGGCCTTTGACCATTTTGGTTGCCCTCTTCTGGACACGTTCCAGCTTGTCAGTATGCTTCTTGAACTGTGGTGCCCAGAACTGGACACAGTACTCCAGGTGAGGTCTGACCAGAGCAGAATACAGTGGTACTATTACTTCCCTAGATCTAGATGCTATACTCCTATTGATGCAGCCCAGAATTGCAGGTTAAGAATAGGTTTCAGGTTAAGAATGGACCTAAGGAATGAATTAAGTTCTTAACCCGAGGTACCACTGTATAACACAATATGCCTGTGGGATGGCTCAGTCTGTAGAGCATGAGATTCTTAATATCAGGGTTGTGGGTTCAAGCCCTACAATGGGCAAAAAAGATTCCTGCATTGCAGGGAGTATAACTAGATCACCCTTGTGGTCTCTTCCAACTCTACAGTTCTATGATTCTGTGAAAAATTAATTTAACATTACTGCTTCTCAAAGAGCATGAAGTATATTTCTTAACTTCAAAGTGCCTCTCCCAATGCATTTGGATTGGAGGGCTGTGACGACCCGTGTCCCACTCTACCTTACTATCACTGTGACACAGGAATCCAGAGGGGAAAACACCCACCCTCTGCTCCAGCCGCCTCAAAAACAAACCCCTTTTACTAATGGGTCTCTTAGTAAGGAGAACCTTCCAGCTTGCGTGACCTGGTACCTCAAGAAACTCTAGGCTGTCCCACGGAATAACCCCTTTGCCTCCAGTAAAGGGTCTCCCTCAGTTGGATTCCCCACTGTAGAAGTTTGCCCTATGCACTCTGGCAACTTCTTGGCACCTCAGGTTACCCTTCTAAGCCTCCTCCGTGTAACTTCAGGACACAAACTGCCACCTCCCTGCCTGAGGTGAGTTTTGCCCTCTCTTGAGCCACCACGGTCGTGAGTCCTGGTACCTCGCTGGAAAAATAAAGACGGACCTCTTTTTGGCAAAAACAGAGATGAAGGTTTATTGTGATAAAAACATAAGTGTTTCTTTAATGTGTCATTTATTAATTAGCTTTGTTCCAGTTGTACAAAATAAACTCAGTCAAACATTTAACTAAAGTTTTCCTAGCCTCTTCACTGTCTTCATACAAGCCACCTCATAACACCACACCACACCTTCCTCCCTCTCCCTCCTAACTGACCAAACCGACTCTCCCTCCTTTTTTAAACCGGGCACAGTCCCGCCCCCATCAGAGTTCTAAGTCAGTCAGGCTGGAGGTGGGTTAACTCTTTGCCAGCCGGGCAGAAATAAACATTTTAAAAGTGCTTCAATTTGTCACATATCTCCCCCCACCACAAAGACATTGCGTCGGCTTGCTCTTAACTAACTAGAGCAATGCCAAAGCAATGGGCTTGGGGTTAAAAAAAATACTTCAATGCATTCTATAACATTCATATTACAAAGTCAACTAAATTCACATCTCATAAACTTGTACACAGATAAACCATGTTTGGCATGTGTCAGATTATAACGCCTAAGCACAAATGTTCTGCTAGGGTTCCCACCATTTCATATAATAATTTGCACCATTCTATTCCTCTCAAAAATATCTGGATAAAGTGTCCGCTATGATGTTTTCCTTCCCACTTATGTGCTTACCCTGTGTCTATTTTATGAGTTGCTAGGCTGGTTCTCCCTGGGATGTTTGAGAAGATCTGAGCAAACTGAGCAAGGACTATTTTTAACTGCTCCTTTTGCTCTGGGGTCAGACTTTCATCGAATGACATCTCTGCTAGAGTTGTGCCATTACTCAGCTCTCCCCACCCAGTTAAATGAATTCCTTGTGACATCTTCCCCTTTACCTGTAACACCAACTTATTTCTGTCAAAATAAGGCTTAAGTAAATTTACATGAAAGTTTTTACATCGGTTCCCTTCCCCATCTAACTCTACCAAATAGTTCACCGCAGAAATCCTCTCGACCACTTTGAAGGGACCGTCCCACGACATCTCCAACTTCTTTCGACGTCTTGTTCTTAACACGAGCACACTGTCACCGGGCTGGAAAGTTCTGTCTCTTGCGTGTGCATCATACCACTGCTTCTGTCGACGCTGTGCCTGCTGCAAGTTGTGAGCAGCTTGCTCCCATAACTCTTGGAGGTCGCTCTGCAGTTCCTGTAGATACGTCACAACATCAGGGCTGTCAATCTGCTCCTCCCCTGACCACGCTGCTTTCATCAAGTCTAGGGGTCCTCGTGGCTGTCGTCCAAATAGGAGTTCAAAAGGACTGAACCCTGTGCTCTCCTGCGGCACTTCGCGATAACCAAATAGGAAGTGTTGCAGCCTCTCATCCCAGTCGTTAGGATGATTGATGGAATAGGTTTTTAGCATCCGGCTCAGGGTCGAATTAAATTTCTCCGTCAAGCCATTCGACTGTGGATGATAAGCCGTAGTTTTAACATGCTTAATCCCACAAAGAGTTAAAAGCTCTTCCATGGTCTTGGACGTGAAGGATGTCCCTAAATCTGTTATAATTTCTTTGGGGAATACCAGCCTTAAGAACACCGACATGAGGGCTTTTGCTACAGTCTTGGAATCAATGTCCTTTAGAGGTATTGCTTCTGGATAGCGCGTAGCATAATCCACGAGGCATAAAATAACTTTATTCCCCCTTTTTGTAACTCTGGAGATAGGCCCGAGGATGTCCACTCCTACTCTGGAAAAGGGCTCAGTAATTACAGGAATAGACTGTAACAAGCCTCGCGTTTTGTCCGCTCTTTTGCCTGCTTTTTGGCAGATCACACAGGACTTGCAATACTCTTTGATGTCTTTGCCCATCCCAGGCCAGTAAAATCTTGCTTGGATTCTATCACTAGTCTTCCTAATGCCTAGATGCGCTGCTGAGGGTGCGTCGTGTGCCATTTGTAGCACTTGCAACCGGTAAGCTCTTGGCAACACTAACTGTTTCTTCCTTTCCCAAACAGCAGCAGTTTTCCTCCTCCTAGAAATTCTATACAGTCTTCCCTCAATGGTGGTAAATAAGCAGGGGTTCTCCACAGTTACTTCTGCAGTAGGACTTTGTGCTTTACTCCACAGCTCTTTTATAGTTTCATCCTCTTTTTGATCACTCAAGAATTGGGCACCGTGCTCCTGGACCACTGGCACGCTAATCAGCCCTTCATCCTCACCAGGCTCTATGGGTGTCTCTATAACTGCAGGAGGATTACTTTCAGTGACTTGAGACTGTGACCTAGTTATCACTTGAATACGGTGCTTCTGACTAGCTAGGTCATTCCCTATTAAAAAGGGCACCTCCAATTCATTTAGGATTCCTACTCTCCATTTGCCACAAAATCCTTTGTAGGTAATATCAACTTCAGCTAATGGTACTTCAAAATGTGGGCCCCATATGCCTTTTAAACTATAGGACTGACCCTTGAGGTACTGCTCCTTTGGAACAAATTGTGATTTGACAAGTGAGACTTCTGCTCCGGTGTCCCTCAAACCTAAACAAGACTGACCATTTAATTCAATTGGCTCCATGTAATCTTGGTTGCACTCCTGCTCAGCCCTCCAGACCTGCAAGACCTTAGAAGTAGTCTCAGCTGGACTGTCTGCTTTCTCTGAGCCTTCTGTCTGAGGCGAGCTATTTTCCTGTGACTGCATTACCAGTTTTACTTGTTTAGCTGCAGTAGGTGTAGTTTGCGACTTAACCAGCAGGGGGCACCTGGCACGTACATGGCCCTCACGATTACAGAAAAAACAAGTGATTTTCTTAGACCCTGTCTTATCAGAAACTGATTCCCTGACAGGAAAATTTTCTTGCCTGTCTTTATTTTCTCTGTTTCTCCATGGATTACCCTTCTGTGAGTGTTTTGGGAATGCTATTTCATTGAAATCTCCTTGTAGTTCATCTAAGACCTCTGCAACCTCTGCCACAGTTTTCAGCTTTTTATCCCTCAAGAACCAACGTAAATTGCTAGGGATTTGCTTAAAAAATTGTTCTAAACAAATTAATTGTTTTAACTCGTCAAAGTCCTTCACTCCACTCCCTTGAATCCATCTGTCAAATAATTTATCTAAGCGGCTAGCTAGTTGGGCATAAGTCTCTTTATGTTCCTTTTTTGCCTCACGAAAAGCCTTTCTGCTTTGTTCAGCCGTGAGCCCACATCGAACCCTGACCCTTTGCTTAAACACTTGGTAACTTGACAGCTCTTCTTCCCTCAGGTCAGCATAAATTTCACTTAGTATCCCACAAATTTGAGGTCTTAAATAAAGCATCCAGTTCTCCTCAGGTATTTGAAATTCCACACAAACGCGTTCGAAGGTAAATAGAAACGATTCGACATTATCGTCTTTTCCAAATTTGGGGAACCTTTTTAAATTAATTGCGATACTATCATTATTAACTGGGCTACTAGTTAATTCTGATCGCAAACGTATCTCTTCAAGCTTCATTCTGTCCTGTTCTAATTGAACCCTTAACCTCTCGGACTGCATTCTCTCCTCAAATGCCATCTTTTCCCTCTCAGCTTCAATTCTAGCTTTTTCCCTCTCACTTTCAGCTTCAATCCTAGCTTTTTCTCTCTCACTTTCAGCTTCAATCCTAGCTTTTTCTCTCTCACTTTCAATTCTAGCTTTTTCCCTCTCACTTTCAGCTGCTATCTTTTCCCTCTCAGCTTCAATTCGGGCCATCTCAATTCGTAGTTTCATCAGTTCTACCTCAGAACCTGGGCTTCCCTCAGCCCCTTCCGTTCTTTCATCTCCTTTTGCCTCTCTGGGTTTTCTTACGTGAGTCATTTTCCTCACAGGAAAATCCTGACAGACTCAAACCAAACTAGGCGCGTGAGCTTTGAATTTCGATCACGACGCTGCCACCAAAAATGTGACGACCCGTGTCCCACTCTACCTTACTATCACTGTGACACAGGAATCCAGAGGGGAAAACACCCACCCTCTGCTCCAGCCGCCTCAAAAACAAACCCCTTTTACTAATGGGTCTCTTAGTAAGGAGAACCTTCCAGCTTGCGTGACCTGGTACCTCAAGAAACTCTAGGCTGTCCCACGGAATAACCCCTTTGCCTCCAGTAAAGGGTCTCCCTCAGTTGGATTCCCCACTGTAGAAGTTTGCCCTATGCACTCTGGCAACTTCTTGGCACCTCAGGTTACCCTTCTAAGCCTCCTCCGTGTAACTTCAGGACACAAACTGCCACCTCCCTGCCTGAGGTGAGTTTTGCCCTCTCTTGAGCCACCACGGTCGTGAGTCCTGGTACCTCGCTGGAAAAATAAAGACGGACCTCTTTTTGGCAAAAACAGAGATGAAGGTTTATTGTGATAAAAACATAAGTGTTTCTTTAACGTGTCATTTATTAATTAGCTTTGTTCCAGTTGTACAAAATAAACTCAGTCAAACATTTAACTAAAGTTTTCCTAGCCTCTTCACTGTCTTCATACAAGCCACCTCATAACACCACACCACACCTTCCTCCCTCTCCCTCCTAACTGACCAAACCGACTCTCCCTCCTTTTTTAAACCGGGCACAGTCCCGCCCCCATCAGAGTTCTAAGTCAGTCAGGCTGGAGGTGGGTTAACTCTTTGCCAGCCGGGCAGAAATAAACATTTTAAAAGTGCTTCAATTTGTCACAAGGGCCCTGGTAAAATCATTCCATCTGATAACAAGATAAATCTGTAAATCACAATGAAGCATTCTCTCCCACCAACACCCACACATTCTCATGCTGGCATTTGTTGGGGGGGGGGGAATTAACGCCTGGATGCCAAGATCCAAGTTTGGAGCAAGTAGTCTTTGGTGAGAGAATGCCAGCAGAGATTTAACATGGCAAAACATGCAGCAAAAAAGTGAAGTGTGGAAATATAGGCTGTTAAATCATTTAAAATATGCCCCTTCAAGTGAGTTCCAAGGTGTTCCCTTTAAAACCTGCTACCAAAGTTCCCCAATTCCCATAGCATAGAAGAGGACCACATTTTTGGTAAGTTATAAAATGGTTTACTTACAAACTCTCCGTAGGTCAGATTCATGTGCTTTTCATACAGCACTCAGAAAAAGTCACGGAGAGTGTAAAACCTAGCTTGGTTACAAAACAGTAAAAGTCCTAAACTATTGGTATAGGAAAACACTAGTTTCAGGCTCCATTCTTGTCAGAAGCAAAAGAGGTTGGTTAAAGCCATGCAGCTGAGCTGGAACAACCAGCTCAGACCTTCTCACACACCAAATTCAAATGGCTGACTGAAGAAAACAAAGACTTGATTGCCTATTTCCTCTCAAGGTGAGGGAAGTGGCATAGCTAAGTCTGATAGGGCAGCTTACTCTATGGTTTTAACTCCTTAAGCATGTTGGTTAGATGTGGCTGGTTATCCCCCCCCCCTGGTTTCCCTTATATTGTATTACGTTCCATTTGAGCAGATGTGGAGGTGTGGTTAGGGAAAAACAGCCTTGGGCAAAAATGAAACCTCTGATGGGCCAGTGGGCCAGAGGTTGCCCACCCCCAGAATAGAGTTATTAGCTCTGCTGCACCAGAAATATCAGACCTTAAAACAGCAACGTTCTTAAATGGCCCATCTAAGAATAAAAAAGCATCTTCCTCCATCCAACATTGACAAATACAGTCCTTGTTCTTCTCCAGCTCTTCTGTGTATTGTCAGTTGAACAAGCTGGAGGCATTTGCAGCAGGATTCCACTGACTGCATTTGGCCTTCATTCTGAGTGAAGTAGAGCTAGGGTCGAATTTGCTCTGTAATTGGCACCAACATAGGCAGCCCTTGTTTTAGTAAATTCCAATTTGAATAATTTGTATGCAATTAAATATTGGTATTATGACTGTGGCTGCTATAATTAGCCCATAATAATAATCACACTTACATTGCACTCTTAATTCAAGGATTTCTTAACAACAAATGTTAATTAAAATCTAACAACGCCCTTGGGAAGGAAAGAAACAGGAAGTCACCCATTTCATATATGGACAGATAAACAGGCTTTGAGAGTATTTGCTAGGGTTTATGTAAAGGATAAGGCTTTGCATCATTTTATATGGTTGCTTTTCCCAGTTGTGTAAGTATAAATTAGGATTGCATCAGTGCTACAAAGACCTTAGGCTGTTGTTGTTTGTATCTGTGCAACACCATGCTTATGGTATAGTCAACATGCAACTGTTGGAATAAATAGCTAAGTCTGAAAATATAAACATAATTTATATTAGAATTAAAACATACACAACACTAACAAGATTCAGAAGCATATTTATATATCCAAAATGACAGTTAACAGGTTTTTTTGTTATTCTATTTAAGTTTTTTAAAAAGAATGGTGCTTTATAAATGGCTGATCTTCAAACGATCTCTTAGAAGGCCAGATCTGCTTAGCTTCAGGAGTGTGATTATCTCATCTGTCTCCAGACTGATGCTTAACTATGTTAGGAAACAAGATAATAGGGTTCAATGTTAGATAAAATATAAATTCAGAAATAGTTTCAGATAGAGATTTAGGCAATCGTGCAATATGCTTGGATTTCATGTTGTTTGTAGGGCTGGTGACTGAAGGAAATCCTTATCAGAACCTTCTGCAGCCACAGCTAAAATTAATGAAGATTTGCTTCTTGAGTCACAGTCTCTCTTTCCCTCATCAGCCTTGGGCATTTGGGCATCAAATCTTTGCCTGATTGGTCATAATCACTTTGGTACTTCCTCTTCCCATACCACCCAAGTGTCCCTATTTACTAGGGGCAGTCCCAGAATTCCAAGTTACCCCAGCTTCTGATTTGATCCCCGAATGTCCCCATTTTACCTGACAGTGCCACCATTGCTGAGCTTGGAGAGGAAGATGAGCCAGTGTTTGTCCTTGGTGGTGGTGGCGACAACAGTGGAGGCTGTAAGGCAGCATTCTGTTCCCCTCTCTGGCTTCTCAGTGGCCTCTCCATGGCCATAGTTGTTTGTTTGTTTTTGTTACTGTGCTGCCAATGCTGTTACTGTTGTTATGGGGTGGGGTGACTGATTTACATTTGTTGCATGGGATGTCAATGTTTATGTGACTTTTAAAATGTATTTATGTATATATTCTTCAGTGTATAACACTTGGAGACCTGTTTAGTAACAAGTGACATTTAATAAAATAAATAAATTATTTTAAATGGGAATACAAACAGTTAAAAAGAGATGTATAAGCTATTCACAGTACCTGCCCTTGAAAGGCCAGAATCACAATCTTGACATTGCAGATGCGGTAGAACTGAGGATGATCGAATAGTAGTGCTACACTCCCAGTTTCTTGGTGCAGCGAGAGTTCTAGGAGCATGCCTTACCCAAGGCTGGTTTTCTTTGGAAGGACAGATTTCTGGAAGCAAGTAGAGTAGCTTTCCCTAACCCAATGCCCTCCAGATGCTGCTGAACTCCCAACTCCCATCAGCCCCAGCCAACATGGCCAACGGTCAGGGATAATGGGAGTTGGAGTTCAACAGCACTCAGAGAACACCTGATCAGGGAAGCCTAAAAGCAGAACATAGGTTGAGTTAAATAGCTTTTAAACCCATTAAAATACCCTAATCTATTACCTTGTACCAGGTCTCCAAAGGGAGGCACCATTGGACCAAAGATGCCATCTACACTTAGCACACTCTCACCCTGTCTGAGTTCATGCCTCATTCTGTGTATCTCCACTGTTCCACAAACTGATTTGTTACATCTCTCTCTTTCACACAAATACTCCCCCCTACCTACCCTCACTCTTTTTAGAGGAAGGGCCATAAGCCAGTGTTTTGCCAGTGTTTTGTAGATTTTCCCAGGTTCAGTCCCCATTGTCCCCAGGGAGAGGAATGTCACCTACTGTATCTGAAATCCTGGAAAGTTGCTACTAGCAGTCTAAACCATACTGAGCTAGATGGACCAATGGCCTGACTTGGCTGCTTTCTATGCTCTGGTGTTCCTTCACACACATGCATATTTATTCATTCCCTTAAGCCAGTGGTGTAGGGGGGGGAGGTCCGTGGTCCCAGGTGCAAATTTCTGAGGGGGTGCAACCAGGTGCCCCCACGACAGGCTTCCTCATTAAGGCTGGAGCCGTGAGGAGATAAGCTGCACCCCTGGGTAAGTCGGGAGGGAGGGGGAGGGCACTGCTGCCCACTGAGGAGGGAGGAAGAAGATGATAGGATACATGTACATTGCCCAGAACACCTTGCTGCAGGGACAGGAGGGCCGCACCCCTTCGTCCTTTTTCTCTGCCTTATCTCTGCTCCCAGTTTAGGGCTAGTTTGCAAGGAGAGACTCCTTTGATTAGACACTGGCTGGCAAAGGGACTGACTGCTGCCCAGTCAACGGGGGGGGGGGAGGGCAGGACAATACTTGCCCTGCCTCAGGTGCCGGCAACCCATGTTGCGTCCCTGCCTGAAGTTAGTCTCACCTTCTCAAACTGATAACTTTTGCCATTCAGAATACTCTTATTTTGTGATTTGTTCCAGTTGAGGGCTATTACCTAGGTATCCTGGTCAATTAAAGTTTTGTTGTCCAGACCCTACAGGTATTCACTGCAATCAGATAGCAAACAGTGGCGGCTTGCCTAAGGCTGTAGTTTTATGTATGCTTCTCTGGCTGGAAATGAGGCCCACTAGACACAGTAGGACTTACTTGTGCGCACCTACCGTACCTAGAGGCAAGACTCTTTGATGCACAGTGTGTACTGATAGTCACTGCCCCATGCCAGCTCTTAAGCACTGCAGTGAAATAGGGAAAGTGCTTTGGAACTTCATATGACTGCAAAAGGCACCCTTGCAGGATTTTGTTGAAGGTGTGTAGTGAGCCAGAAATGAGAACCAGCTGTGAACTACAAATTTGCCTGGTTAAACATACCATAGTGATGGAATCTATTTCCTTTACATACTGGCCACAGTTCATCGGTCAATCTTGTCCATTTGTTCTCCTCTGCTTTTGAAACTCTGGGAGTCATAAGGGCCTCTTACAGGTGCAAAGATCTCTCTTAACTGAGGGAAGAAAGAGATCGCTGACAAATGCTGACAAAATTACACCAGTTTATGTTGCTCATGATAACACACAATAAAATGCAAAGCAAGAGGAGGTACAGGTGTTACAGCACCTGTTAAGAAGAACAATTACTATTTTTCAACTCTTAATGTATGTGTGTTCAAGCAAACACAAATGAAAACAGAAGCAGAACCCACAGTTAGTTACATAGTCTTATTTAAAAAGTAAGGTAACAGGAGAGAGACCATAATTGCAGCTGGTAATTAAAAAATAAATAAATCACTATTTAATTAGGAGAGACAAGATGGTGTTTTCATTCTGATGCCTTCAAAGAGTAGTAGATTTGCTCCTACAATTATAGCTGGAGCAAAAACCTTAATTCTGAGCTGCTACTTCTTTGCTTCAGAACATGTAGTGAGGACCTCTAAATGTTACTGGACTCCAACTCCATCATATCTTATCGTTAGTCATTCTGGCTGGGGCTGATGACAATTGGAGTCCAGTAACATCTGAAAGCCCACTGGTACTCCACCATTGCAGTAGGTCCTTTGCATGGTGAAGAATGAGAAATGCTATTGGGTGACAGAGAGAAGGTGGAACTGCTCAACACCTACTTTGCAGTACCCAACCTGGTGATAACATAATAAGTGATATTAGGAGGGAGTAGCAGTGCAAGATAGGAAAAGGGGTGGTAAGGGAACACCTGGCTTTTAAAAACGAATTCAAATATGCAGAGCCTGATCAACTGCACCCAATGAGCTTGTGAATAAAATAACACTCACAGGCTCTGTCTATAATCTTTGAGAATTATTGGAGAACAGATGAGGTCCATGCGGATTGGAGATAGGCAGATACCCCCATCTTCAAAAGATGTGTGTGTGTGGGGGGAGATGATGGTAAATATGTGATGATGTCATGTCTCGTTGTGACATCATGACATTGTGGCACGCATGCTCATGGCAACTAGGCTAGGGCCTGCGCCTCTGCCATGGAGCCTGGTGGGGCCCGCTGCAGCTGCCAATGCACCATGGAAACATGTGCACAGCCACAGAGGACCCCAGTAGAGGCCCCACAGAAGAGGCATGAACCTCAAGATAGCTGTAGTGGGGGGTTTGGCAAATAACACAGTGAATACCTCGACTTATGAATGAATACAGTGCTACCTCGACTTACGAATGACTCGACAACCAAATTTTTTGACTTACAAGTGGGACAAAGGGTTGCACAGTTACGAATTTCTCGACATCCGAACGGAAACAGCAGCGTTTTTTTCGACTTACAAATTTTTAGATGGGGTTGCTTCGACTTATGATTTTTTCCGTTTCCAATGCATTCCTATGGGAAATCGCGTTTCCAATGACGCTTTTCGACTTACGAATTTTTCGACCTATGAAGGTGCCTTCGGAATGGATTAAATTCGTAAGTCGAGGCACCACTGTATTTGCTGGTGATGTGACTCAACCCAGCTATTCCAAATTCCTGATGGGTTTCTTGTGGCAAATCAGGGCATTTTTCTGTTGCATTATTTGAATTAATATTGCTTCTCTTGAAAGCTTCTTCTTCTTGGTGTACTAAACCAGGCTGTCCAGGCTTACTGTCAAGCACACAATATATTTGTCTTTTTTTGTCATATTTTCTGTGTCATTACAATCCACGTGTCTCATCTCCAACAGAACTTATCCAAGAAAGCTTGAGGGCTCCATATTATATGTAATCCTCAATAAACCTACTAAAATACTTATACAAAAGTAAGACCTATTTCCTGATCAACGGCTTACTGTACACTTATTGCTTTCCCCTCAAGTTTTAATTAAAATCTAAAATACTTGCAATTGTGTAATTCACTTAAGAAATTAAAACAGTAATTACGTTTTGCTAGTAGGCTTAGGTGTCATTTTTTGGCAGAGAGCAGTTGTTCGAATGGTTGACAAATGAAAGGAATACATTGGCTGAAAGGCAAGTTAGTGATATTTAATTAGAATTTTTACTCTCACTCACTTCTGTGTCACCAATTAAGCAATAAAGGAACTAATGGCTAATTTTAGAGCTTCCACTGTCAAAATCATTGTTTTCAGTTCCGATTTCTGTCAAGCTATACTTCAAATAATACCTTACACACTGGAGTGTGCCTCAGAACTGGGCAATTCCTAAATAGCAAGCTGAAATATGCCATTTGGGAAAGATTCAATACTTGTCCAAACCACAACAGGAACTGTCTGAAGTGTGCCAATCTGAAGTAGAAGTGATTCATGACACTTTGGATATTCAGACATTAGGAAACACAATGCAGACAGTGTGTCGACCAAAAGAAAAATCTTTCTCACTAACCTCATCATACAGGGAACAGAGAGGGGAGAAGGTTGAGGGAAAGCTCTCTCTCTCTCTTTTATTCAAAGGTCTAGATTCTAATCATCAGGAATGGTTTATATGGATTCTTGAATCATAATGTGTGTGGAATTTTGAGGCAAGGCATCACCTTGATCTTGTCTGCTCCATGCTCCTTATTACAATTAGTTCACTAATTGTTGTTTTCTTGAGCAATCCTTGGACTTACATGTTCTTCTGCTTCTGCCACATGTCCCCCTCATCTAGGTTCTGTTACTTTTGGTGTAACAGAATGCAATTCTTCATTCATCATAACTCCCTGCCCCTGCAATCATCCTTCTGATATTTTCCAGGTTTACTTTACTAGGGTTAGCTCTGGAGTGTGTGTGATTTTCTTAGTAAAATTGTTAATCACAAAACTAAAGACAGAGAATCCAACCTAAGTTGGTGTCATCCTCACATAATTTAAATGGTGCCTAATGTAATCTTGCTGCCAGAGGTTTTGCCATCTGATGCAAGACAGGAAGATGCTGTGTTGTGCACCCCCACCAAAGCCTAGCTTACCAGAGTTACGCAGCTGCAGCTTCCACATTCAGGCAAAATCTCACAGGGCTCTCACAAAACATCTCTGGAACCTGGAAGCCACTGCAGCTACTTCTCCTTAGTTTTCCATTTGCAATGGGGTGGGGTGGGGGCACCCATGGAGGCACCTGCAGAGGTGCCGCTTAGATTCTGCCACGTGAGGCAGAGGCAGTTTCGTGGGTGGCCCAGCCTGGCCCTCTGCAAACCTTTCCTAAATTTGACAGGTTTTTTGTTTTGTTTTTAAAGCTAGAAGCAGTTCTATAATGCTTGTTATTTCACACAAATTGCTTTCAGAATGCACATTTTTTAACTGCCATAAAACTTCAATGTCTGCCTTTGCAGCATGCCATTGCAAATATCCTTCTGAGTATTCAGCTCCTGAAAATGGGTTGCCATGTCTTCCAGTTTCATCTAATTTGACACAGTTATTACTAGGTATTATTACTATTACTACTATTATTTTAAAAGAAGTTATAGGATGTTCCTTGGGGGGGGGGGGAGAAACCAAATAACTTGAATGGTTCCCAAAATAATTCAATTTACCAGGAATTTTGTAGGATTTATTCACTTAACTGTGTCTGCAAATTTCATCCAATTCTATCAAACAAAAATAAATTATAACTCCCCCCCAATCCCCTTTCCAGTGATTTGCGTGTTCAGACCCAGAGACCTCCCTTCTAAATAAAAACACATTTGACTCAAATTTTAGTTTTGTTTTTTTGGCAGAATTTAGGCCACAACTTTATTGATTACAGAAAAGTGAGTGGTTGCATAAGCTCTGGTTCGACTACCGGTAGCTCCCTACACCCTTGCAGGTAGCGCTGACCCAGAGCTCTATCATAGGTCAGCCAAGGGCGAACACCTGAGGAAGGTGAAAAGCCTGAGGGCACTCTATCACTCCCCAGATGCTCCCCTGGACTCAGGCACGGACACAACCTCTTTTCGGGGGTTGGCCAAACCAAGTGGAGTCCCTGGATTCCTTTAACGGAATACCCTTCACATAAGGGTGGCAAGACTGTTCTCCCATCCCTATCACATGAACCAGTGCCTATCAGCAACCTTACAAGTTGTGACGAATTGCTACGCGGCAGGCAAAACCCAAATGGCAACAGCCAATCAGCCAAGTGGGAAAATTCCTGCTGTGTCCCTGTCCCAACAACAGACGATACATGACGGCATGGCAAGGTCAATCGCAAAAGGCCCTAAAGTAAGGGAGAGGCAGGTGAGTGTTCCGATGCACAAGCCGAAAGAGGAAGCTCTGGGTCATGTGCATGGGTATATATAGGTCCCTCGATCCGTTTAGACTGCAACCCCATTGGCCAGATTGAAACCCAGCATCGAGGGATCTACCAATTGGGTGTTGTGACTATCCAATGGACCCACCCACAACCAAGAGGTCAGTCTCTAGATCTCACTGCAATACGTACACTCTTTTAGGGAGGACACAATTTGGAAAACCCAAAGGTTAGATTTTTCTGAATTGAGGCTTGAATCTGAATCAGTCAGTCTTTAAATTAGTCTGAACTTAATTTGTCTGCTTAGGTAGTGTGTCATAGAGATTCAAACCAAATCTGTGGTTTCTACTCACCCGTTACTCAGTTTTCCAGTGTGTGACTGAAAATGGTTTTAGCTGGACTATGGAAGAGAGGAAAAACTGGTATTTTACTTGCTGTTGACTGATGTAGGCTAGTCATTTCTTCATGTAGGCCCATTTCTGATCTCTCTCTGATAAGGTGCCTGATACAGTATTGTTTGTACAAAATTGCGTTTACTTTGTCAGTTAGGAAACTATTCCTTCCTCCCCCTTTTACATGGAACTGAAAACTAAAAACAGAAGAATATAAGATCACAAATTAAGAGGAAAAGTTAACTTACTGATTACGGCCTTGACAGTATCATGGATAAGCTTGTAGGACAAGCTGAGGAGAGGCTAACTGAGAGAGTCCCACAGAGTTCAGCATAAAATTTCCCTACAATTACAGTGAAAAACACACACAATAAAACAGAGCATAAAACCAAAATAATGGTGATGAGTTTATGGTAAATGCTATTCCTCCATATAGCCCACCCATTTTGTTAGGGAGAAGTATTCAGTGTGTGAAACTGATGATGCAAACGCTACATAGGCAAGGTTAATTGTGCAGGTCTTCCCCATATGATCATCATCCTCATTCCTGGCTGGGTAACAAATGAATAAGAAAGACCCACATGACATGTTCCTCCTACATGGTTCCAGAATTCCAGTCGTTTCCATGGTGGTGGGCAAAGCAATTGTGGGAACTATATCCTGTACTATTGTATGCAAAGGGATCCTTCACTGTTTTTTCCTTAATGTGTGAAAATCTTTATATAGCTCTTCTTCTTATTTTATCTGAAGAAGAAGAAAAAATTAAACACTAACTACATATTTATACCTAATTACACTTGGTGTTATCCTTAGATTTAATAAGAGAATACTGTATTCAGGTTGGTGGCGATCACTCTAATCAAGTGGTGAAATTCTACTGCTTCTTTGGTTTATATTCTTTTATAGCACCACATCACTCAGAAAATAACGTCCTTGCTATTCATTATCCTTGCCCTTTTTCTATTGAATTGCATAAACCACTTATCTATGCCATTGTGAATTCTAGAGTCCTTCTACTTCTGTAACATTGATGGGTTGTTCCTTTTCTTTGTCTTTAAAGCACATTTTTGTCACCTTAATCTGAGTGATTTTTTTTAAAGTATTGTAACAGAAACAAATTTGAACCTTGTAGCATTTTGCTCCTGATTTTTATGACAAGCCACCCCTACCTACAAGTTTCCTTTGATATTAAACTTGTCTCTCTCTTTAAAAACAAAGCAGTTATTCATTTCTTCTTAGCAAGTCTTCACACTTTCACGCTGTGTTGTACAGTGGTACCTAGGGTTGTGGACCCGAGCCGTTCTCACCCCAAAAAGTCTGCAACCTGAGCGGCGCTTTTGAGCATGCACAAAAGCGAGATAGAGTGCTTCTGCACATGCGCGAAGCACGCAGAACGCTTCTGCGCATGTGCGTGTGGCGAAACCCGGAAGTAAACACTTCCTGGTCCGCTGCGTTCATAACCGGGAAAAACGCAACCTGCAGCGGACACAACATGAGGTATGACTGTAGTGTCAAATACATGAATAAAATCCAGGTGAAACCTTTCTCTTTTCTCTCTCTTTGCCATTACAACCATGGTTACCTTTCCAAAAAGTTATGTTAAGGGGGTCTGTCCTTAATTTAGGTGTAATGGAAAATCTGAATAATCTGTACTATGAGAGGGTCCTGAAAGTACAGGGGAGGTTAGAATGGGATATCAAGGAGGCTTGAGAACGGAGTTGAGATGCTGACATACTTTGAAAAAATAAGGAAGGGTGGCAATGACTTAACTCTCCTATCATGTGCTCACAAGGAAAAAGTCAACATGAAAGGATTGTAGCTAGGGGCGATGGGCAGGAATACAATACAGAGGTGAAAAGTTGAGAGAGTCTTATATCACTTATGTTGACTGATCTGTGCCTTGAAGCAAAAAGAAAATGGCTGCCGTATGCAGGTTGCTGATGATTGTCTCCTTGTACAGCAACTTTCCATCCAAACTGAACATTTCACCATACAGCCTCAAACATTTTTAAATGGTTTGCAGATGTGGAGAGAAGTATTACCCAGGTGGCAGTCATTATGTGTGTACTTAATCTCGGGTGGCAGAAGCCGGCTTCATTTGGGGAAGGTCAGTAGCTCAGAGATAGACCATCTGCTTTTCATGCAGAGGGTCCCAAGTTGAATCCTTAGGTGGGGCTGTACTCAATATGAGGCACTGTCCTATCTTCCTTTTCTGGATACTGAGATGATGTGACAAAACAAAAGACAGGACCTTTCCCTTGAGCAGCAGCCTGGCCTCTGACTCCAGCATGCAGACTCCAGAAGAAGAGGACCTGGAAACCAACTAAGGTCCCAGGGTTATGAACAGTCCCAATTCCAGCATATCAGAGGCCCTTAAAACAGGGCCCTCTTAGTTATGATCTCCAGAGTCCATAATTTCAGAGTTGGCAGCTCTCAAGGAACTGAACCCTTCCATGTGACAAACCCTCATTCCCAACCTGCCAATGCAAGCAGCATGTCTGGAGCAAACTGTCAAAAAGGAGGAAGAGTTATAAGTTGCCTTCTGGAGGCTTGCTCTGTTGATCTTCCATAACTCAAGGAAGGGTTGATCCAGCCCTCAAAGCATGAAAGTCTCTAGTCTTCTCTTGGATATTGCCAAATCCAGTTGCTCATTTGGAACTTTCCTTGCCCTTGTGTGCCCCCATGGGCTCATGGTCAAAACCAGAACAGGGAAAATAGTCATGTATCATGCACCATATACAAATATGTGTTTGCAATTGCTGAGATGGAAAGAAGGTAACAACCTATATCTTACCATGCAAAGGTAGGATGAATCATCATTCAGACACTGTGGTTCAACATGTATGCATCCATACCTGTGCCCTGTAAGACTCTATGCATAAACACACATTTGTAGTGTATGTGGAATTCTGAAGGAATGTTCTTCAGAGTAGGAGCAATTATATTGTAATGAGCTTGTGGGTACCAGGCTGCCCTAAATTATTGGGTCCAGTAAATGTCAGGCCAGTTTCGTGACCAGGACATCACCAGCACCAGGACATCTTTAATAAAAACTTTGTGACATAGGATAGATTCAGAGAGTGAACAGACCAAGGCTGCCCAGTGAACTTTATGGCTGATCAGAAATGTCTCCTCAACCCAAGTTTAACATGTTAACTGCTACATCATCTTTTGTCACCTTGCTTTTTTTATATGACTGCCAGATGACCTAATAAACTGGTGTGCATTTGTGATATATACGCAACAGATTTAAATAGCTGACTCTATTTGTGGGAATAGCTATAGCAGGGGTGGCCAACTCCCAAGAGACTGCGATCTACTCACAGAGTTAAAAACTGGCAATGATCTACCCCCTTTTTGGGGGTTCAGGTAAAAGTTGTTGGGCTTTTTTTAGGAAGAAGGAATGCCCATTGGGGGGGGTGGGTCAAAGTTGTTGAGTTTTTTCAGGGAGGAGGTAAAATGTTGAGCTTTTTTTAGGGGAGCCACAGTTGTCCAGCTTCTTTGGGGGGAGCCAATGATCTACCAGTGATCTACCGCAGGCGTCCAGTGATCTACCAGTAGATCATGATCTACTTGTTGGATATGCCTGAGCTATAGATTATCCCTGGAGTGTGGCTATTTATGCTGTCACAGGAACATACCTTATACCGAATTGGAACACTGGTCCGTCAAGTTCGGTATTGTGATTTGACAGAGGCTTTTCTGGATTTCAGACAGTGGTCTCTGCCAGACCTACCTGGACATGTTGGGGATTGAACCTGGGATTTTCTGCATGCAAAGCAGATGCTCTACCACTAAACCACATGACCATTCCCTTCATGAGCCTCTGAATTTCAAACTACTGCACAAAACTATCTGAAGTCTGAGCACAGAACCAGGAGGGCTGTAAACTGTCATTAGGATTCATCTTTATGCTAATATCAAAAGGTCCTGAGTACTATTCATTTTAAATGCCTGTTGCTACCTCTGCTTGCCCCTTGGTAAGCCCTTGTGATCTCTTTCATACATTTTGGAGTGATACTCATAAATTCATATAACTCCTCTGCCCAAGGAGAGTAATAACTTGATTGATTTCCATATTTATTAAACAATGAGCTCCAGGATGCAGACACCTGCGATGCATCATTTTGTTTTCCAGCGCTGCCCTTTTGGAATGGACTTGTAATATGCTCACCAAAAAACAACTGAAAGTTAAAACGGTAGAAAAAGCAAGAGGTCCTACGCCACCGAGGCTTGCAGGGTTACATATTTGCAAGGAGGAACCAAAGGAAGAGATATGCTGAATTTCAACCAGGAAAGCTGAAAGTGTATATGTATTATTTAAAGCCTCCAGACTAATTTGACAGCTACTACACATTTTGATTTTAACTTAATATTAGTCTAAAATATCACCAGTGAAGTGTGAATGATGCCTTTTGTTCCCTTGACATCTAACAAGAAAAAGAACATAAGTGGAGCATGTTTCAAACCCGTCTCTAATTACACCACTCTGTTTAGGCATTGTTTTTCAATGACTGTTGCAATTGTAGGGATGATTGGACTGTGACTGGTCAAAGAACAATGAGCACCAGACTTATTTGAGCCACATCAGAGCTAGGCTGCAGGCAGCCTAGTCAGAGGACAATGAAAATGGAATTTCTGCTGTTCCAAAATTCTAACTCATTGTTATCCTCATGTTTCCAATGAACTTGGCTGTCAGTGTCTGCTGGGCTTAGGACATCACCAAGCATGCCAGTGCCTGATAAATTGATGTTTAAGTGGCAGCTGACTCCATACAGGATGAATTGAATATACACAAATGTTGCAGATAAATGTTGGAGATGTAGAACTTAAATGCTCCATATTTTCTGGACCTGTCCTAAAATAATAAAAGATTGGGTTTCTCTCATAACTGTGTTTTTCTTTTCTTTTCTTTTCTTTTCATGAATGCTAGGAGTTACACATAGATCCATTTAGCATATATAAAGGCTGTAATATCCCCAGATGAAATAGATATGGTAAGGTGCTTATTAATGGTGACTTGTTTTATGCTGCCTGATGCTGGCCCTGGGGCCATAGCTATACCTGGAGAGATCCTGAATACCTGAAGTTGTAATTCCTCTATCACAAGGGTGGAGAAACTAGATACAGTTTTCCAGGTGTGGTCAGGTCAAGGCAGAATAGAGTGGGACTATTGCTTCCCTTGATTAGGACATTACACTTCTAGAATAGCATTTGCTTTTTTTATGCTGCTGTATCACACTGTTGACTCATGTTAAGCTTGTGATCTACTAACACCCCCAGATCCCTTTTACATATTTTGTGCAGCTGGTTCTTCCTGCCTAAGTGAAAAAAACATATACCAGTATTTGTCCCTATTGAAATTTATTTTGTTAGTTTGGGTCCAGTTCTCCAATCTGTTTAAGCCATCTTTAATCCTGAATCTGTCTTCAGTGGCATTGGCTAGCCCTCCTAGTTTGTTGTCAATAAAAAGGATGTCTGGATTATCAATATTCTACTGGCTCCATGCCCTCCAGCATTTCAGTGGGCAGGGACGAAGCTCCACAGAGTGACCCACTATCCTCTACAACTTTGCTGAAATCTTTGCTTTGAGCTGAGTTCAAATTTGTGAAACTAAATCAGTTAATGATCTCATCTTCCAGTAGAAATTTATGCTGGTTTTCTATAGAACTGACATCTGAAGCTGGGAAACTATTTGAAACCAGCTCTAGAAACTTTCTCAAGTCCTCACTCTGGACATTTCCTTGGCATTTGACCAGCATAGTGTCCTAAGGCAGCTGCCCATTAAAAATCACATTAATCAACTGTAGCTAAATAATGATCTCCTCATACCAATGAAATTCCAAGTGGGGGTCTGCCAATTTGGCATTTACAAGCGTCTGCATTTTTCACCCATTGCCTCAGCCTGGTTCTACTAAAGCAGGTTGAATGTCTGAGTCAGTGCAGCAGAACTTGATGCAGAATGCCTTACCGTACAATCACCACTATGCACAGAAGTAAGTCAGACTGAATTCAATGGAGCTTACTCTCAGCTAAGTATTCTTAGCACTGTAGCCTTAATCTGGGGCACTGTGAGTTCCTGGGAGAGTTAAACCCACTGTTTTACAGGCAAAGTTCTAAGATAAGCAATCAGCAAAGTCATTTTTGGAAAAGGGAGGCAAATTCTTCCTAACAGAAGACTATACAGTATATTACATTCTTCCAGAAAAAGGGACTGTGGGTGGATAAATTTCAGTTTCTTTCCATTTCTCATATTTCTAGTTCTCAGTTCCCCAAAATTCTGCATCAGTTTGTGATATTATTATTTTTATTTAAAGTCCACCTGAAAATTCATCTCTTTGTTAGTGCAAATTTCTCCCAATTTACACAACTTTGTCGGCAATTTTGCCAGAGTATGCACATTATTGCAAGCAATGTTACCTAATATAATGCATTTTATGTTATTTTTATATACACTTTCCCCAATATGTGCCTCTATGCACATATTATTTGATTGGAGAAGTGCAAAGTTCTAAGGATAGTCATGTTTGGAGTCACATATTGTTTCAGGAAGTGAAACACATACTCTCTCTCTCTCTCTAATGAAAATATGTTTAGAAATGTGTATTTTTATAAAAATGTATTGAAAACTGTTAAAATACAATTATGTGTAGGGTGTTGTTGTTGTTGTTGTTGTTTAAAAAAAACCCACACAACAAAACAGAATAAAAACAAACCCAAAATATTGCACAAATAGGACACAGGAATAGATTGATTTGCTCTTCTGTACTTGGAATTGAGCTCCATGTGTTATAAGATGTTGTCTCTGTTGGCATTTTCATAATTTGTGGGTATAACAAATGGATTCATTATGTTGGCATTTAAAGAAAAAGCCATTGAAATCTGCCTTAATGGCATATCACCAGGGCTAACATACTTTCATATTAACCACAGATTGTGAATTAATTTACTATGATCCCATTGTTGTCATGGTAGAGAGAGCTCTTTCTAATGTCCCATTTCAGAAACAAAACACTTGAGAAGAAAATGGTTCAGTTTTTCCTATTTTCTAATACTAACTTTGCTTTTCACCTGAGCAAGCCACAAAAACCTCTGCCTCATAAAGGTAAAGGTAAAGGGACCCCTGACCATTAGGTCCAGTCGTGACCGACTCTGGGGTTGCACGCTCATCTCGCATTATTGGCCGAGGGAGCCGGCGTATAGCTTCCAGGTCATGTGGCCAGCATGACAAAGCCGCTTCTGGCAAACCAGAGCAGCACATGGAAACGCCGTTTACCTTCCCGCTGTAGCGGTTCCTATTTATCTACTTGCATTTTTGATGTGCTTTTGAACTGCTAGGTTGGCAGGAGCTGGGACCAAGCAACGGGAGCTCACCCCGCCACAGGGATTCGAACCGCCGACCTTCTGATCAGCAAGCCCTAGGCTCTGTGGTTTAGCCCACAGCGCCACCTGGGTCCCTGTTTTACACTATCAACCCATCTAGAACAGTATTGCCTGTACTGACTGGCAGCAGCTCTCTAGGTTTCCATATAGGGCTGTGTCTCCTAGCCCTACCTAGAGATGCTGAGGATTGAAACTGAGGCCTTCTCTGCATGCAAAGCAGAGCTCTAAAACAGAGCCATGGCCCATCCCCTAACAAACCAATATTTTGGGTGAAATTAAAAGGATAATCTTGCAAAGCCTTGTCCTTAAATATACCGAGCCATCTGCTGTTCAAAAGCTGAATAGTGTATACCATTAGGAACCAGATCAACAAAAGGGTATCCTTCCAGCATAGTCCTGGATCAGCATTGCCCACTGACAACAGTGACACCCATATCAAACTCCATTTGGTCTTGGGCAAACTGTTTCTAAGAGCAGCAGACTGATGATTTGGAAAATGAGGGCAGATGTTGGAGCTGGGAAGTTAAACCACACAGGTGCAGCCGAAAACTCTTAAGTGTGCTGGAAGTAGACACAGGGATGGACAGATCTGAATGCATTTCTGAATGCTTTCCAATGCTTTTCCTCTCAACACGTCATTCCTGTGCTTACTTTTTTGAACTGACACTGCAACACAAAATTAGGAGAAGTGCATAATCCAGGCATAGGCAAACCTAGCCCTCCAGATGTTTTGGGACTACAACTCCCATGATCCCTAGCTCAGTCTTCTCCAAAAAAGAAAACAATGCCCGACCTGAAGAATATGGAGCAGATGATTCAGCAGGGGAGACACAGCCCAGAATAAGTAAGGAGGTGTTACAAGAATACTTGGCTAGTTTACCTATTCAAGTCTCCAGGGCCAGATGAACTACATCCAAGAGTATTAAAAGAACTGGCAGAGGTGATTTCAGAACCACTGGCAATAATCTTTGAAAATTCCTGGAGAACAGGCGAAGTTCCAGCAGACTGGAGGAGGGCAAATGTTGTCCCTATTTTCAAAAAGGGGAAAAGAGAGGACCCAAACAATTACCGCCCAGTCAGCCTGACATCAATACCAGGAAAGATTCTAGAGCAGACCATTAAGCAAACGGTCTGTGAGCACCTAGAAAGGAATGCTGTGATCACTAAAAGTCAGCATGGGTTTCTGAAAAATAAGTCATGTCAGACTAATCTGATCTCATTTTTTGACAGAATTACAAGCCTGGTAGATGAAGGGAACGCTGTGGATGTAGCCTATCTTGATTTCAGCAAGGCCTTTGACAAGGTGCCCCATGATATTCTTGTAAAGAAGCTGGTAAAATGCGGGCTAGACAATGCTACCACTCAGTGGATTTGTAACTGGCTTACTGACCGAACCCAAAGGGTGCTCACCAATGGCTCCTCCTCATCCTGGAGAGTAGTGACTAGTGGGGTGCCATAGGGTTCTGTCTTGGGCCAAGTCTTATTCAACATCTTTATCAATGACTTGGATGATGGGCTTGAGGGCATCCTGAGCAAGTTTGCAGATGACACCAAATTGGGAGGGGTGGCTAATACCCCAGAGGACAGGATCACACTTCAAAATGACCTTAACAGATTAGACAACTGGGCCAAAGCAAACAAGATGAATTTTAACAAGGAGAAATGTAAAGTACTACACTTGGGCAAAAAAATTGAAAGGCACAAATACAGGATGGGAGACACCTGGCTTGAGAGTAGTACATGTGAAAAGGATCTAGGAGTCTTGGTAGACCACAAACTTGACATGAGTCAGCAGTGTGATGCAGCAGCTAAAAAAGCCAATGCAATTCTGGGCTGCATCAATAGGAGTATAGCATCTAGATCAAGGGAAGTAATAGTACCACTGTATTCTGCTCTGGTCAGACCTCGCCTGGAGTACTGTGTCCAGTTCTGGGCACCGCAGTTCTAGAAGGATACTGACAAGCTGGAACATGTCCAGAAGAGGGCAACCAAAATGGTCAAAGGCCTGGAAACAATGCCTTATGAGGAACGGCTTAGGGAGCTGGGTATGTTTAGCCTGGAGAAGAGAAGGTTAAGGGGTGATATGATAGCCATGTTCAAATATATGAAAGGATGTCATATGGAGGAAGGAGATGGATTGTTTTCTGCTGCTCCAGAGAAGCGGACACGGAGCAATGGATTAAAACTTCAAGAAAGAAGATTCCACCTAAACATTAGGAAGAACTTCCTGACAGTAAGAGCTGTTCGGCAGTGGAATTTGCTACCAAGGAGTGTGGTGGAGTCTCCTTCTTTGGAGGTCTTTAAGCAGAGGCTTGACAGGCATATGTCAAGAATGCTTTGATGGTGTTTCCTGCTCGGCAGGGGGTTGGACAGGATGGCCCTCGTGGTCTCTTCCAACTCTATGATTCTATGATTCTTAAGAGGACCAGTGGTCAGGAATGATGGGAGTTTTAGTCCCAAAGCATCTGGAGGGCCAAGTTTGCCTATGCCTGGCATAAACTGATTAACAGCTGCATCCTGATCAGCATATTTGTGGGATCATATGTGGAACGCCTTCCATAATGTGGCATGTCTATATTTTTTTCTTTGGTGATCACTCGTAGCCGATTAAGATTGTCTTCTATAAACAATGTTTTAACAATGAGTTCGTAAGTGACTGTGGAGGCCAATTCTGGATCCACACATCCTCCCACAGTGGGGACATTGGTTTCCAGACGGGAGTTGATCACAGTGTGGATTTGCCAAGTATGCCTTCCTCCTAGCCCATTTTTCCCTTTCGTCCTGAGTTCGTCTTCAAAGCCCATGACACCTTTGGTAAAGGCTGTTCTCCAACTGGAGCGCTCACAGGCAAGTGTTTCCCAATTGGTGATTATACTACATTTTTTTAAGGATTTGCCTTGAGAGAGTCTTTAAACCTCTTTTGTTGACCACCAGCATTATGCTTTCCATTTTTAAGTTTGGACTAGAGTACTTGCTTTGGAAGACGATAATCAGGCATCCGCACAGATAAGCTAAATAAATGAGGCTGACTGATGATTCTGGACAATCCCTGCATGGACTTCAGCAACATATTAAGGACTGGAGTATACCAGGAACAGATTTATATATGGCACACAACTATTCATGTGCCTGAAGTGGTGTCCCATCTGTAGTAAACCTTTAAAACACTTTAAACAGGTCTTGGTTTGTGTCCCCCCCCCCCAAAAAAATCATTGGGGCTCTGGCTTGTTATGGGGTCAGAGAGTTGATGGGAGAACAGTATTCCCCTCACAGAGCTACAATTCACAGAATGGTTTAACAATCAATCTCTCTTCCCTATGATCTCTGGAAATTATTCCACCTGTGATAGCTCTGTGAGAGGAATAGGTGTTTGGTGCCGAACAACTCTCTGAATCCTTAACAAACTAGAGTTCCAATGATTCTTTGGGTGAAGCCAGGACAGCTGAAAGTGGGATGATACTGCTTTAAATGGATAGGACAGATGGGGCCTGGGAACCCAATCAAGACATGTGGTGACTTCCCAAGAGTAGTGATGATGACTTGGTAAGATTTACCACTTTCTGCTTCTTTGAGATTAACCAGTTGGCTGAGACTTCTGCTTCTTAGAGTCACCATATTTTTCTTAAGAGGATTGTGCTTTTAAAGATTGCATAGCAGACAGAAACAATAATAATCCTCCAGTTTCATTTTTTAAATTCTTTTCTTAGATTGCTTGTCCAGTTTTATCTCTACATATGTGAAGAAACAAAACAGTACAGAAGTTTTGTGTACAGTATTGTTCTTAATTGTAAAATGGTTTTTAAAAAAACTGGTAAAGGACCCCTGGAAGGTTAAGTCCAGTCAAAGACAAGTATGGGGTTGCAATGTTCATCTCACTTCAGGCCGAGGGAGCTGGTGTTTGTTCACAGACAGCTTTCCAGGTCATGTGGCCAGCAGGACTAAACTACTTCTGGTGCAACGTGACACTGTGTTGGAAACCAGAGCGCACGGAAATGCTGTTTACCTTCCCGCTGCAGTGGTACCTATTTATCTACTTGCACAGGTGTGCTTTTGAGCTGCTAGGGTGGCAGGAACTGGGACAGAACAACAGAACCTCACTCCGTCATGGGGATTCGAACCGCTGACCTTCTGATTGGCAAGCCCAAGGGGCTCATTGGTTTAGACCACAGTGCCACCCATGTCCTTTGTAAAACGACTTCTTTTCTGTTAAAGGCAGCTCTTGTCAAGGGGTTCAAAAGATCACAGGAGACAAAACAGGTCAACTCTACTGCTGTTCTCATTGGCCATGAGGCTAGGTGGTGAAATTGGAATAGTGACTAGGTGAAAGCTGGCGAACAGGCAGGAGAGTGTCTTTGGTGAATTTAAAAGCAGCAAAATAAGGTGAGCTGGAAAAAAAGAAGACTAGAAGCTCCCCTTAGCTAAAATTGCTCCACTGCTAGGTCTTGGCTTGAATATGGAAACAGTCTAGATTATGTTCAGAAATATGCATATCCCCCATGTTCCTAGCCAGGGCTTCCACTTGCAGCCCTGGCTAGGAACACTGAGTGCAGTCAGTTTTTCTACAAATGTGTGGTATCTGAAACAGATGACCTAGCTAGGAGAAACAGCTTTTACATGGGTCCATCTCATTGAGTATTGTGCCCAAAGCACTGGCTCTAGTCAGATTTTGTGTGTAGCTTTGCGAGGAAACAGAATGATTATTTTTATCTCTGCTTTCAAAACACACAAGAGGTCTGTGCCAAAGAGATCTCTTATTCATGTAAGGCTATCTGTCGGCTCCTGTAATTAAGAAGAATCTCTTGCCTGTCTTACCCAGGAGGGCAATTCTCCCTAGTTTCCATGGCTGTGATAGAGGAAGCTTTGCATTTCTGTCGCGAAATGGACAAAAAATATAGAGGAAGAATATGTTATGCAGGGGGTACTATGTAGTTCATTTTAAGGAGAAACATCTGGAGTCTCCAACAGCTGGATGGTAGTTTGAAGCTGCATGTATGCATTGATCTTCATTGCTACCCTGGAGGCTTGCTTCAATGAAACAACTTATCAGTTAAATGGTTGGTGCCACAACCAGACTCCTGGGAACAGGCAACCAATCCTCCTGAAAGAAGCACACACTTGTATAGGATCTGTAGGCTCCATGTGCCAGGTCCTACAGAGAGGCATGAATGTATCACACCCACTCATTCTGTTCACAACCATCAATATTAACAATAATCAGAAATGGGCTCCTCCTTCCTCTGAAGTGCTCTTCTAGGTTTCCACAGAGCAGATACCACCCCCTCCCTTAGACCATATTTTATATATAAAACAATTAGCAGTATGCAATTTTAGTCATTCATTTCTCGAGTATGCACTCTATGTGGGGTACCCTTCAAGAGAACTCGGAAATGACCCTCATGGTCCGTTCCAGTTCTACAATTCTAAGATTCTAGGGTTCAAATTATCTAAAATGTAATGGTGAGATTACTCGCTGGGGTTACCTTTAGATCCCACACAACCTCCCTTCTAAAGCAACAGTTCATTTCCAGGCCCAATTCCTAGAGCTTTTAGTGTTTAAAGCCCTCTACCTCCCTACCTCCTTCCCTACAAACCTTCTTGGCCCTCTACCCTCAGACGTTTGGGATGGCAGTGGCTTGGGAGAATGCCTTCTATGTGGGAACCCCTAAATTGTGGAATTCACTCCCCTCAGATGTGCATTTGGCAACTTCATTATATAGTTTCTATTGTAGGCTGAAAATACATTTGTTTAACCCAGGCATCCCCAAACTTTGGCCCTCCAGATGTTTTGGACTACAATTCCCATCATCCCTAACCACTGATCCTCTTAGCTAGGGATCATGGGAGTTGTAGGCCAAAACATATGGAGGGCCACAGTTTGGGGATGCCTGGTTTAACCTGTCCTACAACACTTGGGAGGGAGATATTTTAGTACCCTACCTATTCCTGTGACTAAAAAATATTTTAAACAGTTTTTCAAAATGCATTTTTAAATTGCTATGACCCACCATGGGAACTTACAGTGAAGGGAGGGTACATCATCACCAAACTACCCAATTTCTTGTGCCTTTATTATTATTATTATTATTATTATTATTATTATTATTATTATTATTATTTTGTGATTTTCAGTTATATACATTTCAATATACATTTTATAGTCATTTTAACATTTCAGAACTCAACTTCCTCCTCTTTCTGCAGTTCATTAAATTTATATTTATCGTTTCCTGCATATTCTAAATTAACTTAACTTATTCTTTTATTCATCTACTTTAATTATTTATTAATAACAAACTTTTTATATAAGAATGGTTTATTGAATATGCACAAATAAATTGTAAACAGATAAGGACATTGGCAAGATTATTGTAATAACCTGCAGTTTCATAAGAGTAAATACATTGTGCCTTTGGGTTGTAGTATCACCCTGTCCATGGTATGCCTTCCCTAGGGGGATTTGCCTGTGACCATCTCTACTTTCATTCAGTTGCTTTTAAATGTTAAACATCCTACAAATTTTCTTGAGAGTTGTTTTTTTCCCTGCCAGTTGTTACATGGTCTGTGTGCTTTGAGTTGTTCTGACATTTTAATTGCATAAACCACCCTGGAAATAACTTTGGTGCAGAGCAGCACAGACATATTGTAAATAAAATAAAATAAAAGGTAGGGGACTACTCACTTTGACAGTAATCCCTCTCTTTAGATGTAAGTGAGATGTATTTCCTCCCAGGGGTTCTGGGCTTTGTAGTTAGAAAACTATAATGGTTAAAAAGGAGGGTTTAAACTAGTTGTTGTTCCTGTCAAATATGCAAAAAGACCAATCGCTGCCTCCCTCCCTTCTCTTAATATTTATTATAATTTCAACACATGAAATATTTTGTATTTATTAGCCATATTTTTGCACTAAGGCATCTCAAAGTACTTAAACAACAATAAATTAAAAAGACACTGAAATCAGATGTTAAAAACAACAACAATGACCGCTCCACACATCAATGGGGGGTGCTTTTTGCGTGGACACGCGCAACCCCCTAATCCCAGAAGGCGCTCCCTGGAAGTTCAGGTCTGTCACCGCCTTCCCAGGTAGGATGCCAGGGGTCTCCGCCTACCCAAGTCTGACATCCAAACCTGCCTGGGGAGGTGTTGCCAGGGGATGGCCAGGTAAGGGGAGGGACAAACCGGCTCGGACAATAGCATTTGAATCTTACCTCCAAGCACCAGTTGGTTCCAGAGCTTCTCCCACCCTCCACACCCTTCATTCATGTTCTTTTGCAGGTTAACCTTTTCTCTACAGGTTCTCAGGCGCTGCTATGTCAAGGCCGCTGTTGAAGGGTCAGAAAGGAATTTCCCTGCATTGGCAGGTTTCGCCTTTCCCGTAGCAATACTTCACAACTTTGCGGTGTCAGGCCTTGGGCGGAATTCTTTGGCGATTTTCCTAGAGGGAGGGGCGTGAGGCGGAGACCTCACCCCTTTGCGGCGACCAGATAGGGGTATCGGGGGAAGCCTTGACCATACCAATAGGTGTCAACACTTCCCACCTTCCAGCGGCGGTGAACAGGGGGGGGGCTCTCTCTGCTTGAACATATGTTCTCCAGAGCCAGCCCCAACTCCCATACATGTGGATGACCCCGAAGCCTCCCAGAACCCCGGCTGGGGACTGGGAAGGATAACGCCCAATGCCTGAAGCCAAGATCTCCCTACATCTGAATTTGAATTAAGTTGTGGCCAATTTGAATCCCATAGCACGTTGTCTCGTGTATTTATTCCGCTCGGGGGGGGGGTCGCCTGCGGGTTTGGGGGACTCCGCCTGTCCACGCAAAGAGAAACTGAAATGTTTAACTGAAAATAGATTTAAAAGGACAAATCCCACCCACCTCACTTAAAGCAAAAGCAAAAAGAAAAGCCATTCACCTAACTACCCTCTCAAATAAACATTGATGGCCTGGGTGCCTAACAACCAACCATACGGTGCAGGTGTGCTTTGCTTGGGGAGAGCATTCCACAAACTGGGAGCCATTACTCCCTATTATTTGCACATTAAAAATAACATTTTTTTAAAAAAAAACATTCACCTCTCTCCCCCCCCTCTGTATGCATATATATGTATGTATTCATAGTGATAAATAATCAATATGGTTCTGCCAGTATATTCTTACCACATGGCAAAGCTATTATATTCATCAATATCCATACTATATCTATTGTTTTCATATGTTCAATCAATGAGAGCCATTTACTTCTAAAATTTTAGAATCAATAGGTTTGAAGTGAGGCTCTCACTTTACAAAGATTTCCTTGAACCTTATATATACCCAGTCTATCACTGTACTCTGCAGGCAAGGGCCTCCTGCAGATTCCATCTTACCAGGAGGTTTCTTCCACAACAGTAAAGCAACTGGGCCTTTAGCTGGTGTAGCACCTGACCTAAGTAATTCACTCCCTAGAATATTAAACATGTACTTTTCCAATGACTTTTCAGTGCCTACTGAAAACCTTCTGCTTCTAACAAGCTCTTTGACTGAGGTTCTTTTCCCAGTCTGTTTCTGTTCTGGAACTTCTTCTTTTTTAAAAAAAAAAAAAGATGTTGGCAATGTTTAATCATGTGTGTGTTTGCCTGTGCTCATTTTGGAGGATCGGCGGGATTAATAACAACAACAACAATAATGTTCCCCAATGCAAAAGATTACAGGGCTCCTGCACTGTTATGTATTACATATATTTATAAACCACTTGAAACGAAAGAGTTTCTAAATAGCTTACAAAAGTAGTACCAGGGTATAAAAATAAAATGTTGAAACTGGAAAAAAAAATACAATGCAGTACAAAAGCACAGTAAAAATAAAAATAAATCCAAAGAAGTAAAAACATTATTATTATTATTAATATTATTATTATTATTATTATTATTAAAAGGGACCCCTGACCATTAGGTCCAGTCGTGACCGACTCTGGGGCTGCGCGCTCATCTCGCATTATTGGCCGAGGGAGCCGGCGTATAGCTTCCAGGTCGTGTGGCCAGCATGACAAAGCCACTTCTGGTAAACCAGAGCAGCACATGGAAACGCCATTTACCTTCCCGCTGTAGCGGTTCCTATTTATCTACTTGCATTTTGATGTGCTTTCGAACTGCTAGGTTGGCAGGAGCTGGGACCAAGCTACGGGAGCTCACCCCGTCACAGGGATTCGAACCGCCGACCTTCTGATCAGCAAGCCCTAGGCTCAGTAGTTTAACCACAGCGCCACCTGGGTCCCATTATTATTATTATTATTATTATTATTATTATTATTATTATTATTATTATTACCCCATCCATCTGGTTGGGTTTCCAGCAGCATAAGAATATAAGTATAGCCTCCTGGATCAGGCCAATGGCCCATCTGGCCCTGTATCCTGTTCTTACAGTGGCCAACCAGATGCTTGTGGGAAGCCAGCAGCAAAGCCCTTGTATCCTTAGCAATATCAAACAACTGTCTTCTAATTCTCAAGTGTAGCTGCTGTTGGGACTGATGCAGCATACATTAATCATCCCAAGGTTGGAGAACTTGCGACCCTACGGATGTTGCAAGGACTAAAACTCCCATCATCCTTGACCACAGGCCATGCTAGTTGGGGCTGATATAGTAGCTGTCTAGAAGAGGGGAATTTTGGTGTTGTGGCTTGTCACGATGAAACTCTGATGGCTCCTTGTTCTATTGCAAAGAACCCCCAGCAACAGCATTAGGTCTCTGCCCTGTCAGCCTCAGAGTGCCTTCAGCCAGCCTACATCTGCCTGCTTTCTTACATACAAGAGCTTGTCAGCTTCCTACTCCTTGGCCTCAATGTTGCCTTTATGCAACACAACAGGAATGGGGATGGAGACAGAACTAGAATTAGTTGGCCCTGCCAGTCATTGGCTCTGGCTCCACCTCTTACCTTCCAAGTCCCGGACTGCAGAATCCGGGACCGGCAGCCATGTGACACCGGAAGTTGTGTCGACGTAACTTCCGGTGTCGCTTTGCCCTTCTATGGGCACCAAAAATGGCCGCCGCTGGCTTCGAAAGTCGCTTCTACGCATGTCAGGAAGTGCATCAACGCAACTTCCGGTGTTGTTCTGCCCATCTATGGGCACCAAAAATGGCCGCCACCGACACCGGAAGTCGCGTCTATGCACTTCCGGACATGCGTAGATGCGACTTTTGAAGCCGGCGGCGGCCATTTTTGGTGCCCATAGAAGGGCAAATCAAAAAGAAAAAAAATGGCCGCTGGCAGGAGAAAATAATGGAGAAAAACGGGAGACGAAGTGATACGGGGGACCACCGGGAAAAGGTAAGTAAAAACAGGGGGTTTCCCGGGGAAAACGGGGTACTTGGCAGCTATGCTCCACCTATAATGCAGCCTTCCAGGAATAAGTCTGCAACCCTGATTGCTTAGGAAGTCTTTCAGAGAGAAAGCAACTGTCAAGGAAATGGACATTCCCTGTTTGTCTCTCCTGCCCCCTGTGCTGATGCAAATACAGTGGTACCTCTGGTTAACTTACCGGTAATCTGTTCTGGAGGTCCATTCTTAAGCCGAAACCATTCATAACCCTAGGCACACTTTCTCTAATGGCACCTCCCGCTGCTGCCGCACGACTTCCGCTCGCATCCTGGGGCAAAGGTCACAACCCGGAGCATCTACTTCTAGGTTAGTGGAGCTCGTAACCCGAAGCATTTGCAAGGAGGATGGTAGGTAACACAAGGTTCTACTGTAGTTCTTTTACTAAACCAGCCTCTTAAAGAAGAAAGACTACACAGGAACTTCGTCACACACAATGGTGTTGCAGCATGCATTTTATTGTGTTGTTTGCTCCTAAGAACTGAATACTTGCATGAAACAAAATAACTTTATTTCTGCATTCTTTCCCTCCTTCCATTAAGGGTAGAAGACCTTTATAATCTCGATCTAAAATGCCTTAAAGTGGAATAGGTTTCTCTCTCTCTCCCCCGCCCCTGCTGCCATCAGCTTCAAAGGTCAGGGTTTAGACAGTCCTTCCCAAGCCCCATGGATAATGTTTACAGTACTCTCAAATGACTTAAAATAGACTAAATTGTTTTGAGCTGACAGTCGAAAAGGTCACCAAGGAAATCAGTGGAGTCAGTCCTGCCTGCTTTCCAAACCACACATGGTCAACTCTGTCGTAAACTACAGCAAAGGGAAGCTAACAAAAAAAAAAAGGAAAGAAAACCCCACACATATTGGAAGCTGAGGCAGTGAATTCAGGGTTGGGAAACTGGATCTGACTGGCAGGACAGATCTACAATATATCTCACCCACTGGAACCATACCCATCATAAATGATTATATATGATCATATATATATGTGTGTGTATGTGTGTGTGTGTGTGTGTGTGTGTGTGTGTGTGTATATATATATATATAATCTCATGACAATTCTCATTATTCTTATTCTTAGACAATTCTTCAGCATTTTATCACAAACTACTCTCAATAAACACATTTTTCTATTCAATTTTGACAAACGTATATATTTCTGCATGCACTTTTCCATAGTATAATACATGTTTATATGTTCTTTCTGATCATATATTCATCCTTGTGCACATTTTCCCTAAACATAATGCATTTTTTGAAACATTCTTTGGTTGGAGAACTGCATCACAAAATTGTGTGAGGAGCACAGGTTTGGAAAGATGACTGTGTTCAGATTCTTGCGTTGTACGAGAAAGGGTGAGTTAGGCAGGTTCATGTTTAAATGAAAACCGAACTAAATTTGTCCCCTGTGTGGTTTGATAAAGCTGATATTTGGTGCCTGCAAATTTCCCACTGGGGAGTTCCATGGTCCAGGTATCAGCCAAGGCACTCAAGGAGGATGCAAAGTAGGTCTGGTGAGGGCTGTGACTTAGGGAGAGGAGCTATAGTTTGGATAGATTCTGTGGGGCAAAATAGAGAGTCTTGGACCTTTTATTCCCAAACCCTGTTAGAGCACTTTAGACTGTCAGCTTTGTCAACTAGTGTACATTTTATCAGATCTTTATCAGTCAGCATGCATTCATGTACATGGGTATGTGTGTGAGAGAATGTAAATTTGGAATTAAATGTAATGCATTTCGCATTTCATAGGATGTTTAGAATGAATTGAAATGTAGTTCTTATGTGAACACAGAAATAGGGATGCATAAGAACTTGCTTTCATTTCAGTTTTTCCCTACTTTGTTTATAGGTTATGAAAGATAATACACCTATAACATACACAAAGCTTTATATCATAGAGATAAGGGAGATTTCCCTAGGAACTGCCATCCCAGGCTCTTAATAAAGGAGAAACAATGTTTCTTGACATCACAAGTCCTCTGTATCCTATCCAGGCCCACAATATATGTTCCACATAAATCCTAATGGAATATTGTCCAAATCTATACCAGCCACTCTTATTTTCAGTAATCTGCTATGGTCTTACTAATGAAATATGAAGCAAACTGCTAGCTAGGAAATAAGCTCTGAAATGTTTTGAGTCAGTGTACCCCCTTTCAGGTATTTGCATAACAAGCCAAGGATTTCATCTACTGTCATTTGACCAAGGGGGGAAAAACAGTAATAGGGTTTTGCTATTGGTTCATCACAGCTGGAGTTTTATAAAGCAGTCAAGCTGAAAACAACAACAAAAAATATTAACTTCGGTCTGGGAAGGATTTTAACCAGAGCAGCAGAACCTGCTTTCATCACAACTATGTGCCTTCTGTGGCCTACAGAGAAAAAAATGGGATGCTTGCCACTTGCGCTACCAAGGTATCTGAGGAATGTCTTGACTACAATCACAGGACAGGGCATCAGGGTTGCCAAATTGATTAAAATAGGGGGGGTCAGGAAAGCATAATAAATCACATGATGAAGTGCACACACACTATTTGAGTGGCAATGCTCATCAACTTTGGGGGGACGGGCCCCTCAAATATTTTATTGGGGTGGGGCTTAAGACTCATCGGCCCCTAGGAGTTGACTCCTATGGCAGGGCTGTCCCAGGGCAGGACCCCAAATTCAATTCAACTCAGAGTTTCAGAAACCAAACAGCTGTTAAGATTCTTATGAGGGCCCCCTCTCCTGTCTTCAGTGAATGGCTGGAAGTGGGGAGAAAGAAAAGAAAACTCATTTTTCCTTCCATTCTGCGACAGAACAAAGGCAAATACATCATCCCCCCTCCCCCCCACCCCTTAGATTGCATAGATATTTCTGGAATTACTGCAATCTTCTGTCAAATTTTATATGCATGGTCAGGTGCACCTGACCTATAAGGGGCAGAAGGTGCTGGGGCTCCCTCAATATTGGTGGGTAGGGGACTGAGCCTTCACAATATTGAAGGGGCTGCCATCCCCCACCGCCACAGGGGCAGGATGTGAGGGGGGCTCAGAGGAAGCCTTGGTGTTGGCTGGTGCCAAAGACCCCATGCGCCTCCCTCTGCCCCATGGGCGCCTGATGCCTCATCACTCCCTGGGCCACCTGCACACCTACCCGCTGCCCAGGCAGCACCTGCACCACGATATCCGGCTCCTGCTACTCGGCCCTGTTGGAGTGCTCATGGATGGAGGTGGCAGCAGTGGAGCAAGAGTGCTGCTCTACCTGCCCCTGGGCTGCTTCGAGGAGGAGGATGCTGAGGTGGATGAGGTTGGGCAGCCCCGAGAGGGCCGGCAGTGTGCTGTCCTTGTGGGCCAGGGTGGCGCCCCGGAGCCATGCAAGCGCTCCCCTAGTGGGAGATGGGGGTGATCTTCTTGCCAGGTGGGGGGCAGGATGCGTCACAAGTAGGGGCCAAGTTCGCACCCCTGTGCCTCATTAAGTAGTTCCCTTTCCAAATTTAAAAAATGCCCCCCCCCCCGGTCTCCCTATCCATCCTGTTTTTATAGGAGGTTGGAAGGCTGAAGACTACTGAAGAAATATTTAATGGAAAGCAAAATGCAGACACAAATAGTGATCACATCAAATGGTGGCTTCCTCTTTGTGGAATGCTGTTCCCAGGGAGGCTCACCTTGTCTTCAACCAGGCATTCTGGTGCTTAACATTATATGGCTTTATAAATGTGTTTGTGGGAGGAGGTTTTTGGGTTTATTATTATTAATTTATTTTGAACTCTCATTTTGTATTTTTATGTTGTTAACTATCTTGGGATCTTTGGGTTAGGGTGTTTTACAAATTTAAGTAATAGCAACAATAAGCAACACATAACACACACTGAATTTTAAAAGAAATTCTAAAGCACCAAGATGTTGCATTAAAACTGACATCTCTGTTGTAGGGGAAGAAGACTTCCAAGAAATTGGAGGACAGGTTTCAGCATAGCGCTAATTAAAATGCCTTCATTTAAGAGATTCTTCCACTTATAATTATTCTTCTTAGGGGCATGATCCAGCTGAAATACTCTTTGCTGAAGCCCACTGAGATGTAAGAGAATTACAAAAGAGGCACAGATGTCAAAGCCTAATGCCTGCCCTCCAAGTAATGGCAGGATAATTTTTTCACCATCTCAGTATAGAGCAGCAGATGAACAGTAAGAAATGGCTGTACATACATTGATGAAAGAATTGGAGAAAGTGCCCTTTCAATCTGGCTATTGAACTGAGATGGGTAACTGAAAAGCATTTTCATTAGTGAGGTCACCTATTGATCTCTTTTGATCAATACAAATGGAAATGTAGGAAACAAAATACATACTAGAAAGAGGATGTGCGTTTGTGTTTGTGTGTGTGTTTGAGAAAGTAAATCAAAGTCTAGTTTTATCTTCTCTAGTTCTTTGGTAGCCTTCAATATTATTCCTTCTTCCTTTCTTTTTTCTGTGTGCAAAGCATTCAGTGTCACCAGCCTTGTGCATATACTGTATATACAACAGGATGATGGACAATGTAATCCAGGGGTAGGCAGTCTCAGGCCCATGGGCCGGATGTGGCCCAATCGCCTTTTCAATCTGGCCCATGGACGGTCCGGGGATCAGCGTGTTTTTACATGAGTAGAATGTGTCCTTTTATTTAAAACGCATCTCTGGGTTATTTGTGGGGCTTGCCTGGTGTTTTTACATGAGTAGAATGTGTCATTTTATTTAAAATGCATCTCTGGGTTATTTGTGGGGCATAGGAATTTGTTCATTCCTCCCCACCCCCAGCATAGTCTGGCCCACCACATGGTCTGAGGGCCAGTGGACCGGCCCACAGCTTTAAAAGGTTGCTGACCCCTGGTGTATTCCATCAAAACCTTGAAGGCTGCACCTTTTCCACTGTTGACAGAGGAAAGAAAGCCAGTTTGTGGTCCTGTGCTTGCAACAAGTACATGAAGCTTCTGCTTGGTTTATGTAACAAGATCCAAATATTTTCTCTCTTGATCTGTAATGTGTCTGCCTTACTGCTGAGACAGTCTGACACATTTAGGCTTTTAATAGATTGCTACAATGAAGTGACAAGCTGTTTAGGGGTTATTTTGTTGTTGTTTTTAGTTTGTAAAAGCATTTTCAAAGGTCAGGGTTTTACAGTGGAAAATTATCAGTTTGCAACTGAGCATTGATCTCACAAAGGCTAATTAATTGCAATGACTTGATGTCACAGGCAGACGGTGACAGAACAAATGCGCAGTGAATGGTTAGGAACAAGTTGCCGGTCTTTCAGAAGAGCAGATATAAAGGCCCTGGCCCTTCTGCAGAGTAGATAGAAGGCCTTGCAGTCCCCTCCAGTGTGTTGTAGTGGTTAGAGTGCCGGACTAGGACCCAGGAGACCAGGGTTCAAATCCCTTCTTGGCCATGAAGATGACTGGTTGACCTTGGACCAGTCACTGGCTCTCAGCCGCAAATATCTCACAGGGTTGTTGAGGGGATTAAAGGAGGAGGGGGAGAACAATGCATGCCATCTTGATCTCTACGGAAAAGAAGTTGGGATATAAATGCTGTCAAGCAACAGTGCTTCTGATAAGGCAGAGTTTGCAACCCAGGCAAACACCTCTCATGCTTTCAAGATCTTCACATGCCATATAGGAAAGCTGAAATCCCCATGCTAATGGTGGTAGAACCAGCATTCAGCCCTCATGCTTCTACAAACTTAGTGGGGACGCATGGATCTGTCAATTTTCTCTCTTTCCACAAATCCACAAAGTTTCTCATTTTTTCCAATCTTAAATTCAACCTTTCTACATCAGATTTCTTGAAAAAGAGAGAAAATTCACCAGCATTTAAGTGTATTTCTCCTGATATACACATTCTGTATGCGTTTCTGGTAGTACAGTTGTACCTTGGATCCCAAACGCCTTCCGAGTTGAGCGCTTTGGCTCCTGAATGCCGCAAATCCGGAAGTGAGTGTTCCGGTTTGTGAACGTTCTTTGGAACCCAAACGCCCAATGTGGCTTTCATGGCTTCCAGTTGACTGCAGGAGCTTCCTGCAGCCAACTGGAAGCTGTGCTTTGGTTTCTGAATGTTTTGGAAGTTGAATGGACTTCCAGAACAGATTCTGTTCAATGTCTGAGGTACGACTGTATACACATTTTTACAAGCATGCAATGTTTTTTAAAATGACATTTTGACCAATATGTGCATTTTTAATGCACACTTTCTGCTAGTATACATTTTTATGCCACATTATTTGGAGAAATAGCTGTGTTTTGGTTCCTTGGGACATGAAAGTCATTGAGTAGCCCCCCTGTCTCCCCCATGACAGGTTGGAGAGGGTGGGGCTGCTTCAGCTAGATGGTGGGTAGCTCCCCAGGCTAATCTCTCTTCTCCCCCCCCCCCTACAAAAATGGCACTATGCTGGCTACCATCCTTTCATCCACTATAGCACTAAATAAAGATGATGTAACACTTCAATCCCAATGATAAATCTAGAGAACATTTTGAACAGGCCTATTTGATAGCTAACTCTTTATTAGCTTATCACTAGAATTGAACAGGTTGACATTCAGCTCTTATGAAATAGGACCATTTCATGGGACAACCTGTGTAGAATGCATTTTCCCTTATATATAATATATCTGGGATATTTCTGAAGCTAAAAACACCTGATAGGCAATCAAATGTCAATGAAATTTTGTTGTTGTTGTTATTTGAAACCTGAAGCTAAAATAGCATTTCGATGCTCTTTGATAGGGAACACTATTAGAGGAATCTAAATGTCAGCACACCAGAGTCTCTTGGCCTTTCCCTTCATATAATACAGGCAAAAGAATCTGTATGCAGGCAACTGTAGATTTAAAGGGTTATCCCTAGTCAAAATGGAACACCCATGAAACAGTAAGATGGAAATAAAGAGGTCATCAAATATTCCCACTAAGACAAAGATACAATATAGATGAAGTTTTTGTAGCAAATATTTCCATTGAAGGACACACTTGAAATATGATAAGCCAGAGGTGAGGAATTTGTGGGCCTCCAGATTTTTTAAAACATAAATTCCCATCAGTCCCAGCCCACAGTGAAAAGTCAGGATGATGGGAATTGTAGTCCAAGAATTGTAGTCCTGTGCTAAGCCAGGGCTGATTGAAAGTGTGACAGTCAGAGGACTAATGGTTCACCACTCCTTTCTTAATCTGTGTTAAGAAGGAATAACTGAGCATACCGTAACAGGTATTTAGCAAATAATAATTTCGTTGAAAATACAACACTTTTTTTGGGGGGGGGGGATAAAGTGGGAACAAGAAGCAACATACTTAAATAAAGGGCTGTTACATAGGGGATGGAGCAAGTTTGATTTCTCTTGCTCCGGAGACTAGGACCCAAACCAATGGATTCAAGTTACAAGAAAGGAGATACTCACTAAATATCATGAAGAACTATCTGACGGTAAGAGTTTATCAACAGTGGAATGGACTCCCTTGGAAGGTGGTGGACCCTACTTCCTTGGAGATTTTTAAACAGAGGTTGGATAGCTATCTGTCATGGATGCTTTAGTTGAGATTCCTGCTTTGCAGAGGGTTCAACTAGATGGCACTTGGGATCCCTTCCCTCTCTGCAATTCTATGATTCTATGATCCCTGTATTAAGACAATGTCATCATCCTGAACACACACAGGATGATGGACTGATAGCAGATCAGTAACCAGGGCAAATTTTGCTAGCAATGTGTTATATGCCCCAACAAGCAACCCAGCTACAGTGGAACCTTGGTTTTCGAATATAATCCATTCCGGAAGTCCACTCGACTTCCAAAACATTCAAAAACTGAGGATCAAAGGGCTGTCAACAAGTTCAATGGGGAAAATTCACATAGCTGTCAAGTTTTCCCTTTTCTCGCGAGGAAGCCTATTAAGCATAAGGGAATTTCCCTTAAAAAAAGGGAGAACTTGGCAGCTATGAAAATTCACTTCCGGGTTTTCAACATTCGGCTTCTGAATCGTTTGGCAGCAGAGATATTCGAAAACCGAGGTTTGACTTTACCATGTTCTACACCAGCTACAGCCACTGAACCAACTTCCAGGGTTGGTTCCACATAGAGAGCACTGCACTATCAAACCTTGATGTTAACACTGCATGGACAAATGTGGTAAATATTTCCCCATCTGGGAATGGCTACAGCTATCTTACCAGCCCAAACTGGTAAAGTACACTCAGAAGAACATAAGAATATAAGAGCCTGCTGGATCAGACTAATGGCCCAGCTAGTCTAGCATCTTGTGACCAACCAGATGCTTGTGGGAAACCTGTAAAGGTCATGAGCACAACATTCCTTTGCCTACCTGTGGTTATCAGCAACTAGTCAGAGGCATACGATGTAGGCAGAACACAGACATTATGATAGCCTTATCCTCCATGAGTTTGGCTAATCATCTTTTGAAGCCATCCATGTTGGTGGCTATCAGTTCTTCCAGTGGGGGCGAGTTCCATATACGCTGTGTGAAGAAGTGCTTCCTTTTATCTGTCCTGAATCTTCCAACATTTAGCTTCATTGGATGTCCATGAGTTCTATTGTTAAGAAGCGGGGGGGGGGGGCGGGGCGGTCTATTCACTTTCTCTACACCATGCATGGTTTTATAAACTTCTATTACATCAACCCTTAATAAACTTCTATCACATCAACTCTTAACTCACATTTTCTCTAAACTAAAAAGACCCAATAGCTGCAAGCTTTTCTCTTAAGGGAATTGCTCCATCTCCTTGATCATTTGGTTGCCCTTTTCTGAACCCTTTCCAAGTCTACAATATGCTTTTCGTGGTTAGGCAACCAGAACTATAGATTTGCATAGTGGCATCGTGATGATCTTGGCCCCTTACTGTACCTCTTGTGATTTGCAGAATACCCTCCAGTTGAGCTTTTAATGATGTGTTTTTAAACAACTACCTAGAATTTTGGAGTGACTTGACCTTCTTGACTTTGCCGTTCAGCTTCCTTTTTTATGAATCCCTTCATTTTGTGGAAGTTTCCTATTTTCAAATCAAGTGCAACTCCTAGCTATGTAGGGCCACTGAACCACTAGTGACAAAACCAGATGCAAGAGCACCTCCAAACGCTCTACCTGCTCTTAATGGGAGCATGTAGGCAGATTTAGCAACATCACTCACAGCCTGAACAGTGAAATAGTATATTATGCACGGGTACTATTGAATCATTTCAACCAAGTACACCTGAAAATCAGTTTTCCTCTCTAGCACACAACAAACAAGAATGTTATATCCATACTTTCCTTTATTTTTGCATGCTTAACCTTAGAAGGCATTATTTCTGATGGTCCCAGAAGTTTATGCTTCTTTTCTTTGTCTTCTCTCTCCTCTGCACCCCCAAATATACATTTAAATGCAAATGAAATCCTCTTGATGGACTCTCAAGCCCCTTCCAGGCGTTTCTTGGAGCTGTGCCCAAAGAAACCATTCAGAATATATTTACGTGTATTTTAATGTGTTTAGGACATTTGAAGGTAAATGTATTTTCTATTACTTTCTGCTTTACAAATTCCAGGAGAGATGTTGCTAGATAGATAGCCACTTCATATTGTAATAAAAACTCCATTATATAAAGCAGATAAGGGGAAGGGAGGGGGGAATCTATGTGCATTTGAAGAATCACAATAGGTGATAAATGTACATTTAAGCCAGGAATTCTATCTGGATCATTATCTGTGCAGTACAACATATGTTCTTTCCATTTCTTCTCAGTCTGTTTCAATTGAGGCTTACAGTACATGTTTCAAGCTTTTGTTAGGATGCAGCAGATTATCTGGAAGATGTTGCTGCTGCTGGCGTGAGTACATATTCATTATTTTAATACGAGTCGCCTCACCACCAAAATACAATGTTGGGACAAGGAAGCACCTGGACCACCATCACATATATTAGTCAGGAAGCCAGATGCCACTCAGCTTGCACATTGAAGGACTGGGCTTCTTGGGGAAGAGCCATAGCTCAGAGGCAGAGTGCCCACTTTGCATGCAGAAAGTCTCAAGTTCAATCCTCAGCCTCTCCAAGGCTGGGGAAACAAATTGAATTTGAAAAGTATAAAAGGAGACGTAAAAATCCAACAAAATTCTGGTGGTGGAGTATGGGACTTTCTGTTGTGATTACCTTACTTTTGATGTGGCTGAGAGGCATTTGTGAATGCCTTTTCTTTCATTCTGCGAAAAGTCTCTCTCATGGCCTCTCTCATGCAGTCTTCCTGGGTGGCTGCACTTCCTGAAAACCCAATGGCATTTTCATCCACAAAGACAGGGGAGTACCAGCCAATATTGGAGGAGGAGGAGAAGCCGCCCCAGGAAAGCCTTAATGCAGGAGAGACCAAAAAGAATCTTGCGACTCTCAAACTACCTTCCCCACCTGCGGAAAGTATTCAGGCTGTTTTCCTCTCTTTTTAATGTTCTTAAGCTGTACCAATTGCTGGGAAATACAAGGCAAAAGTGGTTGTGCTTGAGTCTTCCCTGAAGATCTCAGAACCTGGGCAGGCTCATATGAGGGAATACAGTTGTACCTTGGATTCCAAATGCCTTGCAAGTTGAACGTTTTGGCTCCCAAACACCACAAACCCGGAAGTGAGTGTTCCGGTCTGCAAACGTTCTTTGGAACTCGAATGTCCAATGGGGCTTCCATGGCTTCCGGTTGGCTGCAGGAGCTTCCTACAGCCAATCGGAAGCCACGCTTTGGTTTCCGAACATTTTGGAAGTCAAATGGACTTCCGGAACGGATTCCGTTCAACTGCCAAGGTACAACTGTACAACCTTTCAGATAGCTAAAGGAGTGGCCAACCATTAGGCCATTAGAAATCAGTGAAGCAATACACAATGCACTCTAATGTCCCCCACCATCCCATTGACTATAATGCCAAGAATCAAATTTTAGCATTGCCCTTCTTTTTGTTTTTGCTTTAAAAGATAGGCTTTCCCCACTCAATTTGTACCTATATGGACGCATACATATAGGTATGTGTTTTCCCTCATACATCTCCTTTAGTGCTAGATCTCAGGCTCAAGTCAAAATATTTGCAACTGAAGCCTCAGAATTAAAACCACATGAGTTGCAGATTGAATCCGTGGCTTTTCAATTTAATTATTTTGTTATCTTTTCCTTTTCCTTTTTATATTTATAAAAATGGATTTCCTCCCTTCCCCTGTCCCACATGGCTTATTTGCTCTGCAAAGCTCCCCGCTCTCCTAAATACTTGTGCAGAATAAGATATTTACATACATTATTAATTTAGCTAAAGATGCCTTGATTAGTATGGAATTTAAAGATATCAAGGCAGAAAGATCACTTTTTAAAGAAACACAGCCTTGTATACAACTTAACGCTGAAACTATTAAACATTGCAATAAAAAACCCAAGCTCTACCAGAAAATTGGGGGGGAAAGTAGATGGTATTGACTGTTGTGTCCCTGAAACCAGACATCCAGACTCCCCGATGTTTTAATTTTTGATTTAATTTTTTGATAACACATCACAGTTGCAGCTATGTGTCTGAAAGGAAGCAGATAAAAATGTCAAGCTGAGTCATTAGAGATTTTTTTACAGCTATTTACCGTTTTTTTAAAATAAAAAAATGGTTCTACTGTAATATACAAAATCCCCCTTTCCCCCTCACTACAAGATAATATAATATGGTTTATTTTATTTTTCATTTTTCATAGAATCTGCAATCATAGTCTTCCTGGTCCATAGCCTCGATAGGGAAGAGCCTTGATCAGTGCTAGACCGTGTGCTTTGCATACAGACAGGTACTGTTAGATTGTGGACTTAATTGTCTTTTGATGGTAGATAATGTGTATTACAGATATTGCTTATGACTTCACTTACATGTGATAAACCCAGCCCTACTGTGTGTGTGCCTCCTGCCTATTTTGTGGAGTTGGCACAGGATGCCTTTGCACATAGCATGCTGCGATGCTATCATTGCATCCCAGCTTCAATCCCTGGCATCTCCAGGTACATCTGGGAATGTCCCATTTGAAATTCCAAAGAGTCAATGTAGACAATACATGAAACAATGATCTTACTTGGGATAAGGAAACTTTCGGTGTTCTGATGTGTTTATCACATTTCTATGCATGGCATCCCTGCATTCAACCTTCTTTGTTAGGGTGGCATATATATTATTTGTGGGGGAGGGGGGCAATAGGTGGGAGGGCTCATAGTGGTGGAGAACATGTGTGTATGGGGGGGGAATGCTAAGGATGCAGTGAGCAAATTAGTTAAAACAAAAAAATAGCTGCCCATGCGAGAGACAGAACCCAGGTCACCCACGCCAGAACCAGAACCTGGTCCGCCCATGCCAGAGCCAGAGCCTGAACTAGAGTTGCCTGTGCACATTTTTAACCCCCCCCCCTCAATCCAGGACATTTGCTTTAAAATGTAAAATTCCCCCTGGATGGGCATATCGGACCCCACAAAAGAGGACATGTCCAGGATTTCCTGGATGTATCACAACCCTAACACACACATGTTCATAAACAGAGCAAGAGCACATTACAATGCAATCATAGTCAAAAATGTAGGGAGAATGGTGCTGACAACAATAAGCATGACTTTCTTGCTAAAGTCAACGAGACTGAATCCTTAACTTTGTAAAAGGTGTACTGCACAATAGTCTCCCTTTGGTGAACTTATAACAATGCTTGACAAACTTGCAGGAAATCTTTTTGAATAGAGGTTTCACAATACACCTTTTTCAGAGCGGGGAAAATGCATAGCCCCAGAATCTGTACTTTTGCAGTTGCAACATTTCTCTCCCCCCCATAATTAATGTAAAACAAAACCAAAAACAATCAAAATTAATGTTAGGTGCCCTTTCTTTTTCAAATAGAAGAAAAAAAGCAAATTTTGTTTGTGTGAGTGTGTGTGTGTGTGGGGGGGGACTTTTGAGTCATTAAAAGTCTATGTGCCCAACTGATACAGGTCACAGTGTGTTTGTTAACCCATTCTTGAGAGTCTTCCCTCTAGTCCTGTTTCTGACTTTTAGATTTCCTTTCATGCTGAGCAATCAAGGGGCTACACTTTACCTGGTTTCTACATAAAGGACCAAATAAGGAAGTGGAAAGCAATTTGATTTTCTTTCTTTCTTTCGAGTTGATTTTTCTGCTCAGGAACCCTGCAAAACCTTGTACTGCACTGTACACACTGGGAAAATTAGAAATTAGGCCTAAACTGGAGCCTAGGTGCCCAGCCAGCTAATTATACACAGCAGTATTTCTATTCCTCTAGGGCAGTGTTTCTTCTGTTGCTATCAAGTACTCAATAGATTGTTTAATTAGCCAAAGGCATGGGAGAAGAGAAATGTTTTTGCCTATCACCTAAAGATATGTAATGAAAAGTGCCAAGTGAGCCTCCCTGGAAGAAGCATTCCACCCCCAAAAAGCCTGTTCCCATGTTGCCACCCTCCAGACCTTTTGTGGAGCGGGCATTCAAAGAAGGGCCTCAAATGATGGTCACAGGGTCTTGGTTGGTTCATATAGGGAGAGGCAGTACTTGAGGTATTGCAGTCTTGAGCCGTTTAAGGCTTTATAAATCAAAACCAGCACTTTGAATTTGGCCTAGAAACTAGTTGGCAGGCAGTGCAGCCGGGCCAGTAATATGCTCAAACTGTCTTGTCCCAGTGAGCATCTTGGCCACTGAATTGTGCAGCAGATGAAGTTTCCAAACTACTTTCAGAGGCAGCCCCATGTATAACATATTGCATTGATCTAAGGCTGGCTCTAGACACATCAAATAAGAGATTCAGTTAAACGCATGTTAAACTTCATACACGGAAATCCCGTTGGCGAAAACCGGGACTCCACAGTGCCATCTGGTGCCACAGTGTTATAACACATATAAAGCTACAAACGTAGCTGAGTCCTAATTTAAGGCTTAGGACTAGAGCCTAGACAACAGAAGTTAGCTTATCCTTGTACCAACAGGGGCTAGCTAGGCCACTAGCTGAAGATGATGGAAGGCACTCCATGTTATCAAGGCCACCTGAACCTCAAGAGACAGCAATGGGTCCATAAGAGCAGTTCATTTCCCCTCCACACCTGAAATATAAAGGAGAAGTATTGCTGTGTGTCGTCAGCATTGCTGATAATGTACTGGAGCCAGATGACTCCACTCAGATTATGGACTACAACTCCTATGAGCCTTGAGCAGTGGACCAAATGGTTAGAGATTGTGGTAGTTGCTATCAATACCATCTGGAGGAACTACCATACTGGCTGCCTCATTACAGGGGAAGTAGTTCAACTACATCCATTACATTCTGATGCATTTGTTTCCAATGTGGAGAATGTTTGTTGGACCCATGCATAGAACACATGCTGGTCTCAAACAAAGCCCTCAAACAACTACCGGTAAGGTGGGGGAGAGGATATATTTTTCAAAGCACACATCTAATTATATGTATTTAAGTGTGGGACTGGATGGCCATTGTGGTCTCTTCCAATTCTATGATTCTATGACTGCATCTCGATACCACACAAGTTCCAGCTGAGTTAAATCATTGTTTAACTGGCTCAGTTGAGTCCACTCTGAGTGGTATCAGCTCTCTAATACAGGGATGGACAATCTGTGACCCTCCAGGCACTATTCCACTTCAAATGTATGGTCAATTGTCAGGGATTATGGGAGTTGTAGACCAACAATAAGAGGAAGGCCACAGGTTCCCTTTCTTGATGTATTGTGTCAGGTAGAGAGGTATTCCTGAGATCCTTTTAAATCTGAACTGGAAAGAATCTTCTGAATGCAGAGCATGTGGTTTGCTTGAGTCGCACAAACTAGATTGCCTTGGAGACCTCTTATTCTTCTCTCTATTCATTCCTTATCCATTTGTCTCATAATTTTATAACAATTAAATTTAATAGCATGAGCTATCAAAATGATCCAGGTAATATCTGTTCTGAACACTCTTGTCCCTTTGAGAATAATAATATATTGACAATGGACTCCACTGATCAGTGGAAGCAGATCTAATTTAGCTTCTGTGTCAGGTCTGACATGCAAATACTGCTTCAGATGGAGTCCACATTTCTAAGATAACATGTACTGTGGTTGCCACCAAAGATCTGGCTGGGAATCTAGGGTTCTAGAGTCTTGCTTAAATTAAGTGATCTTACATTGATTTTATGGATAAAGATTTGCCCTTCTACCTTTCTATTTAGAGCATGGGGGAAACTTGTGGCCCTTGGAGATGTTTTCCAATTCCCATCAGTCTCAGCCAGCAGAGCAAATGGTCAGAGATGCAGTCCAACAACAGAACTACTGGCTTTCCTTCATGAGTTGGGATGGGGAGACTGTGGTCGTCTGGATAATAAGGTAATTTCTTATCATTAGCCATGCAGGCTGAGGCTTATGGGAACTGAGAGTTCAACAATATCCGAAGGCTCATAGCTCCACACCCATGTCTGTAGTAGGCCAAACTTACTAGTACAAACATGTACTAGGACCAGTGGTCAGGGATGATGGGAATTGTAGTCCAAAACATCTGGAGGGCCAAGGTTTGGGGATGCCTGGCCCATTGTGTCATTTGTTTTGTTTGAAGGTTTCTTTTGCCACCCTTCAGAAGGCTAATGTAGCTTTTCTGCCAAAGGTACCAAAATACCTTGGGCCATTTGCTACTATAATACCAGGTAAATCAGTTCAGCCCTTCACAACACATCTTGGATGGTAGCTGTGAGGGACAGGGGATACCGGGAGGTCCCTCCCATCTTAAGTACCAGCTCATCACCAAGCGCTGGGAAAAGCAGGGAGAGTTCCGCCTCAAGCGGAGAATCAGGAAGTGGTGTCCGAGGCTCAGGCAAGGTAGCGGAGCCCATGCCCAAGGTGGGACAGGAAGGGGGGAGCAAGGGGGGAAGGCCGATCCCGCCGACCCCGGAATTGTGCAAGAAACGTCGTGGGAAGAGGTTGGGTCTTCCCAAGCTTCTTTGCTGGAGGAAAACGCGCCAACCTCCATTCAGAGCTACTGACACCTGACCGACAACATGTATATAGATCGCTCTGAGCACTGTAAATAATCAGCACTTAATAAAAGCCTAAAAGGACTATGCTGTGAGGAGTCGTTACTCTAGAGTAGCCGCATCAGCATCTCTGACAGTAGCCTTCTGTGAAGGGATCATAACTGAGAAATAGAATTGTAGAATACATTTGTCCCATGCCTCAAGCCTAGGATTCCAGCTGGAGCTAAAAGTCTTTCTATCCCCCCCCTTTTTTTGCAGCTGTAGATATCTATGGCATCACTGTGCCAAGAGATGAAATATCTGTGTTCCTTCCTGGCATTTTGTTTTCTTTTCCAAGTGCAAATGGGAGAGTGGGCGACAGATTTAGCTGTACAGTACAAGCCAGCACATTTTATTACAGAGACTGCTGTATAAAGTCATGAATCTATGAGCAAACTGCGGGGGGCAGGCGGGTGGGGGGGGGGAGTATCTAACATACAAGTCTGCTGTGAAATCTGTCAGGGACATCGCAAGTCAGGAAGCCTGTGCAGAGAATGGAATAAGAGAGGAAGACATTGTCAAACAAGACCTGCAGAGTTACCTAGATTTATTTGCAACCTAAGTATTATTCTTATTTTTTTTACATGTTGAATGAAAACTGGAGGAATATATTTCTGAGTTAGGAAAGAAAAGGGAACGCTGAGAAGCAGATATGAGCATGTTTGGGATTTGTAATAACAATAAAAAATACATTCTATTTTATCCACACTGAAGAGTAAGATCTGCAATCTAAGCTCAGAGTGAACAGACAACAATAGATCCAGCACTGGCAAGATATATTAGAAGATTTCTCACTATATTTTGGAACGCAGGCTAAGCAGCTGACCTTCCTGAGTAACAAAGGCAAGCGATGCAACTTGGAAAGAGCATCTGACCTGATATGATGTGAACAGAGAGGACGGGATATATATTTTTCCTTCTTTCAATGAGATCATGGCCTGTCTTTTAACATAGTGGGATAAAAAGAAGTCTGTGGCCATCTCTACTATTCTGTATGGCTACTGCTACTCAATATGAAGTGCTTACTCCCCCCCCCCTCCCGGCTAATGGATTTCAGTTAGGAAAAGTGTATAGGGAGTTTTCTTTCTTCTTTGGGGCCCGGATTTCAATGCTGGTGCTATCCCTTTGTGCCTTAAATCAGGGGAGTGAAACTTGTGGTCCTACAAATATTGAACTCCCAATAGCCCCAATGTGAGGCAAATGCTTCAGCGGGAACATGGGAGACGCTTGGTAAGGGCAGCAGTTTTGGATGATGATAAAGAAGAGTTTGGATTTGATATCCCGCTTTATCACTACCCTAAGGAGTCTCAAAGCAGCTAACAATCTCCTTTTCCTTCCTCCCCCACAACAAACACTCTGTGAGGTGAGTGAGGCTGAGAGACTTCAGAGAAGTGTGACTAGCCCAAGGTCACCCAGCACCTGCATGCGGAGGAGCGGGGAAGAGAACCCGGTTCACCAGCTTATGAGTCTACCACTCTTAACCACTACACCATGCTGAGGTAGGATCAGGGTCCTACCTCACTTCCTTCCTCTCATCCTGACAAGGGGCTACAGCCACACATGGTCTACTGAGAGGGAGCCCCGAGATCTTCTGGTAATGGGTGGGTTGTAATAATAATAATAATAATAATAATAATAATAATAATAATAATAATGGAAGAAAGTGACTGCTAGCCAGGATCCTGTGTTTGTGGTCTGGACCACATCTGTCTGTGTTTATTATTGTAATGAAAGCATTTATTAGCTGTTCTTCAGCATTGGCTCTACTAGCAGTGTTCAATATAAGACATGAAATGCCATACACTAGGGGTCTGCATTAGCTTTGTGTGCAGGCCAAATAACAAGATGAATCAGGGTAATACAGGGCCCAGAGGATCTATCCAAGTTGCAGCACAATGGCAAAGCGCTTTATATCATCTAATATAAAGCGGATTGTGGTAGGGCTGCTAGGAAATTTAATATAGGGTTGGGGCTGTAGCCTAGGCCACAGGTCATGCTGAGTAATGGGGGTGCGGTCATGTTAATCCCGGTTCCGTGATTGGTGGAGGGGCCTCCCTTTTAAGCTTCTGCCCTCCATTTTAAAATTCACTTTTGCCTTGGCGTTTGAATCCCCGCCCGCCCGCCGCTTTATTTTGCAGGTTAGCCTGACATTGCTATGCCTTTGGGGCCGCCTGTATTCAGGGGTCAGTAGGAATTTTTCCAATTGGCTGATTGGCTTTGCCTCTTGGTTTTCGCCTACTGCTTAGCAAATTGTCACAACTTGTTAGGTTGGCGATTAGGCTTTTGGTTGGTTAATCGGTTGGAAGAGGGGTGTGGCACCCAGATGCCTACCCCCCCCACTTTTTGCTCCACATAGAAGTATTCCGTTAAAGGAATCCCTGGGCTTACACTCTTGTCCTTACCATCCCGCCATTGGCAGGGATGGAGGGCCCAATTATAAGAGTACGAGCCTTGGGGAACATTCTTGGAAAAAGAGAGGAGGGAATGCCTGGGCTCAGCCACCTCCTCTCCCAGGGATGTTCACTTGACTTCCCTTTAGGAAATCGGAGTGGGTACTGTCCAAGCAGACAGTGGTGAGTCCTGTCCCATGGGGACAGCTGAAGTGAGTCCTGCCCCAAATGGGCAGATGATGTGAGTCCTGTCCGAAGGGGACAGATGATTGAGTCCTGTCCCAAGTGGACAGATGAGCTGAGTCCTGTCCTCAGTGGACAGATGGAGATAGTCCTTCTTAGGGAAGGACGAGTGGTTAACCAAAGCCTAAGCCAACACTCGGATTAAAAATTGTGTAATTAAATAAAGTTGAGGCCTAAATTAATTGCCAAAAACCAAACCATAATTCTCGTGTCAGTTGTGAGTTATTTTAAGTTAATTTCTGGTAAGCCTCGACACACAATACCTCTCAAGTCAGATTAGGGCCCGCCTACAAAGCCTCCTCTTAAGGTTTCTGTTATTTTCTGTAAGGAATAGCTCCAGGTTTTCCTATATCTCTATGTTTATCAAAGTCCATTGGCTTTCCAAGAGGTGAGGCTGTCCAAAAAGTTGCATGTGCACTGGAGAACTCTGGATTGTTTTGCTATTGCTGTTAAAGCTGGATTGCTGTTGTTGTTGTTGCTGCTGCTGTTATGGCTTGGGACAGGGGCATAGTTGGGCAGACCTGCCCTACAAAGCTTATGTAGCACAGCTATTGAAAATACTTTCTCTTCTTATGGAAAGTGACCCTAAAAACCCTTTCCTCACTTCTTGCATAGCATGCTATAGGATTGGGCCAATTAGTTTATTGTTTATACAGTTTTGATGTGGGAGGACCATCCAGGAAGATGTCAAATCAGCTTTAAAACATGCAGCTTGCAGACATGAATTGCAGTCTAAAGTAAATCTGTGGTTTTTGACAAAAGAAAGCAAGCAAGCTGTGGCTGATTCCGCCTGCCCTTAACAAAACCGCTGCTATGCTAATGTTAATAGGAACTGGCTCACTGCTTAAAGCCTAGGGATGTCCCATTACAAATTACAGATCTTGAACAGCCAGATCGACTCTACAGTGTGTTTACTTGAATGGCCTCCATTTCAAGAAGGCTCTCTTCCCATAGAAGATTTTCATGTTTGCTCTTTATTCTGGTTTTACAACATCTAGTTCGCTGGGGATCTCTGCTGATCGTTTACAAAGTGAACAAACACAGATGTTTCTCTAGAATGTGTGCAAGCGAAGGATATGTAGGCAACTCTGGTAAGCTTATTGGTTGCATACCAATGACTTTTTCACCAACTGTCTTGTTAAGAAGAAAAGAAGAAGCAATAAAGGAAAGAGAGAATGACAAATTATAAGGGATATTCCACACTCGACAGCAGAGTACCATGTGTCATTAATGTGAAGTCTATATTAATAAACTGCTGAGGGTGTAATCCAGAAACCTAGATGTTTCCTGACATGAATTCTGGACTACAACTCCATCAGCTGCAGGAAGCATGGTCAATGGCCAGGGATGATGTGAGTTGTAGTTCAGAAACCTCTGGAGGTCCAGACTTGGCATGTAGGCACTATACCAGTGTTTCTCAACCAGTGTGCCTCCAGATGTTTTGGGACTACAACTCCCATCATCCCTAGCTAGCAAGACCAGTGGTCAGGAATGATGGGAGTTGTAGTCCCAAAACATCTGGAGGCACACTGGTTGAGAAACACTGCACTATACAGTCCCTGATTTATTTTAATTAATTAATTTGTGGTTTGTAAACTCTGTTCTTCCTCTTTCTAGAGACCATGGCAGCTTGCAAGTATCTTAAAAAGCAGTACAGATATAGCAGAGCATTAATTACAATTATAGTCAATACATCAACACACAGTAGAACTCTCACTGTTCTAATATTCAGTAAGTGGCCATGCCACAGCACAGTCCATTACAGGTGGCTGTGACAGTGTTTAGAGGGATGCTTGGTGCATCTTTAGTTTTTATTCCATTTCTTTTTAAAGCCCATTTGTGTGCTTCTCCCATCCTTCCATTGTTGCCTTATATCAGACCATTGGTCTGTTTCACTCAGTACTGTTGATATTGACTGGCAGCATCTCTCCAGGGTTTCAGGCAGAGGACATACCCAGCCCTACATGGAGGCCAGGGGTTGAACATGGGAACTTCTGCATGGAAGGCAGATGTTCCTCCATTCGATGTGTCAACTGTTGCATTGCGTGTAGTAGCAGTGTTTCACTGGTCCCAGAGTAATGAAAGTATAGGGTTGCTCTCTTAATGGACAGACTGACATAACATATAATACTACACATAAAGACTGTTTTATTGAACACTGGGTTTCCTCTCATTTCACAAGCTAGTAAAGGATTGTCTCTCTTAGGTATATATCTGAAGGTCATATATCCTCCTGGTCAGACATTTTAGCGTCATCGATCCTTGACATGAATGAGAGATAACTTTAGACTATTGCTAGCAATTACTTGGTCTCCTTGATATGGTCACAACTGCATTTGCGCCTTCCTTTTTTGCCCACCCCCCTTGAAAATTAGCCAGATTCCCATTAAAGTGCAAAGAAAATCAAATTTCGCTTCCATCCCTAGTTGAGGATTTTCATATATGGTCAGCAGAGATGTTTAATGTGGCCATCAAAGCACAGATCATATACTCTTGACTGTTATGAAATGTGTTTTTATTCACTGCTATAGCCACACCTGCAGTAGTCTCACCTGAGACCTCAAGTGAGAAAAGGCACTTTGCTCTGCCTACCTGTGATAGGCACTGCCTCTTCAAACCAGGAATAACTATACCGTATGTATTTCTGTTCTGTCTGGGATCTTTTCTTGGTAATTATTGTCCTTACTGGTTTTGCCTTTGGTTCCTGAATCATACCTCTTGGTTGTCCATGGCTCAGCTTTGAAGTACCTATACCTGGTGCCTCCTTCCACCTCCTTTCTTCATTTCAAATACTCAGACTGCAGGTATTAAGTATTTATTTATGCCCTAGAAAGATCCTCCAGTAGTTTTGCCAGTCACAGAGGTGATGATTACATCGCCTTAGACAAATTCCACTCATGGTAATTACATTCTGCTGCCTTAATTTTCTACAGCAGTTTCGAATGCATCAAACACTCATCCCTTCCTGATGATTTGTGCTGCTGTACTCTGAGGAACAGCTGCCATGTTTACCTAAGGGTATGTGTGGCTTGGTGGGGAGCAAAGTGAGTCTCACTTTTGTGTGAGATCCAGTACAACTTTGTCAGTTTTGGGGGGACATGGGTGGCAGCTGTTCTGATTCACAATATGAGGAAGTCACGAGGAGGAGGTGATCCACCTCCCCCAACCCCTACAATAAATTGAGCCCATTCAGGGCATTGACAAAAGAATGTTGTGTCGCCTTTCAGCCAAGCTTGAGCCATGCTGAATGCTATCATTGCCAACTGTGCCTGTCATCCAAATTGTCGAGAACAACAGCAATCCAAGAGCCCACTGGGAGAAAAGGGCTGGCACCATCCCTTCATTCTATCTTGCAAATGCTGCAAGGGAAATCTAACGAGGAAGCTTTTGGGGAGGCAATGCACAGTTGCAAACATCTGGATGCCAAATAAGTACAGCTCAGGCAGCTGCTAATCTGCCTGCAGGACACACAGCTTGTCAGCATCTTTGCTTGCAATGGGAGGCTGGAGGGAAAGAGTTGGCCAACAGCGCAATTAAGAAACGTGCTTTCTTCTTCCTTTCCCAGTTTCATGCTGAAGGTGCTGATAATGCAGCCATTAGCATAGCCATCATGGCACTCAGTATACTGGCTGCCTCTTGGGACCCAGAATTTAACTGCTCCAAAAGGATGCATTGAATGTTAGAGTGGAGGCAAAAGTGAATTCCTGCTACTAAAAGCTTCACTATCCCCAAAGTCAACAAGAGTTGTGTACTCACCTTGAAAAATGCAAAGAAAAAGCACATATACACACCTGAGAACTATTCCATTCCTTATGTTTAAAACAGTGAGTTCTTTGTGAACAGGGGAGTGGGAAATGATACAGAGGTTTTGAATGTGTAATGCAATGTAAATAATACAGTGTACATCTAATGATAATTCAAAGCGCAAGTGACAGAGAGGGGGGGGGGAGATAGCGAGAGCGAACAGAAGGGAAATTAAATTCCTGTTGGTGCAAACCTACTAAACATGCAAAACTAGGAATGGAAAGTTGAAGGGAATTTACCTTGCCTTTGCACTTCGAAATAAATCCCAGGCCTTATAAATCTGTCACACATTTTCAGAGGACACAGAGAGAGAAACTCTTGTTCTTGACTTTACAGTGGAAATTGGATTTGAATTTGGCTTAATCGGGTTAAAGCTGTTGTACGTAGCTGAACATCCCAGTGTCCCAAGAGTGCAACACTAAGCAAATGTGGATGATAGATGCTTCCCTGAAAACATAGGGAAAACAACAACTGGCTCTTATGACTCTTATACACATTAAGTCTACAACTAACTAGTGGCATTAAATATGTAGAACGGTGGATTTGTTCCTTTCTCAGGCCTGAAGGAGAAATATGACCCTTCAGACATCTCTATCTGGGCCAGGTTCAAAGGCTTTGATTCAATGCAGCACTACAGTAAGTGCAAGGATTTGGGGGGGGGGCATTAGAACTCCCTCACTTTCCTCCACCACCTGCATACTCTGGGGGATAAGAAGCAGAAGTCCCTTTGTGCAGGTGGAAATACTTGAACTGACAGGATTATTATTATTATTATTATTATTATTATTATTATTATTATTATTAAATTTCTGTACTACAGACCCTCCAAGTGTTAGATAGATAAACTTTATTTCGGCCATAGGCCCATAATGTACTGCAACCAAGAATAAAACAGTATAAAACCGACATACATAAAAACAATCAGACAAATTAAAAACATAAAAGAATCAGAACAATCAGGCAAAATTAGTTCCTCATACAAGGAACATTGTACAACTTTTTTAAAACGTTTCAAGTAGTTTTATGGGTTTTTTAGCTATGGTTAAAACGTTAGTGCATTGCAGGCCATCATTTTCCATTACTCAGCTCAGAAGGTTACTTGAATGATGTATCTTAGTGTCAGTAGTCGTAAAGTAAGTTATGCTGTTTTTTTATAAGAGAGAACTGAAATCAAATATCTTGCTACAAGTAATGTTTTGGTCGTATCATCATCTTGCAGCAGGTATGGTAATTGGGTCTCCAGCGGTTTGTCCGTGATTTCCAGAATTAGAGGGTACAAGATTTTAGTCCGAGCGGGCGTATGCAGGGGGCAACAGAACAGTATGTGGTAGAGGGATTCTATTGTTCTGTTGTCACACGTGCATAAAACTGAGATTTGGCCTTTGGAAAACCTGTGCCCCAGGACATTGGATGGGAAAACATTAAATCTTGCTTTGGTGAAGGCGAATCTGTGGGCTGCGACAGAAAGAAAAGACAGGTACGATGGAATCTGATGCGTGGGCTGTATGCCTTGATTCAGTGGGGAACATGTTCCACCTCCCGTTATAATATTTTGATGGAAATCATAGTTATCTAGTTTTTGAATTATAGTTCTTTTGGCTGAGGGAAGATCTAATTTCAATAGGTCCGATGGGAACAATCCGTAGGACATAATTTTGGAGTGGATTTTTTTTGCCCAGGGACTAACAAAGTCGTCTCTCCAAAGACATTGAATGAGATGGTGATTGGGCAATCTATGCCACAAGGACAGCCAATAGCAGAAAATATGCTTCCATAAGGAGTTTTCTAACGAGGGAATTTTAAGTTCAAGGCGAATAGCTGCATTGCTCACGCACTGGGGCAATTTCAAAAGGCGTCTCAGAAATTGTTTCTGAATTGTTTCTAGGGGCGCCAGATTTACTGATGCTCCCCATAACGGGGCAGCATAAGCCATTGTCGCCACCACTTTAGCTTTAAATACCTTTAAGGCAGATGGTACATGTAAAGCCCCTTCCGAAAAGAAGAAACGCAGTAATGCGTTCGAAAGGGCTTTGGCCTTGTTTTGGAGGTAAGCAATATGTGCTTTCCAGCCCATGTTGTGTTGAAAGTGCACTCCCAGGTATTGAAATTTTTGAACTTGTTCGATAGGTTTCCCATCCAACATCCATTTGTACAACTTCCGACTTCTGGAAAAAATAAGCACTTTCGATTTAGATTGATTTATGGTAAGGAGGTTAGATTTACAGTACAAAGCAAAAATCTTAAGTGCCCTCCTTAAACCGATTCTAGAGAACGAGAGTATCACAGCATCGTCAGCATACAGCAATAAGGGGCAGCGATAATCCGCAAGGCGAGGAGCGTGGATAGCTAATTGTGACTCGGCTAGAGGTGTTCTCATGTCGCTTATAAATAGATTGAAAAGATAAGGGGCTAAAATGCACCCTTGTCGAACTCCTCTGTTGATGGGTACGGAGTTTGTGAGGTCACCAGTAGGTGTTATTCTCACCCTGGCGGTCGTCCCATCGTGGAGTTGGGTTATTAGCCACAATAACCTTCTATCAATGCCCCAATGGGCCAATTTTCCCCATAATAGTTTTCTGGGTATGCTGTCGAACGCGGCCTTCAAATCTATGAAGGCAGCACAGAGTTGGCCCCGCTCAGAAGAAGAGTATTTCTGAGCTAAGTGGTATAAAATCACTGCATGGTCCGTGGTTGAACGGTGAGCTCTAAACCCAGCTTGTTCTGGGCCGATGAGATGGAGTTCCTCTGCCCACTGGGTCAGTCTAGTTAACAGAAAACGAGCATATATTTTCCCGATAATCGACAGGAGACTGATGTTTCGATAGTTTTCCGGATCATCGGGGGGGGGGGCTTTTTTGTGTATTGGGATGATGATGGCCTCCTTCCACGTTCTGGGCACGAGACCAGTAGCATTAATTGCATCAAGAGTTGCGGCAAGTATGTTTGCCCACCAGGCCGGATGTAGCTTTATGGCCTCCGCTGGGATCAGGTCAGGCCCGGGGGCTTTGCCTATTTTTAGTTTCGAGATTAAATCTAGAATTTCATCAGGTTCAGTTTTGGGCCAAATGGGCAGGTGTTCGAAAGAAACGTCAGAATGGCAGGTAGAGGTCTCTGTCTGCGAGAAATATTTCCTCAAAAATTGCTCCCAGATCGGGGCGGGGATAACTGACAGGGGGCATTTCTTTGATCTTCTGTTTATCAGGCACCAAAATTCACGGGAGCTACGAGACCTGGAGGCTGCAAGTAGAGCCTGCCAGCGATTTTGCTGCCATTCACATTTGGCTCTTTTCTGTGCCTGCTTATATGCAATTTTAGCTTGTAAATAATTAGGGGGCAGTGTTCCTATTTTGCAGGGACAGTTCGGATTTACAGAAGCCATCCCAGTTTCTGATTTGATCCCGGAACGATCCGCTTTTCCTTAGGGCGTCCCTATTTTCACTGAAGAAATGCTGGAGGTATGCAACCCCTGAGCCAAGGAGGTAAGTAACTTCAAAACCTTTAGAAGACATCTGAAGGCTACTTTGTATAGCAAAGTTTTTTTTTAAAAAAAAATGTTACCAGTAAATGTTTTATTATGTTTTTATATATGTTGTAAGCCACCCAGAGTGACTGGGGCAACCCAGTAAGATGGATGGGGTGTTGTTGTTATTGTTGTTGTTGTTGTTGTTGTTGTTGTTAATTTAGGGCATCCCTATTTTCATCAAAAAATGTTGGAGGGTGTGATAATGCCTTTCATCTGAGTATCACAAGGTGTTTTACAATATAAAAGCACAAAAATACACAAGCTAGTAGCAAAGAAAAACAATACTGCCCTGCAAAGGCCTTCAGGGATGTGGGGAAGAACACATGGCACAAACAGCTCCAGCACAGGGGAATGGCCAAGGGGCTCAGGCAGAATGGGCCAGAGTGTTGGTGCTGCTGCCTGCTAACATAATTTACCAGCCTCTTTTGCTTGTGGTGGCTGCTTCACTCTTTACCTAATAGTAAAGGTAAAGGGACCCCTGACCATTAGGTCCAGTCGTGACCGACTCTGGGGTTGCGGCACTCATCTCGCATTATTGGCCAAGGGAGCTGGCGTACAGCTTCCAGGTCATGTGGCCAGCAGGACAAAGCCGCTTCTGGCAAATTAGAGCAGCACACGGAAATGCCGTTTACCTTCCGGCTGTAGCGGCCCCTATTTATCTACTTGCACTTTGATGTGCTTTCGAACTGCTAGATTGGCAGGAGCTGGGACTGAGCAACGGGAGCTCACCCCGTCGCAGGGATTCGAACCGCCAACCTTCTGATCAGCAAGCCCTAGGCTCAGTGGTTTAACCCACAGCGCCACCCGTGTCCCATCTACCTAATAGTAGGCCCAGCCAATTGGCTCCACACTATTGAGCAGAAGAGTAGATAGGAGGGCTCTGACATTGCAGAGGAGAAATGCTAAGCAATTTTAACAGATGCTTTACCTAGCTCTTTTCTTGGGTGCACAGTCTATCTGTCTGTTTCCTGACAGTCTGGTTCCTCTTGCCCCAAGGTAGATTCTCAGATAAATGTCAAGACCCTCAAGAGGGCTCATACATTGTACATGTTTCCTGGGCAAGTGAGGAAAAATGGTCAAGGAGAAAATTGCAAGGAAAAGGTAGAGATGGGAAATGGCTATGGCCCTGATTGATTGATTGATTGATTGTTGCACTTCTATGCCATCACCCCAAGGAGATCAAGTTGGTTTTGCCTATTGTTTATTTTTCACAACACACAAATATCTTCACCGGTACTTTGCAAAGGACATGTGTAGAAATGCTTTATTTGCCCCAGTTCTGCCCATAGGCAACAAGCTTCTTACACAGTTTACATGAATCCATGCTAAGCTGTCATGTGCAAATAATGGTAAGTAAACCACGGTACACTTGGGCCTTGATCAATGGCCACCTGTCCTCACCCTTCTCTCTTGAGCCACTTCCCTCTGTATGTAGGGCCAACAACCACAGCACTTCTGATCCCACCAGATGAGGCTGTCATTTACTCCCTCGTGCTTTTGTTTCTCTCTGCGCTTCTCTGGCTTTAATTTTTAATGTAATTATTCATTTGTTTTCTGTAAGCCTTCAGAAAACCCTGCATATCATTGATGATGAAAAAAACATGCACAGCGTCCATTAGGAGCTCAAGATAAAAGAACCTTGGCTCCAGTAAAATTGAATAAAGTAAAATAAAATTACTTGTGAGCATGATACGTTCTCCAATACCAGCGCCTCTTGCTGATTTCCACTTTGCCTTGTATGTCTTTTTTGGTCATTGGAGGCTCTCATGATCTTTGCAGCATTTTAATTTAAAAGCCAGACATTTTCTTTGGGTACCGCTGTACAAGCAATCAGTTAATTATCCGATAGAGATTAAAAGATGTGTGCAATCCAAAATTCAATTAAAATGAGGACGATTGGTTAATATGTTGGGAGCTGTTTCTACAGGCAACCAAAATTATAATTATGTGTAGCTAACAAAGTATTGTTTTATCTTCTATATCTGTATTTCTCATTGACTCTCTGGGTTTTCACCCATCTCCCTCCTCCCCCCATCTTTAATGCAATCCCAGCTGCCATCAAAAGGAACTTCAGAAAGCCTCTTGTTTCATGGCAGTTCTTCCTAGGGTAGAGTTTTTGTGATTTGAAGCAAATGTTTAGTCATCTGGATATTTTTAAGTAAGCTTAATTACGGAAATTTAGAGTGGGTGACAGTTTTGCTTATGAAATGAAAGTGGATTTTATTCTGGTGCTTAATTGGAGTGCTGTTAAGCTGGACTTGGGACTGTCTACCAGCCTATGGGTTATGGAGGAAAAAATTGTTTGAATTAAAATTAAGCTGTGAACTGGTGGAGTGTCATATTTTAAGTGAGTACCTCTATCTATCATCTATCTATCATCTATCTATCTATCTATCTATCTATCTATCTATCTATCTATCTATCATCTATCATCTATCCCAGCATTCCTCTTCAGGTAAGGAAACATCCAAATCAAGTTTAAAATCACAGCTACTATAAGCAGGGGGTCACCATTTTCATGGGGTGTGGTGTTCTCTTTGAGGTTGTGCCAGGGTGAAGTAAGATTGATTAGAGAATTTTATACTGCTGCCCACTGGCTTATGTCCTGTTGCTCCCTGAGTCAGCCACCCCCTCTCACAGCCAATGCAATGATGGTTTGGTGGCAACATAAATGCCCCACTTGAGCAGACCACAGAGTGAACACTTCCCCTCTGGGAACCACCAAGGCAGCTTAGTATTGGACAGGTGTCCATTCCTTTACATGCCATCTGGACACTTAATAACAAATAAAATAATAAAACATAGAAGTCTACATATACAGCTAAAAGACTGGGAGAAATGAGGGTAAGAAGGAACAAAATTTACTGCATGTAATGCTTTGAAAGAAAATGTAATGAAATGATGTATAGATAGTATATCACACCAGTGAAATTAGCTAAAATGTATAAAAGAAGTAAAAAAAAATGTTTGAAATGTAAGGAAAAGGAAGGCACTTATTACCATCTGTGGTGGGAATGTAAGAAAGTGGAAGGCTTCTGGGAAATGATTTATAATGAGATGAAAATATACATTTATAAAAAAGACCAGAATCAATTTTTACTTGATATTGTAGGCACTGACATTAAAACACAAGATAAAAAACTGTTTTTATATGCGACAACTGCAGCAAGAGTATTACTGGCACAGAAATAGCAGGAAGAACTACCGATGAAAGAGGAACGGCAGATGAAATTGATGGACTACGCAGAATTGGATAAGATGACAGGGAGAATTTGAAACTAGCAGGACCAGAAATTCTTGAAAGATTGGAGTAAATATATGAGTTATCTGAAAGACAAATGTAACCAATTGACTATGCTTGTAGGACTATAAGAGGTTTTGTAAGGAGAACTATATGAAATATTGCAGAAATGATTTATGAGGATTTTAAGTTATGGATTATTAAAAGTAATAGTTAGCATAACAAACATAAGATTAAGAGATGAGGTTTGAAAATCATTAGACGTGGTTGATGGAAGTCAGGCTAAAGTAGCCAAAATGTTGCATAAGATGAGATGAGATGATATGTTCTGTTTGGAAAATATATGTAAAAACTAATAAAAATGTATATTACAAAAATAGAAGTCTCTTCTACATCTGGATCTTCTTTGCAACACGGGGAGATGATTAGGCTTTCTTTAAAATAAAATAAAGAAACTAATAAAGCCTGTAGAGCAGAGGCAATTTTGTACACATGCCATTAAAGTTTCAGTGATGCTATTTGATTTCTCTACGCCTGCCCTGTTTCAGCCTTAAAGCCATCTTCATCAAAGCTGGCATCATGACTGTGTCATGTTAATATGGGTGCTTTGTTTACTCAAAGGGCAACATGTTGGACCAGATGAGTGATTTCTAATAGCTATCTAATAAGGAACATCTTACCAGCAGTAAGCCAGCTGGCTCTTGATAAATGATTAGCTACCTTCTTCAGTCATGCAAGTTGGCCGGCACATAAAATACAACTGTAGCCAAGGAACTGAGCAAGCACAGCAACAAATGTCTCGGTTTCACACATCAACAAATGTTGGACCATCTTTTTTGTGTTTTCAGGGCATGGCTTCGAAGCAGGCAGACCATGCTATGAATTTGTTAAGCAGTGGATTGAAACCACCAACCAAATTAATATTATGTAGTAGACTACCCACTCTACATTTTACTACTACTACTACTACTACTACTAGGTAAAAGGTAAATGACCCCAGGATGGTTAAGTCCCATCAAAGGCGACTAGGAAGTTGTGGTGCTCATCTCGCTTTCAGGCAGTGGGAGCCGGTGTTTGTTCACAGACAGCTTTCCGGGTCATGTGGCCAGCAGGACTAAACTGCTTCTGGCATAACAGAACATCATGACACATGCCAGAGTGCACAGAAATGCCATTTACCTTCCTAACACAGTGATACTGATTCATTTACTTGCACTGGTGTGCTTTTTAACTGCTAGGTTGGCAGAAGCTGGGACAGAGCAATGGGAGCTCACCCCATCATGCAGATTTGAAGCACTGACCTTTCAATCAGCAAGCCCAAGGGGCTCAGTGGTCTAGACCACGTCCTGAAAGTGAGATGAGCGCCACACCCCATAGTCGCCTTTGACTGGACTTAACTGTCCAGGTGTCATTTACCTTTTTACTTACTACTACTAATAATAATGATGCAGGTGGTGCTGTGTTCTAAACCACAGAGCCTAGGGCTTGCCGATCGGAAGGTCGGTGGTTTGAATCCCCACAATGGGGTGAGCTACCGTTGTTCGGTCCCAGCTCCTGCCCACCTAGCAGTTTGAAACCACGTCAAAGTGCAAGTAGATAAATAAATAGGTACCGCTCTGGCGGGAAGGTAAACAGTGTTTCCGTGCACTGCTCTGGTTCGTCAGAAGTGGCTTTGTCATGCTGGCCACATGACCTGGAAGCTGTATGCCGGCTCCCTCGGCCAATAACACGAGATGAGCGCCGCAACCCTGGAGTCGGTCATGACTGGACCTAATGGTCAGGGGTCCCTTAAAAAAAATGGAGGCAGAGCATAGGTATAATGTCTGCTAGCCATCAGTAGTAGATTACTTGAAGTGTCCAGCACTCAGGGGTGGGGAAGAAATTCAGTTCACATTTGAGGATGGACTTGTGTGCTGAGGCCCCGGCCCCCACAGCCCCCTTAGATAATAAACACACACACACACACACACACACACACACACACACACACACATTTAGGTTAATGGGATAAAATAGGTCACAACTTTATTGGTTACAGAGCCAACATCAATGCATTTCTTCCATGAATAAATGTTTTAAAAGAAGGTGTACATTAGGCAAAGTTGCACACAAATATGTATATTAGGGGAAATTAATAGTTTAGTGTTGAATTTCCACTATGACTTCTTTAAAAGAAAATGATGTAGAAATGTGGAGAACTGAACTAAAGAATGAAAAAAAATGAGGAATGGATAGAAAACAAAAGTTTAAAGTTTAGCAATTCATACCAGTACTACAAGGAAACTGTGATGGAGACAGGAAGTTATGATTCTTAGTATCATCCAGGTCAGAGACTCTGACGGCAACTCTGGTGTGTTTTCCATTGTGTTGGGTTCCCTAAACTCAGTTGGACAGTGGTGAGAACTATGCATGGCATTGTAAGCTCATTGGAGAAAAGTTGGGATATATGTGTCTTAAATAACTATGGTTCTCAAAAAAGATCAAATAGTAGTGTATGATAAAAAAAACTGTGGAAACTCTTTCTCCAGTGCCTTTATTTTTGAAAAGGGTTGTGGTGGTAAGTGATGGAAGGATGCCATTTAATTCCACCTTCTTTTATACATGCATTTGACATGTATTAATCAAGTTGCTCACTTTGTAGTTTTCGGTATGTGCTTGATATAGTTTGAGGGTCTTTCACCTTTTTCTCCTGCACTGCCTTAAAAACAGCAGGGATGACAGCTCTTGTTTTAAGTAGTCATATTTGTGTATACATATTTCAACAAAGGAGGGCATCCATGTGAAAGAGAAAGTGACCTTTGCATGGGGAATTTAATACTACCCACTTAACCGCCTTTCTGCTTGGGTTGAGAGCTCCTGAAACAATTAAAGTAGACAGTCTATAATCTCTGATAGGAACGCCTTAAACCAGAAGACATATTTAGACACATATCAGTGTTCCCCCCTCTAAAGAAACAACAACTACTGCACAACAATGGAGGTGGGGGCATAAAAAACATTGCAAGCTGAAAAAAGAATGAAGAAATGTGTTTCAGAGGGACATTTTTCATACATAGCTGAGCACTTTGTTTTCAGTGGAATAACTTCAGTAAACAAGTGAAAGGAGAAATGGGGAGAATCTGTAAGGAGGTTTGTCCATGAGAACTCAGTTCTTCTTTTCACCCAGTTCACTTCATCTACTGCAATACACCAAAAGTGCTAAATCCACTGATGGCTCCCATCAAGATAGATAAGGCATCTATCTATCATCTATCTATATCTATATCTATATCTATATCTATATCTATATCTATATCTATATCTATATCTATATCTATATCTATATCTATATCTATATCTATCTATCTATCTATCTAAAGTTTTATTACAGAAGCCAAAAGTTACAAGATGATGACCCTTTAACCAGCCAGCCAGCTCCTCTAGGAATACCACTTTCCAAGAGATGTGGTCTTCAAAAATTCATTGACAGTAATGTTCAAAAAATTCAACACCTTCCAATACTTAAATGATTGGAAGTCTTAAATGATATTTACAATGCCAAAATAATAATGACATATAATAGAATTACATATTGAATTGTTTATGTCATTATTATTTTGGCATTGTAAATATTATTTAAGAGTCTAAGCTCCTCTAGGAAGATGGAGCCTCTCACATTTCAGCATGGGTCAGCCTGCATAAGGCCTTGTAAAGCACCTTCATGCAGGGTTGGGAACAGGGGCGTGAATGGAGCAAGTACCAGAAAATGGGGGGGGGGAGATGGGCCAGAGTATACGACGCCCCCTAATTTTTGACATTATTTTAAAGGGAAAAAACCTAGTCTTATACACGGAAAAATACGGTATGCCCCACCCCCCATGACTGATCATAATACACCATGCATGCACACCATTTGAATGGCAATGCCCATCATGGGTGGTGGGGCTCAAACATTTTATTGAGAAGTGAAGGGAGCTCAGTCCCTAGGAATTGGCTCCTACAGTTGGGAAAGTCTCTTGCCTGGCACATTGGAGATGCATTACCTGCTAGATGGACCAATGGTCTGAGGTGAAAGAAGGAAGCTTATTGTGTTCTTGATGTTGGCTCTTGGTGTTGTTTCTTCTGCCTCTTTTAGAAGGGCCTCTTGTAATTATCCAAAGTCTTGTATTATCTCTGTTCTACTTGGACTTATGACTGGACACTGTCTGCTTCTCCTGAAAATCTCAAGCATTCACAGAACTGCACACTCTGAATGATTCAGGCCACACCTTAAGTACTGTGCTCAGTGTAAAAGGTATAAGTTTAAAGTGCATAAAATGCTATGTTTATGTGCATTGTGTATGAAAGCTGGTGGAGGTTTGCATTTACCAAATGTCTGATTTGCAGAGAACTGTAGCAAGTGCAAAAAAGGATGCTTGTGCAGCTGTAGAGCTGCAACAAATGGGAGAAGTCTTTGTTTCAACTTTTATGTTAATTGATGATTCATCCTGGGAATCTGGATGCCTCTCAGAGTACACCAGAATTCTTTCTCTAGGACTCGAGAGAGAATAGTTCTTTGACTATATATTAACAAGTAAGAATCTAAATAAAAATGGACTGCATTGCTAGTTGTTTAAGAACAATGTGTTGATTTGTATTTGCAATCCCTTTTTTGGAACACATTTAAATACAGTTTGCAGTTAAACTTTGGAACTCTGTTTTCTTGTTGTGGAGAGCTTATTGAGTAATACTCTGTACAAGGTCCAGATAAGGGAATAATTATCTGGATCAGAGGAGGGTAGCCAGTATGCTGAGGAACGTGGAAACCAGAATTTTGGAGAACAGAAGTTCAAGGAGAAGCATGGTAGCTGTCTTCAAATATCTGAGGTGACTCAGATGATGTAGCATACCAGAACAAATGAGTAGACATTTCAGGGAAGGTAAATGTTAGGGAATGATAATGATAATAATAGTAATAATAGTAATAATAGTAATAATAATAATAATAATAATAATAATAATAATAATAATAATAATTATACCCCATCCATCTGGCTGGGTTTCCCCAGCCACTCTGGACAGCTTCTAACAAAAGATTAAAAATACATTAAAACATCAGTCATTAAAAACTTCCCTAAACAGGGCTGCCTTCAGATGTCTTCTAAAAGTCTGGTAGTTGTTTTTCTCTTTGACATCTGGTGAGAGGGTGTTCCACAGAGCGGAAGGCCCTCTGCCTGGTTCCCTGTAACTTAATATGATAATGGAGCAGAGCCGCCACAGAAGATCTTTAGACATAGGCAAGATGGTTTGGGAAGTGACAAACCTTCAGAGGTTTGGATCCTGCCAATCAGGTAAGATTGTGTGGGTAGGATTTGTGTGTGTTCAGGTACACAGCCTGCATAAAGGGTAGCAAAAGAAAGATGTCCTGTGCTTTTGGGGCCTTTTGAACCTGTTTGCTGGGCTGAAATGTCAAGGATACCAGGAGACAGATACTAGTGTGGGTCACTGGGCTACAATTCTTATGTCCTTTGTCAAAAAGTTGTTTAGAAAGGATGTGAGGTTTTAAAGTAATGAAACCTTCTGGCATGCATCAAAGATTCACACACCTGGTATGCAATATATTCCTGGAGCACAGATCTAACCCATAGACCATCGGAGGATCACTTGCTTTGGAGGATACTGGATTATTTATACACAGTTCATGTTATTTATAATTTATGCTGGCTTGTTTGAAATGTCCAATCAATTATACATTGAAATGAAGCCAGTTAAAGGTATCTTCAATGATCTAGTGCTCAGGTACCCTGCTTTTAATTTTGTGTCCATAAATGGACTTATCCCTGCATAGAATCAAATATTGCTTCTTCATAGTTTGCTTTAGGAACAGGCTAAATTTGTTTTTACTTAATTTCTTTCATTTGGCTGTATAGATCCAAAGCATTTTGTTGCTATATTGCTACATCTTTTGACAGATGAACAAAAGTCTTCCATCATGGGTTGAAAACAGAAGAAATTACCCTACCTCAAAAAATCTTATGAGATAGCACCCCATGGGATCAATGCCTACACAAGGTGCAGGATGATCCTTCACAAGTGGCTTCCCTGCAAAGTACAAAGGAACACCCCACATAATTGATTCTTCTTGCTCTTAGTTGGGGGGGGGGAGAGATTTGTCAAATTATCCTAGGGCAGGTTGGCCTGACTAGATGATCCAAATCATAGACACAGGGTGAACCTCAGGGGCTATGCACAGCCCTAGGGAATGTCAGTAATATTGCTGACTGCTATTCCAGATATAGGGTGAATAAGTGAATATCATCAGGGTCCACTTCCATTTCAGTTTTCTTCAGAATTCTCTGGGATCTCTTGACATCATCCAACATCAGTGCACTAGTCCATTTTCTGTTGGAAATTCCTAGCTGGTAAGCTGGCCTGTGCTACAAGTGTTAAACAGCCTTGATATTTGGTGAATACCTCGCTAGTATTTAATAAATACCAACATCCACCGTTTCTTGCTGAGGATCAGATTGCTGGAAGACACTTCATCAGTAGCACAATACAGCCTTAGGATGTTTGCTTGGACAAAGCCAGTGTGGTGTAGTGGTTAAGAGAGATAGACTCATAATCTGGGGAACCGGGTTCGCGTCCCTGCTCCTCCACATGCAGCTGCTGGGTGACCTTGGGCTAGTCACACTTCTTTGAAGTCTCTCGGCCCCACTCACCTCACAGAGTGTTTGTTGTGGGGGAGGAAGGGAAAAGAGAATGTTAGCCACTTTGAGACTCCTTAGGGTAGTGATAAAGCGGGGTATCAAATCCAAATGAGTCAATGTTAGCTTTCCAGTTTTTCCAATCTTAAAGTTTGCTCCATTTCCACATAAGTTTGCAAATTGCTTTTTGCTTGCTTGCTTGCTTGTTTTTTAGTCTGCCCAAAAAATTGCATAGATTTCTTGGATGTACATTTCTCCTTTGCACATCTGCAGTTTTCACTGCAATCTTGCCAAATTATACACATTTTTGGGTGGAATTTCATTACAAAATTATGAAGGTACAAATTTTGAAAGATAGTTGTGTTGGTCCAAAATTGGCAAATTAATACAGTTTGTATTAGCATGCAAAACAGACAAATTTCTACCCTACCCCCACTTGTCTGTGATGTATGAATGTAGATTCTGAAATACATGGATTTGACAATGCAACACTCTATTTTCTTTAAATATACCACACAGATTGATCTTCTGCTCACATTAGATGGTACACTGTTGTATTCTTGACATACCATGGTCTCCATTTTAACTAGACATTTTGTCTGTAATCAGTGAAATGGCAATTTTCTCTGAAAGAGAGAAAGTAACTTGTCATGAGATCACCTGGATGGCAGATTACAAGTAAGGCCTCTGCACTTGTATTTCTGATGATGGTGCTCGAGTGAGCTGAGGGTTTTTCTTGCCATTTACTGTCAACAAGATGTACAGCACGTAACAATTACTGGATCCTGAACATCAAGCAAAGCAAAGCTCTGTCCCATTACCTGATGCATGATGAGTGTTTTTCAGAAACCACATACAGCTTCCTTGTTGATTGATTTATAGCTCTGCTTCAGTGCTCATCTTTGTGTTTTTTCCTAAAAGTTTTCATTTTTCAAAAAAAGAAAAACCACATCAATGTGTGCAGCCAAAAGTAGAGATTTTTGTCTGCCAGGACTTATAGCCCATGTGCTGTTTCTCCTGATATACATATTTTAACCTGTGATTTCCCCTGTGCTATTTACACCAATATCCCTATTTTAACCACATGCTTCCATATTATAAAAATGTTTAATGTAATTTGGTTGAGGAACTGCATTGGAAAGTTCAGAGAAGTATGAATTTCAAAGGATAACCGCTTCATTTTGCAGGTTTCAGGAAGTATGAACCAGGTAGTTTCGTATTAAATGTGAGCTGAACTTAATTTCTCTCTGATCCCTAAAGGATTTTGAATCAGATATATGACTTAGGCAAACAGAATGATTGTCTCTCTGAATGGCGCCAAGACCACCTTTGCTGACTGGATGAGGTTTTTATGATGATTGGACATATAATAAAGCCTCTCTTTTAACTTATTAATTTGTGACCATTCTGAGGGTGGGTGTTCTCTCTTTACTCTGAACCTTGATTTTTGTTTCAAGCTTCGTAAAGTATTAATAACCATAATTGCCTCTTGGCCATGCTGAAGTCTAGACTTTGCAAAACACAGCCGATGATTGATTTATACAATCATTTCTTAAACATATGCACATAGTCTTGTGTTCCAGTTTGCCTATGAAGAGCCTTTCATTCATGGGCCAGGTTGCAATGGCTAATGCAGGATGTCTCCATTACAGAATAGAATGAAATAGTGCAGAATATTATCCAATAGACTTGCAATTAGAGATTGCTGGGGAGATGATTATGACTATCCATTGGGGAGGGTACAAGAAGGCATTTTTTCTCTCTTTAGGTGAATCATAATCCCTAGATTGCAAGTTGTATCTATAACAAATAAAGAAAAAAAGTACAGTGGTACCTTGGTTCTAACGGCTTGGCTCCCGAACAAATCAGCTCTAGAATGCTGCAAACCGGAAGTAAGTGTTCTGGTTTGCAAACATTTTTTGGAAGTCAAACGTCCGATGTGGCATCCACTTTACTGTAGGGAGCTCCTGCAGCCAAATGGAAGCTGCACCTTGGTTTTCGAGCAGTTCCGGGAGTCAAACAGACTCCCAGAATGGATTAAGTTCGAGAACCAAGGCACCACTGTAAATAGAAGCAAATATTTAAGGCAAAATATGTGGGCATTGTTCCTCTCATTCATTTTGGGGGGAAACTAGCCAGCTCCTGCCTTTGAGGTTTTTTTGCCAATGGATGAAGTAACAGCAATGATTAAAATTTCCTACCCAATATGGTGAAGAGGAAGCTAGAGTGAAATAACTATTTTCTGGATTGTGTTGGGGAACCTCAGGCCCACTGGCTTAATTAGGCCAACCAGGCCTCACCATTTGGCCCATAAGACTGCTGTGGCCAAGGCCTGCCCACTTGCCCTGTACCTGATATCATAGATGATGTCTGGTGTGGAATAGAGAAAGAAGTTTCTCGGCATCTCCAAGTAGGGCTGGGAATGCCCCTTGTCTGAAACCTTGGAGACTCACTACCCATCAGAGTTGGGACCAATGGTCTGACTTAGTATAAGGCACATTCCTATATTCCTACACTTTTACAAAAGGGACACAAACCTTTTGTTTCAAGTTATTTCAGATGCCTTCCACATTCTAGGCAATTGTGAGAGCATATATGTGGAAGGAATGCTCTTCCACAGGTTATGCTTCAACATCCATTTCCATTACCCTTTGCTTGAACTATTAGCATTATCTCCCAACATCCTTCTGATCTCTTCTGTCTAGACTTTCCCAGAGGTTGTGCCCTGGCTTACCAAACATCATTGTACTCACAGGAAATCAATACATGGGGGCTTCCAAACCAACTATTGAAACTCACTATATTATGCAAGCAAGGCTATTCCAACCTTAACAAAAGTTCAATTAGCCCAAAATGCAGCACCTTTTCCCCAGCCAGAAAGAAGCTTAGGAGAACATTAGTGTTCTGTTAGCACAGGGAGAGTGGGTTAGATATAAGGTCTGCATGCTACTCTTCAGGGTGCTGGATGACAGTAGTATTAAAGGTCATTTCTATTTCTGTGCTTGTGGCTTTCAAAAAGGCTCATTCCTCATGAGTTGGAAGCTGTCATCCTCCAAAAAAAGGGGGAAAGAGTGCATTGGAAGCAAGACTGTGGTTTTGGCACTCATTGCTTGAAAAAATTAGGGTGACATGCAGTCTTGCTGCTTCCTGGGTGAGATGTAAAACTCATTCCTTCATTTCAGGCATTTTCTTCCCATCTTCACAGTTTCTCCAATGGCTTCCGTTTGGTGGTTCCCAAAGATGTCACTTTTGTATTGCAGAAGAAGAGAGGCTGGCAAATGTGTAACATGGCTTGTCAGATCAGATGAAGCACATAGGCTGGGGGTTCCCAGCTTTAGTCAGCTTGGCCCACACTCTACCAAGCAAGGGAATGTTTGCACACCAGGTTCAACACTGCATAATAATTTGGGAGGGTGCCTGAGAATTCTCCATGGGGAAAGCTGTGACTTTTCCACCATTAGACACTTTTAAGGCTCAAGATCCTGATGCAGGCCAATGGCATAAGGCAAAATGGATGGAAAATGACCATTTATTTCCAGGACTGCAGGGGATAACAATGAATTTCCTCTGGGATCCTCTTCCCTAGAGTCTTTGCATGCAAAACAAACTCCAATAGCCACCAGTATGTTCCATATGTTTCTAAAATTGAGTGTATTCTGGGTTTCCAAAATTAAGACCATGAAGACCCTCCAATCTGTCTCCTGTGTAATGAATGATTAGAGCTATTGAATAGAACGTTCACAGAACAATAGAAGGTTCCTGAGTTCTAGCACAATTTATTCCATCTGCCTAGATCTGCCCAGGTGGCGCTGTGGGTTAAACCACATAGTTTAGGGCTTGCTGATCAGAAGGTCGGCGGTTCGGATCCCTGCATCGGAGTGAGCTCCCGTTGCTCGGTCCCAGCTCCTGCCCACCTAGCAGTTTGAAAGCACATCAAAGTGCAAGTAGATAAATAGGGACCGTTCCGGCGGGAAGGTAAACGGCGTTTCCGTGCGTTGCTCTGGTTCGCCAGAAGCAGCTTTGTCATGCTGGCCACATGACCCGGAAGCTGTACGCCAGCTCCCTTGACCAATAACGTAAGAGGAGCGCCGCAACCCCAGAGTCAGTCACGACTAGACCTAATGGTCAGGGGTCCCTTTACCTTTACCTTTAGATCAGCCATTGGCTGCCCCTGAACAGGGAAGGGAATTCGCCTGAGTTGATACCACTATATCAGAAGCCTGGCATTTGATTGTCAGCTGGTGGTGGTCCTCAGCTCTGATCTAAGTGGTAATCTGGCTATTATATCTCTACAGTTATTTTGCCCAGTTCTAAATATGGATAAAGGTAGAGATGGATTGTTTTAATTTTTAATAGTAGCTCTTTAAATACAACAACATACAAAACATTTTCTCTGTATTTTGCACTTTCCAAAGTAAACTTGTGAAGAGAACTAAAATTGGGCAATAAGCATACGGCTTTCTTGTTTATCACATATTTCAAAGCTACTATTATTTTTAGATTTACAGACACTGTGGCATCTCTTTCATGGACACTTGGTAAATATAAACTTTCAGACTTGATTATCCCCCCTCCCTTAGCCCAATTAAAAGGTTTGCTGGTGTCTGTGATTTTTATAATTAAATTTATGCAAAATATTACTTTACATCATTTCAAAAAAGAAGTTCTGGTGGATGTTTTTATATTTCCTCCTCACTTCTAGTAACAGCAATTAATGTTCATCTCACACATTCATTTCTCACTTAATGGTGTGTGCGCGCACACACATACACAGTTGAAGTAAGTGTATGTAAGTGGACAACTTTTAAATGATCCAAAATATTATGAAAGTGGTGCCCAATGGCTTAGGCCATTAAAGGCTCCTCCAGACATCCCTTTTTTTTCATTCATGATGATCTGTGCTCATGACAGTATCAAGGTAGTTATACACAATCTCTCTTTGTGCCTTCAGACAAGTTGGGGTGGAAATACTGCTTCATTTCCGATCTGTGCATGTCCCATGCATGTCCTAAAACCCTGCAACTTTTTATACCACAAATGTCCCATTTATCCTGGTTCTGTAGTGCTACAGAGTGAGCCTCCAGACAGCAATAACACAATATGTGGATGGTCCTGTATCTATCCCCTCCACTAATGCACCATTTCCCCCCAAACATTTTTTATTCATTTTATAACAAACATAGACAAATAAAACACAATACGATACACACAAAAGCAAAAAATAGCAATTACAATTCAACTTTATTACAATTCGCTTCATTACAATTCATTACAATTCAACTTTAGCAACTTCTAACTTATATCTCTAAATCATACTATAAATCTTACTTTACCTATCTTTTATTTATTCACTCTCTAAATCATTCCTTCATAATATATTTAACCCTACTATAATTTTTTTTAAACTACAGCCTATACTACCTCCAAATCTATCTCAAACTATCAAATATTGCAATATTTCTTTAAATATTCTTTAAATTTCTTCCAATCTTATTCCACCAACTCTTCTCTCTGGTCGCGGATTCTCCCGGTCAGTTCAGCCAGTTCCATGTAGTCCATCATTTTCATCTGCCATTCTTCAACTGTTGGTAATTCCTGGGTCTTCCAATTCTTGGCTATCAAAATTCTAGCTGCTGTTGTGGCATGCAGAATAGAATAGAATAGAATAGAATAGAATAGTAATTTATTCACCAAGTACTTACATACTTGGAATTTGCTTTGGCTAATTTTACAATGTAAACATACTTTATACAAAATATCTGTTAAATATCTGTGTGAGGATCAGAGTGCGCAGAACACTATTTCAAGCGCCTGGAGCTTTTGCCTTCTGTCCCTGCAGTGACTTCAGAACAGGTTGAGGTGGTTGTTGGTGCCTCTGGCGCCGAGTGAATTGCTCTAGTTGATAATGCTTGACTTTGCTATAAAACTGATTCAGGTCGTTTGCCAATTTTTGACTCTCCAGAGCAGAAGAAGATGTTCTCTTATATTCAGCAAAAGAAGATGTTCTCTTATATTCAGAAATGTTCTGTAAATTCTTCCAAAGAGTAGCCAAGACATGTTTGAGAATTGAGTCTGAATCATAGGTTCATTTTGCCGCTATAATATCCTTCATCAGTGCGCTCCTAGCTTGGTTGTACAAATTTCTGTCTCCTTTCCTCGAACCCTCCTCTTTAGCATATTGGAGTTTCCTTGAGTTTTCTTGATCAATAAGGTGCAGATCATCCATTTTATTGTCAAATGTGTGAATATTTGAGAGGTATATAGATGGTAAAGCTGATCTCATTCCTTGCCTTTGTAGCTTAAAGCACTAGCACTTTTTTGACGTCATATCCAGATCCTGCAAGGATCTACAACTCCTTCATCCAAAACGTCTTCACAATTTTCCTTAAGATTGGAGCGTAAGTACACAAAAAGGCTGCTCTGATGTTTAAAATCTCAACCCTGGAAAATGTAATCCAGAAAGAAAGAAAGTAACATCATTTTGGGGAATTTCTTTTCTCACTATACGCAATAAAAAGGCTTCTTCATAAATGTGTTTTTCAACACTTTCTTTAGCTCATCCACTAATGCACCATTATGGCATCAATAAAATGTTGCAAAATATAACCCCCCTCCAAATGGCTAGGTTCTATCTCCACTGTTGGAGGCAGTAATTGTTATGAATACCTGTCAATGGAAACAGCAGGAGGGATGAGTGCTGCTGTGCTCTGGTCCTGCCTGTGGGCTTCCCATGATCATCTGGCTGGCCACTGTGAGAACAGGATCCTGGACTACATGTGCCATTGGCTTGAGGCAGCAAACTACTATGTTCTTAATTCAATTGCTTCACTAAGAGTGGAAAGCCCTCTTTAGTAACAGGGGGGTTAAAAGCATGTAGGGACAGTGGCACAACACGAACCCTGCCCCAATGTCCAAGTGACTGCTAGCCCCACTGCCAATCAGGAGTCCCAGCTTGGCTCTGTGACCATGGGTGCCCGAGGCATGGCCCTCGTGCAGAAATTTGTGCATGCCCTGCACTTTCATGGGTAATTTTGTGCGTGCTCAGGCACCCAGGGCCCCAGGGAGTTGGCACCTATGCTGTCAACTCTCAGACTAGAGTGTATTGTGCATTGTATGATAAAGTATGATACATGCTTGGCTGAATGCAGTCAGAAGCCATTACATGACTGGGATCCCTGTATTGTCACTCTTGTCACTTGAAGGTCAGTGTTCAAGTGAAGAAGGATTAAGTAATGAAAAAAATGCTTTGTACAATCAGAAACCCAGCTTGGAATTTGGCTTGTGAAGCTCTTTGTAGGACCTTGGGCTCAGAGACTCTTGACTCTATTTCTCTGTAAGTCCTTTCAGGGGAAAGGCTCAGTGGTAGAACAACTGCTTTGCATGCTGAAGTTCCCAGGTTCAATCCCAGCCATCTCTAGGTAAGGCTCAGACAAAGCCCCATCTTTAATTCTGTGCAGACCCTATGGAGCTAGCTGAATAAATGGTCTGATCTGATGTAAGGCAGCTTACCATGTTCCTAAAGTCAGGTCCTGACAACAGGTTTCTGGAAAGAAATACAGGTTTTATTTGATCTTATGATAAGAAATAAACCCTCAATGGCAACATAAAAAAGATGTTCAGTGATCAGAAACATTAGTCTGAAGCCAAATTTGACAGTTAGCTGGTAAACAGTGGCCATATCCCAGGATAGGGAAATCATACTTATCCTAAAACATATTGCATTTAGATTGATTTGAAGCCATTTTGAAATGGAAAATGACAATAGATTTTGCAATTTTCGCCTGTGTTGATTTGTTTTCAGAATATTATGCTAGAAATGCAAGCTAAATATATCTCCCCTAGGAGTGATTACTTGTAAATGGGTACTCAGACAATAGCCAATCACCAAGCCAGAGACCAGGAGCAAAGACTTAAGAAGGCCTCTTTGACAAATTTTACAAATAAAAGCCCTTCCGGGAGACATCATCAGTCAATCATCTCCCATTCCTTACCCTGCTGTTGTGGCCTGCGAGCGTTCCAGTTGGAAAACAGCCTTTACCAAAGGTGTCATGGGCTTTGAAGAAACTCGATCTCAGGATGCAAGGGAGAAACATGCTAAGAGGAAGGCACGCTTGGCAAATCCACACTGTGATCAACTCCCACCTTGAAACCAATGTCCCCACTGTGGAAGGACGTGTGGATCCAGAATTGGCCTCCACAGTCACTTACGGACCCATTGTTAAAACCGTGTTTATGGAAGACAATCTTACTTGGCTACGAGTGATCGCCAAAGAAGAAGAAAAGAAGTTGTGAGCACATAGATTCCCATTGAGGTTTGCACCTGAGTAAGAGCCAGCATGGAGACATCCATCTTAACTTGACTTAAGGTGTAAGAGGGGCCTTAGGCATATTGTTCTCTCTCAGCCTGGCTCCTTTGGCAATATGGGAATAATCATTCCAAGGCTTTTGTAACAATTGCACAGAGAAAGGATGTGAAGTCCTGTAAATGATCTATGAAAACTGCAATTCTAATATTATTTAGCCATTTAAAAATTGACTTGCCAACATCCATGATGTAAGAGAGACTTTTATAAACACACACACACACACACACACACACACACACACACTCACCACCCCAAGACCCCTGGGCATAGGGTGGTATATAAATTCACTCAACCAACCAACCAACCAACCAACCAATCAATCAAATTGGTATAAAACTATACCAATAAAACAATATATCTATATATATATAAATGTAAAAATCATGAAATTCCGTTTGACACTTTTCTCCGTAACCGCTTGACCGATCGTCCCGAAATTTTGACACAACGAACCAGGCCACTCCTAGAGTGTTGTTGGGGGCAAAAATCCCTCAAATCGCACACCTGCCCAGGTGCAGACCTGCTTTTCCACCAAGTCAAACAGCGCCCTCAAGTGGCGTAGTACCCTCCTCCACCCCCTCCCTTCCTGTGAAATCTAAGCCACACCCACAAACAAATGACATCATAATCAACCAAGCAAATCAAACCTCCAAAGCGGCCATTATCACACCACTAGGCTTTTCTTTTATGTAGGCCCCTGACAGGCCGGGGGGGGGAACACCACTAGGCTTTTCTTTTATGTAGGCCCCTGACAGGCTGGGGGGGCATAGCTGCCAAGTTTTCCCTTTTCTCGCGAGGAAGCCTATTCAGCATAAGGGAAAATCCCTTTAAAAAAGGGATAACTTGGCAGCTATTGGGGGGGGGAACCCACAGCAAACCAAGGCTTCCACTACGCTTTTCTTTTATGTAGGCCCCTGACAGGCCGGGGGGGGGAACCCACAGCAAACCAAGTCTTCCACTAGGGTTTTCTTTTATGTAGGCCCCTGACAGGCGGGGGGGGAACACCACTAGGCTTTTCTTTTATGTAGGCCCCTGACAGGCCGGGGGGGAACCCACAGCAAACCAAGTCTTCCACTAGGGTTTTCTTTTATGTAGGCCCCTGACAGGCCGGGGGGAACCCACAGCAAACCAAGGCTTCCACTAGGATTTTCTTTTATGTAGGCCCCTTACAGGAGGGGGGGGGAAACACCACTAGGCTTTTCTTTTATGTAGGCCCCTGACAGGCCGGGGGGAAACCCACACCAAACCAAGGCTTCCACTACGCTTTTCTTTTATGTAGGCCCCTGACAGGCCGGGGGGGAACCCACAGCAAACCAAGGCTTACACTAGGGTTTTCTTTTATGTAGGCCCCTGACAGGCCGGGGGGAACCCACAGCAAACCAAGGCTTCCACTAGGGTTTTCTTTTATGTAGGCCCCTGACAGGCCGGGGGGGGGGGAACCCACAGCAAACCAAGGCTTCCACTAGGGTTTTCTTTTATGTAGGCCCCTGACAGGCCGGGGGGGGGAACCCACAGCAAACCAAGGCTTCCACTAGGGTTTTCTTTTATGTAGGCCCCTGACGGGCCGGGGGGGGGGAACCCACAGCAAACCAAGGCTTCTCTATTCGCTTAGCATTCGCTATCACCATCAACAAATCACAAGGCCAATCATTACAATTCTGTGGATTATACCTAGAATCGGATTGCTTCTCACATGGACAACTATATGTTGCATGCTCAAGAGTCAGCAAACCAGATAATCTCTACATCTTCACAACAAATGGAACAACTAAAAATATTGTCTACCCACAAGTACTATCACATTAAAAATAATAATTAAACAAACCCAACCCATAAACTAACAGTTCCTTCTCCAATGGTGGGGGCCAAGGTATGGAGATACATAGGGGAGGGGCCAACACTCCCCAGGGACAACAGAGGAAAGGCTATCCTACCGAAACACAGGAATGAGCCGGGGTGGAGGGAGGAGGGGCAGGATACGTCATGGATCGGGACAGGATTTGGGGGGGGGGGAATCACAGGAAAAAACCACAGCAACGCGTGGCCGGGTCAGCCAGCTAGTATTACTATAAAACAATTGTATATTACCTCCAGTTTGACCAGCAACTGGAGTTAATATATACAATTGTTTTATAGTGTAATTTTTTATTTTTTAAAAAGCTCAAAATTTTATTTTAGCATATCTTTATACATGTAAGCTATCATAGCCTAAATCTATAAATCTAGGCGATTTATATCTATAAATCTAGGCGATTTATTTATTACATTTATATTCCACTTTTCTTCCAAGGAGCTCAATATGGTGTACATGGTTCTCCCCCTCCTTATTTTATCCTCACGATAAACCCTATGTAGAGAGTTGGTGATTGGCAAATGCTCAACTGGTAAGCTTCATGGCTGAATGTGGGTTTGAACCCTGGTCTCTCAGCTCCTACAACAGCACTGCAACCATTACACAATGCTGTTTTATGATGGTGGTGGTGGTGATTTTATATATATATATCTATTTTTACACCATCTTTTTCCCCTGACAGGATCTCAAGACGGCTTACAGACAATATTTCCTGTTTGTCTGACTTCAGGGACTGAAAACTTTCCCACCCCTGCCACAGATGTGTGTCTACTCTGAACCTAATGTTCCTCGGGTTGAACTCCTTAGCTTACAGATCTTACAGATTCTCTTCACAGCCCTGGAAGCCTCTTACACGTGCGGGCTGAAGAGCTGAAGCTGGAGAAAGAGAGAGAGAGAGAGAAAATGCAGTGATGTGAAGATTTTGATTACTTTTATGCACCAGCACTGGGACTTTATGGATTTCTTTGGTGGCTCGATCATTAGCATCAAGTTATGATTCCATCAGAATGCAAGGAACGGTTTAATGTAAACTGTCACTGCTGACACATTTATGCTCTAACTAACTTGGCATCACAATGTGATGGTAATTGCATGTTATGCTAATTACATTTTCTTCCTTTCTTTCTCTTTGCTAGTGCAAAGGGACCCCTTGTGCCGCCACTTATGACTGAACATGTGTTCATCAAGCAAACTTCATCAGCGTTATTGAAATGTGCAATATTTTTTATTACAGCTTCAGCTCACGGTCATAGAATGTGACAAGCGTAATGCCCAAGAGTAATCACCCTTCGGAGGATGTACTGTGGTTCGCTGTTTCCTTTTTTGTTTTGTTTTTTTCTAAACTGATATTCTTCCATGCACTGCTCTGAAGCCAATGCAATGGTTCTATTGCTAGCAGAGTTCTGCAGGAACTTATGACATAGTTTCAGGGTTTAAACTATAGCAAATCATGTTATCTTCTTCATGGATCACTGCCTTGTCGTGGCGAAGGGGCTTGAATAACTCAGAGACTATGAGCTATGTCGCACAGGGCCACCCAAGATGGACAGATCATAGTGGAAAGTTTTGACTGAATGTGATCCACTTGGAGCAGTAACCAGCAAGCCACTCCAGTATCCCTACCAAGAAAACTCCATGGAGAAAGACAACAGGCATATAAAAGTTATGACACTGGAAGATGAGCTCCTCAGGTCGGAAGGCATCCAACATGCTACTGAGGAAGAGCAGAGGAGATGTACAAGTAGATTCAGAGCTGAGGATGTGAGGGCGATTTGGCTGGGACATCTGTCACCCCATTGATCGCCAGAGTTGATTCGGCTGATCTGGCTGGCTAGGAGGGTGTCCCCTCCCTCCCTCACCGCTCCATGTGCATCCCTCCCGAAGCTGCGCGCTCGGTGGAAGAGGACGACCATCCCAGATAGAAGGAGTGTACCATTCTTTGGTCAAGGGTATACGATAGCTGCGCTCCCCTGCTAGAACCTCCAAACAAGCTGAAGAGCTGAGGAAGTGGCTGGGCCAAAGCCGAAAGGTCGCTCAGTTGCGGATATGCCTGGAAGCGGAAGGAAAATCCAATGCTGAAAAGAAAAATATTGCATAGGAAACTGGAATGTAAGAACCATGAACCTTGGTAAGCTGGATGTGGTCAAAAATGAGATGGCAAGAATAAATATTGACATCCTGGGCATCAGTGAACTAAAATGGACAGGAATGGGTGAATTTAGTTTGGATGACCATCATATCTACTACTGTGGGCAAGAATCCTGTAAAAGAAATGGAGTGGCCCTCATAGTCAAAAAAAGAGTGGTGAAAGCTGTACTGGGATGCAATCTAAAATGATAGAATGATCTCGATACGAATCCAAGGCAGACCTTTTAACATCACTGTAATCCAAGTTTATGCACCAACTACCGGTGCTGAAGAATCTGAAATTGACTGATTGACTTACAACACCTTCTAGGAATGACACCAAAGAAGGATGTTCTTCTCATTATTGGGGATTGGAATGCTAAAGACATAAAAGGAAAAACTCGCAAGTTTGGCCTTGGAGTTCAAAAAAAAAAAAAAGCAGGGCAAAGGCTAATAGAGTTCTGTCAAGTGAACAAGCTGGTCATCACAAACACTCTTTTCCAATAAAAAAATTCATTCAGTAGCACCTTAAAGACCAACTAAGTTAAGGTGCTACTGAAGGAATTTTTTATTTTGCTTTGACTCAGACAAACACGGCTACCTACCTGTAACTCTTTTCCAATGACACAAGAGACGACTCTACACATGGACATCACCAGATGGGCAGCATCAAAATCAGATTGATTATATTCTCTGCAGCCAAAGATGGATAAGCTCTATACGGTCAGCAAAAACAAGACCTGGAGCTGACTGTGGCTCAGATCATCAGCTCCTTATAACAACATTCAAGCTTAAACTGAAGAAAGTAGGAAAAACCATTGCGCCAGTAAGATACAATCTAAATCAAGTTACAGGTAAATAGCAGTGTTGGTCTGACGTAGTATCGTAAAAACAAAATAAAAAATTCCTTCCAGTAGCACCTTAGAGACCAACTAAGTTTGACATTAGTATGAGCTTTCATGTGCATGCTTATTTAACTTACATGTGAAAGGCTGGACTGAATGAATCCCAAGCCGGAATTAAGATTGTTGGAAGAAATTTCAACAACCTCAGATATGCAGATGACACAACCTTGATGGCAGAAAGTGAGGAGGAATTAACCTTTTAATGAGGGTGAAAGAGGAGAGCACAAAATATGGTCTGAAGCTCAACATCAAAAAAACTAAGATCGTGGCCACTGGTCCCATCACATCCTGGCAAATAGAAGGGGAAGAAATGGAGACAGTGAGAGATTTTATTTTCTTGGGTTCCATGATCACTGCAGATGGTGACAGCAGTCACGAAATTAAAAGACGCCTGCTTCTTGGGAGAAAAGCAATGACAAACCTAGACAGCATCTTAAAAAGCAGAGACATCACCTTGCCAACAAAGGTCCATATAGTTAAAGCTATGGTTTTCCCAGTAGTGATGTATGGAAGTGAGAGCTGGACCATAAAGAAGGCTGATCGCCAAAGAATTGATGCTTTTGAATTATGGTGCTGGAGGAGACTCTTGAGAGTCCCATGGACTGCAAGAAGATCAATCCTATCTGTTCTAAAGGAAATCATCCCTGAGTGCTCATTGGAAGGACAGATCCTGAAGCTGAGGCTCCAATACTTTGGCCACCTCATGAGAAGAGAAGACTCCCTGGAAAAGACCCTGATGTTGGGAAAGATGGAGGGCACAAGGAGAAGGGGACGACAGAGGACAAGATGGTTGGGCAGTGTTCTCGAAGCTACCAACATGAGTTTGACCAAACTGCAGGAGGCAGTGGAAGACAGGAGTGCCTGGCTTGCTCTGGTCCATGGGGTCACAAAGAGTCGGACACAACTGAATGAAAAACCAAATTAATGTTATATATTAGTATAATTTAACACTGGCAGTTATTTGTGCTTGGGTCTGTCTCTGCCCTTCCACCTTGCCTGAGTTCTGTTCAGTTTCTCTTTAGTTTTCTCACTAAAGGGGAGAATTCTATGTGATTGTGTTTATTAACTATGTTATAGTTTGTTGCATCCAACAGCCTTGAAGTCTCCATATTGAGTCAAGCTACCAGCTTGACTACAACCTCCTGTTTGATTGCAGACTTTCTTTGATACAGAAGGAAACCAGATTCACTTTGCTTAATTGGTATGTAGTACATATCTCATGGTGCACAAACATCTCCTAACTTTATGTATATAGTGTAAATAATCGTCTTGTTACTTGAGGCAATAAAAACACTTCATGCTGTATGTGCAAGCAGTTTTCTTCACCACCAATTCTGAAATGGTTGGCAATAGTGAAGGATGGAGATCCTAAAGCTCCGCTGCACAATTCTGCTGGTTACCACTAGGTGTAATCTTACATCATTATCAGATCAGAGTTATTAGGGATATGTACTCATCCTAACTTAAGAGCGCATCTCCAAAGAATCTCAAGCCTTAAACTGTTTAATTCACAATTCCACTATCTAGGTACTATTATTCCAAAAATAATAATAATAAACCAGTAATTATGGAATTTAAAGCTAAAATGAAAACTTGGATGAATTTATCTATGTCTCTGTGGGGTTGGATTCCAGCTGCTGAGATGATATTACTTTCAAAAAGTTAATTTCTTTTTCAAACGATCCCTATCCAAATTGAAGATTGGGTTCTTAAAAAATGGCAAAAGCTTATTATGACCTCCATCCATCAAGGTAAAAGGTCCAGACTCCAGAACAGTGTATTATTTATGCTCACTGAGAGAGGTGTGCAGGTATTCCTTGATTAAAATGTTATTACAATGCATTCCTCCTTAGGGATATTCTTTATATAATATGTGGAAGCGAACAGTCAACTTTGCTTAACCATGGAAACTGAACAAGGAAATCTAACCATTCTTAAAATACTGCCCCTCAGACTCTTAGTGAAATCTCCAACACTTCCGTACAACGGGACCTGATTTTATGGAAACAATAGAGAAATATTTTGGCTGCTTCTTTGTCCCCCATGACTCCAATTTGGAGCATCCCTTGTTACAAGATCCCAACAGAAACCATCACTTTAAACATTAGGGCACTGTGGGCTTCTCAATTATGAATGGTTCTTGGGTGTATGTCCTTCCTTTAACAGGTGCCCAAATTAATGCACAATCTCCCTACAAATTGGTTTCATATTCATCAAATTCTACATTTGCTTAACTTACTGGAAGTTTTGTTTTTTAAAAACTAACTAAGCTACTAAATCATTAACCTATTTTGAATCTTTAATGTATAATCCTGTAATACTGGACTCAGATATATTTTCAATTTTTTAAAAAAAATTCTCTCTTGCACTGTTGTGGATTTTAACTTTTAGTAATGCTGGGAAGAAGATTTTGATACAGAACTATCCAAAGGGAAAACGTTTGGCTAAATAAGTCCCATGAAGCCATCTCAGTCATGGTAATGAAAAACTCCATACACGGTATCTATATCCTCAGCGGAACCTAAAAGGTTTAGGATTACTAAAAGGTGTGACAACCATTGCTGGAGAGGATGTAAGAGAGTTGGAACATATTGCCACATGTGGTGGTCATGTAACAAGATAGCTGTGTTTTGGCAAAAGGTTTCCCAAACCATTTCACTAATAAAATTTGACATATCTGATCCTTTATGGAGGTAATACAACCCAATCCAGAACAGGCTTATAAAGTCTGTTTATTTAAGATAAATAGAGATTGTCATCTCATTAGTGTTGCCACAAAGTTTTGATGAAAGGGAAAATCTAATGTTGTTTAGAAGGTTCCTGATTAGAAGGACATTTGAGGAGTTATGTGGGAAGCAGAAAGTGTTTCAATAGGGTAGAATTTCTATGGCAGCCAGGGTTCTCAATTATTATTATTTTATTTATAAAAAGAATTATAGACCATTTAACCAGAAAACTCTCTTAAGTAGTGTACATATTATGCAAGGTATAGATAACATTAGTGGGGGAAATAGTTAAGAACAAGTACAGTATACACAAAACATTCATCAGTAAAACACAGAAATCTGAAAGATATTTTAAAACAAATATAAGTAACTAAATGGGATGTGGGTGGCGCTGTGGCTTAAACCACTGAGCCTAGGGCTTGCCGATCAGAAGTTCAGTGGTTCAAATCCCCACGATGGGGTGAGCTCCTGTTGCTCGGTCCCTGCTGCTGCCAACCTAGCAGTTCGAAAGCACATCAAAGTGCAAGTAGATAAATAGGTACCGCTCCAGCAGGAAGGTAAACGGTGTTTCCGTGTGCTGGTCTGGTTCTCCAGAAGCGGCTTTGTCATGCTGGCCACATGACCCGGAAGCTGTACGCTGGCTCCCTCGGCCTATAGAGCGAGATGAGCGCCACAACTCCAGAGTCGTCCCCAACTGGACCTTATGGTCAGGGGTCCCTTTACCTTTACCTTTAAGTAACTAAATTTTATGTCTGCGCAGGTTTGTGAAATAAAAAAAGTGTTCAGCAGGTGCATGCATAATGACAATAGACAGGAAATTCCAAAGCACAGATGCTGCCACACAAAATGAGAGATTCCTTGCAAATGCAGAGCAAATAGCACATGACACTTATAAAAGTGCATGTTCTGCAGATCAAAGCAGTGGAACAGAGGTGTATGAAGAAAGGTAAATTGTCCAAAGCCATTAAGGGCTTTATATGCCAACAGTAAAGCCTTGAATTTGGTTGGATAGCAAACTGACAACCAGTGCAGATTTTTGAACGCAGATGTAGCATGTTGAAGGGATTCTATTCCTGTCTGCAACCATGTTGCAGCATTTAGTCATGAAATGCTGAATACAGTGGTACCTCGGGTTACAAACACTTCAGGTTACAAACGCTTCAGGTTACCAACTCCGCTAACCCAGAAATAGTACCCCAGGTTAAGAACTTTGCTTCAGGATGAGAACAGAAATTGTGTTCCGGCGGCATGCCGGCAGCCGGAGGCCCCATTAGCTAAAGTGGTGCTTCAGGTTAGGAATAGTTTCAGGTTAAGAACGGACTTCCAGAACAAATTAAGTTCTTAACCAGAGGTACCACTGTAAGTATAAAGTGTGTACCGTGTAAGTGGTTAATGGTTTTAGCTTGGATTGGGGGAAACCAAGTCTAAGCTCCCTCCTAGAAATGAAGCTTGCTGATGGTTTCTGTTCAAGGAGGGAATAGTTCAGTCAATTCCCAAGTTCGGTGAAAGATTCCTGTATTGCAGGGTTTTGGAATAGATGACCCTCACGGTCCCTTCTAACTCTACAGATCTGCAATTCTGTGATTCTGCGTGACCTCAGAACAGTCAGTTCCTCTCAGTCCAAGTTACCTCACAATGTTGTTGTGAGGATAAAATTGGGGAGTTGGGTCAACATGCATGCCACTCTGCATTTATTAGAGGAAAAATAGGAGAGCTATCCATAATAATTTTATATTTGGCTTTTCATGGGATTTTATTTTAGTACCATAACAGCAAAAGTTGCTTTATTCCAGGCATCCCCAAACTTCGGCCCTCCAGATGTTTTGGACTACAATTCCCATCATCCCTGACCACTGGTCCTGTTAGCTAGGGATCATGGGAATTGTAGGCCAAAACATCTGGAGGGCCGCAGTTTGGGGATGCCTGCTTTATTCCATGCATAGTCAATATCTTTGGATGTTGGACGACAACTCTCAGAATCCCAGGCTATTGACCATGGTGGCTGGAGCTGAAGGGAGATGCCGTCCAACAAAATATGGAGGGTGCCATATTGGCTACTCTCATACTATACTATAATGGTCTGGTGCTTAATAGCACCAAGCTGTTCTCCACCTTTATTTGGGAAAGGAAATATTCCACCTAACAGAAACAGTGCCATAAATAAATACTGATAGCATGATACATTCTAGAGATCACAGGTAGCACCTGCTTTGCAGTGGGGAAATAGCAGGTTTTCTGAAACAGAGCTCAATTTTGGTGAACTTAATTTGCCCAACAAGGAACAGCAGCTAATTTTGCCTTAAATACTTGAAGGGAAAATGCTGACCATTCCCATAAATCTTCAGAATGAGGTTGCTTCTCCTATGATACCTTTTATAAATCCAAAGTCTTTAGATGTAATATAGCACTCTGTTATCTCAGAATGCTTTTAGGATGAAAGAGAATTGAGCCTCGTGTAACTAAAGAGCATGCAGAAATATCACAGCAGCTTTCCACCCTTTTCTTTCTGAAGCCTGGAGATAATTTGGCAAAACTGCTTCTCCCCCTCCCAGCCCCAAAACAGAAACATCAAAGCAATAAATCTGTTATTCTCTCCTGTCCCTGAATGGAAGCCATGTGAGTGTTTTTCATCTCCCAGTACCTGGGTGATGATGTGCACAGGTTCATGCTCATTCACAGGTATGTTAAGGCCCTAGAAGTTATGAGACACCTGGGGCTAGCCTTGTACCATCCATTTTCTAAGCAGAAAGCCCCACTGAAATCAGTGTGGAGTTGTGCCACAGAAATCGATGGTGCAATATAGACCCAAGGGCTCTCTAACTTTTTGTAGCCTCTCAAGGGTGAGACATGCACACACCATCTTCCCCATGGCTAAGTATATGTTGATGGAAGGCCTGTGGGATACAGCCAACCTAGCAGGACTTTTATCCTAGTAAAGCTTCTGTCATGACTGACTTCAGAAGTTGACAGGGTTAGGCGGATGCATATTATTTCATATTAATAAGCACAACATTTCATTAAAAAAATCCTTCCAGTAGCACCTTAGAGACCAACTAAGTTTGTCATTGGTATGAGCTTTCATGTGATGCACACTTCTTCAGATACACTGAAACAGAAGTCACCAGTCCATTATATAACTTCTGTTTCAGTGTATCTGAAAAAGTGTGCATGCACACGAAAGCTCATACCAATGAAAAACTTAGTTGGTCTCAGGTTCCGGTTTCCGCCTGCAGGAATGGCGGACCTGTTTTCCATCTCTCTGACCTTTGTAAGGAATTTGGCGGTTGCTAGGGGAGTAAATGGCAACCCCCTACCCTCTCCGGGGGTTACGGAGAGGGGCCGCTGGCCCGCGATGCCCCCAGACCCACTCCGACTGTTTTTGGAGTGGGGGGAGCTTGGGCTGAGCACTTACAAGGGCCAGGACTCCCGGACGCTAATCTGCATGGCGGGGATTTCCATGGTTAAAGAAGATAATTAGGCTTAAATCTATGGACATACTTCAGAAGGAGGGAAAGAAGCGCTGTTTACTGCTGAGAAATTTATGCTGCCGAGTGAGAGGAGTCAAAGATTGTACTGCATCTGGAAGAAGGATTGATGGGGACGGAGCGATAAGGGGAGTGAGTTTTTATTTTTTTTTCTTCATATTGTTGCCTCGTACCTTCCCGGACGCGATGTCCTGGCTTGTTTGGAGTGAAAGAGAAGCAAAAGACTGTGTGAGTTGAACCTTATAACTGTTGTTACTGAGCATTTTTTTTTTAAAGATGTGGAGTTGCCGATGAGAAAAGCCCCCCCCTAGTCGGACGGAAGGAGTTCTGAATGCGTTCGGAGGATTTATGAGCTGTGACGCACTTTAAATTGGAGCAGCGACCTGAAGCTAAGTTCAGCTATAGGGCAAGGAGATCCATTAATTTACCAAGAGTCTATGGTTTGATGTTTGGGTCTCCTGCCTGGAAAAGCTGTAAATTCTATAATGATCGTAAATTTTCATGCCCATGAGAGGAAAGCGAAAGTGATTTGAGCTTTTTAAGATGGCGCTACTTCGAATTGCTTCAACGCAACAGGAGCTCCATTAAGAAGATTTATGGGGAGGCTGGACTGATTAACTCACACAGGAGAAAGAACATCTGTGAGACTTTGTTTGATATTTATATCAGCAGCTGGGAAACAATCGTGAAAGTGGAAAACATCTTTGTGACTGTAAGGGGAAGATCTGGATTATTATGAACTTGAAGGACGATTTGAACTTTAGAAAAAAGACGGCAGTGGACAGTTGCGAGGAATTCCCAATTTCTTGAAGCATGGGAACCCAAATAAAAAATTCTTTAGATGATTTGGCATAACATTCGGTCTGATTGATATATATATGTGTATAATTTGAAATATTGAATGTGATATAATTGGTTTTAATTGGAAAATTAATAAAAATATTTTTTTTTAAAAAAAAAGACAAACTTAGTTGGTCTCTAAGGTGCTACTGGAAGGATTTTTTTTATTTTGTTTCGACTATGGCAGACCAACACGGCTACCTACCTGTAACTACAACATTTCATGTTATTTCCATACACTGTTCTGGATACTGACGCAACTGAAGCTTGGCACTGAGGAGACTGAAATAAAATTTCCAGTTTTCAGAACTTCAGGTCTAATAATGAGATTGTGTAAAATGCTGTGGTTAGACTCTTGGGGTGGAGGGGCAGACTACTAACAGTGATTAACTCTGGAACTGAAATACCTGCAGATATGTTTTTGGGTCAAGTTCAAGGTATTCCCATCAATTTACAAGGCCCTTAACAACTTGGGTCCAGGATACCTTAAGGCAGGGGTATAGCAAGAGGGGGGTGATAGGGCGGGGTGCCCCAGGCACTGCCCCCCCACCTCCACCGCCTTTGGCCGCCAATGCCATGGCGTGACTGCCTTCGTGGAGAGGCCCCGCTACGCAGTGGAGCACCTGGCAAACATCCCCAGCACAGTGCGGGGATGAAGCCGCTGCAGCCGCGAGCAGAGGATCCCAGGCAGCAGTATCCCCATATGGCACTGAGGTTTGTCAGTGGCTCCGCTGTGTAGCATGCATGTGCGGAGCTGCTGCGTATGGCGCATGAGTCATGTGCGGCACTGTCGCGCATGCGTGCTACATGGGGTGATGCCCCGCCCCGGGTGCATGCCCTTGGTGCTGCCCCCGGGTCGCAGAAAGTCTTCGTCTGCCACTGCCTTAAGGATTCTCTGATTCCTTAAGGACTGCTCACCTGTTTAGGGAAGCTTTTAATGTGTGATGGATTTCTGTATTTTAATGTTTGATGGATTTCTGTATTTTAGAATTTCTGTTTTGTTGGAAGCCGCCCAGAGTGGCTGGGGGAACCCGGCCAGATGGGCGGGGTATAAATAATAAATTATTATTATTATTATTATTATTATTATTATTATTATTATTATTCACTGAGATCTTTTGATGAAGAGCAGTTTATTTTAATGGACATTATACATAAGTTTTCAGTTTGTGTGATTGATTTTATCACTGCATTTCTTTTTAAATCTTAGTGTTCTTAAAAATGCCAGTGTTTCTGTGGTATATAAGTGACTGAAATAAATAAATGAAAAACAATAAATAATAGCATTTGAAACTGGAGCTTAGCTTATAAATAGTTGGTCCTAGCATCAGTGTCAGCAACCTTGCCACCTTCCCTTTCCCACTGATAGTAGGAGTAATAATTAGCAGGGCTGTTGCTGTGGCCTTCACTAGGTGGCAGCAGCTGACAAAACTGTGTGTCAAGGTCTTGGAAAGTGTTACATTTGTGAGCACAAGGTCGCTCCTTGCTAATGAAGGCACCACCAATAAAGCTTTAATGAAAAGATGAAGCAAGATGGGAAGCTTTCTGACCAGATTCCCATTCATGGACATGATACTCAGACTCTCTGCACAATTATTTCCAAAAGCTGTACTGTATTCTAGAATCCACTAAAATGTGCAGACATAGGCATCAGGTTACAAGGTGCAGGGTTACAGTGGTTTATGCAGAGCTCTAGAGTTCATGGCTAGGTGTAGGCTAATATATTTTCCCAGCAGGCAACACACACCCTGAACTCTACTTCAGAACAGCAGGGCAGGCACAGTCATTCATGTGGGTCCTATCCTGAGCCACAGGCTGGTGCAGTCAACTGAGCACTTCTACAATCTCCTCCTGCTGGTGCAACCAACAATATTCACTATTCAGCCTAGGCTTTGGCATCTCACCAGGTGCAGGGAGTGCACCACAATTCAAAGTCTTGGTGTTGGCCTTTAAAGCCTTACTGTGTCTGTCATTTTTATAGCTTTCATTTATTGCTATTTACACAACTGGGCATGAGCCCGCACAATTTCAGTCTGTATAGTTCTTGCCAGTTGGCCCCACTGATTTACGGCATCTTTTCCAACAGCTAAAGTGGGGGATTTTTATGACTTTCTGCTTACGTTCACGTAATCTCCCATTGCGCCTTGTGTGAGGGGACTCAGGTCTTTGCCCCCCCCCCGACTCAGAACTTCACCCTTGCATGGTCTGGGAACTTGCCTGTTCACTTTCCTGCATCTCTCCTCTTTGTGTTCCCTCCCCCTCCGTGGGCTGTAATTTTTATTTATTTATTTATTTTTTAAAAAAACCCTGCTTGTTCCTGGCTCTCGTTCATCTTCTGTAGCAGGGTTTGCTATCTCTTCTTGCTGCTGCCGGTTCAGTTCAGTCTCAATGGGATATCATATGTCAGGGCACCCGGCCTTGACCCAGTATACCTGAAGGAGCCCCTCTGCCCTCTCATTCAGTCTGGGCGCAGAGGTCCAGCTCTCAGGGCCTTCTGGCAGTTCTCTCAGTGTGACAAATGATACAACAGGGAAACAGACAGAAGTTCTTTTGGGTAGTCACACTCACCCTGTGGAATACCCTCCCAGGAGATGTCAAAGAGTTAAAACAACTATAAGATTTTTCATAAAATTTCACCCATACACCATTCCCAGTGCCTCCATTAAACAGATCTTTTGTTTTGTTTTGTTTTATCTGCATGCATAAGAACATACACAGTGCTCTGCTGGATCAGGCCACTGGCCCATCTAGTCTAGCATCCTGTGATCAGCCAGATGCTTATGGGAAGCCCTATATATGCATTCTCAGCAATCATGTCAACAACCATGTAAGAATTGTAAGACAATGCCCTCATACTCAATATAAGGACTAAGAGGTAAGGGCTTTGGGTGCCCAAGGCAACTTGGTAAATACATCACTGAGTTATGAACCAAATCTAGGACTTCCTAGCTGATCACTCATTGGCTTCATAATTTTGCAGCCCAAGATAGTGTCTATTTGTGACTCTACTAGCAACTTCTACAGCCAAGCTGGTGCCAAATGTATTGCTCTGCTTTCTGAGTCTTGTCATCTGGGCAGCCCAGGACTTCCATGCCCACTGCCCAGACTTGCACCCTAAAGGGGTCACTTCAGTGCTGCTAACACAACAAAAACAAGGTGGGGGGGCAGCAGTTTTAAATTACCGGTCTCTGAAGCTACAGCAGGCACTATGATTCTCCAGTGGTTTGACTTCACTCATAGAGGCACAATCCATTGTCTCTTGAGACAGACAGATGACAACAACTGCAATGGTTGGAGGGGCTATGCAAGCCAGGTCTCTATTTTGCATCCTTTTCCTGACCACAGATTGATCATTAACTTGCTGTAATCAGGGAGCTGGCCAAATCTAGCTCTTCAGGCCAAAATCTAGTGTCCATTAAGACACTATCTTCCATATGGCGACCTTATATGTTAGCTGTGATTTTATACTCAATTGCTGGAACTGTTATTACCAACTTAAGCATGATAATAAAGGTAGAACAATGAATACAATAGAATAGAACATTTCTCCCCCTTGAAATGCATCCACCCAACAATTACAAAGCATCTAAGCATCTGAGGTTTTTTTAATATATATATTCCTTGTGGCAGGAATATATTCCTGCGATAATTTATGGTGTGTGTTTGCGTGTGAGACTAGAGGGGCTGTGTTTGTGAATGGATAAGGAGAAAGAGAAATAAAGAAAATGTGCATTCTTGCTTATGGATGGATTTCACAGAAATTATCCATCCCTGAGTGAAGTCCTAGTACAGATAGGTAAAAAGCCTGATAATCTAGTGAGGATTTGTCCATCAGACCAGTTTCTCGGGTATTGCTGCACCATAATCTTTGCTTAAACAGTAACAACCATCAAAAAGTAATATTGGAGAGCAACAGAGGGCCACTGCTCCACCAACCTCAATCTGCCCTAGCTAGGCTGCACCTGCATGCCTTCTTACATGTTGTTGTTGTTTAGTCATTTAGTTGTGTCCGACTCATCGTGACCCCATTAACCAGAGCACGCCAGGCACTCCTGTCTTCATGCCAGCTTCATAACATGTCAGCTGCCTCCTCTTTAGTTTCAGTGTTGCCTTTAGAGAACTCACATGGAAAGAGGTTGAGGGAAAGCACTCAAATTAGTTGGCACTGCCTGTCATTGGCTCTAGTTCCATTTACAAGTTGGGCTTCCTGCTTTCCAACCTACTAGCCCTAATGGGAACCAGGCACCATAGGTGGAGGGAAAGAATGTGTGTTCATGGTGATGATGGGGTTCATCCTGGACCAAAATAAAAGTGGTGCAAATATGCATGGGCATGGAAAAGCAGCAAAGGAAAATGTAAACAAAGAAGATGCTCACATGCACACAGAGGGAAAGTGTAAATATTATCTCCTGAGCACGGCTCATTTGCACAGCTGTGTACTTTGACTTGTTTGCTCATTTCAGCGAAGACAGGAAAATACTGTAGTAAAGAAAAGCAATGGCAAGCTATGAATAAACTTGATGGGCAATGCATGGCAGTCAGTTGGGACCATCCATTTGTCTGATTTAGAAAGTCAATAAAGAAAAGTTTCCTTCTTACGACACTAGAACTTGTTGACATCCAATGAGGCTGACTTTTTCATTCAGTCCATATAAGCTAGACTACGGAACTCACTCCCACTGGAGGCAGTGATGGTCACCAACATGGATGGCTTCAAAAGAGGACAGTGAAATTCATGGAGGATGACACTATCAAGGGCTATTAGCCATGCTAGCTATGTTACCTCCATGGTCAGAGGCAGTCATGATTCTGAAATTGCAGGATGGAAGAGTGCTCATGAGTTCGGGTCCTGCTTGCAGGTTTCCCACAGACATTTGGTTGACCACTGTGAGAACAGAGTGAAGGACTAGATGAGCCTTTAGCTGGATCCAGTTTGACTCTTTTTATAGCCTTATGTCAGTGGTGTCCAAATTTGATGATTTGATGAAGTGAAGGACCGTGGGGGCTGACCAAAGGTCCAACCAAAGTTGTTGACCTTTTTTTTTTAGGGTTGGAGTTGTTGAGCTGTTGAGTTTCTTTTAGGATTGAAGTTGTTGAGATTTTTTAAACGATTTTACCCCAGGAAATAAACTGCCACAGGGGCCAGATTAAACCCACCGGTGGGCCTTATGTTACCTCTCCTAAGTATGAAGCAAAGCAATATTGTTACCACTTTTAACAATAAGAACCACTGTGGTCCTGTGATTAGAGCAGAGCTGGGGACATGTGCTCCTCCACAGGACATTGGTCCTCAACCCCCATCATCCCTGGTCATTGACCATGCTAGGTAGAACTGATAGGGGTCCAGCTGTACCTAGAAGCCTCAGGTTCCCCAGCCTTGTGTTAGAATGTCAGTGTAGGTCTGCGAAGACCTGAGTTGAGATCTCTTAGCCTCAGATAAACAGTAGAGGAAGAATCATGGAAGCAATGCTCATCTACTTGGAAGATAAGTACGATAAAAATGAAAGAAAGAAAATAACCATTCATTTCAATGCAAAGGTAGCACAGCTTAAATGAGGGGGGGGGGGGAAAGTCACCAATTATGTATTATTTGTGGACTAAAAACAACAGCCACAAAGAATATCAAATGGCTTTTGCTGGATTGATTTCTGTTCTGAAGATGGAACATATAATGGACAACAGCAATTTTCATTCCTATTTCTGTCAGAATTCTCTGACATCTCTAATGCCAGGTAAATGGTTGGCTGCTGAAATGATACTTTAAAAACTTTCACCCTCGACTGAATAAACTTTCCCTTCGTGATGTCATCACATTGCCAAATCATTGGCTAAGTGGCGTTGTAAAATTATCCTGATTACATGAGATCACTCATGCAGTGAATCCAGAAAGCTTTTTGTTTACTTTAAATTGCTTTCATTTGTCCTTCATTTACCTCCCTGGCCACCTTTAGGAGGAAGGGCAGGATATAAAATAAATAAACAAAATATTTTGCATCAGTACTGTGGCTACTTAGTGTCCTGATGTCATTCACAATTGCCGCTTGGAGAATTTTTCCATCAGCGAATTTATACTTTTTCTAAATAAATGAATAACAAATCACCATGTGAACCCTGATTAGCAGAAATTACTTGTTTCTCTGATCCAGAAAGGCAGAAAGGTGAAAGCAACAGCAAGCAACAGGGAAAATATAACTAAAATAGCAGCAACCAAGAGAATGCCAGAAGGGGAATAAGGCAAAATAAATATTCACACAACTGAAATGTTTTGTAGGAAATGTTTCAACTCTACTGAGATCACTATTTCTAGCCCCCCCCCCAAAACAATGGGGGTGCATCCCAGTTTTCTGTATTCCCCCCAGTGTGAATATATATTGGTTTACCCATGTTCATATTCCCCCTGCTATTTTCAAAGACAGAATAACATCCCAAGAAACTGCTGTTAGGGGCACACAGCAATTTCAGCCTTGCAGCTCACTGGAAGACCATGGACAGATTTAGCGCAACTGGATTTTTTGACTCATATGCTACAAGATCTCCCTTTAAGCATTTATCTTGCCATATTCCAGCCCAGGCCAACTTGACCTGGATTGCAAAGCAAGCATTCCAAACCACCTTCAGCACTCAAATGTCTTGTGATGCATTGTCTGGCTTCAAAATGATAGGCCTTAATTTTTCAGAGTTGTTCTCTAATGCTTCCTTGATAATGGATGATGGCAGCAGAGAATTCAGAATCTATGCCAGCTGTGAGTGATATAGCTTGCCAGCAAAAAAGAACCTTGCTCTTCCTTAACGAGAACTCCCCTTTCTTTTAATAGAAAGCATATTTTCAGTCTTTTCTAGGTAATGGCCTTCTCTCTGCCAATCACAAATTACATTGTGCAGTTGGCCAATCAGCAGCCAAACAAAAAGGTATCTATGTAACTGTATCCACTGCCCCTTCAATCTAGTATAGTACTACTTTTCTCATTTTCTTAACTATGTTAAGATAAGAATCCGACACCTTAAGCTGTGTACCTCTAAGCATGTACTAAAGGCTTTTAAGGAGAGCAGAAACAAGATTTTGTTTTGTACATTTGTTTTATTTAAAATATTTACATGCCAACCAGTAATGACAATTCTGTGGATGGTTTACAGTAAGAATGAAAAACAATGTAAATTAAGGACATAAAACTGTAGTACTAATATAGCATAAAAGCAGCAAAAGAAGTTAGCACCTGCACTCCAAAGCTCATAGGAGAACCAAAAATTGTACAGATAGCAAATATCCAAAGGCTCTATAAACTTCTATGATCAATTTTGAAGACTCAAATGATGATGATGTTTCTCTTGCTACCAAAAATACCACAATTAGGGACTAATGAATTTGTCTATTTCAGTTTCACTCCATTTCTTATCTTCCCTTGTACTTATTTCAGCTTGCCACATTTCCACATCAGTTTGTGATTTATTTATTGTTAAGCCCTCATGAACTTTCACCAGTATTTCAGCATGCATTTCTTCTAATGCACATATTTTTGCTATGTGTCCTTGCAGAAAATATTCCCTAATAAAATCCTTGTTTGTATGTTACTTTCATTCATTTGTGAATTTCATGCATCACGAAAGGCAGCTGCCTTTTGATTCACCTATTGTTTCAGGAAGGTATGAATTAGGTAGGCGCACATTATCCAGGCAGGCACATTATGTGACCCATGAGAGCAGCAAAATAACTTGTACAATGGTGATGGGATAAAACCTGGCCAAATCTTTATTGAGAGCAGCAGGCAGGGTAAGGGTTGGCATGGCATTGGGTCCCAGGATCAGTTCCTCATTCCACAAGCCCCATGTTGATGGAATGGATCTGCTGGGTTTGGATCGCTCCAAACAGGATGGGAGTCAGCCAGTGTTGAACCTTGCTGTGGTGCAAGCCAAGCAAGCAAGGTCTCACTGGGGGACCAGGGTGCAGATTCCCACCAGGCAGATACCGAAGACACGCTTGGGGTTGCCGTGGTCAATGCTCCCCTCAGGCCCCTTACAGGGAGCCCCCTATACTATCTTAATCCTGACCATGCTATTTCCACTCTCATGCAAACTATGTTCTTCCACCTAACAAAGGAAAGGCATTTCACTGAGGGGTAGGCAGAAGAAACCCCCAACCAAGTGCCAAACAGGTTGAGAGGGAAAATTCATTTTCTGCCCTGTCAACCAATGACCCAAAATTGTTCAGTGAAGGCTCTAACCTGACAGAGGTTGGGTGGGGAGCCCTCAAAGCAAAATGGCTGTGAGATCCAGGGGAAGCAGCCTTATACAGTGGTACCTCGGGTTAGGAACTTAATTCATTCCATAGGTCGGTTCTTAACTCTAAACCGTTCTTAACCTGAGGTGCGCTTTCACTAATGGGGCCTTCCACTGCCGCTGCGCCACAGGCAAAGTTCGCAACCCGAGGCACTACTTCCGGGTTAGCGGAGTTTGTAACCTGAAGTGTTTGTAATCCGAAGCATTTGTAACCAGAGGTACCACTGTATAGGCTTTCCCCTCCCCTCTTCATCAAGGGGCCATGGGACAGCTGTTACTCATGAGCCCATCAAACAGAGAAGATACTGGGCAAAACCATGCCCATTATTTTGCTGCAATCTATGGGCCATGGCGCCACTGGAGAAAGGCACCCTGTGCTTATTGGGCAAGGAACAGGGCTTAAAATGAAAATGGAACTGAATGTATTCCCCGTCCCTAACCACAACATAGATGCCTGGTGGGAGACTTTGGGGGATTGCATTCCATAACCAAAGTGTCACCACTGAAAAGGCTCTGTGTCTTATAATGAACAGAGAAGGGCCTCCAAGGATTATCTTAAGGTCTAGGTTGGTACAGGATACAATCCTTTAGGTAAGGAATGGGGAACCTTTGACCAACAGTCAGGGCAGAATGAATCTGAAACCAAGCAACATTGCACCTGTGCGTTACGCATTCTGAAGACCAAACTTATGCTCTCAATGCCAGTCCTAATGTTGACAAAATGCCACCATCCATGCACAAAAGGGAGGTATCAGCAAAGTTTACAAAGCACAAATATTTTATGGGGAAGGGTATATGAAGGGAGGCAAATCCACAGCCCAATGAGGACTGAACTGAACTGGCCATAGAATGCTGAGTGTCTGTTGAGGGGTGGTGTGGAAAATGCAAGAGGACAGCATGGAATGGCTGGCTAGAACCCTGAACAAGAAGGACACCATAAGGTAACAAAGGGATGGGAAAATTCAGCACCAGGGCCCAAATGCCCCCCCATCCCTGTATTTGGCTCTCAAAATTCTCCCCAGGCCACATCTCTTACTGACACAGCTCCACATACTGAGAGTCTGTGCCTAGCTGGGACGTGCCCTTCTTCTGCTAATGACTCTTTCATGGCTGGGTGGAGGATGTTGTGTGTATGTGTAAACTACAAAGGTAACATTTTGAATTTGTTGCTTTGCCCAGATTTGCCTCTGGCCCTGCCCAGCCTTGGCACATGGCCCTTGAAAAGTTGCCCAGGAGGCAATGTGGCCCCCAGTCTGAAAAAACATCCAAAACATTCCCGTCATCCTTGCTGTAACATTTTGGTGCAGATTCCGCTTTTAAGATGGGGGAGTACACATGAAAGAGTTTATGAGCACCTGCAGAGTCTTTATTTAAAGGATACTACTTGAAGCTAGTAGAATACTTTGGAAATTAGGAGGAGGTGGGGAAGGAACTGAAGATAATATTATTCTAGACTCACATTGATCTGCTCTGGAAAGAAGTCAAGAGAAGGCAAGCCAATGGAATTCTGTAAGCTGGCTACTTTCCCCACAGGGCTTCCCTCACAGATTGATTGTCCTTTCTCTGACTTTCTGTCACCATCCCTTCATTTTCGCCTTTGGAGGGTTTTGGCTCTGATCCTGTATCACCACACCCTTTTACTTGAAACATTTGTACTGGATCAGCTTTGAGATAGTTAATAAGTGAGATGCTGTGCTAGCATAAAATGAAATAAAATGAATATATAAAAAAAACCTCCTTTTAAATCTTACAGGTCAAAGTGCCTTTCCTATGAAGAAGTTCAGTAGCTCTACTGCAATTATTATGTTTATTTGCATGGCAGGGATGATGCACTGTTTAGTCTACATTTGGGAGGAGGAAAGCAGAGTGTTCTCTGTTGACCTATTTAGGAAGAGGTGATGGATCCATAAGGTCGGCAGAGCATTGCCTAGTTTTGTGTTAAAGGCATATGTGGCCGTTGGGAGCCATCAAGGGCTTAGCTTGGCATGGATTTTGTGAGCAATTTATTCAGGACCTTATTCTCATTCACAGAATGCTGCTCAACAGGACACCTTTGATTCCCTGAAATCAAAAGCTGAACAGAATGAGAACATCATGCCCAGCCCTTTTGGCCAAGGCAGAAACCTAGGCAGTTCACAGGGTGGCAGGTTTGAAGATAAAAGACTTCTATTAGGATATTCATAGGATTCATTTGATCATTTGTCCCTATGCATAATTAAGTGCAGTTTCCCCCCACAACCCATAATCAAGACAAACATAATAGACTCTATATAGAATGATAGCAATCTGTCACACAGGACAAAGCATAGAAGTAGGGCTGCCACATGTCCAGATTTTACTGGGGAAAAGGAGGAATTGACGTTGGGGCGCGGGGATTTCCAAAAGGTGGTGCCTTGTCCTGGATCTTAGGCAAGTTGATCGAAAAACTGTATTTGTTTGGGTTTTTTTGGCATTTTTTTGGTAAAAATAATAAATAAAAAATCTCAACAACTTTGGGGGGGGGGGGGGTTTCCAGGTTATTACTTTTTGAAATATGGGAACCCTAGTAGAAGGATCTGTATTTGCTTGATGGGAATGCGAGGGTGCATGTATGTAAACTGAGACTGGAAGATTTTTTTGGGGGGGGAGCTGTGTGAACAAGACAACTAAAACAGACGGGAGAGGGATTGACAGCACAAAACATATCTGCTCAAAAGTAAATGCCATTGAGTTGAATCCAGACTTGCCGCTAGTGGAGCCCCATTCATGGGACACTTGTTGGAGGATAGGGAAGAGGATTTTGGGGTGATGGATTCCTTTTTTTGTTCATTGAACTCACTGTATCCCTCCCTCTGAAAGCGTGGTAGAGATGGTGGAGAAGTTTAGTTCGGTTCACATTTAAAAGTGAACCCTCCTACTTTGAACTTTCTGAAACAGCACACGAACTGAAGCACAATGCAGTTTGTCAGCCAAGTAAGGTGTACAAAGATGCATATAAAATGTGCATGGGGAAGCATATATTAGTTACTATAACAAACAAAAATACGTTATAGTAGGAAAACTGGCTTTGTAAAAATGCATAGATTAGGTAAAATCTTTCATGAATGTTCATATCGGGAGAAATTTACATTGGAATGCTGACGAATTTTCATGTGGAAATTAGTTCTTTTAAAAAGGATCACAAACTGATGCAGAAATGTGGAAGAATGAATTGAAAACTGAAAAAGTGAGAAGGTTAATGAAACAAAAATTGACAGATTTGCCCACTTTTAGCTGGAACAATGTGTGAGGTTGTTGGGGAGTACACTTTAAGGGAAAGGGGAATTGGGAAAAGTTAACTCCTTCCCTGTGAGGGACAGGGGATATCGCGAAGTCCCTCCCCTCCTGAGTTCAAGCCCGTCCCCGAGCAAAGGGGAAAGCAGGGAGAGTTCCGATTCCAGTGGGGAAGCAGGAAGTCGTGTCCGAGGCTCAGGCAAGGTAGAGGAGCCAGGGTCCCAGGTGGGACAGGAAGGGGCAAGCAAGGGGGGAAGACCCATCCCCCCAACTCCAGAATTACGCAGGAAGAGGAGGGGCAAGAGGATGGGTCTGCCAAAGCTTTTGTGTTGGAGAAAGACGCGCCAAAAGCCATTAGGAGGTTCTGAAACCGACTGACCACATCACTCCGTGTAAATAGCAATGACTTGAGCACTGTAAATACGCAGCACCAATAAAAGAATAAAATGCAGAGCTGCGTGGCGTCGTTACTCTGAAGTAGTCCACTCCGGCCACCGTGACAGCAACCTCCTAATCATTTTTGGGCTACTTTGGAGTTGCCGGGATGAGCGTGTCAGAGGCGGAGAAGTGGCGGCAGATCGCGGAGCAAGCCCAGCTAGAACTGCAGCAGCTATCGCTGCAGGCGCAGGGAGAATTGAAGGCAGCTAAAGAGGAGACTAAGAAGGTCCAGGACGACCGGCTACAACTTGCGGAACAGGTGAGAGAGCTTCAGGAAAAAGAGCAGCAATTAAGGGCGGTGGCGGTAGACCTCCAAAACAAGCTGGATGCAGAGAAAAACAAGGCGGGAGGGGCACCCCAAGTCCAAGTGCTGCCAGGAAGGAGAGCTGGGACCCTAGTTAGCAAGTTCAATGGAGACCCGAAGGAATTTCAAGGCTTTGAGACTGAGATTGTGTATGCTCTTGAGCTGCACCACGATGAGTTCCCTGATGATGAGCACAGAGTAGCGTTTATTGTGGAGCACCTTACCGGGGCAGCCAGGGAGTGGCTAAGACCGTTAATTGCAACAAGGAATCCTTGCATGAAGAATGTCAAACTATTTCTAGAAGGTTTGAAAACGATGTATTCGTCCGATAGTCATATGGACCAGACTAAGGAGGAACTTCATAATTTACGCCAAGGAAATATGACAGTTCGCGCGTATTGGGCGAAATTCACCATGCTGGTGCACAGATTGGGGTGGGAACTGGGGTCCCCCCCAATGCAAGCGGCGTTCTACTTGGGGTTGCATGAGGAGGTGAAGGATGAGCTCTCGAGAGGTCCAAAGCCCAGTGATATGGATCAGCTGAGCAAAGCGGCTCTGGCGGTGGGGGTGAGACAGGAATCCCGGTGGAGCGACAAACAAGCAACGCGCGCAAAGCGGGCTTGGTTCCCACGGTCGCAGGAGAAACCACTCCCCCAACAACCCTTTCAAGCCACGCCTGGGGCCAGCCAGGACCAGGAACCTATGCAGATTGATAGCGCGCGCGCGCGGGCTTTTCAAACCCCAGCGGCGCCAAGACGCAAGGAGGGAAAGGGCGGGAATTGCTTTCTCTGCAACTCCCCCCAGCATCTCGTCAGAGACTGCCCACATCGCAGGGAGTGGCAAGGAAGGGCGGGAACGGTGGTGCCCTCCCCCACTGACGCAGCACCACAGCAGGGAAACGGGAAAGCCTGGCTGCAGGAGACAAGGGGCAGCAGCCAGGCACAGTCAGCAGACAACAGCCCCAGCCCACCCACCCGCACAGAGAGGAGCAGAGCCAGCCCACCCCTCCCAGAGCAGGAGTGGTTCTAGAAGTCACGCTAACGCTCCCAAACGGCTATCCCCTGACAGTCCTTGCCTTAATTGACAGTGGTGCCTCAGCGAACTTCTTCTCGAGAAACTTTGCAGAAGAGCACCACATCCAGCTTCTGCAGCTGGATTTTCCCCTTCACGTGGCAACCATTGACGGCAGAGAGCTGCTGGGGGGGGCCATCACTCATCAAACCCCCCCCATGAGAATGACGGTGGGAAGGCACTCAGAGACACTGGCATTCAACGTCACCACCATCTCAGACCCCCCCATCGTCTTGGGCATGAGCTGGCTGGCGCGCCACGACCCCTCCATCAGTTGGCACCAGAGATGCATCACTTTTGGATCGGACTTTTGCCTGGAACATTGCATGCAGCACCAACCAGGGGAGGGGCCTCCGATAGCCACGGTGGCCACCATGCACGTCAAAGGGGGTGAGGCGATACCCAAGCCGTACTGGGACCTGCAGGAGGTCTTCAGCGAAGCGGAGTCCGACCACCTACCCCCACACAGGCCTTTTGACTGCCAGATCAACCTGGTGCCAGGGGCAACTATACCCCCAGCCAAGCTGTACGCCATGTCAGACCAGGAACTGGAGGATCTGCGCGCTTTCATCGACAAGAACCTCAAGCGGGGGTTCATCAGAGAAAGCAAGGCAGCAGGGGGCAGCCCGGTCTTCTGGGTGGACAAGAAAGACACGCAACAGCGCCGCCTGGTGGTGGATTTTAGACGGCTGAATTCGGTGACAGAGCCAGTGGCTTTCCCCATGCCCAGAGTGGATGATCTCCTGACAGCAGCACGCAGGGGCAAGATTTTCACCAAGCTAGACCTGAGGGGGGCGTACAACTTGATCAGGATCCGGGAAGGCGATGAATGGAAGACCACGATGTTCACGCCTCTGGGCTCTTTTGAATATCTGGTGATGCCCTTCGGGTTGCAAGGGGGCTCAGCCTGCTTCCAGGCCTTCATGCACCACGTCCTGGGGTCCCTCCTCTTCAAGAACTGCCTGGTCTTTCTGGATGACATCCTTATCTATTCCAATGACCCAGTGCAGCATGTGAAAGATGTCAGGGAAGTGTTGCAGCGCCTGAAGGAGAACCACCTGTATGTGAAGCTGGAGAAGTGCAAGTTTCACACCAAGGAGGTGGACTTCCTGGGCTACAAGCTGTCAGACAAGGGGCTGGCGATGGACAAGGACAAGGTGCAGGCCATCCTGGACTGGCACAGCCCCAGGACGCGCAAAGATGCCCAACGCCTACTAGGCTTCGCCAACTTCTACAGGAAGTTCATCAAGAACTTCTCTCGCGTTACGGCTCCCATCACTGACTGCCTGAGAGGCAAGCAGAAGTTCAGGTGGACACCAGAGGCGCAAGCAGCGTTCGAAAGCCTCAAGAGGGTGTTCGCCTCGGACCAGAACCTGTTCCACGTGGTCCAGGACGCGCCCCTACGCATTGAGACAGATGCTTCTGAGAAAGCTGTGGGCGCCATTTTGTTGCAACTGGACGCCAACAGGGAGTGGAGACCCTGTGCCTTCTTCTCCAGGAAGTTGACACAGCCCGAGCGCAACTACACCGTGTTTGACAAAGAACTTCTTGCGATCCACGCTGCGTTCAAACATTGGAGACACTTCCTGGTGGGCGCCAAGCACCCCATCCAGGTGTGCACAGACCACAAGAACCTGGAGTTCTGGAGAACTGCCAGGGTGCTCAACCAGCGGCAGATACGGTGGGCAGAATTCTTCTCGAACTTCAACTTCTCCATACACTACATCCCGGGAGAGCAGAACGTCAGGGCGGATGCCCTCTCCCGCAAGCCAGAGTACATGGAGGAGGAGGAGCCACCAGCCCCAAGGCACATTTTCCCCCCGTCGGCATGGTCCTGCGGAGCAGCAGTGGTGAGCGAGGCAGAACTCACAGCACTGACGGCAGCGGATGACTTTGCCAACCGCATCTTCAGAGAACTGAGAGGGGGGAGGGAGCAGGCAAAAGACTTTGCAGAACGCAGAGGGCTGCTTTTCTACAAGGGGGCACTGTACCTGCTCACCACCCAGCTCAGACGTACGGTCCTCAAACAGATGCACGACAACCCAACGGCGGGGCATTTTGGAAGGGACAAGACCACTCACCTAGTCATGAGACACTTCTGGTGGCCAGGGGTGAGGGAAGATGTTCGAGACTATGTACGGGGCTGTGACACCTGCCAGCGGGCAAAGGTGGTCAGGGCAGCGCCACCAGGGTTGCTGGAGCCCTTAGCCACGCCACACAGGCCGTGGGAAGTGCTGTCCATGGACTTCATCACAGATCTGCCTTCTTCCCGGGGTAAGACCGCAGTGTTGGTGGTGGTGGACCTCATGTCCAAAATGTGCCACTTTATACCGTGTGCCAGGGCAGTCTCTGCAGAAGAGACAGCCAAACTGTTTGTTGATCACGTTTTCAGACTGCATGGATTACCTTTAAGGGTTATTTCGGATCGTGGCCGCCAATTTGTTTCCAGGTTCTGGCGGCGGCTCATGAACCTCCTGCAGGTGGAGGTCAGCTTGTCGACGGCTAGACACCCGCAGACCAACGGACAAGCGGAGAGGGTCAACGCCATTCTGCAGCAGTACCTGAGATGCTACGTCAGCCAGAGGCAAACGGACTGGGTGGATCGCCTGCCACTAGCAGAATTTGCCTACAACAATGCAGTGCACGTCTCCACAGGGGTGTCGCCCTTTAAGGCCAATTACGGGCGCGACCTCAGATCTTTCCCAGAGAGGGAGGGGGAGGAGGAGGAGGAGGGCCCACAGGCTGAGGATTGGGCAGAGGAACTGGAGACGGTGCACCAGCAGCTCAGAGAACACTTGGAGAGGGCCAAGGAAGCGTACAAAAAGGGGGCAGATCGCCACAGGCGACTAGGGGAGGTCATCAGGGTGGGGGACAAGGTGTGGTTGTCCTCGGAGGGCCTTCCCACCAGAGGGAGGTGCAAAAAGCTGGCACCCAAAAGGCTGGGCCCCTTCACGGTCACGCAACAGGTCAACCCGGTGGCATACAGGCTGGCACTGCCAGAGAACATGAGGGTGCATCCAGTGTTTCATAGATCGCTGCTGTCGCCGTACAGGGAAAGCAGCAGGCTCCGAGACAGCGAACAAACCCCCGAGGGAGGGGGGGAGAGGGAAGGCAGGGAGCAACTCAATGAGGCCACGGCCATCCTGGATTCAAGGTGGGGGGTGGGGGGACTGGAGTACCTCATGGCATGGGAGGATGCTCCACCGTCCCAGAATGAATGGGTCCCAGCCACTCAGATACAGGAGGAATTCTTGGTGGAAGAATTTCACGCCCTCTTTCCCCACAGACCCAAGCCCTGGCACATGGAAAGGGAGGGGGAGGAGGAGGAGGCACGGGAGAGCAGCTCACCATGGCGCTGGGAAGCGGAGTTTGAGGAACCAGAGGATGAGGTATGGGTGTCACCGAGATCCACCCAGTCAGAGGAAGGAGCAGATTGGCAGAACGTTTTTACCCCCACCAGCTCTGACGCCACGGACTTTTTGGGATTCCCGTCCGCCCAGGCGGAAGGGGGGGGCTCGCAGGACTGGGGGGAGGTATTCACACCAACGGGCTCGGAGAGCACTGAGTTCTTAGGCTTCCAGTCGTCACCGACACATGGGGGGGGCCTGGGGAGGGGTGAAGGAGAGCTTGGGAGGGGGGTGGATGTGAGGGACAGGGGATATCGCGAAGTCCCTCCCCTCCTGAGTTCAAGCCCGTCCCCGAGCAAAGGGGAAAGCAGGGAGAGTTCCGATTCCAGTGGGGAAGCAGGAAGTCGTGTCCGAGGCTCAGGCAAGGTAGAGGAGCCAGGGTCCCAGGTGGGACAGGAAGGGGCAAGCAAGGGGGGAAGACCCATCCCCCCAACTCCAGAATTACGCAGGAAGAGGAGGGGCAAGAGGATGGGTCTGCCAAAGCTTTTGTGTTGGAGAAAGACGCGCCAAAAGCCATTAGGAGGTTCTGAAACCGACTGACCACATCACTCCGTGTAAATAGCAATGACTTGAGCACTGTAAATACGCAGCACCAATAAAAGAATAAAATGCAGAGCTGCGTGGCGTCGTTACTCTGAAGTAGTCCACTCCGGCCACCGTGACATTCCCCTTCTGAGATTACATCCACAAGCTCCTTTAGTACCCTTGGGTGCACCACATCAGACCCTGGAGATCTGAATGCATTTAAAGTAGCTAAATGTTCCCCTTACCACCTCTTTTCCTATTTTGGGCTAGGTTGGGTATTGCTTTCATTTTGGGTGAAGACAGAGGCAAAGTAGGTGTTGATAAATAACATATGTGATAAATTATATTAATGATGAATGAATAAACAAATGATTGAACAATGTTAATGGTAGGACTAAACAGTTGTATACAGATGAGAAGTGTGGACGTAGTGGAAATGTACCTTGCATCATTTTGTTTATCATTAAATGGTGAACAAAGTGATATCATGCAGGGCTCTTGGAAATCTGCATATCATGGGTGGTCCCATTGTCACACATGGACCCTGCTTAATTTTGTTTCCTCTTAAAATGGAGTACAAAATTATATAAAAGAAGGAAATTCTACCCTGTAGTCATCTTAGAAACCATATGAATATATTTTGCTATACCTGGCCTGTTTGGCAGGTTGTGTTTCATGTAGATAGAAGACCTAGACAGGTAGCTATTTTTGTCTATCCAGAAATAGTCGGGCATGCACATTCTTCAGAGTTCTGTTATCTAAGCAGCCTTCTTTTGTGCTTCAGCTACCTCCAGTATGTTATGATTCAGATTTCTACCAGAGAAGAACCTTCACCCATTCTTGAATCCAATCTTATGTATGTCAACCACACTGGTTTGAACTATGGCTCAGTTCCGAATAAGTGTTGACTGAGACATTATTGCCCACCTCCTGAGTCAAACTGGACTTGCTCCTATGTAATGGTTCATACAATTGCAGCCTTTGTGCATGAGGCTTAGCTCTGATTCCACTCCTGCTTTATACAATTCCTTTAGTATGCTTGTGTGTGTGTGTGTGTGTGCGTGCACATGCTCTCTCACACATGCAAACCTAAAGAGCTAGCCAGAATTTATAGGATTGGCATGGGAGGTGGGACAGATAGGGAATTGAGTGTGTGAGCAAAAGGAGAAAACCAGTTCCAGCTGGTATGTTTTGATCTGTTTCTCCCTGCCAACTTTCTTTCACATAGTTATTATATGATAGCTGCCTTTCATACATGATTGTCTTCTAGTTGGGATTAGGAGTTATGGAAATGAGTGGTTGTTTGTGTGCCAGGTAAGAAGGGATAAGGAGTCATTTACTTTGGAGTCACAGAGTGACTTCATTTGCAAACTTCATCATTGACCTGCGACTTGAACCTTTAAGTGCCCTCTCTCTTTAATGTTGGAGAGTGCTTTGACTTCTCCCTCAGCCTATGTCAGGGGGCTCTACCCAAAGAGGATCCTATCAAGGCATCCTACAAACTATTCTTCAGGGTTGGCTGAAGGGACCCTGCCTGCTCCCCCAAGTCTTCCGTCAGTGTGGAAAGTCTGGGTCATCAGTTGTGGAGTCAGTTGTCTTTGATTGAGGGCAGATAACAACAGGTGCTAGAATCCTCTCTTTTTTAGCCTAGGGATGGGAAACATTCTAGCTGCTCTTGAATTATGGCTTCCCCAGTTCCTGACCATTGGCGATTCTAGTTTGGACTAATGAGAGTTGGACTTCAGCAACATCAGGTCAGCCACATGTTTCTCACCCCTATTTTTGCCACTAGTTTTTTTATGCTCCTTCCTTTGATTCTTCAAGATAAATTATAAATCAGAGGTGCATTTGCAATGTCCTTGCTAAGTTCCCAGGGCAGGTTACGATAGTATAATCAACAATTATAAAAGCATATAATGGTGTTACAATGATAAAACAAATAAAACCATTCCAAATGAAACAGAGTATAAGTTTAATAAATGAGGTGGGTCCGACAAAACGAAATCCTGATTCGTCAAAGGTCAAGGTTAAGGGGATAAAGTCTTCAGCATATGGTGAAAGCTGTATAATGAACATACTAGGTACATCTCTGTAGGGAAGGAGCTCCACTAGTTAGATACTGCCATAGAGAACCCCTTTCTCAAGCTACCATTTCTAACACTTCAGAGGTGATGGAACTACCAAGAGTGCCGCCTCTGCAGATGTTAACATTCATGAAGGGTGGTACAGATGGAGATTTTTTTTCAGCTATTTGGGGCCTACATTATTTGCAGCTTTAAACACTAATGTGAGCACCTTGAATCAGTCCTGATTGGCAAGCAGTGCAGCTGTTTTAATGCACAGAAGTTCTAAATGGAACCCCAGCTAAGCAACCTGGTCCCTGAATTTTGGACCAACTGAAGTTTCCAACGTGTTCAAAGGCAACCCCACATAAGAGCATTGCAATAGTTCAACCTGGAGCTTACTAGAGCACAGGGAACAGTGGCCAAGTCAGCTCTGTCCAAGAGCAGCCATAGCTAACAAAGCAGCAGAAGATGGAATTAGGGACTCCTTAAGGCATTCTCATATAGGAAGCACCCCATCACCTAACTCATTATTTCCATCATCAATGAGACAAGCAAGGGAAAGTGGAGAAATGACTTTGCCTTGTGCGACATTAATGCCATGCTTAGGACAACTCATCAGCTCTCTTTATAAAACTAATCAAACTTTGCTGCTCCCGGTGTTTAGCAATTGCATCACTCATTAGAGATGTTCTCTTTGGCAATTGTCTAATGAAATGAGGATGCAGCAGTATCGGTGGTTGGGACTAATGGAGGTTAGGAGAGAGGGGAAGTTTTTAACAGCACTTGCAACTAACACTCTGTCATTCTGCATTATTCCTGGTGTCCAATGATAATAATGAAGTTTCTAACTACAGCCAGGCAGGCAGGAGTATCAACCAGCCATTTTTAGCTGCCTTGGTAAAATGAACAAAATTATCATTTCCCTTGTGGCTTTACTTATTAAGCACCCGGAAGGGCACATTTTATTTTTCATTGGTCTTCTATGCTTTATGTAACAACTATGGCAAAATAAGAAATTGCATTACTGTGCGTAATTTGCCTTTTCTTTTTTTTTAAGAGCGGGAAAGATCTGGTCTTTCTGAAATATTCCCTTCTGGCATTCATAGCAATGGAAATTAACCAGAAAAGCTGATGGAAAATTGTATTGAGCACCATATATTCTTGGCCACTGTGCAAAAGGATACAGAAAGAAATAAGAGGTGGAAGGGGGTAGGAGTAGAACCAATGGCTTCAAGTTGCGAGAAAGGAGATTCTCACTAAACACCAGGAAGAACTTTCCACTAATGAGAGCTATGCAGCAGTGGAATGGATTCCCTTGGAAGGTGGTGGACTCTCCCTCCTTGGAGGTTTTTAATCAGATGTTGGATGACCATCTGTTAAAGACGCTTTAGTTGAGATTCTTGCATTGCAGGAGGGAGAACTAGATGGTGCTTGGCTCACACAGCTCTCTGATTCTCTGTGACTTCTCATCCAGTGAATGGACACTGGAGAATGAGGAGAGTCTGATTCCTTTGAAGAGCTTGTTTTCAGTGGATCGACCTTAGGGTGTCCTTATTTAGGGTTGCTGGAAGCTTTTTCAATATCAGGATGTTAGGAGTGATATCAGGAACTAGATATTGCTGGTCTTCCACTGGGAAGGTGGCATGGGTTTGACTGGTTCCTTCTCCTCTGTGCCCACATTCTGGCTGACATATGAGAATGGGGTAATCAGATTTCCAGAAATATTCTGTAAAACATCATGCCCAGCCTGAGCCTTATCCATGCTGATGTGAGTTGACAACAACATTTACCCACTTTGGCACACCATCCTAGACCTAAAGATGGCCCACTGGTCCACAAATAACTTTAGCTTTTGAATTATTTCCATGCTAGTAGTCAGCATCTAGATATACAGGTATATTCTGGTATACCTGATTATTTATGTATCAGAGTTGAAGGCTATTATTTGTATGACACCATTCTGATTTTGTGTAATAGAATGCATATCCTCTAATATTTCATGGGTGAACATGGGGATATGTCTGTGCATTAATGGGTCACACTAGGGGTAGAGACATTCAGAATACTGATTTTTTTGGGGGGGGGTAGAGTTTTCCTCAGGAACAAGGCTCTGAAAAAACATGTAAGTCCCAGCTACAATGGGAATGCTGGAGGGCAAGTGAGTGGGATAATTTTTATAAATGAAAGCATGCTTCATGAAACATTGACCTCATTTGTGATGGGTGAAAACTTATGCTCCCTTTCCATATGGCACCTGAAAAATTGACAGGGGATTAGACACGCACAGACATTGCACACACACTTTCTCATGATGCTGACAATGAAAAGTGCCCACACCATCTTGGCTCAGTCTGACTTTAAACACTGATTCTGTTCTTGTTGTTTACAGCTTCAGAAGGCAGCTTTCCCGTATGGTAAATGAAGGTCAGGTGTGTGCTCCTTCAAGCTGTGCTTTCTAACCACTAAGCCTCTATTTTTTAAAAATAATCATCCTCGTTAACAAATGCTGCATTCCCCCCTCCATATGACACTGTTAAATATTTAGCAAATCTGACTTTAATTACACAGCAGCTCCAGAAATTACTGTCTAAAAGGGTTAGATTTGTTTGCACTTAATACCAAAGGTGAGAGGTGACCCCTGGCTCTGGAGCTCTGGTGACAGCCCACGTTTCTCATGTTCTATTTAAGACACAGCAACAAGCATTAAACAGGCATCTGTTTCTTCAGCAGCGATTGTGGTTTCCAGCCATTCTCCATTAAAACATACCTGCATAAGAAGAGCCCAAATGGTGCAGAAAAGAGGCAGAAATGGGCAGCCAGCGGGTGTAGCAACAAGGCTGCTACAAGCTTGGAGCTGTTGCCTATTCAGGCAAAAGCAATAAAGAGTGTGGATCCTGAAAACAGTTTCAAGGGCCAGAAAGGCCTAGTTTGGGGTCCACAGTCCCTCTTTTTAAAGAACCCTAGAAGAGCCCCAACAGATCAGAACAAAGGATCTATCTCATTCAGCATTGTCTTTCCCATGGTGGCCAGCTTAGATGCCTTTGGTGAGCCTACAAGCAAGTACAGCATGAATGCAATGGCTTTGCTGTTCCCCACCAACTGGTATTTATAAGCAAGGAAAAGAAAGTACAGGAAGGAAAAGGTAAAAATTTTGTGGCTACTGGCTACGCCTCCATCCCAGAAAGTAATACCACAGTGAAACTTAATTGAATATCTGAACTGGCTCCACCATTTCCAAATAGGATGGGGAATTTTGAGAGCTAGCTTTTGCTCAGTGCTTAAAAAAAGAGAAAGTCCTCTCAGTCCACTTTCTCCATAATTTTACAAACCTCTATAACATCCTCCTTAGTTTTCTTAACTAAAAATAGCCACGAAACAGTTGATCTCTCATAAGAAAAGTTCTCCAACCCTATGATGATTTTTCTTTGCTGCCTCTCAGTACCTTTTCCACCTCTGTGATGCTGTTCTTGAGAGGGGGCTTATTAAGAATAAAAAGGTATGACTCGGGAGAGCAGAACAGACCCATATGAAAGGATGGCATCGTGGAGTGCTGAGCTGCATTTGGAGTATCTTTTTAATGTGCATTTTAAAGATCTTTCCAGCTTATTTATCTGATCCTGGGAATAGCAGATGCTCACATTGACAATTGGCTTCAGCCTTGTGCTGCCAAATTAAAGAAGATCTGAAAATGGGACAGAGATAGATATTCCAGTCACTGCAGTGTGTCGGAAGGAGATCATATCATTAATAGGGCAAAGCCTTCTTGCTCTTTTATATATATTGTTGGCATTCATCTGTCTCGAGAGACAATGAGCTGAACCTCCAGGGGCGAAGTCAAACCAATGTACAGTATTAGCAGCACTTAGGTGATCTCCCCAGGATGCAAGCCTGGGCAGTGTGTGTGGAGGTCTGGGCTTCCCAGATGACAAACCCCTCTTGGCCTCGCTGTTGTGGTCCAAAGGAAAGAAGAGCATTACATTTTGTACCAGCTTGACTGCAGGAGTTGCCAGAATGAGGCATGCAAGATGCTATTCATCCACCTTAGGGACTCCACTTCAGGTTTGTGTAGAATTTACTCCTTAGCCGTTCTGTCTCCCAAAGATATTCTGCAAGGCTGATGTGAGAGTGGAGACTCTCTGTTGGGAAGACTTGAGAGGATGATTTAACTCTTTCCTCTAGTTTCCCACCAAATCCTTCTCGGGGGCAATTCCCTTCTCTCTTTATGTAGTCAGGTGAGTGTTACTGTTCCACCATATCATTTGATACTGTTGCGTCCTATTTCAACATTAATCTGCAAGGGTTTCAGCCAAATAAATTTTACTCAGAATAAACCCAATTAATAATAATAATAATAATAATAATAATAATAATTAATAATTTATTTATTTGTACCCCACTCTGGGAGGCTTCCAACAAAGATTAAAAATACATTAAAACATCAGTTATTAAAAACTTCCCTAAAAAGGGATGCCTTCAAGTGTCTTCTAAATGTCAGATAGTTGTTTATTTGTTTCTTTGACATCTAATGGGAGGGCATTCCACAGGGTGGACACTACTACCAAGAAGCTCTCTGCCTGTTTCCCTGTAACTTGGCTTCTTGCAGTGAGGGAAGCACCAGAAGACCCTTGGTGCTGAATCTCAGTGTCTGGGCAGAATGATGGGGGTGGAGACGCTCCTAATGTATATCTAAGTTCTTTATTTATTTATTTATTTATTTATTTATTTATTTATTTATTTATTTATTATATACCACCCTCCCCGGCTAAAGCCGGGCTCAGAGTGGCTAACAACAAGTAAAAATAGCACAGTGTACATAAAATCACACAGTCAATTAATCAATTCAGAATCAAATTAATGGCAACCATTGGGATAGAGTTCTATGAGGATTACAGAAGGGGGGGGTCAGACTGTGCCTTGGCCAAAGGCCTGGTGGAACAGCTCCATCTTGCAGGCCCTGCAGAAAGATGTCAAGTCCTGCAGGGCCCTATTCTCTTGTGACAGAGCATTCCACCAGATCGGGGCCACAGCTGAAAAAGCCCTGGCTCTGGTCAAGGCCAGCCTAAACTCCCTGTGGCCCGGGATCTCCAAGATGTTTTTATCTGAAGACCGTAAGGTCCTCCGTGGGACATACCAGGAGAGGTGGTCCTGTAGGTATAAGGTCTATGCTGAGCAAGACTAGTATTAGATAGAATCTCACATTTGTTATTTTTAAAATAAATACCGGTACATATGCATGAAAATTCATATTTAAATATATAGTTAAATAAGAGGAAACCCAGCTACTGTTTTTTACAAGGCTGCTGCCACTGCTGCTGCTTGGGGAGCACAATGTGATTTAAATGATGGGATACAAAGGATTGAATTTAAGGATGTCATTCTTTCCTCCTTCCCTGCTTCCCATTATGTGAGCACTAGAGTGCTCACCTCCAAAGGACTGTCTCAGTAAGCAAACTGGGACATTTTCACATCTTGAATTGAGCTTCACTGCTTCAATTCTCTGCACTTTTCTTGGAAGGTAGGTCCATTGAATAACACATAAATTACTCCAGAGTAGATCTGCATAGATTTCAGATGATAATAGCCAAGGTCTATGGCAGCCTAAGAACTGATGCCCTCCAGCTTCCCCTCTGTGGTCTTGTTGCTGTCCAGAAATCAGGCAGTGCTATGTCACCCTGTTGTCACCTAGAAACATGTGTTCATTATGTTCTGGGCCACCAGCCTAAACTTTAAAGCAGTAAAGAAAATAATACAAAGGATTGCTTAAAAGATGCCTACTGCTCTGTTGTTACGAAGACAAATTCATTGCCAGAGCTCAGAAAGCATTCATCATGACTAAAGCTAGTAGTTGTGGGCACAGCTGCATGCAGTCTTGTCTTTTATTACAGCACCATCCCCCATCCATCTATCCATTCTCTGTTTATTAGCTGGTATAATAGAAAGGGCAGGGTGAGAACAGTGGCTCACACACTCCACGTGTAACAAAAGCGCTACTTAGAGGCAGCTGGTGCACAACAGAGGAAACTGTATAGGCTCTTGCAGAAATGGGGAAACAAGCAAGACTGTTGAGTTGGTGGCATGGCAGAGTAATGCTTGTTGTACATGGTAAATTCCAGGAAGCCTGTGTGGGCTCACTTGCTTTTCGAGATGAGAATAAACATGAATTGGCTTATTGTTTAATCAGCTATTTATTTAGAAATGTACAACTGTATGGAAGGTATGGGGTAAACATTTCAGTGGTGCCAATTCTGCAGCTCTGCCAGGGCAGAATAACACAATTTTGAGGCAAAGGAGTTCCCATATTGGTGTTAGCTTCACAAGGGTGAAGTGGGAGTGGAGGCTCTCTGTTGAGAAGACTTGGGAGCATGGCTTAACTCTTTCTTCTAGTTTTTTTTTTATAAAAAACAAAACCAAAATGCTTCTCATGGGCCATGCTGACTGAGGTATGGGCATGGCCGGAAACACAAATGAAGGGCTTGGGAGAACACCTGTAAGGGGAAGGATTAAACATCCTCTTTGCTGCTGACTGTACACTGCCAATGGCCCTGCATTAGTGTTAAGTGGCAAATATATGTTTGGAGAGGACATGCTTGCTAAGATGACTGTCCTCTTCTTGTCACCCCCACAGGCCCAGTGGACACCACTTGCCCTGTGAGGAGGAATAAATATGTTAGAGAGGCAGGCACAGGAAACACCAGGGAATGCCCCAGCAGGACTATTGCCTCCCCCAAATTTGCATGTTAGATCATTTGCCTCCAGGGCCATCTTAAGCATGCCTGGCGCCCTGGTGCCGTGGTGCACCTGATCCCTCCAGCGCCCCCTGCCCCGTTTCCCAGCGCGGCGGGCAGGTGGGGGGGCACCGCACGCAGGGGGGCTGCCACGGGCGCAGCTGCACTGCGCCACTCAGCCTGCTGTAGGGCTGGCCCTGGGCCAGGGGGCGCTGCCTGCCCCCTGTTGCAATGCCCCTGCGCGCGGTGGAGGCGGCCCCAGGCCCGCGCGCCTCCGGAGAGCGGCCTGAAGCCGCTGAACAGCGGAGGTGCACCTGGGGCAGCCTCAGCCGCGCCTCTCAGCGGGCACAGCGGTGCCCCTGGTGGCCTGGCGCCCCGCGCCACCGGGAGCATGCCTAGAGCCGGCCCTGTTTGCCTCAGTACTTTATCATTTGCCTTAGTACTTTAAAATTGCAACCCACCTTGAGTGCCTTGGCAGAAAGGCAGCATAAAAATGCAGCACACCCACCCACACCCACACGTATATTAGTGAACATAACATATACATTGCTTTGCGAATACCATTTGTGATGTGCAATTGTGGAGAACCAAACTTATGATGGGGGGGCGTGGGATGGGTAACCGGGAAAACTAACATTAACAGAATATCCCATGAATCAAATCCATGCCCAAATAACCCAAAAATCTAGGACAGATTGTCTCTGTGGAGCATCAACTGGTGGAGCAAGCATCTGGCTGGTGCTTGCCCTCTCTGGAATGCCCCCCTCTGTTATTGGCTTTTGAGTGTCTCTGACACTTGTTAAAAGCTCACCTGTCTGCTCAGGCTTTCCCTAGCCACTATCACCACACTATATTTTTACATTATCTGTTGTATCCATCTCTGTTTTTGTAGTTACAAATGGTATAAATACATATTTTATCTCTGTAGTGTACTTCAGTATTCCTTTATGATGGTAAACAGCATTTTTTAATTAAAAAAAAAAGAAATATGTTTCTTAAGGTAAACGAAGATCCGCTTTGCATGCAGAAGATTCCAGATTCAATCCTTGATATCTCCAGTTATGGCTGGCAGAAATCCTTGTCTGAAATCCCTGGGAACTGTTGCCAGCTAGTGTAGGCAATATTAAGCTAGGTAGACCAATGGTCCGCCTCACTATACTGTACAGGAGTTTCCTATGTCCCTAGATAGATCCAGCAGAGGTCGTGGGTTCAGAAGGAGTCAGCAACCTGTTTGAAAGTGGGATAAAGGGAAGACTGACTATAGAAAGGAACAAAGGTGGGGAAAGAAGTATGAAAAAAAATCTCAAATAGGGTCTAGGGACAGAAGAGACTTGATGTGATTAACTAGAAGGGGCTTGACAGGGAAGGGATTTTTGGTGGACAATGTGGGTTCTCTATCAAAGAGAGCACGATTTGCGGTGGGGGCTAGCAAACCACTCCTAAGTTCGAAGGTAGGGGCATGAGTGGCCACCGTCCGATTGGTCCTGGGCTGTTGTTGGGCAAATTAGTATGTTGCAAGTTGTAGGTCCAACCCCTGGGTTATAAAAGGCAAAATGCATGGTTTCTCTTTCTCTTTGGCTGTGTTTTGGATCCCCACCCTCCCTCCGCTGTTTTTAGGCCTCTGTGTTGACATTGCTGTGCCTCTCAAGGGGTCGCCTGTATTCAGGGGCCTGGTAGGAATTTTTTCCATTTGGCTGATTGGTTGGTGCCATCTGGTTTTTTGCCTACTGCATAGCAAATAGTCACAACTTGTAAGGTTGGCGGTTAGGCATTGGTTATTTTGGTTGTATTAAGGGGTCTTATTGATTCTGTTGGCCCCAAGTTAATACCTGCGTGGTGGGGGAAATTCCAGTCAGGAATACAGGGGCTTTATGCAGTGTCCATAAACCGAGGTCGGGGGCCAGGAACGCATATTGAGCCCCTGGGAGCCTGAAGGGAGAGGGAAGAGTTCATGCACCCGGGTCCCCGTCTCTCCCTGTAGGATTTTCCCTTGTTGACAAGGCAAGTTATTATTTCTGTCCTTAGGTGACAGTTGAGAACCAATGCCTACACAACCACTCACATATTTTGTATTTAATAAAAGTTGTGGCCAAATTCATGCCAAAAACCATTAAACAAAAATTCTGTCTATGTTGTGAGTTTTTCGAGGGGTGGTTTTGGGGACCTCCACACGCAAAAGTATAGAACATATAAAGTTGTGTTATACCAAATGAGACCATTAGTCAGCTGTCTAGCTCAGCACTCTGTACACTGGCCGAGTTTCTTTGAGGCTTTAGACAAGGGTCTTTCTCATCTCCTACCATCTACTGTTAAGCTATGAACCTTCCTTGAGCTATGGGAAGGGCAATAACCTAGTGCTAGACCATCTGCCTTCCATGCAGTTTTAGTCCCTGCCACCCCTAGGTTGGGCTGGGTGGGCCCAATGGTTTGACATAGTATAAGACAGCTTCCTCTCATCTGCTCTCATCTGTGGAAAGAAATGGGCTAGGCTGCAAATATTTAAACTCACCAGATCAATCAACTTGCCATATCAAGCCAAATTTGGTTATTGCTTTCCTGTTTATTTGTAGCACTTCTATTATTTCCTCCTGCTGGGAGAGGAGAGACTTTACATTTATTTAATATTGAACCTCCTTCCTTCTGTCACCTGTGGTATTTGCTGCTCTAATCTGCCCGGATCGCTTTGCGGTTTTGGTTGTTTGCACTGTCCCCATGTGTCTGGTTTCAGCAGAAAATTTTCATCATGTTTGAATTTACATCAAAAGAGCACCTGACAAAGGAAGTGATAAGGCAGTCATTCACCATTTCCTTGTTGCTATATTTTCACTTCACAGAGCGGGAGGGGAACAAAAGAGCTGCGGGAAGCCCAGAGATTATGGTGAGTTACTGTTACTGAACACTGACATAATTTCAGGGCTGGGGGGAAAAAATAGCTCAGGAGACTGCTGTCAATGGTCTGTGGAACACCCAAATCCCAATACTATCATAGGAGGGCTAGCCAGGTGTCCTCACTTAACTGCTTTCTTTGAAAAAGAACTTCATTGGGGACCCTTCTGCACCTCTATGGAAAGAATGAGAAGCTACAGCCTTTTGATCATACGTAACGGCTAAGTAACTCCCTGGCTTCAGCTACTGTGTGCTCAGCATGAGTTCCTGGACTCCCACCCTTTATTATTTTGCCCCCTGCTGTTCCATGCAGGCCTATTGCTATGCATTTAAAATCAGTTTGGGAAGATGATCTCCAGAGGCACTTTCCTTGACAGTTCATAAGGAAGAAAGCTCACACACCAATGAGAGGTCTTCTGTTTGCAGCATTCTCCTCTAGGAAATGTGCGACTCTGTCCATTTTGGTTTCTCTCCATTTCTCTCTCTCTCTCTCTCTCTCTCTCTCTCTCTCTCTCTCTCTCTCTCTCTCTCTCTCTCTCCATTCTTAAGCACAGTTCTCTCCATTTCTACACCAGTTTCATAGCTGCCAAGTTATCCCTTTTTTAAAGGGATTTTCCCTTATGCTGAATAGGCTTCCTCGTGAGAAAAGGGAAAACTTGGCAGCTATGACCAGTTTGCAAGTCCAAATTAAAACTCACCAGCATTTTAGTGTGGAATTCTCCTGTTATACACATTTTCCCCCAAGCAATTCCCCCCAATAATTTTTTGTATGCTATTTTCAGTGGTATTTTTTATTCTAGTACAGTGGTACCTCGGTTTATGAACACAATTGGTTCCGGAAGTCTGTTCATAAACTGAAGTGTTCATAAACTGAAGCGAATTTTCCATTGAAAGTAATGGAAAGTGGATTAATCCGTTCCAGACGGTCCGCGGAGTAACCGTTCATAAACTGAAGTGAGCTTTTCCATTGAAAGTAATGGAAAGTGGATTAATCCATTCCAGACGGGTCCGTGAAGTACTTAAACTGAAGCGTTCATAAACTGAAACATGGGTGTAATTGGTTCCGGAAGTCTGTTCATAAACTGAAGCATTCATAAACTGAAGCGAACTTTCCCATTAAAAGTAATGGAAAGTGAATTAATCCGTTCCAGATGGGTCCGCAGCGTTCATAAACCGAAAATTCATAAACCGAGGTGTTCATAAACCGAGGTTCCACTGTAAATACATATTTGTACACATTACTTAGCTGGAGAAATGCATTGCAAAATTCTGAAAAGTGTGAATTTGAGAAGATGGCTACAGTTTGTACTTGGGAAGCACAAATTAGACAAGTCTCACCCAAGAGATTTGGGGAAGTGGAAAGTGTGTGAGAGACTGACACAATTAGATTACATTTGAAAGTTCTGCAATATTTGTAAACAACAGAGAGTTCTGAATCCAAACCTTCACCCAGTGACAGGATGCTGCATTTCAGCTAACACACTGTGGAGATTTAGTATACAGATAACGGGATTTAAAAATATGCACTTTAAACACTTTGTTCTAATCTCTTCAGGTGTGAGTTAGAAACTAATCAGGGAGAAATTGTTGCCAGGTTTTCAAATGCTGGCAGGAGATGCAATGCGAAATAAGACACCTGTATTTGGTTCAGTGTTTTCTCCTCAATCTGCTCATTCAGAAATAAATCCTCTGTTGTGAGAAGAGCAACTCATTTGAAAATTCAGATGGATTTGTTTGCAGCAAAATTATTTACAACCATGTCCATGTCCTATTACATGGCTTAGAGACATTGTATCTAGGATACCTAGATACAAAGGACTATTTCTCTTTTTCTTGGAATTGTATACACCAGGGATGTGGAATCTCCAGAAGTGCTGGAGTACAACTCTCATAATCCCTGATCATTGGCTAGGTTGGCTGGAGTTGGTGGAAGTTGGAGTACAACAATATCTGCAGATCCACAAGTTTGGTTAACACAGTAACTGTCCAGGATTTCAGATAGGAATCATTCCTAACCCTAACTGGAGATGCCATAGATAAAACCTCGAACCCCTGCATGCAGATCATTGCTCACAATGGCCAACCAGATGCCCACAAGCAGGGTCTGAGCACAAGAGCTCTCTCCCCTCCTGCAGATTTCAAATGCTGGTAGTCAGAAACAGTTGTCTCCAACAGTGAAGGTAGAGAATATCTATCACAGCTATTGAATAGCCTTATCTTTCATAAATGTGTCTAATCATATTTTAATGCCATCCAAGTTAGTCACCGTCACAACCTGCTGTGGGAGCAAATTGCATAGTATGGCTTTGTCCAGCATTCAGCATCATTGAATGCCTGTATCCACTTTCTCTATGCCATACATAGTTTTATACACTTCTATCATGTCATCTCTTACCCTTTCTCTAAACTAAGAAGCACCCAAATATTGCAAACCTTCCTCAGAGAGGTGTTTTGGTTGAGCTTTTCTGAACAATTTCCAACTCTAAAATATCTTTTTTGAGGTAAGGCAATCAGAATGAGATGAAATGAAATGAAAACTCTTAAAACAGGCTGCAAATTGTCATTGGACCCACCAGTTAAATGCTTTGGCTCCATTAAGAAAAAAAGTTTTAGCATTAGATACTAAAAGGATGGTTCACCTATTAACCACAGCACATATAACAATAAATTAAAACTGGGGAAAGCAAATAATTCCTACAAGGAGATTGGATCTTAATGGATCTGGTTTGTATGGTTAAGTGCATTATTATATTAAGATGAAAAGACAACTTATTTATTGAAAAAATGAATTTATTTATGTATTGAATTAACAGAATCCAGGAGAGCATCCAATAACATATTACTAGGAGCACTCTAAGGACAGCATTCTTTCATTTTGATTGTGTATGATGTGTGACATTCTGTTCTTTTAATCTTCTAGAAATTTGCCAAACTGAATATTATTATAAGAGTGTGATTTGCAGCAATACTATAATGACTGCTGTTGAAAGTAAAAACTGAAAACATACCATTAATACCCACTGTAGTGGGCCCCATAGGGACCACAACACAACTTTTTTCTCCACTGCTACAGTCCTAACAAAAGTCTCTCTCACACACACTCCACACACAGCTGCTATTATCTCCCACTGGAAAATCAGAGACAACTTCAAATGATATGCATGTTGACTTGCTCTACTCTAGTGCTGGGGAACCTCTGGCATGCAGGCCTAAAAAAGCCCAGTTGGTGTCCTAGTTTGGCCCATGTTTCTGTTTTCCTCAAATCATTGCTACCTGCCCCCCATCTGATATTATATGTGACCTTAGGTGTATGGCAGATAAAGATATGGCTGAAAAAGTAGAAAGGGGTATTAAAGCACACTCCTAGTTGTTCCTTGACAAGGAGTGTCCACTGACAGTGCTGATTAGCTGATTCAAACCACACCTGCAAAAGGATATTTCTCCCCTACAAACTGGCTTGGACACAGGAACTGCTTGAATGCAAACCATGCCTGCAAATGGACATAACAAGGCTTACTCTCTCCCCCCCCCCAAAAAATATTTTTATTCAATTTTCTAAATAAACAAACAAACAACACAGAAACAAAAAGCATATAAAACCTCTTATCTCCTCCTCTTACACATCGCTCTGCCGAGCTATGACTGCCCTCCCTCCCGCCATTCGGCTTTATTGTTCAATCTTATCTCGCAGTTCCTTATTACCCACACTGTACATCAGTTTGTAGGATTTATTTCAGTCCTGCAAGTGTCTTCAAACTTCTACAATTCTTCTCAATATAGTCAATGAATTTACTCCATTCTCTTTGGTACTTTGAATCTCCCTGGTCACGGAGCCCGCAAGTCAACTTTGCTAATTCTGCATAGTCTATAATTTTCGTCCACCACTCCTCAATCGTCGGTATCTCTTGTGATTTCCATTTTTGGGCTAATAAAGTCCTTGCCGCGGTTGTAGCATACATAAATAGTCTCTGGTCTCTTTTTGCTATTTCATCTCCCATCAGTCCCAATATAAAAGCTTCTGGTTTTTTTTAGGAAAAGTATACCTAAATTTTTTTTTCAACTCATTCAACTCATTGCCCAAAATCTTTTTACTTTTCCGCATGCCCACCACATATGATGAAATTCACCATCTTTATCTTTACATTTCCAGCAAACTTTACTACTCGTTCTATATATTTTAGCTAGTTTAACTGGTGTTAAATACCATCTATACATCATTTTCATCATGTTCTCTTTCAAAGAGGTACATGCCGTAAATTTCAATGTTTCATTCCACAATTTCAACCACACATCATATTCAATGTTGTGCCCAAAGTCTTTTGCCCATTTTACCATCACATCTTTTGTCAACTTATCTTTCGTATACCATTCTAACAAAAAATTATACATCTTTGACAACAGTTTCATTCTGCCTTCCAACAATTCTATTTGAAATATGGACCTTTTCTCCTCGAAACCTATCTTCTTATCCATTTTCAAAATGTCATTTACCTGATGGTACTGCAACCATCCTGTCATTGTCTCTTTTATTTCTTCATATGGTTTTAATTTCCATCCTCTATCTGATTTCATTAAGATTTCCTCATATGTGGCCCTCCTCCCTTCCATATTTAGCTTTTTAACCGTTAAAACTTCCACAGTGATATCCACCATGGAGTCTTTACCTCTAATAGCATTTTATTTCTTTCCCAAACTTCATATAATGATCTTCTTATAACATGCCCTGTAAAACCTCTATGAACCTTTACCTTTTCATGCCAAAAATAGGCGTGCCAGCCAAATCTGTTGTCATAACCCTCTAAATCTAACAGATCTGTGTTTTCCAGTGTTATCCATTATTTTAACCAGCAGAGACAGGAAACTTCATAGTATAACCTCAAATCTGGCATGGAGAATCCACCTCTCTCTTTTTTATCAACCAATATTTTAAATTTTATCCTTGGTTTTTTCCCCTGCCAGACAAATCTAGACAAAATTTTCTTCCATTCTCTGAATTGTCCTGTCCCTTTAATTATAGGAATTGTTTGAAATAAGAATAATATCCTGGGTAACACATTCATCTTGATTGCAGCTATTCTTCTGAGGAACGACAACTTCATTCTATTCCATGTTTCCAGTTCTTTCTTTACCTCTTTCCATACTGGTTCATAATTATCATTATACAAGTTTATATTCTTTGCTGTCATCCATATCCCCAGATATTTCACCTTCTTGGCCACCACGATTCCATATTTTTGTTGTATTTCTTCCTTTTCCTCCATATTCAAATTCTTGACCACCATTTTTGTTTCCTGTCTATTCAACTTGAATCCTGCCAACTGTCCAAATCTCTCAATTTCATCTAATGCTTCTGCAACACTTTCGCTGGGGTTTCTAACGTTAAAACCACGTTGCCCGCAATTCCAGATTTTGCTTCATAAACTGCCAAGAAATATTATCAAAAGCTTTTTCTGCATCTATAAACATTAATACCGCAGGCTTATCAATCCTGGTCTCCAAATATTCCAATATATCAATAATATGTCTCACATTATCTTTCAACTGTCGACCAGGAAGGAATCCTGTTTGGTCCTTATGTATTATCTCATTAATAATCTCTTTCAATCTTTTCGCCATTATGTCTGCAAAAAGCTTATAATCATTGTTCAATAACGATATTGGCCTATAATTCTTAGCATTCAAGCCATCTGAATCCTGTTTGGGAATCAATGTTATATACGCTTCTTTCCAAGTATTTGGGATCTTTCCATCTCTCAGAATGTTATTCATAACCTCTGCCAAAATTGGTGCAAGTTGTCCACTCAATGTCTTGTAATATTTTGCTGAAAGCCCGTCTGGCCCTGGGGATTTGCCTTGTTTCATTCTTTTAATTGCACCTTGTATCTCCTGAATTGTTATTTGACTATTTAATTTCTTCCTTTTCTCATCTGGAATTTGTCTCAATTTATATTTATCCAAATAATGCTTTATCTTCTCCTTGTCTTCTTTCTCTTTTTTATACAATCCTTTAAGAATTTCTGAAAGGATTTCCTTATTTCCTTAGGATCTTCCGTCACCTCCTCTTCAATCCTAATCTTATTAATTGCATTTTGATTTTGACGTTTTCTTAATTGCCAGGCTAACAGTTTTCCTGTTTTATTTGCTGATTCGAAATTCTTCTGGCTCATTTGTTTTATTTTCCATTGAATTTCTTGATTCACCAACATAGAAAACTGTGTCTGAAGCATTTTAATATTATTCTTGATCTGTTGATCTCCTGGATTCAAGATTAACTTCTTTTCATTTTCTATAAGATGATTCAGAATTTCTTCTTTCTTTTCTTTCTTTCTTTTTCTTCAGGAAACTGTTTTTCTGAATTAGGAAGCCTCTCATAACAGCCCGAAACAAGGCTTACTCTCAATGTTGATCTAATGACTGGTGCTGACAGTGAGGCCCCTTTGAAGTAAGCTGACACCATAATGACATCAGGTGATTGACAGGTGGGCAGCCCCATTCACTTGTCAAAGATACCTTAGGGAGGGTAGCCCAGTTTTGGATCCAATCTACAGGCTGAAAAATATTCCCCAACCCAGCTGTTATCAAATGTGTTTCAAAAATAACCTCTCAGATCCTTAAGCAACACCTAAGGTGCAGATATATGCTTTCCCTTTTTATCCCCCCAACAACCTTCAGTTTAGAAATCATAACACTAGGCACATTGTTCTTCAATCTGCAAATATAACCTTGGATTATTTCTCCCAGTCACCATGAAATCCTGTCCTGCATGAACGATCTGATCCAGGAATTAGAATTTCTGCTGCCCCCCCCCACTTTTCTTCTTCTTCTTCTTCTTCTTCTTCTATCTGCTTCTTCTTCTTATGACCCAGATATTTTTGTATTCATGGTGGAGGAAAGGAACTGAAACAGCACAAAGAGTTAAAAGCACTCTGACTGGCTTACCCGGAGCTACATCTTAACGAGTTTACACAAAATCAGAGTCCAATTATACACTGTGTTTGTTATCAACTACAATGAGAAGATAAGAGGAAAAAGGATGGCCCAGAGGGCAAGGACTGCATATGCTATCGTGGTTGGTGGTAAGAACAACATCGATTACATTTGGAATTTTATTTTTGAATTTAAAGGAAAAACTCAGTGTTTTGCTGATCTACACGTGAATAAAAAGTTGCCTGCTGCTGGTGCTCCATGTTCTTGGAGCAGTTTGCTACTTGTTTCATTAATTGTAATGTTGTATAATACATCGGCATTTCAAAGGTCACCAAGCTGCTACTGCAATTAGCTCAGATTTCCCTCCCCTTTCTTCCCTTGTGTCTGTGCATCAGAGGTGAAGGGCTTCCCGGTTCTTTACCAGAGATGTACATCCTTAGATATTTCAAAAGCTGTATCTCACAAGTTCATTGGGACCAACATGAAAACTGGGACAATGGTGAGAATGTAGATACAGGCAGAGAAGTACTTCACCTTTGTATGCCAAAGTTTAATGCATGTAGATCTCCACTGGCAAGATTTTGAGATGGTGGGGTGGGTGGGTCTGACAATCATGGAGACAGTAATACGGACATCCTTCCAAAGTACAGCCCATTGGGGAGAGTCCCAGCAATGGACATGCTTCACCCTAGAGCAGGCATGGCCAAACTTGGTCCTCCAGCTGTTTGGGGACTACAACTCTAATCATCCCTAGCTAACAGGACCAGTGGTAAGGGATTATGGGAATTGTAGTCCCAAAACTGTAGTGATGTATGGAAGTGAGAGCTGGACCATAAAGAAGGCTGATCGCCAAAGAATTGATGCTTTTGAATTATGGTGCTGGAGGAGACTCTTGAGAGTCCCATGGACTGCAAGAAGATCAAACCTATCCATTCTGAAGGAAATCAGTCCTGAGTGATCACTGGAAGGACAGATCGTGAAGCTGAGGCTCCAATACTTTGGCCACCTCATGAGAAGAGAAGACTCCCTGGAAAAGACCCTGATGTTGGGAAAGATTGAGGGCACTAGGAGAAGGGACGACAGAGGACGAGATGGTTGGACAGTGTTCTCGAAGCTACGAACATGAGTTTGACCAAACTGCGGGAGGCAGTGGAAGACAGGAGTGCCTGGCGTGCTATGGTCCATGGGGTCATGAAGAGTCGGACACGACTAAACGACTAAACAACAACAAGTCCCAAAACAGCTGGAGGGCCAAGTTTGGCCATGCCTGCCCTATAGTGACTGCAGGTTCTCTAGGTGATGGAGACAGGACATATAGTGAGTTGAGGCTTGATGGCCCAGTTCTAATGCTGACGGGTTTGGTCATGGGGTCAATAAGGCATCTAGCCTGTGGGTTAGAAAAGGTCTCCCATCCCTGCTTTAGCAGATGAATCTTTGCTTTGATCCAACATTGCTGTTCTTTTTAGTTGCCTTCAGGTGGCCTATAAGTGTGCTTCTTGTAATTGTTTCATTTAATCTGTACAGCGTAGACAGCTTTGGGTCTATAAAACTTGTGTTCTATATATGTTTGGAGGAACAAAATGCACATATACAAACTTAATAACATTCCCAGTTCCTGCTTCAACAGTCCCATTTCCTTCCCACACTGTTTTGAAGAACCAGCTCAGTCACGGTATCTTGAAGACACAATTGCACTCCAAAGGCTAGTCTTTTTTCTCTCTTTCTACCTTTTGCTTCTTTTAGTTAAAAAACAACATGAAAAAACAACAACACCCCACCTCAGGTGAATAGTTCTGTAAAGTGTTGCCAAAATCGCTTATCAGAAGAAACACTCTGTTGAATGAAGCCCTCTGTATGTATCATATTATTGAGATAATGCTTTTTCATTGTGCAATCTGCAACTAATCTCCTTCATTCTGGAAAACTGTGTGTGTGATCTCCCACCTCAAACTCTGGAAGTATGCTTGACAAAAATTGCAAGGCCTTAGTTTGTCTTTTCTCTTTTTAATTTTCTCTGACAATCAGGAAGGAAATGTGGACAGCTGTGTTCAGTTCCCAGTTTGGTGCTAAATGATCACAAGGTGAAATATAATGTGAATCACCAACAGAATGTGTATATTTACCCCTAGGTACTAAATAAAGAATTCCCTCCCTCACTGGTGCCATCATTCCACTAATGGAATAGCCAAAAAATTACTTTTAATGGTGCCTCATGCAATAAAACATAGATGATCATGTGCTGCCCAGTATCTGTAGCTGGAAAGGAACCTCATTTCAAATATAACAGGTATGGAATCATTTGGGTGTGTGGATGATTATCCTAAGATAATGCCAAGAGATGGATGCATTTAGCAGCGCTAACAGTGATGCCAGGTGTGGGCTCTGTAACAAAGTGCCAGGAATGGGGTGTGTAACAAAGGTTTTGGTTCACGAAATAAAACTCAGAGTAGACCTAATGAAATTAATGGTGGTGTTAGCTGTGACTAACTTAAAATAATATGGTCAGGATCAAGGCTTCCACTCTTGATTATACTTATATCTCTATTTTGTATTTTTTGTTTTTCAATTGTTAAAATTCTTTTGTAATCTCTAGACTTCATGGATATAGCATTGAAAGGTTTCTGCATCCTGTTTCACAGAGTGGCCAACAAGTTGCTTTATGAAGTTCAATGCGGAGCTGAAAGGCAAAGGCTTCACCTGCTTATTTACCCCAATCAAATGGTATCCAAAAGTGCAGAGTCTCTGAACTCAGTTCAATTTAGCTCAACTGGTTAAGAGTCAACAAACAACAATCCAATCTCCTTAAATTTGTCTTTATGTCATCTAAGGTGGTTATCACCGAACCTTGTAGTGGTGAATTGGATAAATTAATCAAGCCCATAAGAACATATGAAAACCCCTACTGGATCAGACTATCCCTTTGGTTGTGCTTCCCAAACTCCCCACCCACACCCCATAGCATTTGAAAAATTGCTCAGGGTCTTGGTGGAGCACTTGATGATTATTGTAGCAATCACAATATGTTGTTCTAGATCCTGGAAGATGATGAAGGTGATGATGATGGTGATGATGATGATGATGATTTCTGTGCACACTCTGTGGACCACTTGAATAAGATTTGGGAAATCCTGGCCTAAGGGAACCTGAAAACAGGTCATGAGCACAACAGCCGTCTCCCCACTTGTGATTCCCAGCAACAACTTTTCAGAGACACACTATTTCACAGTAGCGGATGGTGGGCCATTGATGTGGCTTACTGGGAGAGATGGGTGTGTAATGTGTGTGTGTGTCAAAGTGGTCATGAAGTTTGTGTGATACAAAAGTTCCACCAATCTAGCTATTCCATAGTGTTCCATTCCAAGTTTGCACCTTGTCAACCTCATGGTCAGATCACACCCTTTCCCTCCTGGTAAGTCACAGCAATGCCATCAACAGGAAATCAGGTAAGCACTGCTGCCAGGGGTGCCAGCTCCTGGGAGTTGAGCCCTTTTAGGCCCCCCAATATTTTGGGGTGGGGATGCCTCCCAATGTCTATTAAGCAATGAGGCAAAGAGCAGAACCAAGTGGGGCACAGCTGCAGTGGCCTACTCCTTCTCCTCCTTCTCCTGCCATGGAAGGGAAGAAGGGTGGAAGCAGCTCCCCCCCCCCCAGTAGCAGTGCCAGGTGAAGGAGCCGCTAGCCATTGAAGCCACATGGCCACCACGATTGGCTCTGCCCTCGGCTCTTCACTCATGTGATGCCAGGACATTGCCACCCCCACCCACCAAATCTCCCTAACAAGCTAGTGGCTCTGGCTGTTGCCCTGCCAACTGTAACTGCTGCCTTTGGCATTGGAGGGAGAGCCATCATATATAGCATCCATTTATAGCCTTGCCCTCCATGAATTTGTCTAATCTAATCCTCTTTTCTGAAGCCATCCAAGTTGGTGGCCATCCCTATTTCTTGTGGGGATATAGCTTCCCACTTTTTCCAAACCTTGCATATAATTCTATATACCTCTATCATGTTCTTTCTTATCTTTTTTATATATATAATAAAAACCTTTGAATGCTTTAGCTTTTCTGCAACCCCTTAATCCATTGGTTTCACCCTTTATGCAATGTATCCACCTCTACAATATTCACTTTGAGATGGAGCAATCTATTTCCAGTCCATTCTCATCATTCTTTTCTACTGCCTCCTGACTTTGTTTCTCAACAGGCTCTTTAGTACTTCCTGAGGAGTACATTGCTGTTGTAACTGTCTACATAAAATTCTCCCCTCCTTCCCACAATTTCCTGTTCAGGGCAATTACTGTTCTTCTTTCATCTTCTTTATCTTCATAATTGTTGCTTGGGCAACAGATTATGATCTTGGCCATTATAGTGATGTCATCACATTGCTAAAAGAAGAAGAGAGAAGTTGCTGATGCTGAAAGCTTTTATTTTGTACTACACTCCTGTGATAAACAAGGGGTGGGAAAGCTAGGGGAAGAAATAATTAGGATTATATATTTGACATGAGTTCCAATGTATGGGCACTGCTCCTAAAATAGGGAGGGAAAATAAATGCATGCTCTTTTAGAATGGAGGACACAACTTTAAAAAATGTAAAAACTTTCTTTTTTAGACCCTGTATATTCAACAAACTTAAACAGGCTTAACAATACTTCCACTCCACGTAATTCTGGGGGCTCCAAAACAGAATATTCAGCTTCCTCAACAATTTACAATTTACAAGACTCTTTAGCAGAACCCATGGCAGATAGTGAAAGATGGACAGGAAGTGAACAGCTCAGATATAATTGCACCATTTCATGCACTTGTGGGTCACAACTGGTTCTAGTATTAAGGCTAAAGTTTTGGGAGCAAGCAGGAGAAAAAGATTTTCAATTTAATGAATCCTAATTTGTCAGATTTGGACAAAATTCATTGTTCTTATTTATTCATAAAATGAACGAAATGAACACGGAAGTGAAATGGAAATTTTAAAGTGCAGGTGAGTAGTTTCTGAGAGAGAGAGAGAGAGAGAGAGAGAGAGAGAGAGAGAGAGAGAGAGAGAGTGCTCTGTGCAAAAAGCAAGTGTGTGTGCGCGCACACATTCAAGCTGTTGCATGCCAACTTAGAAGGGAATCATGTGCACAGATGCAAAAGAGCATACAGCCACATGAGGGCTTAGGGCAGATGATGAGAGATCTACACACATGCCCAACTTTTGTTTTGTGCCTTGAAGTATGGCTTCTGAGAGAGAAAAGCAGGAGAAAGGGACAATGACTCTTCTCTCCTCCCCTGCCTAGCCCTTTCTGTGTGAGATAACTGCTTACTTTTCTTTTTTCTTTTTAATACCTCTCCTTGGAGACAGGGATGGGACCTACTGCTCATGATTTTTATGACTGACTTAAGCAGAGAAGAAAGACATGCATTGAGGGGGGTATCCATAATTCATTCAGTCATTGGAAATGTATTGATATTTATTGTGGATGGCAGAAGAAAATCTGGTCCCTGGCTTGGCAGGGTTGTACCTCCACTTGAATCTCTCCACTTGAAGTCTCAGTTGGTATAGCCCTGTCACAGATACATCCTGTGGGGCTTTGGTTCACCTGATTTAGCTTGAGAACTTAGCGTTAAGTATTAATGCTGACTGAGATCCTGTCTATGGTCTTCAGAATATTTCTGAAGTTTTAGTCTAATCACAGTAGCTAAAGTATGTTTTTAAAAACCAACCATAGCACATTATGCAGTGCAACTGTTTTAAATGCAACTCTTACCTGAGCAGTAAAAAGCAATTGCTGCTGCGGGCCCAGTATTCACAGAACAGCATTTTAATAGCTATCCATTTGGAAGTTCAAGGTGGCACTTAAGTGTCCACGTGTTCATTAGGCACACCTGAATGTGCAATTTCAGGATGTCCTATTAAAATGCCGACATCAGAAGGAAAACACACACACCAAGAAACACTTTGTTTCCCCTCTTCTTTATCCCCCTCCTCCTAAGAAAATCTATGCAAAGAGAACAAAACAATTTCCTTCAATCTGCTTCTGAGCCAAAGTTTATTGGCTTTGGGGAAGACTCTTATGTAAGAACCCACACAGAGAGGGTTATTTATTTCATTTGTATATCATCTTTCCTCTGTAGACCTCAGGCTGGTGTGCATGCTTCCACACATACATTCTAATATTTTATCTACATAACAACCCTATCAGTTGTTGAAAAGTTAAGCTGAGAGGTGGTGGTTGCTCTAAGATGACCTAGGGAGCTTTTTGGCTGTGTGAGGAGTTGAATCTGTATTTCCCCACATTCTAACACCTAACAACTCTGAGATAGGGCTGAAAGGAACCTACCCATTTCAGTTTCTCTTTGTCTCTCATTTTTCCAGTTTAAAACTCAGTCCATCCCATTTCTACATGTATTCGTGATTTTTTTTTTTTAAAGAAATCCTCATGAACATTTGTACATTTTTGTGCCACATATATATCTGTGTATAAAGTACTCAACTCTCAATGGGACTCAAAGGTCTAGGTTAAGGGATGAGTCTTCATTAAATGGTGGAACTGAAGTATCAATGATGCCATCACACCTCCAGTACCTGGGAATTTCATAGAGAGGCCCACAGAATCAATATTGCCGTTGCCTGAGGTTCTCCAGGCCTCTCCTAGAAGTGGGACCCCAGGCAGGTCCATTCCAAAGCTCTCAGTAGTCAGGCAGGCACAATCTCAATTTAAATATTTGATCCTCAGACTGTTTAAATGTAAAGGGACCCCTGACCATTAGGTCCAGTCGTGACCGACTCTGGGGTTGCGCGCTCATCTCGCATTATTGGCCGAGGGAGCTGGTGTATAGCTTCCAGGTCATGAGATCTTGTAAATCAGCAGCAGTGAAAGCAACACAGGAAGTCGACTCACTGGTCTATCTAACTCAGTATTGTCTATCTGGCAACAGCCCTCTTTGGTTTTAGGCAAGAGAAAAGTCCTAAATGGAGACACCAGGGATTGAATATGGGACATTCTGCATACAATACAGATCTACCACTGAATTATGACCCTTCTGTATTAGTGCATCTCACAGAAAATAGTTGTGGAATATTAGCAGCATGCCACTGAATGATGAAGCAGTCTCATTCTGCACCAGCTGCAGCAGACATGCACCTGTATACACAGAGATATATTTTTTTAACCCGAATTTGTTAGTATTTTACAGTATGTGATTTTTTAAAAAAATCTAGTTATTGCTTTTCATACCGCATTGTACCTTTAATCCAGGAGCCTCGAGGTCTAGACAGAAGACTCATTGCAAAACAAATTGCAAGTGGAGATTTCAGACGAGGTAGCCTCGAGGTCAATTTCTGAGGATGGAGACAAGAAGGGATGGAGAACCAGTGATAGGGACACAACATCTTCTCCATGTCAAGGGAATGCAATTCCTGCTTACAACAAAATGTCAGAGAAATTGCTCAGTGCTTCTTGGCTACTTTGCAAGCACCTATATTTCATATTAGCAGCAATATATTCTGGAGAACTTGATATTAGTTAGTTATATACTGTTCGCTATGGCTTGGGTTAAAAACCGGCTTTAGTCAATGTTATACCCTGTGTATCATAGAGTTATACTTCAGGTGTCATTATAGAGGAATGCATGAAATAAATGCAGAATGTGGTTTTGGGTGTCACATTAATATTATTAAACTAACATTTCTTTTCAAAAACAAAACAAAACAAAAAACACCAACCCCTATTTTCCTATACTTAAAACAACATTTTACAAAATCAAGGATGCCAGTCACCATGAAGCTGCTTTCATCTTTCTCTTATATGCAGAAGGGATTGCTCCTCTTCTCCAACACCACCTCAGAGCTTTGCCCAGTTCAATCAAGGGGGCAGGCACACTTCTGGGCTGTGGAATGAGATATGTACTAGCAGAATCCACATTGTGGACCCATGCACAGTGTGCCTTAGGAACCAGGAAAGGGGGGGGGCAGTGATTAATAAATTAAAAAGCACCAGAATAATCAAATCACTGCTAGGGTTGCCACCTTTCCTTAGAAAAATGAGATTGCCCCATGGGACTTACTCCCAGGAAGGTAGCTATGATAACTTTAACTGAGTGACAGCACCCTAACGTAAATTTTCACTTAAAGCAACTGAAATATTCAGCGTTTCTTCAGAGTTTGTTCACACGTGTATGTATGTATGGTTCAGCACTCAGTGGTAGCAATATCAAAAGATAGCTTGCATGTAGAAATGGACAATCACAAATCTGATGTCACAAATATAAATCTCAGAAGCTTAAATTGTGACGCTACTCCAAGCATGTCAGTGTATTGGAGGCCAATCAAGGTTAGAAACACAAGATCTTTAAAATTCCATTTCTCAGAAAATGTCATTAGGTGTTGGATGGGAGAATATGATTTTTTTGGGGAGGGAGGCACAGTCTATATCCTAATATTCCGATGCAGCATTTTTAAATAAAGCACTTCACTGAACATGTATACTATTGTTGTCCTGTTGATTCAAAGGGGCAACAGTCTTATAAATGGTCAGTGAATCCTCATGGATAGATTTGCAATTCATAAGAAAACCACTTAGCAATTAAAGTCTAATGGCAGATTCTACCAACTTCATTCAGACACAGCAGCAAAATGGCAATAATAGCATGCATTAAATGTGTTGTTATCAGAAGATGGAGAGGTTGCCTTACTGATTTCATTGCAAAAAAACAAAAACAAAATAGAGTGGCAGTAATGGCTTGAGGCATGATGGTACATAGGGATATGCCGTTAGAAATTGCAGAAGCTAATCCAGTTGGTGTTGTTGCCACTATTATAATTTCAATATATGAATTGCTTCCCACACAAGTCTTGAAGCGACTTATAAAAGTTAAACATCAACATAGAATACAGTGGTTAGAAACTGATACAATGCAGATGATAGAATCATAAATCAAACCACACAAAGACTTGGCCACCAAACACATTGTCCTGTAATATATTCAACTGCTGCTAAAAACTAACATTCAAATGTCTGGGAGAAGAGAAATGTCGTCACCTGATGCCACGAGTATGTCAATGTCAGTGTTAGGTGAGCTTCCCTGGGGAGGGTATTAAATAGATAGAGGCCACTACTGAAAAGTCCTAGTCACATCTTTTGTATTAGTGTTTTTTCTATTGTGTTATACTGTGATCCCAGAACATGGTATGAAGGCCAAATACCCAGGGGCGGACGAAGGCGTTCTGGAACCCGGGGTGCAGCTGTGGGCGTGCACCCGGGGGGGGGAGAGGTCATCGCCCATGCATCATGCATGCATACACACACGATGCAAGCGCCGTACGCAGTGGCTCCGCACATGTGCACTATGCAGTGGAGCCGCTGGCAAACTGGCCAAGCACTGTATGGGGATGGTATGTGCCACATGGGATCCTCCGCCATGAGCAGAGGATCCTGGTGCTAGAGCACTAGAGTGGCGGCACCGGCAAGCCGCGGAGCGAGGTTTTTTAAAAAGCCTTGCTCTGCAGCTTGCTCGCTCACCGGCTTGGTGCACGTTTTGCTTGTTCCTGGGTGAGGGGCAGGCCAGGTCCGCCTCCGCCCCATCAGAAAGAAGCAAAGTCACAAATAAATTAGAAGAATATGGAGAGCTGGCAGGCTTAAAAATAAATTATGATAAAACATAAATCTTAGTAAAAAATTTGGAAAAGAAGGAAGAAAAACAATTGCAGGATATTACAAAGCTAAAAATTAGCAAAAGATGAAATATTTAGGAGTGCAGATGTCAATCACCACCTGGCCCAGGGCGGGGCCTGAGGCCTATAAGAACTGCTAATGCTACTGCTGCTGCTACCAGCCAGGAGGACTCCCCTGCTCAGCGCCTGAGGGCCCCAGTCCTTCCACTCACCACCTCGCCCGGGGAGGGGCCTGATGGGCTTTATAAAGGACTGCTGCTGCTGGGCAGAGAGGGCTCCATTTTGTTTTGCTTTTTGTTTAAATTCCTGCTAATTTTTACCTCTGTTATTTTAAACTGTATTAAGGATGTATTCTTAGTTTTAGATTTTGATTCATGTGGAAATTGTTTTCCATTCGGTTGTGTATTTTTAAATGTGGTTTATGTATTGTTTGTGACTTTTGTAATTGTGCTATTGCTGTATTGTTTTGATATTCGATTGGGAGCCGCCTAGAGTGGCTGGGGAGACTCAGCCAGATGGGTGGGGTACAAATAAAAAATTATTATATTATTATTAATCAAAGGAATAGATTTGATTCAAGATAATTATATTGAAACCTGGAAGCAAATAAATAAAAAATTTGAAGTATGGAAGAAATTAAAATTATTGTTCCTGGGCAAGTTATTGGCGATTAAAATGTGTGTCGTTTCAAAGATGAAATATCTCTTTCAAAATCTGCCATTATTGGGTATAGAGAAGCATTTTAAAGATTGGAGGAAAGACATCTCTAATTTTATATGGAATGAAAAATAGAAAAAAAATTCCTTCAGTAGCACCTTAAAGACCATCTAAGTTTTTATTTTGGTATGAGCTTTCGTGTGCATGCACACTTCTTCAGATACACTAGAAATAGAAGTGTCAGACCCTTATATATATACAGAGGGTGGTGGGGGTGGGTGGGAATGGGTGATGGGCTGATGGGAGTGGTAAACCTGAGATGGCTGTTAACGACTGCTGATTACTGCAATTAGTCCTGGGGGGGGGGGGAAGCAAGGGCTGAGGCGCTAAAGAAAGCTTGATCATGCATAATGAGATAAGAATCCGATGTCTCTATTCATCCCAGGTGGCTCCATGGTTTTAAGCTTGGTAATAAGTTCCAATTCAGAAACCTCTCTTTCCAGTCTGTTCCTGAAATTTCTCTGTAATAAAACAGCTGCTTAGAGATCTTGTATTAGAATGTCCTGGGAGATTGAAGTGTTCTCCTACTGGTTTCTCTGTCTTATGGTTCCTGATGTCAGATTTATGTCCATTTATCCTTTGGCGTAGGGTTTGGCCTGTTTGTCCAATATAGAGAGCTGAAGGGCACTGTTGGCATTTGATGGCATACACAATGTTAGACAATGAGCAATTAAATAGTCCTGAGATGGTATGTTGGATGTTGTTGGGGCCAGTAATGATGTTGTCCAGGTGTATGTGGCAGCAAAGTTGGCATCTGGGTTTATTGCAGGCTCTGGTACCAGTGTCCATGTTAAGTCTGGTGGTTGTATTATTATGGGTGAGGAGTTGTTTAAGATTGGGTGGCTGTCTGTAGGCAATGAAAGGTCTTCCTCCCAGAGGAAGACCTTTCATTATATGGAATGGGAAGAAACCCAGGATAAAATATAAGATCTTAATAGACCATAGGGACAGAGGGGGATATGGGTTACCAGACCAAGAAATTTACCAAGATGCTGCGGCATTAACATGGATTAAGGAGTGGATAGAATTAAAGAACTCAGACTTATTAGATTTGGAAGGGGAAGGGCTAGCATTTGGATGGCATTGGTATTTGCAGAAGGAAAAATTTGAGAAAAAGAATATTTTTATGTTTAATATTACCAGAAAATCTTTATTCAAAGTATGGACGAAATATAGGAGGTATTTTGAACCAAAAACACCTTGGTGGCTTTCCCCTGTAGAATTAGTAGCAGTGAAGAGACGCAATATGGATGATAATTGGCCAACTTATCGAATGCTTATAGAGGAGAAAGATGGAGTATTGAAATAAAAGGATTATATAGAAATCAAAAAACATATAAATAATTGGCTACAATATTTCCAAATTAATCACAGGTTTCAAATTGATAAAAAGTGGGATTTGAAAAGGGTAAATCAAAATTGGAAGAAATTTTAATTGACAATAAAGATAAATATATCTCAAATTTATATCAAATATTGTTAAAATGGGAAACCGAGGAGGAATTAACTAAAAGCTCTATGATCAAGTGGAGCCAGGATCTTGGGAAAAATAATTAATGTACAGAAATGGGAACAATTGTGGATTTGAAAATTTATTAAAAATGCAAAACCAATGGCATCTAACGCCGGCCAAATTGGCTAAAATGTATCCGGGTGCCAGCAATATTTGTTGGAGATGTCATGTAGGTACCTATATACATGTGTGGTGGAATTGTAGTCTTATCAAGGAATTGTGTGAATCAATATATAAAGAATTAAAAATAATCTTGAAGTATTCATTTAAAAAACAACCAGAAATTTTCTTATTAGGAATGCTAGGTGACGACATAAAACCCAAGGATAGATGTATAGTGAGCTATGCGACAGCCTCAGCTAGGTTACTAATAGCAAGAGCGTGGAAATCACAAGATGTTCCAAATGAGGAAGATTGGTTACAAAAATTATTATCATATTATAATCTTGCAAAAAAAAACATGAGGCAATAAAAGAAATGAAATCGGAAGAAAGTGAAAGTAAGTGGAAATCATTTATGGATTATATAAATGCATTTGTGGAGAGACCGACTCTTCTCTTAGACGTATAAGGGTTCTAGAAATTAGATTACTTAAACAAATATTATAGGGATATTCGACAATTTAAAGTATCTTATTGTAAATTAAATGAATTTATTATATTATATTACATTATAATTAAATAATTATAGAATGAGTATAGTGTGTGGCCAACATAGGGTTAGGTACAGATAAGTCCAGCCCAGGCTGAGAAGTAACAAGGGTGGGGATTGGGAGGGAAAAGGGGGGGAGGGGAATACGTATATTATAATATGTTAAATTGTAATGGAGGGAAAAGAAAAAGAAAGAAGCAAAGCACAAGCTGAGCAAGTGAGCGAGCAGCCAGCTGCCGAGCGAGGCTTTTTATCGGGCAGTGGCTAACTGCTTGCTAGTGGGGGGGCGCGCACCAAGTGTCACCCTCCCCAGAGTGGAACCCGGGGTGCCCTGCCCTCATCACCCCCCTGCTACGCCCCTACAAATACCACATAAAAACATAAGAAGTGCCTGCTATGTCAGGCCAATAGTCTATGAAGCCCAGCATCCTATTATCCCAGTGGCCAATCAGCTGCTTACGGGAATCTCACAAGGAGAACATGAGCAGAACAGCTGTCTTCAACAGAGGAAATTCAGGTAGGTAGCCGTGTTGGTCTGACACAGTCGAAATAAATTAAAAAATTGTCCAGTAGCACCTTAGAAACTATGGACAGACCTGGTCTGAATAGAGATATTGGACTCTTGTCTCATTACATATGCTAAAGCTATTTTTGGTCATCTGCATACTATCCCTTGCTTTTTCCTGTAGGCCTAATTGCAGTCATTAACAGTCGTCGACAGGTTTACCACACCTATTGAGTCAATCACCCATCTTCTATGACCCATCTGAGAAAAACCCCACCCCACCCTCCCACTATATATAAGGGTCTGTTTCAGTGTATCTGAAGAAGTGTGCAAGGACACAAAACTTATGCCCAGAACAAACTTAGTTGGTCTCTAAGGTGCTACTGGACTTTTTTTTTTAAACAGAGGAGGTAGAGCATATATGTATCCTAATATGTGTGTGCATATGTATGAATGAATGATAAATAGATCTGGGATATTCATATTCCGCCCTTTAACAAAATTCTCAGACCCCTTCCTCACTACCGTGATTCAGAGAAGGCAATGGTATGGATTGTAAGAGGCAAACTCAAAGGACTGTTGCAATTTTGCAGCCTACCTGACCAAAGTCCTCATCAAGTGGCCAATTATGTCAGCTTTATATACAAGCTCTGAGATTGAATTCCTACTCAGCCCTGAAGCTCTTAATGGCTTTGGTCTGGTCATTGAGTTATAATCAATGTTAGTCATACTCAGAGTAGAACCTTGAAATTAATGGCCATTCATTTTAATGGCCATATTCTGAGTATAACAGTTGGATCTAGCCCATTGTTCCTCAACCTCACTCACTTTTCAGGTTTGTTGGGACAAAGCTCTATCTAGACCATCCTGAGATCCTTAGAGGAAGGGTAAGTTAAGAAATGCAAACAAATAAATAAGAAACAGCACCTTACCCTTAGTGAATTTGAGGATTTTTGCCCCTGGAGTTTTGGCAATGTACAACCTTGTGGGAAGGTTTCATAGTTCAGTTTTGCGGCTTCCCTAGGAAGGAGCAAATTGCCACAAAAGAAGATCTGAGAGGTCTTCTTAAAGCCTTTTTCTTTCTTTCTATTTCTGCATTCCACCCACTTGATTCCTCACACACACAAAAAGGGTGTACAAGGCTCTTGGTGATGAGAGAGTGAGTGGCAACTTGACAAGTTCCCCAGGGCCTTGTTTTGTGACTGCTATGAAGGGCTGTGCAGCAGTGCTGAAATGATTTATTTGTTGGTGATTCTGACATTTGTCTTTCCTGATATTTGTTGGCTGAAGCTGGAAGACATCAACACACACAAGCATATGAGTAGGTAATATTGTTGCATCATGATTTGAAGTTAGCCTAGACTGTAGCTCTCAGATCACTGACTATGAAGCATCCCCATGACCACCAAAGGGACAAACACATGTGCAAGTGAGTTAAGGATTGCAGATGGAATCTTTTGTGGGTTGCAGTGGTAGGGCAGATTCATATGCACGCCTCCCTTCAGTTGTAAGGTTCTGCACCATTGGGGGAGGTGGCTTGCCTGTACCTATGGAGTACAACAAGAAATAGACATGCAGTAGTTCAAGATGGTTCAGGGGCACAAGCATTCATGGGGAGTGACTTAAGAACCAGGATGGACAACCTGTGACCATCAAGGTTTGTTTTTTTCCTTCAACACCCATCTTACCTGACCACTGACCATACTGTCTTTGGCAAATAGCAGTTGAAGTCCAACAAGTCCACTCACCTTTCTGGGTGGGCAGTGTTGCAGCCCTGCAGTGACCTGGTGTGGGGGCAGGGAGTTGACGCCCACCTCATGCCGTCCCAGCCACATCACTGGCACTGGGCAGGGCCACGCCCAGTGTGGACATGCTGGCCAATCAGTGCCAGTAGGGGACATGGTCACGGGAAATTTAACCGACACATGGCCAGGGGACCCTCCTCTCTCGCCCTTTCACCGGATCATGCTTTGCTTCAGTGCTTGGATCTTGGGTCTCATCGATTCCTTTCCCTGGCCATATTGCTTAGCCTAGCTACAGCCACTGCCAGGATTGTCGGGGACTTTCCCTTTGCAGCTGCTTGGGAGCAAGTTCAACATGGTTAGGTACCTTTGGGAGGGCTTCACTCAGGGCTTTAGGATACCAGTTTCCTCTCCCCCAACTCCAAGGATCCGCCGGATCAGCAATCAGGGAATTAATTACCTTGTGTCTGTGTGTTTATTAATCACTAGGGAACTGTGGGTCATGGGCCCTTCGCACGTGACATCTGGGGGGCCCACAGATTCCTCATCCCTGCCTTGGAAACATACCTTCAACTCCTGAATAAAGAAATAAGAGAGGGACTGATTGTGGGGGGCTGCCAGTGGTAGATGACCTAACCTAACCTACTGGTAGCTCAGTCTCTGGTGTTTACTGGGTGGGGTGGTGGTGCATCAGCAACAGGGTGTTGATGCTGTGCTAATTTTCCAGTAGAGCTAATATGGTGCTCCTGCCAGTGTGTTTGTGCAGCACTGAACTCCCCACTTCTTTACCCCTCCTACTCTCCCTTCCAATGAGCAGCAGTGACTCTGACACAAGAAGATCAGGTACCCCATGTAACGGCCCTACCCTGCCAACCACTACTAGTGGCTGCTGCTGAGATTTGTTGCTTCCCAGCCACGTAAAAACCCAATCTCTGCTTTGATTTCTCACCATATGGAGAGCAGTGTGTTAAGGTCTCTCAGCTAGATGAGGATTAGCTTCATCTTCAAAACAAAAACAAAACCATTCCTCTTTGCTGGGTGATGATATTAAAGAGGTCTCCAAATGTTCCATCAAATAAAGCCTTCTTTCAGCAACAATGGAACTATCATTGTGTAGGTCAGGTGTATGGTACAGATACCATTTGACTTCAGCTCCCATCTCCCGGTCTAGGCAGTGAGTCTGGTTAACTGTGGGTTTTGTGCGTCTCTTTTCACTGAGTGACTTTCCATTCTTACTAAACCTTTATGATCTCCTCTTCTGGTCTGCTGATTTCATTTTGCCAGTGCATGTTTAAAACAAAATAAAATCTACTCTGTGGAATAAATTGTAGCTAGAAAATTTCATTTAGCAATAAGCATTTGCTAATGTTATTTCCCAACTGCAGGAACAGTGCAGGCAGCCTGTCTGACTTGCAGTGACAATTTTCAAGACTGATGAAGTCAATTACAATGTCAGTCTAAAATGTATTTGAGATAAAGGTCTATAGATCCTATATGAAAATTTAGACGCATTGATTACCTTTTAGCATTGCTTTCACCCTGAGTTCTCTCCCATCATTCTTTTCTTTTTATGTAACTACTTTCTGTCTCAAGGTTTGCCTACACTACAGCATATCCTACCTCTGGGTTGTGCAATCTGAATTTGCAATGTTTATAGGATCCTAGCCTTCTGCCTGGAGATCTTATTCTTGTGCTTCCCTGTGAGGTAGTATGAAGAGTTTCTCAATAAGACTTGTGTTCCATTTTAAACAACCTGCTGCAGATAGTTGTGGGAATGAGGACAAGAAGGCACCCTTGTTATTTGAACCAAGGCTAACTGCAGATGGCAGTAATGGGGATTTGCTCAGACCTCAAGATCAGCAAAGGGCCTACCACGCTACAAACACTAGTATTCTCATTGCACAAAATAGCGTGAGAGAATTCTCCAATTGCACACTCCACCCCTTCCAGGTTAGGAACATCAACTGATGGTGCCATGCTAGTAAGATGCAGCTGGGACTAGAATCTAGAATGGATGGCTCTTTGCTCTTGCACAGCAAGCCTAGCCATTTGCTTTCCTCAACAAGAAGGGGATATAAATTTAATTTCTCACTCATCACCTGACCTGTCTACTGGATTGTTTTCTGGTCCTGATTGCATATTAAAAGTGGGTCCTAGGTCTGAAAAGGTTGAAGATACCAGCTGTAGAGTGTTCACTGCCAGTTCCTGTTGTTGACCAGGACTTGTATGTGAATAGTGAGTTCTCCGTATCAGTCACTTTGGAAGATTTCAGATTGGGAAAGGCCTATTTTTATTCACAGGAACATCTGGATTTTTCCAACTCTGAGCTCCCTTTTGGAACCCCTAATAGATAGAAATAGGTAGCAAACATCTTCATCCTCTCTTTTTGACATAGTGCTTTCTGTGTAATCACTGTACTTTTAGCTCAAGACAGGAGGTTCTGCTTTCCCTTTTCATCAGCTGAAAGTCACTCTCTCAGTAACTAAAAATTGGTCTCTCCTAAATGCAATTAACCTTGTGGAACATATCATTTCAAAAGTGACTATAGTCTGACAACTCTGGATTAAAACAAGAAAACTGATACAACATAGATTAATTAGGCAAGTGAATAAGGGGGAAATTACCATATATATTTTAAGCACACAGCAGTATACCTGGACACCACTGCTGTTTTTGTCTTGCAGTATAAGCAACATTATATAGGGAGACTCCAGCTGACCCCAGCTGCAAGAAAAACTGGCACTGCTGTTGACTGCTCTTACCTCCCCCATCCCATTTACTCAGCAGCTACCCTGGGAATGTAGCCAGTATGGCAGAAATATACATGATGTTGGGCACCCGCAGAACCATATTGTACCAAGCAACAAGGAAGATGAAAAGCTCTAATATGCAGGTGAGATCCACATTATACAAAGAGAAGCACTGCTAATGACAAACAAAGCTGCCTTTTACTTCATCAGAAAATTGGGTCCCCAAGTCTGTGTTTTATATACTTATTGACAGCAGCTATCCAGTGTGTAAGGCAGGGAGTCTCTCTCAACCCTACTGGGAGATGCCTGGGATTGAAGCAAGGACCTTCTTCATCCAAAGCAGATGATCTAGCACTGAGCTATGACCCCCATGAAGAATTGGATGACATAGGAAAATGAATCTGCCCTATTCTACCAGGTGAGATTATTGACCACCTAGTCCCATAGCTATCCAGGGTCTCCTCAAGGGCTCTTTCACACAACTCACTTTCTGATCACCTTAAACTGGAGATTCCAAGGGTTGAATTTTGGAAGGTCTGTATGTGAAGCCTGTATGTGAACAGTTCCCAAAGCAACATGGGAACTGAAACACCTCTATCTTTTGAAGTTTACACTTTTTCAAAGTTTGCAGCTAAGAGTTTCCCAATGCAAAATATGTGTATAGAAAATTAACACATTTGGTGTAAGTGAGCATACGCATGCACATACGTGCTTGCGAAAACATGTTCATATTAGGAGAAATACACGATAAAATGGGGGGGGGTTCCCATAAAGGCTTTTTTTAGTGCAAACAGATGTGTAAATGTGACAAACAAAACTTAAGATTGGAAAAATGAGAAACCTAAATTGACAGATTTGTCAATCATTATCCATCACAGAGCAACAGTCGCCCCCCTCCGCAGAATACTGACAACAACCATGTCAATAGTGTTGACACCTGAATTTTAGAACTTTCTGTGTTCTAAGTCTTAGTCATATACTTTAGCTATAGTATGAATATGACCATATCTGAAAAGTAAGTGCAATGTGGCTTGACTTTTCAAGAGCAGCAGGACAGAGATTTAAAAGGTTTAGTAGAGTGAGAAACCAAAGTGATTCAGTGCTGCCAAACCTCCTGCAGGCCCAGACAAGGAGCGGCTGACCTTGAGTCTTAAGGACTCATCCCACACATAGTCGTGTAATGTGCCATTAGTTATGATTATGGTATAAATGTGAATGGTGCCTGAGATCTTGCCTGCAACCTGTAATTCAAACAGAAGGACATGGCAGGATTCCCCCCCACCCCCGGAGAGACTTAAGCTGACAAGAATAAAAACTCCAAAGTGAGGGATAATCCTTCCACCAACCAGGCAGAGCAGCATGCTGAAATTGAATGTAAACAATAATTCAGTATCAAAACCTTTATTGGCATCACTTACAAACATTCAAAGTAAATAGGCCAGTACGATCTCATTGCCATATCATCATTACAGTCACTTGCCAAAGGGAAGAGGGGCCAACAATCTATTTCACCTCTGTGGGTCTCCAACAAGGGCAGGGTCCTGTAATGTACTTCGGCGGCAAAAGGTCAAATAGAGGAATTTAGCTACTGTCTTGGTGAGCTCCTGATCTCTCCCCTGTAGTAGGAAGCGTATAACCACTGTCTCCGGTTTCCATATTGGGATACATAGTTGGTCTAGGAATTGTTGGCAGAGATCATCATACATTTTACATTTGAGGACCATGTGAGCTAGAGTTTCCACCAGGTGGGCATCACATGGGCAGATCCTATCTCCTTCTGCCATCCCCACGAACCTACCCCAGAGAAGGTTAGAGGGATTAGAATTGAACCTAGCTAGCGGAAAAGCCCTTCTTTCTTGTGGGTTAAACAAAAGGTATAAATAATTGGGTTTAAATTCCTGTGCCCAAGAAAGTCAAAAATAAAAAGGGGAACATGTTTTTTTCCACAGCTGAAATTAGTTCCTGGCACTCTGAGTCCCATAAAAAGGTAAAGGTAAAGGGGCCCCTGACCATCAGGTTCAGTCATGTCCGACTCTGGGGTTGTGGCGCTCATCTCGCTCTATAGGCCGAGGGAGCCAGCATTTGTCCGCAGACAGCTTCCGGGTCATGTGGCCAGCATGACAAAGCTGCTTCTAGTTTTTGACATAGCTTTGGCGATTGGGAAAGCCACAGCACCTAGGAGATCCTCTGAAAGCCCAAGTTGCCATATCTTTGTACAAAACAGTTGTGGTCCTGGGGAAGGGAAGGAGTCTGACAGAACTTCACTAAGTAAAGTGTCTTTGTCTGCTGAAAAGCAAATGTTTAGCCAGCATAAGAGAAAACTTGTCCAGACAACTGTCTCTAGCTTATGTTGGCCTCTCTCAAGACATAAGGCTGCATAAGGTACACAGCGTGGGACAGCGAAAATCTTAAATAGAAAGGCTGTCTGCACTTGCTCCACTGACTGGGTAAACCTTGACATCCAGATTGGAATTCCATAGAGCAGTTGAGCTCTAACTTTGGCATTAAAAACCTTAGGGCAGAAGAGATGTGTTGGTTACCTCTTGTTACAAAGAAGTGCATTATGGCCTGCATAAACAGCTTACCGGCATTTACCGCTGCTGTGCAGTGCGAGGACCACCGGAGCCTGTGATGGAAAGTGATCCACAGATAGTAGAACTCAAATACCTGCTGGATGTGGTTCCCACCAAAAACCCAACTATAGCTCTTACACGAATTCCCAAAAAACATTATTTTGCTTTTATCGAAGTTCATGTTCATTTTCATTCTGGACAGATTGTCAATAGTAAACAATAATTCTGAATGCTTATTACATAGCAAGTGTCCAATCCTGTGGCTCTCAGGGTGTGAAGTGGGTGTCCTTTAAGGCAAGGGATCTTTCTTGAGCTTTCCCATAGCCTGATTTCAGCCTGGTTCCAATGTGACCCTTTCATACAATAGTGAACGAAAGTTTCAAAAGATTTCCATGAAAGTCTGCTATGTGGCAAATGCAATACCAGCAGGGAAGCATTCTCTCAGCCCATGCAGCTTTCATGTTTACTGTTTAATATAGGCAGATCCACACCACACATTTAAAGTACATGGCTTCCTCCAAAGAATCATGGAAAGTGTAGTTTTTTAGGGTGCTCAAAAATATAGGGCAGATTCACTGCATATAAAGAACACCCAACAAACATTTAAAGCAAATAACTTCCCTCCCAAAATACCAGGAGTGTAGTTTGTTAAGGGTCCTGGGAACTATAGGCCTTTGAGGGGGAACTACAGTTCCCATGATTCTTTTGGTGGAAGTTATATAATTTATATGTTATTTGAATGCACTTAAAATGTACGTGATTTGAATGCCCTTTAAAAGGATAATTCCCTGGATGCCAAGATCCAGGTTTGGAGCAAGTACTCTTTGGAAAGAGAACCTCAACAGAGATTTAAAATCAAAAGATATGCAGCAAAGTAAAGCATGGAAATTTAGGCTCAGACCTTTAAAATATGCCCTTCTGTTTTTCTTTCAAAGTTTCCCAGTTTGCCTAGCATATGAAAAGACCACACATTTGATAAGTTAAAAATGGTTTACTTACTCCCCAAAGGTCAGATTCACGTGCTTTTTCATAAAGCATTCAGAAAAAATTACACAGGCAGTAAAACTTGGCTTAGTTACAGTGGTGAAAGTTCCCAAATTATTGCTATAGGAACTCAAGAGAGGCTTGTAAGTGCCATGAGGTCTGAGCTGCAGCAACTTCCTCACACATTGAGCTTCTGTGGTAGTCTGGAGGGGAACAAAACCTTGTCACTTGTCATTTTTTTTTTTTTTTTTTGCTTTAACAATGTGCCAATTCAGCAAGTTATTGCATGGAACTTCTCACTTTGAGATAATTTCAAACAGCTTTGGTTGTCCTCCACAGGTTTCTGCCCACGTAACCCAAAGTCCCCAATTAGTTGGCCAATCCTGATCAGTTCTCTGCGTGCCTCAGTTATAGCTATGACTCTGGCCCAGGAAATAGGATTATTTCCAAACAAAAAGAGAAATCCACCTGGTGTTTTCTTAACCTTTGTGTCCTGGCCCAGTCAGCACTCTTTTAGCAGTAGTCCAGTCCTTCTCAGGGGAAGAACTAACTTTCCTGCTTAGGATTCCCACTGCATTTGCTATGTCAGCTCTGGTTGTTGTAGTCAGGCACAGGTGCTTTTCTATGACTGACTGTGGGTCAAGATTTCAGACACATCGTTACACTTTAGAAAGTCAGTCACCATTGGCATGGCTACTTCCTTGGCTTCTTTCAGCCCTAGGCTGCCAAGCAATTCAATAACCATCTGCTTTAGAACCAGAGGATAAGGTCCACCTTCCTAGTTCCTTGAATTCTACTTCTTAGGTATTCCACGGTTTCTGTGTAGTTTGGTTATTTTCAGTTGCAATTATTAAAGCATTCAAAAATGCCAACTCATAAGAATTTTTTTTCTGATATCTAAAAATAGTAGCTGCAATGGTATTGGAGCCCCGAAAGAACCTGGTAAGTTCCATCTACCACTACCAAAAATTGCCACAAAACTTCAATCATAATTTTCTATTCCATGGTAAATGGGGTCATGAAATCAGGAGCTATGTGGAATTTCACTCAGGTCTTAGTTAACTTCTAGAGATAATATGTGCTTTTCACAACTCCCTAGATCCTTTGTCACTCCACTACAGGCATTTAGTTAAATGTATGTACTGTGGCTAGGAAAAGGAAAAGGTACCCCTTAACCATTAGGTCCAATCACGGACGACTCTGGGGTTATGGTGCTCATCTCACTCTATAGGCCGAGGGAGCCGGCGTTTGTCTGCACACAGCTTCCAGGTCATGTTGCCAGCATGGCTAAGCCACTTTTAGTGAACCAGAGCAGTGCACGAAAACGTTGTTTACCTTCCCACCAGAGTGGTACCTATTTATCTACTTGCACTTGACGTATTTTCGAACTGCTAGGTGGGCAGGAGCTGGGACCAAACAACGGGAGCTCACCCTGTCGCAGGGAATCGAACTGTCAACCTTCCGATCGACAAGCCCTAGGCTCTGTGGTTTAGGCCACAGTGTCACCCGTGTCCTGCACTGTGGCTAGGTATGGGCAAATCAGTCAAATTTAGTTTCTCTCCAATGTTTTTCCCCCACTCTTAAGTTCTGTTTTCCACACAAAAATGCACAAATAAGTCCTCTTGAATAATCAGCAGCATCTTAGTTCTCTCAATCTTGCACCATACACTTTGAAAACACAATGTTTTCCTAATATAATTAACTTGTGTTGTTTTCACTAATATATGCATTAATCTGCACACTTTACACTTTTTGCATGTCTTTGCTGCAGAGTAGCATTGCAAAATTCAGAGAAGTCTAAATTCCAAAGGCTGATTGTGTTTCAGTTCAGATATGGTTTTGAAAGTGCAAATTAAGTAGTTTTGTCTCTAAATGTGAACTGAATTTCTCCCCATCTCTAATTGTGCCCCACTGTCTGTTTTGCATCACCTATATTTTGCAGACTCAGAGAGGCAACCAAAACTGGAAGTTGAACATCCACTGGTAGATCGTCATACATGGTTGTTGAGCTGTACTGTGCTACCGGTAGTATGCTTGGTCGAGCTTCAACAGGTTGTGTGGGTTGCATAAGAGCATGGGATTTTGTGAAAGATCAACATCTTCCTTTACAATATGAAATTCTGAAAGGACAAATAATCCCTGCACTACAAGTAAAAAACACTCCAAAATTGCTTGGAAAATGTGCAGCCCATACCAAATGATCCTCTTTAAAGGAGCAACACAGCTCAGGGAGTTAAATGCCTGTGCAAAGGAAAAGAATGTATTAAAGCACACAAGGAAACAGGAAATGCTTTCGTATTGTCTGGGCAGCCTCCAGACCTACTTTGCAAAACTAGAACATTAAATTAGCCAAATATTTGTCTAACCATCAGCAAGGAACATCAGGAAATTTTGAACATCCTCTAAAAATATTTCCATAATATCAGAATTCTTCTTTATCTGGGGAATGTTCTATAGCCCTGGGGAAGCAGCACCTCCAAGGAAATATGTCCCATACCTTCCACTGCCACATCTAGCAGAAGTAAACAAATAAAGAAAGAAAAGGCACCAATGAATGCCTGATCAGCTGCATTCCAGAAATGATGCTTTCATTTCTGACCCACCACCAAGTCCTTCAGCATAACTCTTCTTCCAGGGGGTTCTTTCAGTGAGTTGTTTCTTCAGAAGGTCCAAGTCCTTTTTTCCAGTTGAATGTCCTGAGGAGTAAGTCCCAAACTCCAGGGGCAGACAGCTTCTCCTAGGTTCCTCAGGATTTCACCAGAGACTCCCCCAACCCTCAACAAATAGAAGAGAGGTATTCTTTCTCAATGCCCTTGGCAGGCCCTAGGGAGCAGGGAGTATATAATCATACGCTGTTGTTATCCCCTCTCAAGTCATGCCCAATGAGGCTTAGGGGAACAGCTTGAAGACCACCTCCAGGGGGAAGCAAGGACCACTTTTAGCATCCTGTTTTCCCAGCTTGGTCTCTGCATTGATAATTGGTTCCCCCACTCCCTGAGACTTTTCATAACTTCTCTATTTTCCTACCCTTCATTCTGCCTAAGGCACAGAAGCTGGGCTCCTTCTCTGCCATCAGGTAGCTTCAGTCCCCGCACTATCTCCATCTCCACACAGGCCATAGATAGCCTCACTGCTCTGTTCCCATCTCTTTTGGATGCAGTTCCCTGTCTTCTATTTTGCACAACTCCAGGGTTCCAATGTCTCTAGAGATGAGGGGAGGGAAAGACAGAGTTCATTAGTTTCCCTCAGTCAAACCTTCCACTCAAATGAGGGCTGAAAGCTTCCTTTCCTCAACAGATATCTTAAGGTAGATAAGACTAGAACAGCTGCAGACTTTCAGGGAAGGGCTCTGTTTCAGGGATAGAGCACACAAAATATCTCAAATTTAATCCTTAAGATCTCTAGGCCATGCTGGGAAAAACTCCTGAATGAAACATTGTAGAGTTACAGCCAGCCAGTGTTGGCAATACAGAACTAGATGGACCAATGGTTTGACTTGGGGCAAGCTTCTTATGCCCCAATAGTCTAAGCAGTAGCTTGGAGAAAAGACTAGTAATGTCATAATCCTGTCAGCCAATAGGGGGTGTTTTCAGTCTCTCTCCAGGATTGTGTTTTCACCAACTGAATAACTGTTGTCAGTGCACTGAATCTCCATTTTTCCATCTAGAGAGATTGAAAGCTCCATTCTATTTGTACTCAGCATCTGGTACACACTGATATATTGCCTTGAAACATGGAGTTCGTTTTAGCTATCATGGTGAACAGCCATTGATAAAGCTATCTGTTGTACATTTGCTTATTTAATCCTTTTATAAATCTGTCTAAGCTAATGGCCATCACTATCTCATGGTAATGAGCTACGCTCATTTGTGCTGTGTGAAGAAGTGCTTGGTTATGTGTTGAGTTTACTACTGATCAATTTAACTGAATGTCCCCCATTGAAACACACACACGCACACAACATCAAACAATTTCTCTCCATCTACATTTTCCAAGGGAACATGGGATTGCAGCTTTATAGTCCTGTTTCATTTTCCTAAGCCTTTAAAACACAATTTCAATCCTGGTGATTCCTTTACGCTGCTTTTATGCCTTTTGTCTTTTAGAATGTGTGTGCATGTTTGTGTCAGGGGTTGTTGTTGTTGTCATTATTAGATTTCTGATACCCTACCCTTCTCCTCATTAGTGTTCATGGTGGATAACAATAATAAGTTCAACATTAAAATAAAACTGAAACCACAATTATGTGAACTGAGCAGCATAACAGCCACCCACTGTGCATGCCCACTATGCCTCTTGTAGAATATGTACATAATGAATAGGGAAATTTCACACATTTTATAATCAATTTCTATCAGGACATGGGGAACGTACATATTGCAACAGTGTTTCATATATATATATATATATATATATATATATATATATATGGGCAGCAATATACACATTCTCCTGTCAACTTGCATACTATCCAAGAAACATGCCCATAGTTTCTAAATACTTTTCATAGGTGGCACTAAATGGGTCACCAAATGGGTATTCAGCCCATAGACAACCTGGTGAATGTTTGCAATGGTTGCCTGTTATGCACATTATCTGTTTAGATACATACATCTTTTTGTAAACTTCCCTGGGGACATGATTGAAAGTGTTATGAAAATATTAATCAATAATTTATTTATAACACACACACTTACGTTTAATTAAGTTTTCGAAAGCCAATTAACCATACTGTCAGGAGGGGGAGGAGATATTGCATTCCTTTCTCCACTTTCAACTGAGAGCATGGGATGCTGCTTTACATGCAGGGATACCTTTTCAAAGGAGAGCACCCTGCACTCTGCAGAATCAATGCCTCCATTCAACAGTTGTTGCACAGAGGCATCAGTCATGAGATGTGCTACTTCAAGGACAGGGTGTCAGTAGGCCTGGGCGATATATCAATGTATCGCCCAGGGCCAGTATGAGGGGCAAACTGTGATGACAGCTACACTCAGTGGTATATCCCTCTGCTATTAGCGCCCAGCACATTGAGGGAGAAACAATCTGAGGGAGAAACACAGTCCTGGAGAGCACCTATGCTGGAGGCAGCAGTTTCACCAGTGATATACTGCTGAGTGAAACCACTATCATAGTTTGTCCTTCACAACAGCAGCAGAAGAAACAAATTCAGGAGCAATACAGCTTGTTCCTCCCTCCACTTCTTTACACCATTTGGTTGAGGAGTGCACCGCTGCCCTTGCCTCAGCCAAGCAGCCAAGCCCTGACCCACTGCCAGCTCACACGAGCCAACAATGGGGTGGTGGCTCCATTAAAGTTAAAGAGAGAGCCCTGATCCCACTCCTGCTTGCAAGCAAGTTGCTCAGCTGGGGTGGTGCAGGCTCAGTCTCACTTCTCCATTGAGGAGTGTGCGGCTGCGTGCCCCTCAGTGGATAAGTTTAAAGAAGCCCCCCCCCACCTCTGGCTCACAAGAGCTCTGAGTGGAGGCAGCCTTGCTTGGTTGTCTGGTGGTCATTCACCCCAGGAGAAAAGATGGAGCCCACCCTCCTGGTCAAAGGCAGCCAGTTGGTGCAGAGGCTCTCTGATGCTGTTCCAGGCCCAGCGCTTGAAAGACGGCTCAGGCAGCCCAATTCTACAAGGCACAGATAGGGTGGCTTTGCACCCCGTGCCTTGCGGACTTTGCCTGGGAGGGTGGGCTGTGCCATTTCTTCTGGTCTGAACGATGCACAATCAGCAGTGACATTGGGGCTGGCTCAGTTGGGAGGGAACCCTCCTGCCCCCCCCCCCCGACAGCTGAGCCTTGCAAAGTCACCCCAATGTCTTTGCTGCTCGCCTGCCAGCAGCAGGGACATTGGGCCTCGCTCAGCTGGAGGGGGAGTTTTTCCACCCCCCAGGTGAGCAGCAGGCTGGCGCTAGCTGATTTGGCCCCAGCCCATGAGGTGCTGGGGTGAAAGAGCCTCAGCTCCCACAGTTTCACTCTACACCTCAAGCTTTGTCCAACATCACAGTTTATCACCAAACCGCAATGTTTGGCTGATGATAAATTGTGATGTTGAAAACCTAACATCACCCAGCCCTAGGTATCAGGAAAGATGGCGCGTCAGGCAGCATTGTGACCTTCTTACAAGAAGACACAGCCAGCGAGGTCCCAGTCTTTCTGTAGGGTTTTCCTGTCCAATGCCCACCTCTCTTTCCTGCCTGATGCCCTGGCCCTGACAGCTCCAGATTGGGCTGGGGCATCCAGCCTGACTTGCAGTAATCCATGTCTCTCAACCCAACTTGGCTGATGCCTGAATCCTTCTAAATAGGCCCAACTTTCCTCAGGACTTGGGCAAATCCAGTCCATATGTTTGGGTTGTGTGTGTGAATGCTGCTGCCTTATGCCAGGATCGTCAAGATTAATCTAGTAGTGTATACTTCCATGAAATCTTTAAAAGAAATGACAAAGGTGCAGTAAATCCTTTGTGAACAAAGATACAAACTGTCCTGATTCTGAGATCAACACAAAGGGAAGGAAGGAAGGAACACAAAGGGAAGGAAGGAAGGAACTGAGAGGTTTTTTAGCCTTGGTAAAAGGTAAAGGTAAAGGGACCCCTGACCATTAGGTCCAGTCGTGACCGACTCTGGGGTTGCGCGCTCATCTCGCATTATTGGCCGAGGGAGCCGGCGTATAGCTTCCAGGCCATGTGGCCAGCATGACAAAGCCACTTCTGGCAAACCAGAGCAGCACATGGAAACTCCATTTACCTTCCCGCTGTAGCGGTTCCTATTTATCTACTTGCATTTTGATGTGCTTTCGAACTGCTAGGTTGGCAGGAGCTGGGACCAAGCAACGGGAGCTCACCCTGTCGCAGGGATTCGAACCGCCAACCTTCTGATCAGCAAGCCCTAGGCTCAGTGGTTTAACCACAGCGCCACCTGGGTCCCTTTAGCCTTGGAGGTGTGCACAAATCTGACCCTTACAGAGTTTAGAATGGCCCACAGGAAGGTTTCTTTCAAATGTTGCAGTGTAGAGTGATGCAGTTCAGTGCTGTAGCCACCATCTTCCAAGATTGTCCGTTTCACTGGCCCCATCAGTTTTACCCTCCATGACATGGCCACTGAATATGGTCTGTTCTTGTGGAGTTCTTAGGGTAAGTGTTTGATATTTTTTTCATATCTCTTGAGTTCTTCCAAACACATTGATGTCATTTTCACTATATAAGGATTAACACTGAGTTTGCTGTTACAATATAGAATCATTGTTTTGTTCTCTGTCTCTTTCTCTCTCTTAACAAGCTTGCTGTCTACATGCAAACATTGCAGGCATAAAGAAATATCTAACTAACCCTCTGGGAATGCGACGCTTGATTCAGCTCCCTGTGACTGTAAAAGTCTAAAGGCAGATTAACATGATAGATTATAATTGCAGAAAAGGAACTCAGTGGGTCTGTTTGGAAATCAAAACCCTGCCATTAGCTAAAAATAAAAGCACAAGACCCATCAGTTGCATTAAAGCTGTGGCTGGAACAAGTAAAAGAAAATTAATATAAAAGGGGCTTGACAAATATTTCCATGGTTGAATGTGCTGTGCTCAGTTTGCTGTGATTCATAGCGCTGTCTTGCTCATTATTCACAAGCATGCAGGTAACGACTTGAGTGCGTTTCAAGCTTTTCATATGCTTTAGCATCAATGAGTCATTCAAAACCACAAGGCAACTCAACTTGGTGAGAGCTCAACTTAGTTACAGGACATTGGAGGGACTATGTTTTTCTAATATGTATATCCATTTCCCCTGTTCAGGAAGTCTGAGCTTAGATCTATAAGGTAGCTGTTGCATCAGCAGTGAGCAGGGATGGATCTACTATGAAACTAATGAAGCTTAAGCTTCAAGGCCCCTAATCCCAGAGGGGCCCCAGAGGTCACAGCCTTTCCCCGTAACTGCTGAACCGTAATGTAACAAATTTGGCCACAATGTTCCATGTCCATCAGGGAGGGATCTGGCATAATCCCCCCCCCAAAAAATCCACACCTTTCACACCTAAAATAATGATTAAACACACAAAAAAGTGGCACCCAAATTAGACATCACCACCAGAAGCTCTGAAGACTCCAGCAGCTCCAAAGCTGTTCCGCCAGATGACATCACAAAATTCCACAGCAACCAACTGAAAACAGTCCTTTTGCAGCAACAAGGCCCAGGTTTTTCAATAGGCCACAGCATTGCCAAGCAGGGAAAAACAAACAGAATAGAGCCTTTCACAGGGGGGGGGGCACAGGGATGAGGCACAACAAAGGGAGGGGGAAACACATAGCCATGGGGAGGAAGGAATAACCCTGAATCAGCCAAAGCAGTGGGGGGTGGGATGGGACAGGGAAAACTAAGTAGGCCGCAACATTGCCCAGTAGGCCACAGGCAAAAACAAACAGAATATGGGGCCTTTCACAGGGTGGGGGAATCACAGGGATGAGGCACAACAATGGGAGGGGGGAACACATAGCCATGAGGGGGAGGTAGGACCCTGAGTTAGCCAAAGCGGCTGCATTAATAAATGCCTGGCAGCATTAGGCAGTCGTTCATCATTTCCCCTAACACACACTTGGGGGCACGGCGAGGGGTTTTTGCTTTTTAATTTAGTGGGCATTGTGTCACATGTGAGGCTGTGGCAGCCATTTTAAGTAAGGGCATTTGTGCCCCTTTTAACCTAGGCTTTATACTATGACTGATTACAAGCCTCTGCGTCTTTAAAAAAACAACAACCATGCACTTTCTCTCCCCAGTTTAAGTCCTTGGATATTTGCAGCTGCCAATCCCCACCCCCCAATTTACAACCCCTTACCTTCCCCTTGCCACTTCCTGGGTTTTTTATGGAACCGAACAGCTTGGCTGCTTCGGAACCCACCTTTTGTTGTTATGGGGCTGTGGCGCTTCACTATTTGACACACACACCCCGTTGGGATTTTTAAAGTAGTTCTCTGGATCCTGGGGTGCATCATCACCCCCAATCCTTTTCTTTGTCCAAACAGACCTCTCCCCCCCTGGCTATGGGCTTTGCCCACACGGACCTCTCCCCACCTTTCTCAACACCAAATACTCCTCAATTATACCCACAATAAAAACTATAGAAATAAAAAAATAAAAAATGTTACAAACAACACATTAAAAAATACACCCCATCCTGAATTCTAAAACATTACACCAAAAATAAAAAACCAAAAAACAACCACACACACCAAAATCAAACAGTACACGCCAAAATAAATGAAAACACCAACTAGAGAAATAAAACATCGCAAACAGCACAATAAAAAAAAAACCAACACCACATCCTACATTCAAAACACCTACTCCAAAATTAGAAAATCCAAATAACCAAAAACACACACCACAAAACACACATCAATGCCCAAATCATACAATACCCACCAAAATAAATGACAACCCCCCAAATAAAATTAAACAATAAAAACGTCTGCTTCTCATTTTCTTATTTCAATTTTTTAAAATCTAAATATATAAAAATGTTCATGATGCGTGCACAGGGGCCAATGTATGGAGATACAGGGGGGAGGGGACAACACTCCCCAGGGACAACAGAGGGCTCGGACGAAAGTAAATACTGGGAAATAGAACCCAGAAACTGACAGTTCCTTCTCCAAGGGTGGGGGCAAATGTAGGAAGATACCAGGGGAGGGGCCAACACTCCCCAGGGACAACACAGGGCTCAGACAAAAATGCATGCTGGGAAATAGAACTCAGAAGCTGACAGTTCCTTCTCCAAGGGTGGGGGCCAAGGTATGGAGAAACAGGGGGGCAACATTCCCCGGAGACAACTGAGGACTCAAACAGGGGGTGGGGGGAGGGAGCTCGATAGCTCTTGAGTCAGGACAGGGTGGGGCCAGTCACAGGGATGTGCCGGAGGGATGGGGGCTCGATAGCTCATGAGTCAGGACAGGGTGGGGCCAGTCACAGGGATGTGCCGGAGGGGTGGGGGGAGAAGGGGACTCGCTAGCTCATGGGTCAGGACAGGGTGGGGACAGTCACAGGGATGAATCAGGGGGTGGGGGAGGAGGGGGCAGGATAAGTCATGTATCCGGACAGAGTGGGGAGGAATCACAGGCAAGAACCACAGCAATGCGTGGCCGGGCCAGCTAGTTGATTTAAAAAAAGAAAAGGGTCTACTACACACAATTTGAGTTGCATGGCTCAAATTGATTGTTTTTATATTTTATATTTATATTTTATATTTATATTATTTATATATTTCAGCAATCCCAAAGTTTGAGAGTCAGTAGCACAGATGTTGTAATGGTTGTTTTAAACAACTCCACTGAAAAAAATAACAGTACTTACCTAGACTTCTTTGCTGGTTGCAAAGGGGCCCCATGAGAGTTCAAGCTTCAGGGTCCCCAAAATGTAGGTCCACCACTGGCAGTGAGCAGTGGTGCTGGGCAAAGGGGGCAGAGGGGGCTTCAGTTCCCCCAATATTTTCGGCACCCCCCCTACTGCTGGTGCCCTCTGAGTCTCAGCCAGAGATTCATCCCAGAAGCCAGGCGGCAGCTGTGACAAGTACAGACTTCCAGAACCAATTGTGTTTGTAAACCGAGGTACCACTGTATACTTGTTGTTACTGTAAGCTTTACTCAGGATCTCTTATAGGTAGAAAGATGTGGTGTACATATAAATAATAAAATCATTATTATTATTCTTAGGAAAGGAACATAAAATAAAGGCACACTATAGAATTTCTGAAAGAAGACAAATAAGAAATTGAGCAAATATTAAAAGGAAGGTTCTGGACATTTGTAGAATGTTGCTGAAGCAAAATTCAAGGTGAATCTGAAGCTTCAGGTGAAACAGCTCTGGGAATTTTAAAGTGAATCAAAATAATTTTGATAGCATTAGCAAACATTTCAGGGATAAGGGAAAGCATAATGAAGCCACCCTGTTTCTAAAACGTGCTCTTTCTATTGAATTTGAGGTAGTCTTGTTCAAAATTAGGACTAAAACCTGCACAGCTATTTTTCTCCTGTTGCGCTTAATATACTATATAGAATTCAAAACAGTTGGTGGTTTGGTAATGAAACACATATGGTAAGTGAAATTGCTGCTCACCTGGACAAAACTCCCCTTTCTACACTTAGCAGGTGGGTTACAAAACCTTTTAAATAAGCACTCCCTTTTTGTTAACTGATGTGAATGCATTTATGTAGGTGTGTGCAGTGCCAATGCCTGTGAAGATACAGCATTTCATTTCATTATTTGACCAGCAATTTGAAAGAAGTCCAGAGGAAAAATACAAGCAGGATGATGTGAGTTTGATTAAACATCCCTTTTCTTATTATATTATAATTACTTCAAATGGGTGACTTGATATACTGCATATTAGTTCAATTAGAACTTCTCTCTTCCTCGCACACGTACATGGTTTCTCTCTTTTTTACATAGTTAGGGATAATTCAGAACTGTTTATCTATTTGCTTGCCTAAAACCTTCTTCAAATAACCAGGCTATATGCAAGAGCTGACATCATGTTGAAAATAAGCTGAGCAAATCCCACATCAGGCCGTCTTAAGCATATCTGGCGCTTTGGCGCCATGGTGCAAAGATCGCTCCGGCGCCCCCCCCCGTTTCCCAGCGCGGCTGTCTGGCGGGTGCAGTGTGGCTGCCGCAGGCACAGCAGTGTCGCGCCCCCTGGCGGCCCAGCGCCCTGGCACATTGCACCACTCAGCCTTGCCTTAGGGCCGGCCCTGCTGTTAAACCAGGAACTCACTGCTCCTTAGGCAATTCAATGCACCTATATGCCTTCCTCTATGTAAAACTGGGAACTCAGCTGCCCGTATTATTTTAGGTGCACATTTCTAGTTTCACAAGTTCATGGTATCTGTGATCAATGAACATCTCACCTACAATTTGATAGGGTCTAGAAAACCACTGGAAATATTGGGGTGCTCCACCATATTTTTTATTCTTCTGCATCTGGTAAAATATAGTGCCCAAATCTGAGAAAGTTCATTCACACATAGTAGCAGCTTCTCTGCAGATATTCCCTTGATTTATTAGAAACAACATGTAAGGCACCAAGGAGTTGCAAAGCATGAATCCGTCAACAGAGTCCAAGTGAGCCTTCTCCAGATGTAACATTTGACCTGTTGTGCTGCCATTCTGAAAGTACACAGGGTGATGAGAAAGTTCCAAGGGCTTTGGCTCTGTGCACAGCTATGTTCAGAGCTAATGGGTTGCAGCACCCACCTAGGCAATTAGGACCTGGATTGGCAATACACATCCAGGCTGACCATTCAATCTTCCTGGGTTTACAGTTTGAGCTTAGCTTTGTCTGTGTGAGTGCCTGGAGGCGATTGGATGGTGGATGGCGGTTAATGGCTTATGGTTGAATCCTGACAAGACAGAAGTATTGTTTTGGGGGGACAGGGGGCAGGCTGGTGTGGAGGACTCCCTGGTCCCAAATGGGGTAACTGTGCCCCTGAAGGACCAGGTGCACAACCTGGGAGTCATTTTGGACTTGAAGCTGTCCATGGAGGCGCAGGTCAATTCTGTATCCAGAACAGCTATCTACCAGCTCCATCTGGTATGCAGGCTGAAACCCTACCTGCCCGCGGACTGTCTTGCCAGAGTGGTGCATGCTCTAGTTATCTCCCGCTTGGACTACTGCAATGCACTCTATGTGGGGCTACCTTTGAAGGTGACCCAAAAACTACAACTAATCCAGAATGCGGCAGCTAGACTGGTGACTGGGGGCAGACGCCGAGACCATATGACACCAGTCCTGAAAGATCTACATTGGTTCCCAGTATGTTTCCAAGCACAATTCAAAGTGTTGGTGTTGACCAGGCATCCCCAAACTGTGGCCCTCCAGATGCTTTGGCCTACAATTCCCATGATCCCTAGCTAAGAGGACCAGTAGTCAGGGATGATGGGAATTGTAGTCCAAAACATCTGGAGGGCCAAAGTTTGGGGATGCCTGGTGTTGATCTATAGAGCTCTAAATGGCCTCGGCCCAGTATACCACCCCCAACATTCTGCACTGAGGTCCAGCGCCGAGGGCCTTCTGGCGGTTCCCTCACTGCGAGAAGCAAAGCTACAGGGAACCAGGCAGAGGGCCTTCTCGGTAGTGGCACCCACCCTGTGGAATGCCCTCCCATCAGATGTCAAAGAGATAAACAACTATCTGACATTTAGAAGACCTTTGAAGGCAGCCCTGTTCAGGGAAGTTTTTAATGTGTGACATTTTAATGTATTTTAAATCTTTGTTGGAAGCCGCCCAGAGTGGCTGGGGAAACCCAGCCAGATGGGCGGGGTATAAATTTATTATTATTATTATTATTATTATTATTATTATTATTATTATTATTACATTACCAGGAGTATGTTACCCTGTATCCTTTGCTTGCTCTTCAGTCCTTCTTGTTTCGGACTCCAAGCATATTCCCAGACTGTGGACTTCACCTTGCAAGGAGGCTGTATTTCCACTGAATACAGGCCTATCTCCAAGCTGAGATAAGGTCTTGTACTGAACAAAAACACCCTTTTTCTTGTCTAGATTCAGTCTCAATGCATTAGCCTACAACCAATCTATCACTGTATCCATGTAGTTGGAGGATGTAAATTAAGGGTCGGGGCAGCACTGATTTTGTCTCAGAACATGGCTGTCGTTCTACCAGAAAGGCAGCACTGAACATTAAATATAATCCATTTAAATACCAAATAGATTAATTATATTCAATGACATTAACACGAATATCTAATTAGCTACACACACAAAGGAAGATTCCTAAGCTTATGCTGTAGGTCATTCACATTTTTTAAAAAACATTCAATCTCTATACTATTTATTACAATTAAATTCATATTCAAAGAAGTTTTAAGTAATGTGGCACTGGGTCATTAAGTTAACAATGTCATTGTGCTCTTACTCTCACGTTTTGCTTAATTAGAGGGCACAGTACCATCAATGATAGCAGCAAGTTGGAGTTGATATCCAGTATTAAATCATTCAAAATTTCAAGTAAAAGACAGTTTTACATAAGAATTACTGCTTGTGGCATGCTTTTAAAAACTGTGGATAAATATAGGTATGAGTACGTTGCATTGAAATTGGTCTTCCCTTATGCAACCCTCCACACAAATGAAAGATTTATGAGTAGAAGGCAGTTGGCATTACTATTAAGTGTTAAGAAAACAGTGGGGACAAGTGCTCTTATTCTGCTCTTCACATAGCTGATCTATTCAGGGCTATAGTTCAGTGACAGAGCTTTGCATGCAGAAGGTCCCAGGTTCGATCCTTAGCATTTCCAGATAGAGCTGGGAATGCTCCCTATCTGAAACCCCCTGAGCTGCTGCCAGTCATTGTAGACAATACTGATCTGGATGACCCAACAGTCTGATCTAGTACAATGCAGATCAATGATCTTTCACACTGTAAAGCACTCAGGGAACATCCATGAGTACAGGAGTTACGGTTGGATAGTAGGTGATGTCTTGAGGTTGGAAGAGTGGCAGTTGAAGGTAATGTTTGGGTCTGTTTGAAGAAATCATCACCATCATCACAACAACAGTATTCAGTACTAGTAAGCATGCAGACATGGTATTTCTCTTTTCTTTCCCCCTTCTTCCAAGACTGGGGCCATTTGCCACCTATATACCAGAAGAATTAATAGTCAACCAAATAAAGCCAATCATAGGTTCCTGGTGGCCTTTGATGAGATGAATCAACATTAACAAATGGAATAAAACTTCCAAACTTCATAAAAAGGAATCAATTTCTGTTTGTCCTCCAGCAACCCATACTTGTCCAGTCAAGGCAATGTTTCCTATCCGATTAAACCACATTGTTAATGAAAGTCTGCCACAGCCCCTCCAGTGCTTTGGGATTTCAAGTTGTGCTACTGTCTTGACTTTATTGGAAACCTATCTTTGTTGCTGAAGTTCAACCTTTTCCTTGGGACACAATCTCTCTTTTTTTGAGAGCAAGTAAGGTGAAAATAAGGCTTAACATGATACTTTTTCATGATACTTATGGAGTAAGCTAGAGAGTTCCAGAAAAGCATCTACTTCTGCTCCATTGACTACGCAAAAGCATTTGACTGTGTTGACCACAGCAAACTATAGCAAGTTCTTAAAGAAATGGGAGTACCTCATCTGTCTCCTGAGAAATCTCTATGTGGGACAAGAAGCTACAGTTAGAACTGGATATGGACCCAGGTGGCGCTGTGGTTAAACTACTGAGCCTAGGGCTTGCTGATCAGAAGGTCAGCGGTTCGAATCCCTGCGACGGGGTGAGCTCCCGTTGCTCGGTCCCAGCTCCTGCCAACCTAGCAGTTCGAAAGCACGTCAAAATGCAAGTAGATAAATAGGAACTGCTACAGCGGGAAGGTAAACGGCGTTTCCATGTGCTGCTCTGGTTTGCCAGAAGCAGCTTTGTCATGCTGGCCACATGACCTGGAAGCTATACGCCGGCTCCCTCAGCCAATAATGCGAGATGAGCGCCGCAACCCCAGAGTCGGTCACGACTGGACCTAATGGTCAGGGGTCCCTTTACCTTTACCTTATGGAGTAACTGATTGGTTCAAAATTGGGAAAGGAGTACGACAAGGCTGTATATTGTCTCCCTGTTTATTTAACTTATATGCAGAATTCATCATGCGAAAGGCTGGACTGGGTGAATCCCAAACTGAAATTAAGATTGCCGGAATAAATATCAACAACCTCAGATATGCTGATGACACAACCTTGATAGCAGAAAGTGAGAAGAAATTAAAGAACCTTCTAATGAGGATGAAAGAGGAGAGTGCAAAATATGGTCTGAAGCTCAACATAAAAAACCAAGATCATGGCCACTGGTCCCATCACCTCCTGGCAAATAGAAGGGGAAGAAATGGAGGCAGTGAGAGATTTTACTTTCCTGGGCTCCTTGATCACTGCAGATGGTGACAGCAGTCACAAAATTAAAATACGCCTGCTTCTTGGGAGAAAAGCAATGACAAACCTAGACAGCATCTTAAAAAGCAGAGACATCACCTTGCCTACAAAGGTCCGTATAGTTAAAGCTATGGTTTTCCCAGTAGTGATGTATGGAAGTGAGAGCTGGACCATAAAGAAGGCTGATCGCCGAAGAATTGATGCTTTTGAATTATGGTGCTGGAGGAGACTCTTGAGAGTCCCATGGACTGCAATAAGATCAAACCTATCCATTCTTAAGGAAATCAGCCCTGAGTGCTCACTGGAAGGACAGATCCTGAAGCTGAGGCTCCAATACTTTGGCCACCTCATGAGAAAAGAAGACTCCCTGGAAAAGACCCTGATGTTGGGAAAGATGGAGGGCACAAGGAGAAGGGTCCATGGGGTTACAAAGAGTCAGACATGACTAAATGACTAAACAACAACAACAATATGATACTTTTTCTATAGGTCACTTAGGCTAAAACCCCATATGTGTTTGCCTACAAGTAAGAATGGAGGAGAAATCTGATTCACTTCATCTTTAAAGGTAATCCTAACTAATTTATACTTTCCTAAATAATATGTGAACTGAAACTTGCCATCTATCAAAATTCACATTTCTCTGATATTTAGAATGGAGTTTTCCATGCAAGCAACATTAATAGAAATGCACATACTGGGGTAAAGTGTGTATTAGAATGTACACATGAATGAAAATAACATGCATTTATTATATTAGATAAAACTGATTTGCAGAAATGTGTATATTGGGTAAATTTGCATACAAAATATGTATATTTGGAGATATTTACTCTAAAACAATGATCAGTTTTCATAACGACTTTTTAAAATAAGAATACAAATTTAAGAATACAAATTGATGTGGAAATGTGGAGAAGTGAACTTAAGAATGAAAAAGTTGGAAACTGAGGGAACTCAATATTTAGTTTTGTCCATCTCTACCAGCCAAGCTTAATTGGGTTGTACTCCCAAGCTTAATTGGTTGTACTCAAGCTTAATTGGGTCGTACTCCCTGCACCACTAGATATGCAATCATTGATAATATGGTTATCAGTACCTTCTGGTCATGATAGCTATTTCACCTCCAGTATCAGAGGAAGTATTCCAGTTCCTGTAGATGATGAGTGGATAATGGTACTGTACTCATGCTCTGATTTTAGATTTCCTGCAGGCACCTGGTGGACCACTGTGAGAACAGGATGCTGTACTGTACTAAATAGGCATTTGGTCTGATCCAGCAGGGCTTCTTAGGTTCTTAAACCTTTGCTACAGACCAGAAAGCTTATGATCCTCGAGCCATCCTATGTCATGTATCTTCAAAGCTTGTTTGTAGTACATTTGTTCCTCCCACACTTGCTTCCTGATTGGTTACCTCATTTGCAACCTGTTTTCTCTAGCTCACTCTGCCTTCAGCCATACAGATGTTGGCATTTGGCTTAAGGTTCTATTCCTGCTTCCTTTTTCTTTGACTCTCACTTCTACTCCAGAGGTTGGAATAACAGCACTGAGGTGAAGTGTCTTGAAGGGGATCCATCAGTTGAGATCTTTATGAAAACGTAATTATCTCTTTCACCTCATTCCTAGCTGAAGAGCACTGCTGTCCAACAGTTCTCACCGAAGCAACGATGAGGTAACGCGCTCCACAATGGAGCCAAAGCAGCAATTACAGAAGTTTATGCAAATCTGCTTTCATTTTTATAGTCAGATCATAAATCATAATTGAGAACAGAGGGACCTGCTCAAAAAACCATTTCCCACTAATAAGCACATGTACAGCTGCTTTGAGCGAATGAATGAATGTGCCCCATTTTGCAATAACAGCGGTTGGGCCATGAGGGCAGATCCCTCCTCGAGTATCCTGTTAAATTAAGTTATGAAATTCACATGCAATCACTGGGATGTCCCCTTTAATTTTATTATGTGTGAGGGTCGCTATGTCTTGACCCAAATAGACCACATGGGCATTTAAAGTCTACAGGGGGGGGAAGAGTGGTATTTAGCCGAGGCAAGTCCCTGCATTGCAAACCTGCAATGAGGCTATGAGCTTAAAGTGATAATTGCTTCTGTGCCATAGGTACAGATGCCAAGAGATTGAGAACCAAGGAACTTATGAGGACAGAGAATGGAGACATAATTTATGGTTCAGGCCAGGGGGCCTGATTATATACATATATATGAAATTGCTTTTTTAAAAAAATTCTTGGTGTTTTTCTTTTTGTCAAATAGCTTTGAGATGTCTTCCCTAGGAAGCAATTTATAAATTGAATGAAGTTTTGGGGTTGTTTGTGTGAAAGTCACAGTGCTTTTTGGTAGGGAAGTATTTACTTCTTTTTATTGATGTGGCTCAGCTCAGCTGCCATTCTGTTTCAAAGTGCGGCAAGAATTCAGTATAGTCCTGAGGCATTATTTTTTTGGGGGGGGGGGGCGGGATTTGCTCCTTTTTCTCTGCTTTTCTCACCCCCCCTAGTCTTAAGTTCAGTTTTCCACCAGTTTGGATCCCCCTCCTAAAAAAGGTTCTCATGAAAATTCATCAGCATTTTGGTGTTAATTTCTCCCAAGTTTCCCCTTTTTATGCATTTTTGCCTAATATACACTTTCACCTGCAAGCAATTGATTCTAAAATATTGTATTTTTGTATGCCCCCTCCAAAATACTCATTTTTAGGCACTATTTCCCCAACCAAATATGCTTTTGTAAACATTGTTTGGTTGGGAAACTTCATCACAAAATTCAGATAAGTGCAAATTTTGAAGAATAACGGTATTGCAGTTTGCATATTATTTTGAGAAGTGCAAACTAGGCCCCTAAATTCACATTTGAATGTGAACTGAATCAAATTTCTCCCTCATTGGCTGCACTGAGCCATAGCACTCCATGCTAGGAAACACTGCGACAATTTGTTGTAGGTCTTGTGTTATATTTTGGTAGGGTTTCATTTGCTACCATAGTATAATTTCTGAATAGCATATCTCATTTAATTGCTGTCATTTTTGCTTGTTTGAAAGCACTGTTGCTTCATAGACGAGAATGTCTGACTGATAATTGTTTATAGGTGAACCATTTAACAAAAACACACCACCAAGCGCAAGATTCAATTCACATGCTTGTTTCATTTCAACACAGAACTGTGATTTCATACCTGAGGCAATAAACCGAATAGTTAGTCACAATATATATCATGGGGGGGGGGGAAATGCCTATAGGAGTCTCTAAAGGAAATTTATCAGCAACACAGAAAATGGAGTGTTCTCTTCATAGTTTGCATCAATAATATGCAGGGCACCATGGATAATTGAAGGGCTCAACACTGATCTGTGCCAACAACTTCTTTGCTAAGTTCCACTTGTGGGTTGTGATCTACAGGGTCCATGAAAGACATTTTGGCACCTGAGGCAAATCACAAAGTGGTGCCTCCTCGCCTCACCAGGGAAGAAGGAGTGAGGAAAGATCTACATCAGGAACAAGAGAGAGGGAGAAAAGTTGTCATTGGAATCTGCTGCCCCTGGGGATCCATATGCCTGAGGTGTTTGCCCACCTTGCTTCATGGGAAGGCCAGCCCTGGTGATCTCCCTTCCACACAAGCCAGCAGGGAATCTAAATATAACCATCAACTGAAACATATGAACATGTGCTGTACTTGAAGCATCATCCATTAGTTGTTTCAAACATTCCTTTTTGACCATAGTAATAGGTTATATTTCTATATAAGTTAGTAACTATTTTTATATGCACATCTATGCATCTAATATGCTTGAATTATGGTGCTGGAAGAGTCTCTTGAGAGTCCCATGGGCTGCAAGAAGATCAAACCTATCCATTCTGAAGGAAATCAGCCCTGAGTGCTCACTGGAAGGACAGATCCTGAGGCTCCAATACTTTGGCCACAACATGAGAAGAGAAGACTCCCTGGAAAAGACCCTGACGTTGGGAAAGATGGAGGGCACAAGGAGAAGGGGACGGCAGAGGGCGAGATGGTTGGACAGTGTTCTCAAAGCTACCAACATGAGTCTGACCAAACTGCAGGAGGCAGTGGAAGACAGGAGTGCCTGGCGTGCTCTGGTCCATGAGGTCATGAAGAGTCGGACACGACTAAACGACTAAACAACAACAAATGCATCTAAATATGCTGATCCTTTTTTGGGGGAGGGGATCTCTGTTTTCTTATGCACAACTGGCCACCCTGCCCAAAAAGCTTTCATATGTGTATGAAATCAAGGTCGTTACTTGGAGGTAACAGATTTGCCCTCAAAGCCTAGGTGTTTGTTTATTCATTTGGTTGCTTATTCATTTGCTCTTATAATGATTAATACCCTGCTTTGGAGGCCACCCAACTTATATCACAGTATCATAAAAACGAAGTAGATAAAGCCAATCTAAAAATAATCAAAACTGACAAAGACAATAACATCAATAGTTATTTTTAAAGGACAGTTAAAACAGGCAACAAAAAATAATGTACCAGCTACCAGAACTATACTGTGTAGCATAGCTCTCTAGAACAACAACAACAACAACAACAAGGATTTAAGAAAGGGCAGCTAAAAGCAGGGATGTTAACATCAGCTTTGAAATCTACTTTGTAGGGATTTGTTGCTCTCCAGTAGAAAACTTAAAACCAGGAAGAAATTTAGACATAGCTAGGAGTGAGACGCACTATATGAAGCCTTAGCTTCATATAGATGTGGAGAGAATTTTTGCTTTCCTAATTATAATGCTAGTGCTTCTGTCCCAATTTCTAATGTTCCTTTTACATTGCAGTAGCCATTGCATTATGGAACTGTGGTGTTTTTTTAAAAATTAATATACTGCCATGCTACACTCAATTTTAAATGGAAGGAAAGAACTGTACACTGGGATACCACCCCGAATTTCATCACATGAGCAGCGGTGGCATATTCAAGAAAACCACAGGGAAATCACAATGCAAAACTTCCACAATTTTCTGAGCTAATGGGATTGCAAACAGATTGTTTTCAGAAAGCAATAAACACAGAAATGAGTGATAAACTTGCACTAGATTTCCAGAAGTGGCTTTTACATTGTGGGAAAGCACATAAGGCACAAAAAGTGACCTGTAAAGAAATGTTGGGGAGATGAAAAAAGCGAAGCCTGCATGCATCTTCTCTCCCTCGCGAAGGCCTGGTGGGGACCAGTGTGTTACTGCTTGCTGCCTTTTTGAGCCAAGATCTTTTGTGGGCTTTCCCCCTTCCACACCACAAGGGAATTGACAGTAAATTTAAGACAAATGCAAAAGACAATTTCCAGCATTGATTTTCAGAAAGCCTTGTTTCTTAAAATGGTACATCCCACAGGTGCAACAAACTTAAAAGCTTGGGACTAGTGTGCGCAAAGGCATTGCTAGATTGGACCCAAGGAGAATATTTTTCACTAGAAGTTAACATGGTTTATAGTCCTGGGAGGAATGCTTGTTTAAATTAAACTCTTTCCCTATAAACCCTTTATTATAATAGCTGCAGCCCAGGAAAGGCGAGGCAAAGCAAAGCAAAGGGCCTGAAAGACAAATGGCAAACCATTCCTTGGTATGAGGATAATTACACAATCATTAGATGTCATTAAAAACAAACAAATTTACACCAGTATTTGCTTACCACAAAGCCACATGATTGTGTGTGTGTGTGTGTGTGTGTGTGTGTGTCAGGAACTATAATAATGAGTTCTGTGTAATTTAATAGCTCACAGATGGTGAAAGTGCAATGAGTTGGGTTCAATGAGGAAGAGATAATTTCTGACTTAGTTCCCATTTACACTTTGGATTTAAGGCAATATAATATCAATTTAAACATACTGAGGAACTGTGTTTTTTTAAGGGTGCTGAGAGTTGTTAGGAGACCTCTCTATTCCCCAGAGCCACAATTCAGAGTGGTTAAACTGTCAATTCTTCTTCCAAGGGAACTGTGGGAAGTATAGTTTTTTGAGGGGAATAACAACTTTTAGCATACACTAAAAATCTCAGCATACTTGAAAAAACCTACATTTCCCAGAATGTTGGCTATTTCAAATGGTGTTACACTGCTATAATTGTACAGCGCTTATTGTGGTTGACATAGCTCTTGTACTATCAACAGCTGGGTAGAAGAATGCAAGTCAACAGTGGAGCTTTATTGAGGTGTGGAACTGGTCCTATTAAAAATAGTATTCTTGTATCACATCCTTTTGGTTATCCCTTCCAAGCAAAAGCTTTCACTTTCATTTTAGAAAGTAGAAAACACCTCTGCTCAATCAGCGGAACCTTTCAAAATTCTCTGTTTTAGATCATCTACTAAAGCTAGCTTCTTCGCAACTGACAGTCCTAATCTGGACCTTTACCTAAGTAAAAAAAAAGATGAAAATCCAGAGTTGTTTTGTTAGGTGTAATGTTGTCAGTGGATGCAAGGGTGGGATCAGTCTTGCCCTTCCCAGTGAGGGACCTCAAAAGTAGCGCTTTCTGTTCACAGAAAAAGCCTAATCATTAACTCCTCCAATTTCATAACAATGTGAGTTATCACTATTGTAAGGACATACCCACTCTAAGTCCAGAACCTGGAGGACATCAGATGGTTGACTCAGTCTTTGCACCTCCTTGAAGCATTGGCCAATGGAAGGCTGCTTAACAGGGTTGTCTTGTATGTTGAAAGTCCCTTTAAAAGCTTTCAGGTCAGGCTATCAAAAAATTTTGTACCCAGGCCTGCTGTTTCACAGGAGCAAAACTGAATTCAGCCAGAAGTGTACTGTAGAAGTGTAATTGGAAGAGCAAAACAATATTATTCCTTAGGCAGATAGACTCCAGTGTGAGCTTGACAGTCCAAAAGAAAGGCTGATTATATGTTGGGAGGGCTGGTTCATGGGAGTCATTACCCCTCAAAAATATGCAGCAAGACTACATAATCTGGACCTTTACATGATATTGAGGATCACCTGCCCCAGTTCACTCAATATATTATCTGTGTTGTTCTGCAGATTTGGTTCACACAGTTACTGGTTGAATGTTTTAACCTAGCTGAGTCTGGCCCTCTGCACTTGCGTCCTCTTACAACTTTTACTGCCTGGCCTGGCCTGTGCTGGTCCATTTTCCTTCCTTGCCCTCTCCCAGTGTGGAGCTACTCTTGGCCCAGGAAGGTGTGAACAGATAGCAACTGCTAGTCTCTTTTTCTTTCTCAGTATTGTTGGCTTCAGTGATTTCCAGCAGCATCCAGGCTGAAAATAGGATGTTCCTCCAATTACTTCTCATTCAATTGCATCAGTCAGGTGAGGCACAGGATCAGATCCTGCAAGAATTTAGCATCTGGGTGATTTCATCGAAGGGGTAAATATTCACATTGACATTTATTAATTTGTTTTATTTATTGATTTTTCAATTAAGCTTATATTCTGTCCTTCCTCCCAAAGGAGGCCAAGGCAGCAAGGAACATTGGCATCTGTAAGACTTTATTAATTTTGAGGAGAAATATAAAAACATTACTATTTCACCCAGGCATTTGATGACTGAAAGACAGTGTTCCCGGTAAGCTTATAATAATCAGCTCTGATCATATGCAATTGTTTTTAATTGTTTTAAAATTGTTCTAAATATTTTAAATGGTTTTTTTAATTTTATGTTTAATTGTATTACTTTATCACTGATGTGTTTGCTGCCTTGGGCTCCTTTGGGACGAAGGGCAGGATATATATGTAATAATAGAAATAATAATAGAATTAGATCCTGCAATGATATCCCACTGAACTGTTCAAGAGAAAGGGTGAGACTTCATATTGACTTCAACATCTACTAGCAGCAGGGATGCCAGAGATTTTATTTTTTATTTAAAGGACATAGGAGCAGAAACTGCTTATCCATCCTATGTCTGGAACGGAAATCAGTATTCACTGTTGTTGCTGCTTTCAGCCCACAAATGATACATAATTGATTATATTTTCCCCAATTTTCATTTTGTTTACTTCACAAGGAAATATGTGTTGCGCTGAATAATGTAATAATGTAATTTACATAATTAATTATGTAATTGAGTTTCTTTATTTCACCACAGTGGACAGCAGGATGATAATGTAGTTTCTGGCAGAGGATAAACTGCAGCAGAGTGAAAACAGTGCTGCATGTGTTGATTGACCCAATGAAACATGTACCTTTATATTTCAAAAGTGGGGGACCTGTGACTCTCCAAACTCCCACCAACCCCAGCCAATGGTCAGGGTAGTTGTAGCCCTGCAAGAGCCGCAGGACTACAGTTTACCCACACCTGTTAGATTCCTTGTGCCAGATTCTTGACGAGGACATATACTGTTTGAGACAAGCGTGTGAAATTGCTTTAAAATGGAAGATGGATTTGTGTTTATGCCTGTTTAAGCTTCCTTTTTTCATATTCCAAGCATAATGAAGAAGAACAACAAATGTGACTCCACATACCTATGGAGAACCACGAGCTGTAGAAGTAGGTTTAGTGTTATTAAAAGTCTGCAGCTATTGTGTATGACGATGACATATCACTGTCATTTTTCAATTGCTGGCATCTCAAACTAGAGGAAGATTAGATTACAAACTCGATGACCCTTGGTTAGGAAAATGAGATTAGAAAGAAGTTCTGCCAACTCCCTTATGGAGTAAATTATGTTATATGCCTCATGCAATCAGAAAACCCAAGAAGGGCTCTGCCTGTGCCGATTCAAGTTTATTCCTCTCTTGGCATAGCTCAGTGAGGGCATAAATAAACTTTACATGTGGTTAACTAAGCACTACTACCCATTTTCTGTAAAGGAAAAGACAGATTTAGGAGGAGGTGTTTAACTTTTCCCATGTCCATCACTTTGCACTATTTCACACGTGTGTGTGTGTGTGTGTGTGTGTGTGTGTGTGTGTATGTTTGGGGTAAGGGGAGAGCAGCTTGGTTATTTTGGGGCCGAGTAGTGTTGGATGTGAAAGTCTCTTCCCCACCTCGGGGGGAGGAGATGTTGTGGGCGCCACGAGGCCTTCACGTGGGGGGGTGGGAAATGGTTAGCATTCCCCCCCAGCCCATTGGTCATCTCCCTGCCGCGGCACGCCCCTAGCACAGCCAATTAGGTCGCTCTGGGGGGCGCGGCTCGCCTATTTGAACAAGAGCGCGGCAGGGACTCTGCCTTGCTTCTTCTGGATTCAACAACTGCGTTTCTCCCACCCACCTCCCCCACGTAGGCAGGGTTTATTTGTGACAGTGCTATGGACTACGGTTGGTCGCCTATTGGGGCCTGGTAGGAGTTTTTCCCACTTGGCAAATTGGCTCAGGCCTTGTGGTTTTCGCCTACCTCGTAGCTACTCGTCACAACTTGGGTTTTGGCGGTAGGCATTGGATTATCTCGTGAAGGTACAGGTGTGTGTGTGGGGGAGGTTGCGGCCATCACCTCCCCCAAAATGCGGAAAGGTACTCCCTTAAGGAGTCTGGGGGCGTTGTCAAGTCCGAAGCCGTGGTAGGTGAGGGCCAGAGGGCACGCCCCTAGCGGTGGCCCCAGGATGAGCTCCTAGTTGATGTGCATCGCAGGACTCATCCAATGGTGGTTAACCTTTAACAGACTGCCAGCAGAGCGGGCTGGAGTCAGATATAGTCGGTTAGATCCAATGCCTAGGCCAATACCCCTCTACATCCGTAATCAATAAAGTTGTGGCCTTCTATGCCCATTAACCTTATGCAATGTGTCTAGTGTTTTTATTTCTCGGGGAGGCATCGGGGTATCGCCACACAAAAGCAATAAACATTGACACATAGGAATCTGCTTTACCATTCATATTGCTTTGACCCATCTAGCTCAGTTTTGTCTGCACTGACTGGTTATGGCTCCCCAGGTTTTCAGGCAGGATTCTTTCTACTGCCCTGCCTGGTGGTGCCAGGGATTGAACTTTCCGCATGCTGAGCATGTGCACTACAACTGAACTGTGTTCCTTCTACCTACATAAATGATGTCTAGTCCTTTTTTTTCTGAATAGAAAAAAAGAACTGGTTTAAATATGATAGGAAACTGACATAGGTCCATCTGGCTCAGTTTTAAGTCATACTTTAGACAGCCCTGCCTAGGGAGGTGGGGGATTGAACCTGGGATATTCTGCATGCAAAGCAGGCATTTCACCCATAAGCCAGTCCTTTCCAGTGTATCCACTCCCTAATGCTGTTTCTGCTTTCTATTTTTTTTTCTCCCATTGAAGCTACTTTCTTTTCTTTTTCAAAGTAGGTTGAACCTTTTTCAAAGGAGGCTTAATCTACATTGTGATTGATTGTCCACATTTACACACCACCTTTCTGTGCAGGTCCCTCAGGTAATTTACAATTAAACACAAAGCAAAGCAAATAAATGGTATACTATGTAGGTCAAAGGAGTCATTTCAGGCAATGGTGGCTGGTGCCCACTGGGTCTGGTAGGGTGGAAGGCAGAGGGGCCAAAAGAAGGTGGAACCAGAGCCAATGACAGGCAGACCTCCTTCCTGCTCAGCTCAAGAAGAACAAAACTGAACTGAGAAGAAAAAAGCTGGTAGGCAGCTTTCATGTAAGAAGGGAGGCATGTGATGACTGGTTGCTGTTGGTGGGGCAGAGCCCCATTTACCTAACAGATCTAATTGGGAACAGCAGCAGCATCCTGAGCAATGCTAAGAGGTTTCCTTCCACAATGTCTACATTCTAGTATTGCTATGTTGGAAATTTAAATGGCATCTCACTCTCTTCTTCACCCTGATGGAATGGCTGCCTATATTCAAACATATACAAACAAATATACATATACTGTACATATATATTCATTATTTAAATAAATATTTTATTTACAGTACAAATGGTTCCAAATTCTTGGATTTGCACCAAACATTATATAGCTTTATTTAAGAGCTATTAAAGGTGCCTTTCAATATATAAATATCTTTATGGTGTAAAAATTTAATAGCGACAACGATGGTGATGACTGCGTTTCAAAACAAACATCTGGATTCACAGTTAAAATGCTAAAGCAGAAAAAAGCAGTATAATCCTTTCATTTCAATCCAGCTGCCCTATCAGAAGATGTAAAACCCTAAGCCACAACCCAGATATCTACTTGCCTTGTGTCTAGGACAGCATATTTCAGCTTCCCCTTCCCTTCAGCTCCTCCATCAGCAGGAGCAAGAAGTTGAAAGCACATTAAATAAACTGTTTGTGTCAATGCTGCTTGACCCTTCCATGCATCAGGGCCTCACCGAGGCCAGGAGTGGGCGTAGCTGACTGTAGACTTGAAGCATTTGTCCACCAGCTTGAGGTCTCTGAGGTCAGCATTCAGAGGTAGAAGAGGCCACAACAAGAAATTGCTGCTGGGGCGGAAGCTGAACCCTGAAGAATGGCAATGCCAATGCTCACATGTACAGGATTTTTAAAAAGCACCCACAAAAAGGGGAAAAAGAAGAAGAAGTCCAAACAGGAACAGCAATTTAACAGAATGGGGCTAATCTGAATATGTGCAGCACTCTGTAGTACAAGATGTAGGCCCAAACTATTGTCAGCAGGGAGTGGGGGAAAGAAATTTGATTCAGGTCACACCTCTAGACAACTTTCTGGTATCCACATGCCAGTGGATGACATGGTCAGAGCAAAAGTAGGCAGAACCACGAATATGAATGGATGCCTTTGTTTCAACACACATTTGCTCAGACTGCTCCTCCATCAGCCCCGGGCAAGTAAGAGGCAATTATCTAGAGGGTATAACCCAGAGCATAGGAGCCAACTCCTAGGGGCCAAGGGGGTTTCAGCCCCCAATAAAATATTTGAAGGAGCCAGCCCCTCCCCCAAGTTGATGGGCACTGCCATTCAAATGGTGGGTGTGCACTGTGTCCTGTGATCAATTATGTGGGGTGGAGCTTACCTGCCCCCTCATATTTTATTCACGTTGGCATCCCTGCCAGAAAGGCATAAGCACTCAATGAGGGTACAAACAGGGTTGGCAAGGGGTGTGGCCTAGGGAGAGTCCTGAGAGCCAGATAAAGGGCCTTGGATGGCTGCATTGTGCCCACTAGCTGTCATCCTATAATCAGGCTGTCTGGAGGAAGAGTCTTATTGTGATAACTGCACTTGTTTTAGAAGTGTAATATATATGCTCAGGCTGCATGACATGGGATGTATATGGGCTTAAAATTCACCATGCCCCATGGGCAAGCAGATACAGAATGGTGCAAAGCAATATATCATAGTATTGTGGTCTTTATAACATTACTCTGGTAACCAGCAGTAACAGTTGTAATAACAGACTCATTAATCTTTTAGCCTGCCCCCCATAGCCGAGCTCCTGTTATTGTGATTTAGGAAAATGAAATGTGGGCCAGAAAAGCACAGCTGTGCCATTAACATTCTGAAATCATCTTTCTCTTATTCCCTTCTTTCATACCTTCATTATAGATATTGTGTTTGATTCATTCTGCAAAGTGAAAATCTAGGCCCAAAGTGCACGATGTTCTAAAACCTCGGTAAATATTTTATACTTCCTTCTCCACATTGCACACAGGAGCCCATCAGAGCTGTAAAAATGAGACCAACGGATGAAGGAATCCTGCATTTTCAGCTGCGGTACCAGTCCTCATGGACTCTTTCCCAAAAGGACCACAGGACCCTTCATGTGTTGCAAGCAAATGAGCTGGCCTGTATGACATCCTACGACAAACCCTAGCATGGTCACACTATGCAATCATTTATTTCTTTTATTTAGGAGTATTTATACCCTATCTACTAACCAAAGTTCACAAGGTAGCTTACAATATATTTAAAATGCAACAAAATAGACAATGTTACAATAGTCACTGTAGCAGGGAAAATGTGTCTATAAGTCCATCTTCCCATTGTTCTCCAATGTTCCAATATATTCCATTCTGCAGCTGGCTTCAAACTGATGGCCTCATTTCCTGGCCTCAGACAGATTGTTGAAGCAGCTACATGTTAGCCATACACAGGTAAGGACCTCCTCACTCGGTGGCTGATGCTGATCTTTCTCAGAGCCCCACCCCTGCTGGCAGATGCAGGAGGTGTTGGGGGAGCAACAATGTTACATGCCTCCCTCCCAGTTCTTAGATGTTCCAATGGCCACTTTGGATCTCTGGGACACAGCAGAGGTGTTGTGGAGCTATGGTTTTTTGGTCCAACATACCAGCATGTTGCAGGGACACGGGTGGCACTGTGGATTAAACCCCAGAGCCTAGGGCTTGCCGATCAGAAGATCGGCGGTTCAAATCCCCGCGACAGGGTGAGCTCCCGTTGTTCGGTCCCAGCTCCTGCCAACCTAGCAGTTCGAAAGCACATCAAAATGCAAGTAGATAAATAGGAACCGCTACAGCGGGAAGGTAAACGGCGTTTCCATGTGCTGCTCTGGTTTGCCAGAAGCGGCTTTGTCATGCTGGCCACATGACCTGGAAGCTATACGCCGGCTCCCTCGGCCAATAATGCGAGATGAGCGCACAACCCCAGAGTCGGTCACGACTGGACCTAATGGTCAGGGGTCCCTTTACCTTTACCTTTTACCAGCATGTTGCACTAAATTTCACTCAGCCCAGTGGCGTGACATTACAATGAATGTTATTGGACAACATCACTACTCCCTTACCCTTTCTGCACATCTGTGCTTCTGTTCCTCCATGATTCCCCACATGAAAACAGGAAAGAACTGTATGGCAATGCCTCAAATATAATCACTTTACTCCCATGATTTTCCAAGTTAAAGGGGGCTGCAAATGTATTTTCTGGATTCAGACAATGTGGAAATGAGTGCTCATTATGTGCCGCATTCCACTAGGTTTCTGGAAGTGGCTCTTAAGCTGAACGAAAGTTCAGATATAATGTAGAAATTAGCAGCTATGGAAGTCTCAGAGAGGTAAACTACTGGTTGAATGAAGCCCATGCCAGCTAGGAAATAATCACAGCCCAGACAGGGCTACGTAAAATTCCTACGAATTGCTCGTAGCAATTCGTCACAACTTTTGGTTTGGCGGTAGGCATTGGAAATTTGCATAAAAAGAAGAGGGGGGCAGGTTACATCATCATCATCTGCCCAAGAAATGGAGAAGTATTCCATTAAAGGTTTCCGGGGGCGGAACTTGGTCCAGAGCCTGGTGAGGTCAGGGCTGTAGGGCATGCCCCAACGGTGGCCACAGGAGGTGTTCCGGTAGATGTACATCACTGGGCTCCTTTCTGGTGGTTAATTTCTCCCAGACTCCAACACACGGGTTGGAGTCAGATACAGTCGGTTAGGTTCCAATGCCTAAGCCAATACTGCTCAACATCCGTAACCAATAAAGTTGTGGCCTTATTCGCCCACTTAAATCTATTCATTTGTGTCTTGTGTCTTATTTTCTCGGGGAGGGAGGGACATTGCCACACAACATCTGCACCGCAGTACACAAGCATACTATCTTCTTCCATCCAGCTTCAGGCTTGGAGAGGAGTTCTTTGTTGCCCCTCCCCAATCCTTTTTGCCACTGTACCATGCTAAACAAGGTCAATGTTTAGCTTAGGATAACATCTGAACTGGAACTCTTTCCTCACTAACTACCAACTTTAGCAGGTACCAGGGCCCATTCTAGATTGGTATGTTGGTGGGAGGTGGGAGGGGTTTAAATTTTTTGGCTTCAATCCAGTCGTCTCCCAGATTTGGAACCTGTGAGTAGAGGCTGGGGAAGTTGATGCTATGGCACCAAGACCTGCAGAGCTAACTCAAAATAATCTCAAATCTCAATCTTCAATGCTGGGTTCTCAGCATTAGAGTGAATTATGGGTTGGAGGGGGTCATCACCATCCCACTTCTGGGTGTGCAGTAGAGATGGATGAAAATGCCAATTTTAGTTTATCTCAGTTATTTTCATTCATGCAATTTTAAGTTTACTTCACATTTCTGCATCAGTTTGCAAATTGCAATTTGTTCCTTAAAAACTCATCATGAAAATTCAACAGTATTTTAGTGTGTATTTTCTCCTAATATACACCTTTTTGTGTATTAATTTATCTGTATGTCTTTTACCCAATATACAGCTTTTGGTGAGCAGTTACCCTATTAAAGGGCACTTTGGCATGTTATTTTATAATAATATAGATAATAATAATTTATTATTTATACCCCGCCTATCTGGCTAGGTTTCCCCTGCCACTCTGGGCAGCTCCCAATCGAATATTAAAAACACAATACTAATACCTGCACACTTATGGACACTTTCTTCTAATCTATACATTTGTGTACATGTAATTTGGTTGGACAACTGCATTCCAAATTCTAGGGTAGTCTAAATTTTGAAGCATAGCTGTGTCTCAGTTTATATGCTGTTTCAATAAGTGTGAATATCCATGTTAAAATATGAACTGAACTAAATTTCTTCCCCTTCTCCAGTGGACAGGTTCCACAGAACAGGGAAGGGAGAGACATGGCCAAGCTGTTCAGTTGTTCTTGTTGCAAGTTCACTAAAATTTTGACTACTGTAGCTGATGGGGGTGTTCTTGCATTATTATTTGCTGACATTTTGTTGGAATTATCTTAATATACTGTTCATAGAATTGTTCCATAAGTGTCATTAATTTGTGTTTTTAAAAGGATATTTAGAGTAGTTGTAGGAAGGTGATAGTGCAATTTTTATTGTGTAGTTTGTTATTTCTAAGGCTGTAACCAGCTTTGAGTTCTGTAATGTAAGGCGGTATACCATTCATAAATGAAATTGAATCCAGATCAGCCCTTCCGCACCTGTTATTTATTTATTTTCTAAAAGCCATCTACGCAACTGCTAAATGAGTGAGTGGCATCTGTATTGGCCCTTAGCCCAGTAGCAATCAACATACAAAACAGTTAAGATTTCATTTAAAAAATGAAACTTCCCCTCCCATCCTTAGAAGTCACCATAACATTATCACATCATCCTATTAAACTGCCTTTAATTTGCACTGCAGAAGCAGCCCATACATTGTCTCTGTGTGTGCACTGGGATTGGATCAGTCTATGGTATTGGATCAGTCTATTTCAAATATGTGTCAATTTTGCATGTATCCTAAAATACACAATTTTATGCATTTTGTGCTTAGAGTTGTGAATGAATCACAACATGGGAAGGGATATGCAATTTGAAGGATAATGGCACTTTTAGATCAGGAGGTGCAACTTAGGTTGGTTGCCTTCAAAATGCAGATGAAATGAAAATTCTCCTCCAGTTTTAGTGTGCACAATGTTTTTGCTCTTCACAAGTGGAGGGAAATATCAAGGACATGGCTTAACTAAAACTGATGGTGAAATCACCAAGGGAAGGGAACAGAGGCACTTAACTTGTAGTTTGGGGGCTTTGCTCACACTGCCAGATCTTGTTGTCTTTGAGCTTCTGTTTGTTCCCAGTCAGTCTCTGGGGGAGAGGGAGAGAGAGAGGAGCGGGGGAGAGGAAAACACTCAAGGCAAAGGAATGACACTATCAGCTGGCTCTCCTGAGCACAGTTTTTCAGTGTCTTGAGTGGCCCCTTGTCTGACAGCTGCTTGGATTTCCCACTGGACTCTCTGCTAGACTATCTTCTATGAGTCTTGTGGCAGTTTAGATTTATAAGCAGCAAGAGAACTAGGTGAAGTTACAGGAACATAGGAAACTGCCTTATACCATCTGAGACTGTTTTCTTCATCTAGTCTGGTATCAGCTGCTTCAGGGGTGGGGAATGTTTTTCATCCCAAGGCACTGGCAGACTCTGGGCTTTAAAATTTCAATGGTGTCCTGTGCAATGCCAAAATTCGGTGCTTCCCACCCCACCTCTTACCTTCTGTTGTTTGTCATCATTGCAGTGGTCCCTGTGGCACCTTCCTGGATTGGTGCCCAGTGCAGGCAAACTGGTTGTGCCTCCCCAAATCCACCTCTGCCCAAGGGCCACATTCCCATCTGGGAAACTTTCTGGGGGCCACATGCTAGTGGAGGGAGGGGGCAAAGGTAAAAGTGTAATGCTAATTTTGTGCACATGCCCCCTCTATAGCCTCCATTGAGGCAAGCAAGAGACAGTATCAGAATTCAAGGACTCAATCCAGCAAGCCAAAATCACTCAAACAAAGGGTGAAGCAGGGGCAATATGACTTGGGAGTGAGTATGGTCTGGGGAGGATCCTGAAGATCAAACAGAGAGCCCTGGAAGGTCTCACAAACCCTGAAGACCTGAGGTTCCCATATATGGACTACTTTGGCACCAGCTTTCCAGAATCTCACATAGAGGTATTTTCCACCACCTGATCTTTTCAACTGGACATGACAGTGATGGAACCTGGGACAACCGGACTACAGACCATCTCAAGGAAAGGGCAAAATGGAATGCATATTTAGCTGGTCATATTAAATTGACTATGTAGCACTATGAAGTCAACCTACTCACTGTTTGTCTCTCATTTGCTAAGAGAATGCCATTTGGGGAATGTAAGTTGTAGAAATGAGTAGCCATGGGCAGAAAATTCTTCCTAAAGATAAAGTACAATTGTACATGGAAGGATGTATGCACTGGGGAAATTTTCTGTAGTCTTCTGAGTCTAAGGAATCCAAATTATTCATGAATGCATTAAACTTGAAGACAGTGAGTGCTTACTTGTTTTACACAGTAATTTTTCTCCTTGAAAGAAAGGAGCCACTCAAAGTGGCTTTACATAATATTAAAAGAAGCATAAGAATATTAACTTATACTTAGAGGTTACCCAAGGCCAAAATGCCCCACTGCTGACCCCATGATGGGGTTGGGGTGGGGCAAACTTCATAAGGAGTTTCCCTTGCTGGGTGAGGGTGTGTATTCCTTTCTGAATCCCCACCCAGTGGCAAAGATGGGTGGTGGAATCCCTCCCCTCTTGCTGACTCAGCAGGAGGGGAGACATTCTGCAGAATTTTGCCCTTGATCCCTCCCTGCCCATAGAGTCCAGAGAGACCAGCAGCAAAGCTAGATGGTGATACAGGGATGATGTCCCTTGTGGGGTACCACCTGGGCCAGCTTTGTCTATGCTTCAAATATAAGCACCAATTACTAAACCATAAGCAGCATCAAAAAGCAAGGACATAAAGATAACAAACAATCAGCAAATTAATTTAAGCAAGAATGGAATCCAAAGGGAAATGCCATCAGTCGGTACAGGAATGCCATGTGGAAGATAACCTAACATTTTGGGACAGGGAGTTCTGTGCATCCACAGTGCCCATATTAGCACTGTTCATGTTTACTTGTATATAGGATGCAAAGCCCCTGCCCCCTTTGTTGTGTCTTCTTCCTGCAACAACTTGGGCAACAGGTTATGGGTGCCCAGTGCAGGTGGCATCATGGTGTCATCTTGTGACACGATGTCATGATGTCACACGCACGCCTTGAAACTTGACTTCCAGTGAAAGCATCTCCAAGGTCTTGCGAGGCCTCAGATGTGACTTCCAGTGCTTCACATCGGGGGTCCCGTGGTATGGGTGCTGAGCACCCTCAACAATTTTTTGTGGGTGTTCGAGCCCCCTATAGTTGGCACCCCTGGTGTTATGTCTGCAACAAATTCAAGCCTATAAGAACTCACTCAGGTGAAGCAGCTCTACACATTAGAAACACCTGAGCAACTGGGTGTCCCATTCATGCAGAACCCCTTATTATTATTATTATTATTATTATTATTATTATTATTATTATTATTCCACAGCCACTCTGGGCAGCTTCCAACAAAATATTAAAAATAGAATAAAACATCAAACATTCCAAAGGGTAGGTGGCACTACAGATGAGTATTTCTCTGTTAGTTAGATGATTTATATGCCACCCTTTGCAAGAACAAAAAAAACCCATCAAACTGAGTAACGACACTGAGTAATAATACATAAATAAAAATGTGAAAGTATTAAAAAACAATTTTGCTTAAAAATCAACATAAATCAATGTTTGTATAATACTGTGCAGGTCAGAGAGCCCAGCACTCAAAGGCATAGAAGAAGAGGATGGCTTTCAGCCGGTCCCAAAAGATGGACAAGGACTGTGTCAAATGGAACTTTGTTCCAAAACTAGAGTCCCATTACTGACTATTGAGCAAATAGGGCTGTTGGCTGGGCCCAGCTTCTCCACCCATGATGGTATGGAGGCAGGGGAGTGTATGGAAAATGCCCCAAATAATATCAATCAGATGCTGCAGTTTGGCTCCTCTGCTTGGAAACCACAGCCTTCCAAACCTAGTTTTCTGTGCTTCTGCAATGGAAGGGACTCTCGGCAAAAGCAGTGATAGAAAGCTTGCTATCTTATTCCCATTAAGACTCAGCATACTGATTCATGCTTAATGTGCACATTGGAAAGCCTGTGTCCGCCTTCTCTCTGTCTTCATCTTGTAATCCACATCAAAGATTACCTTAATCGCCAAGAAGGTAACAAGGAGACCTGTGCATTTGGAACAGCTCTATTTATTGATAAGCCGTGGAGCAGCAGACAATCTGTGCCTATCACTGGAGCATATCACAGCAGCCAGGAAGGTATTTTTCATCTTTTGGATTCTATAGGAGTCTCTTGTGTAGAGCAAAATGCCCTGAAGCCCTCAGACTTCTTTCAGCGATTCATTCGCTTTGTTGTTCGTTTCTGAAGAATCAACCAGCAATCATTACTGCGGACGTTCTTTACAAAGAAACAAGATTCCCTCCCTCTCCCCATCCTGCTATGGGAAGAGAGCAGAAAAGGAGAAGGAAACTAAATTAGCAGTATGGAGGATTTCCCCCTATATTGGATATTTAGCTCATTTGTTCCATCAGCTTGTAAGAGAAGGCAAAGCAATTACCTTTGAATTAGGAAGACAGTAGGACTGTGAATGGTCAGCAATCAACTATAAACTTTATTTTTTTTTCCTTCTGTAAAATGCCATGGCATGCTTGTAATATTTCCTAGGGTGTAGCCTGACTTACTCAAATGTAAGTCTAGCTGAATTCAATGAGTTTTTATACCCAAGTAAGTATTGTTATTGAGGGCAAAGTGTCATTGCTTCCATGAGCTGGGATCAGTGCAGGGCAGCTGTGGGGAACCTCTGGCCCTCTGACTATTGATGCCAACTCCCAACTGTCACAGCCAGAATGGCCAGTGGTCAGGGGTGATGGGACATACCATCCAGAAACATCTGAAGATTTAATTATGTGTCCCCTTGCCTTATTCCGCCTTCCAGATAACTCTTGGCGTGTATGCTGGCAAATATATATGAGAGGAAACCATGGACACACATCCTTTCGGCCTTCTTCTCTATGTATTTCCAATAACATAGCCAATTACAATTCCCCCTTTCCCTCTTCCTTCCCCTCCCTCCCTCTCCCACCCTCTCCCACCCGCTAAGGACTCCCACCCTCAGCTCCACTCTCTGGTTGGTTTGTACATATTATTTTCTGCATGTTATAAAATTGTACATATCATTGCCTTATCTATCATGTGTTCTACTAATAAATTGTGGATGTTTATTCAAAACCTGCCAAGGAGTCCAAGTCCTTTTGTTGTCTTTTTAAATAATTTGTAAAAAAAGTTCCCATTCTTTTTTGAAGTCACGGTTGTCCTTCTCACGTAGTTTTTATGTCAACTTTGCCAACTCTGCATAGCTCATCAGTTTTTCTTGCCATTGTTCTTTCATTGGGATTTCCTCATTCTTCCATCTTTGTGCAAACAAGACTCTTGCCGCTGTTGTAACATACATAAATTAGTTCTTTCTTTTCCTTGGCAGGTATTGTTCTAGAATCCCTAACAAAAATGCTTCTGGTTTTTTTTAAAAAAACAAATGTCATTTTAAACATATTTTTCAATTCATTACATATCATCTCCCAATTTTTTTTACTTCTCTACATTCCCACCACATATGATATAAAGTACCTTCTTTTTCTTTACATTTCCAACATACTGTATGTTTGTCCCAATTTTGTACATTTTTGCCATTTTTGCTGGTTTAATATACCATCTGTACATCATTTTCATATAGTTCTCTTTCAAAAGAGAACAATCTGTAAATTTCAAATCTACCTTCCACAATTTTCCCCAGTCCTCAAATTGTATATTATATCCTATATCTTGCGCCCATTTAATCATAACCGATTTGACATCCTTGTCTTTCGTTTCCCATTCTAGCAGAATGCTGTATGCTTTCTTCAGTAGTTTCACGTCTTCTTCCATAACCTCCTTTTGAAATCTAGAAATTGTATAACTAAATTCTTTTTTAAAATCCTCCTTAAACATCTCATTTAATTGTATGTACTGTAATGCAACCAACTCTGAATATGATCTTTAATTTCTTCATAGTCTTCTATTTTCCATTTTCCTTCTTGGTCTTTCAATAAATCTTTATATCTAGGCCACTTTCCCTTTTTGCCAAGCGGTTTGAGTAACAAAACTTCTATTGGTGATAGCCACCAAGGTGTTTTTTGTTCTAATAAATCCTTGTATCTTTCCCAAACTCTCATTAATGATTTCCTAATTATATGATTCTAGAATGGGCAATGATTTCCTAATTATATGATTCTAGAATCCTTTATGTACTTCCCCCATACCATGAGTATGCATGCCATCCATATCTATTATCATGTCCTTCCAAATCTAATGCTTCTTCCTTTTACAGTTTTATCCAGTCCCTGATCCAAACAAACATGCAGCCTCGTAATATAATTTAAGGTCTAGGAGGGTGAAGCCTCTTCTTTCTTTTGTATCTGTATTTTATGTTTAATCCTTGGTCTTTTGCCCGCCCGCTCCCCCAACACCTTTCTGCCTTCTTCTCCCTAGGTTTCCAGCTTAGAATACAGTGGTACTTCAGGTTAAGAACTTAATTCGTTCTCGAGGTTCGTTCTTAACCTGAAACTGTTCTTAACCTGAGGTACCACTTGAGTTAAAAGGGCCTCCTGCTGCCACCGCGCCACCGTGATTTCTGTTCTCATCCTGAAGCAAAGTTCTTAACCTGAGGTACTATTTCTGGGTTAGTGGAGTCTGTAACCTGAAGCATCTGTAACCCAAGGTACCACTGTATTAGTGAGCTACAAAGTGGAATGCTCAGGAGGAGGTGGCTAGTCGGATGTTTATGTGGGGTCACTTGTTCCTTCTTCATCAGGATTAAGTCCACAGATGAGCTAGAGAATACGGTTGTGCTCATGTCCAGCTTGCAAGTTTCCCACATGAATCTGGCTAGCCACTGTTAGAACAGGATGCTGGGCTAGATGGGCCTTTCACCTGATCCAGCAGACTCTTGTTCTTATGTTGCCTGTTCTCTGTCAATGCTTGCTGCAAAACACTGACATGAAAAGGGAGAGTCCCTTGCATGCATGCAACCATTACTCCCTCTGCAAACAGATCTCTTATTCAGAATGTGAGTAATATGGGACTGCAGCATTAGCAGTTGACAGAGATCAGTATGGGTTGACAGAGAAATCACTATGCATCCAGGTGAAATAATAGAGACCACTTCCTCCCCCCCCCCCCGTTGCAGCTGGTCCTTAGTGTGCATGTACTACAGCACACTTGCCAGTACATGGAATTATGCTAGAGCAAAGAGAAAGAATCAAAGCTAAGTTGTTCTTAGAAAACAGTTCTTTTATTTTTTAAAAAAATGACACACATGAAATTGAGAGGGGGGAATAAACAAGGGCTTTGGAGATTTCACAATGCATCCTGATTATATGCAATTTTCTGGGATTTACTAGAAGAAAATAGCTCTTCTCTCATACTCTGTTTGAATTTTGTTTGTGGCTGCATGTGAGGTTTTAAGACTATGACTTTAGAAGCTAAAAAGTCCCCTGCAAGCATTAATGTCCCTAGCAGATACACAATGCTTTTACATTATTCATTTATTTATTGGATCTATTTGAAAGGGGGAGGGGATAAATTCACTCCATGAAGTTGAAATCAAATTTGGTGGTGTATTGTGTATGTACCATGCTGCTGTTCCTAACGGAGAAGTTAAGCTGTTGGGCTCAGCTGGCAACAGCTCAATCTGTGCCTGGTAATCCTTGCAATAATCCATTGTGCATGTCTGGAAGATTTTATTCTAAAGCTAAAATAACCAGTGGGGATGATGGTTTCAAATTTGCTTGGGAGAAAAAAAGCTTCAAAAGGAATGGTTTTTGAAAGATAATTTAAATTAATCAAGATATTACTACTGAATGCATCAAGATTCATAACTAGGAAATTTACAATGGGTGACTCAAAACTTCCACTTGAGCCTATAACACCACTAATGTTTTGAGGCCAGCTCTTAATGGGTTCACTGTGGTGTCAGCATTCCACCTCACCATACAGACCTTCTTGCTCCTAATCCCATCTTTCTCCAAGCATCCACTTGTGCAGAAGGGTGGCAGTGGCAGGAAAGGCTTTTGATGTTAATCAAAGTGTCAGCTCTATATGTGGCTATTGCTTCTGGGGAGCATGAGGCAAGGATTTCCCAATGCCAATCATCCAGGGAAGGGGAAGAAATTATGTTTGGAATGTGAACTAGTTATTCCACACTTTCCAAAGGAAAATGCAACCAAGAAACACCTCTCTTCTGAAATTTGCACTTTTCTGAGTTTTGTGCTGTAATAGTTTTGCAAATGTATTAGTCTTTTAAAGTCTGAATCTGAGAAGAAGATCAATGTTATACAAGGAGATCCAGTTTGCTGTTGTGGTTAGAATTTTCAACTAGGACCAGTGAGATCTGGGTTAAAATCTCCACTCAGTGCAACAATCCATTAGGTAATACTGGGCCAGTCATAATCTCTCAACCCAATCTAGCTCACAAAGTCCTTTAGAGCATAAAAGGGAGGAGGACCATGGAGGTCATCTTGATCAATTCTGGCACTTTACATTTTGCTGCCTGAGACAAAGGACATGGCAAGATTGGCAGTAGAACATTATTTCAATGCTGCGAGACTCCATTGTGCCTGGAAGCAATAAACCTGCTTAGGTTATGCAGGGGAGGTTATGTGGCACACACAGTTCTGTTCTCCAACATTTACCACCATTGTCTGCCCCCCACCCAAATATCTCCTTCCAGAAGAGCATGAGTTACTCTGCCTAATGGTAGGGCTGGCCTTAAAGCTTTTCTCAAAGGGAAGGTGGTATAAAAATAAGATAAAAGCAAGGAATTTGTTGCACACTGCTGACTATCTTTCTATTGCTGTATACAATTTGTCCTTCTAACACATACAGAATTATCCTTTGAAGAAGAAAAAAACATTTTTTTATTTCTTTGCTTCACTGAAGATTTTATTTGAAACACATTGGGCTTTATATTACATTTGGTTTACAAGACTAAATAAGCCTTTGAATTTTGCACCAGCTTGAGTTTTGCTTCTCACGTGCCCTTCATTTTTTTTTAAAAAAAATGCTTCCCTCCTATTCTGCGCATATTACATACCACCCCACACAGTGACTCCAAGTCATTGTGCCTCCTATTACAAAAGGTAGGGGCCCCCCCTCCCCCCAGACACAGTCAGGAAGACAATGATACAATAATGATGATACAATAAAGTGAAGGAGTCATGCCAGAAGGGTGGGAAGATGAAGGAACTGTTCCTCAGTGGTTAAGAGGAAATGCCTAAAGATGATGAAGCTTTGCTGAGGAGAGCCAGTAATATATGAAAGTACAAAGGGAGGGGTGGGGAGAAACTCTCTTGGGAGAGGCTGTTGGGAGAGAAAATAAGAGATTCTGCTTCACATGTTAGAGAAGGGCAATGGCTATGTGTTCTGAAAGGCATCTGATCTCAAAGGTGTGCACACCCATCAAGGAAGCAAAGATAAGTTTAAATTCATTCTTGCATGTACTCATTATTTTGGGGTGTGGGGTCTGCTGACCTCAGGTAGGGACAGACAAATAAGTCTATTTCCAATAAGAGCACAAAAAGAGCCAAGTAAATCAAGGCAATGGCCATAGCTGCCAAGTACCCCGTTTTCCCTGGGAAACCCCTGTTTTTACTTACCTTTTCCCGGTGGTCCCCCGTATCACTTCGTCTCCCGTTTTTCTCTGTTATTTTCTCCTGCCAGCGGCCATTTTTTTCCTTTCTTATTTGCCCTTCTATGGGCACCAAAAATGGCCGCCAGCAGCTTCAAAAGCCACATCTACGCATGTCCGGAAGTGCATAGACACGACTTCCGGTGTCTGCGGCGGCCATTTTTGGTGCCCATAGATGGGCAGAGCGACACCAGAAGTTGCATCGACGCAGTCCGGGACTTGGTTAGGTAAGACAATGGCCCATCTGGTTCAGCATCCTGTTCTCACAGTGGCCACCCAAGCCTGTGGGAACCCCAAGCATAAGCACACTCTCCACTCCTGTAGTATCCAGAAACTGGTATTCAGAAGCACCACTGCCTCTAACAGTGTAAGCAGAACATAGCCATCAACCTCCATGAAATTGCCCAATCCTCTTTTACAGCCATTAAAGTTGTGTCATGTGTTCGTTAGGGCTGCCATCCCTATGTTCATTCACAACTCTTTCTGAATCTATCTGCTTCTTTTTAAAAAAAAAAAACAAAAAAAATATGCAGGAAGAGTTACATGAGAGTTCATATTTTAAAATGTATTTTCTCACCTCCATGAAAAAGCAAATAAATAAATAAATAAATAAATAAATAAATAAATAAGAATGTTGGAGTGTTAGGAGAGAAGTACACCACCCAATTTGTAAAAGTGCTAATTTAGGAGGAGGATTAGCTATATTCCAATCTGCACATTATTCGAAGTGTGGTAGATCATTAGCAGTTCAAATGGTAGTTATTGGGGGGGGGGGGCAGGCACAGAAAATCAAATTTATCCAGTATCCAGGTTTTGAAGGGATCGTAGTCAAGACACTGTCAGTGGGCTTCCTTACCTCATGGTACTGGTTCATGCTGACAGCTATTTCTGTTTCCATGCTTGCTTATGAGAGAGAGGGGGGGGGAGAGAGAGAGAGGGAGAGAGAATGCCTGGGTGAACAAGTGAAGATAGCTGGTAGTCTTTGCTACCACCTTTCAGTCACCCCCCCCCAGTTGTGGCTAGTGACCATTAGGCTGGTGAGGTGGAAGGTGAGGAGGCCAGCAGTAGGTGAAGCCAGAACCAATGAGAAACAGAGCTGCTACCTGGCTGACTGTATGTAAGACAGGCAAATGGGAGACTGACCCATTTGGCCCAATGGTCCAGCCTCCACTGCTCTCCACATTTAGGCTATTGGTCCAGAAAAGGCCTATAAGTAGGGTCAATTCATGTATGAGTTGCTAGGGATTGTGTAAAGCAGGGGTGAGAAACTGTAGACCTGTGGGAGAGGAAGCAGCCCACCAGGCCTTACTGTCTGGCCTTTGCAACTCTCCCCAGGCCTCATCTGTTCTCTCCAGGCCCACATCTGCCCCCTTGTGGCCCTTGGATGTTTAAAGGTAAAGGTAAAGGGACCCCTGACCATTAGGTCCAGTTGTGACCGACTCTGGGGTTGCGCGCTCATCTCGCATTATTGGCCGAGGGAGCCGGCATATAGCTTCCAGGTCATGTGGCCAGCATGACAAAGCCGCTTCTGGCAAACCAGAGCAGCACATGGAAAAGCCGTTTACCTTCCCGCTGTAGCGGTTCCTATTTATCTACTTGCATTTTGACGTGCTTTCGAACTGCTAGGTTGGCAGGAGCTGGGACCAAGCGACGGGAGCTCACCCCGTCACAGGGATTCGAACCGCCGACCTTCTGATCAGCAAGCCCTAGGCTCAGTGGTTTAACCACAGCGCCACCTGGGTCCCCCATCTGTTCTCTCCACAGCGCCACAGGCCCATCTGTTCTCTCCAGGCCCACATCTGCCCCCTTGTGGCCCTTGGATGTTTGCCTATCCTCAAACAAACTGACTTTTCACTTCCTACTGTGCATCAGAAGGGGGTGTGAATCTGTCATTGCTGACAGTTTTGTCCTAAGCATTCATGTATGTGCATGAGCATCCATAGGAAAGTGGGATATTTGCAATATCTAGGGATGTGGAATAAATTCAGTTCACATTTAAAGATGAACCAAACTATTTTGTTCTTTCTAAAATAGTATGTGACATGGAAAACAGCCATCCTTCAGACTCACAAGTCTCCACATGAAGTGTGGTCATCCAGTCAAGTAATGCACATAGGAATGCATATACTAGGGTTAAGTGTGCACATGAATATAATCATGACAATAACATTAGGCAATAATAATATTGGACAAAATCCATACTAAAATGTTGATAAATTAAATTTCACAGGGTCTTTTAATACATAATATATATTTTTAAAAATGGAAAGTGATGTGGAAATGTGGCTAACTGAACTTAAAACTGGAAAAATGAAAAACCAAGAGAAACTGAAAATGACAGAGTCATTCGTCCCTAGATGCATCCCATGGAAACAGATGATGTAAACAGAGAAGCCACTCACTTCAAAACTTTCTAGAACCCAAGCAAATCCAAACTACTTTACAAGCGTCATTGTTATTTTTAAATTTTAATTTATATGCAAATCAGACTTGCTTCTCCATAGGATAAAAAAAGTCAGCACTGGATGCTACATGATTTGGCTAATTCCTTAATAGCACATGATCCTACTGGGCAGGGTAGACACCATAAAGCATTATCATCTCTACTATTCAGCCCTGGGTTTCAGACTATTCTTTAAGGAAGGAATGAGGAAGCTGGGGCCCTCCAGCTGCTATTGAACTACCACCTTCCTGAACTATTTGCCATGCTGGCTGGGACAGATGGGAGTTGGAGACCAAGAACATCCGATGAACCTCAGCGTCCCCATCCTGCACTAAGAGATGAGAAGTTGAGAAGCATACTTCTTGTTGTAACTAAGGCTGGAATCCTATTAATATTTTCCAATTGGTTGGGACCTGCTAATAAATCATAAATGAATACACACCTATACACATTGTACTCCATGGGTGTAGCATACAAGTAAACATGTTTCAGATATTGCACAGTATATGCAGAAAGTAGCATGATCTTTATTGTGGCTACCCCATCTTGCAGGAAGTGAGCACACACCTGCAAACTGCTGCCAAAGTTTCCCCAACTTTTGTGCCACTTCATCCCAGTGCTACTGCCCTTCTGGCCCCTCATGTGGCACTGCTATTCTATACCATCAGCTATTGGAAGTACTCCAAGAAATAAAACTATACTGGAGCAATTTATATCGTATTGTGGTTTATGGAGTTACTGCAGTGCACAGTTCAATGGTAAGATTGTTGGACTACAGCTTGGGAGAACTGAATTCAAAACCTCACTCAGTTATGAAGCTTACTGTATGACACTGGGGAAATTGCTATAATTTTATTTTGGTGAAGGATATATGGTGAAGAAATTATGCTGCCTGCAATCCTCTTTCTGTTGCATCCTCCTTTAATACTCACAAGGGATGAGGATGGGACCTTAGGCATTGCCCATCTGACCTCTAGGCCTAGGCCCCACCAACCCCCACTAGGTTGAACCAAAATGTGAATATTATTTCCATGAAAAGAAGTACGCACTCCAGTTTGGAGAGGCTCTTTTTGCACTTTTTAAGCAGTGAAAGAATGCACCCTCCTGGTATATGTTCAAGCTACCCACTTCAGGTAGTTCACACACTCATTCATATTCAACATAGAGGAAGCAGCCCCTCTGTGAGACTCATTGCAGCCTGATGACCTGCCACTTTAGCATATTTTGCCACCCTCTGTTCAAATCACTCTTCGCCTTCTCCTTCCTTATAGCAACAATGCCTAACAATGTGGTTAATGAGTTGCGGCTGTGGGACAACAACGATACAGGCAAACAAAACTAATTCAATATGAGGACAGTGTTTCCTGACTAATCATTTCCTTCACTCTGTGTGGGCTTCATTGTGTTGCGACATAGTCAAATTTTCTTTGGTCTGTGATGTCATTATCCTTGGAAGAATAAATATTATTTCCAATCTCTCTCTCTCTCTGTATGTCTCTCCCCTCTCTCTGTCTCTCTCTCAAACACAGATGCCAGTTGGGTGTGTGAACACCAGCAATTAGGTGAAATAGCTACCATTTGTAGGTCCTTTGGGAAAGCTTTGCATTCCCCTTTAAAAACTGATGCCCCCCACCCCTGCCTGCCAGCAAATGTTCATTGGAAAACATTTGTATCAGCCCTAATCATAAGTTTACATTTTATTTAATCAGACACTCCTTGTTCCCAATAAAGAAGACCCCAGTAGTCAGCGAGAGCCAGAAATGTGTTGTGACATATGAATAGCTAGTTGAGAAGAAAGGTTGCTGTACTCTCTGTGCCTATGGCGCCTTATCATTATATTTCAGTCAAGGAAAAGAATGCCCAGGAGATAGTCATTAATAACCAACATTATGAGTTTGAGCAGACATGGAGCAGGGAATATGCAGTCTCCATTCCACTGCGTCTTTGGGGTGCTCAAAGGCTCTCCCAGAATATTTCTGGGAGTGATTAGCATTCAGCTGTGTAAAAGCACATGAAATGAGATGCAGAGCTTGGTGCAACATCAAAGTGAAGGTCAGTCTCTTTTAAAGCCCTCCTGGGCCCTCACTTGCAGGGCAGTGAAGAATGTGATCTGGCAACATTGCAAGGGCAGCTAGGGGTTTATTTAAAGGGATGGAAAACTGACAATCTCTAAGAATGGTTGGGTAGTTGTGTGATACCCCCACCTTCCATGCTCACATTCACACCCGTTTCTCCAAGTGGCGAGAAGTTCCAGGGATATGGTTACCTGTATTTGTGTTAATTCAGAAGAGACAGCACTGAAGAGGAAGTAAGCAAGACTTATTTCTGAGCAAACAAGTATAAGCATATACTGCATATGTGCCTTTGTCATTTTTGCTTTATTTCTAAATATAGAAGCGGAACACAAATTGATTGTGATTCTACAACTGAAGTGCATCCAGTCGCTACCACTGGCCATGGGGAAGTTTCCAAGAAGAGCATCACCACAAGAGGTTCCATCCACTGGGTAAAGAAAGAACAGCTGTTTGGAGCTTCCTTTGCCAATCCCTGCAAGAAATAACACTCCGCCCAGAACTACCAGTTGCCCTGGGACCGTGTAACTAAAGAAAATATGCTCTGATACCATTCATCAGCCAGAGGACTGCTAGTGTGTGTGTGTTAATTCTGAAAGGTTATGTTTGCTACATGCTGCCCTGAGAATCATCCGTTCAACTTATACAAATATCTATCTCCTACAAGGCAGAAGCTTTACTACCCTGCATCAGATCACCAGAGAGTGACTTCAGCTAACTTACAGCTTTTTCTGCCTGTTTCTGTTCCAAACAGCAAGCTGTTGTATGCATGCACAAGTACTCACATGATATTGAATCCCCCTATACAGTAGGAACAAAATATCACCTTCTCCAAGTTCTGAATGTCTTTCTGTTTGGAAAAGTTACAAGTAGGTAATGCATGTGAAGCACAGTGCATACATGTAGATGCAATATTTCCATGGTATCCTGGTGCAGGGATAGCCAACACGGTGCCCTCCATATGTTGCTGGACTACAACTCTTATTATCCTTAATTTGGCTATGCTTGCTGAGGCTGAGAGTTCGCATGCAGCAACATCTGGAGGGCACCAGGTTGGATTCCTCTGCTCTAAGGCTACCTAACCACACTGAACATGCTGAGATACTACAACAATAAGTGATTGTATTCTTACAACTGTCCCTTTAGATGGCTTGCTACTACTACCCCATAATGTTACATGATGACTCTTCACCATGGGAGCCATGTAAGGCACTCAGCTCATCAGAGCACTGGCACTGACAACAGGTTCAAACAAGACTTGGTCCCACATTAATTTCAGTCATATATTTATTTTCAGCATGGCTAAAAGAACAATTCTAAAGCTATTCAGAAGTGAGTCCTATTTAATTAAATGGGTCTTACTTCCACATAAGTGGACTCTGGATTGCAGTTTTACATTGGATCTACTCCTATGTCATAATGCAGTGTCCAAACTGATGCACTTCAATTTTAAAAAGTTAACATTTTGGTTCTTACTACATTGGCTCTTCAATTTTGAAAAATGTCTACCTCTGTATATGTGGGGGAAAGTCAGGCATTAACTGCTCAGCCTTTGGCCTTCAGAATCTGTGAAAGGTATAAAGAAGGTCAAGTTTCAGAACAGGGTTAATTGTGAGAACCTCTTAGTGCTGGAGGATTGACTTCTAAAATGGGATTAGTAAAGTTTAAGTTGATAGATTGTGTCACCTCATTCCAAAGTAATCTTAGCTTTTGACACTGTCTATGATCACTTGCAGTTTGGGCAAAATGGAGTGGGCAGATCTGGGGAATTACAGAGAAAACTAGAACCTTGTAGTCAGAGATTTGTCTGATTAATTCAAGTCAAGATGTGAAATTGCCTCGGTTCCCTGTCTCTGCTGCTCCCTTCTTTAGACTTCTTCCTTCTTCACCTAACCTTCACCCAGGTTTCTGTATCTCAGTCCTTGACTACTCTGCACCCTTACTTCTGCCATGTTACACCTGAAGTCCTTGACCTTTTCCTCAAGGGACTTATTTTCAGACTTATTTTAACAAGCACTTAAAAGCTCCTTCCTTCCTTCCTTCCTTCCTTCCTTCCTTCCTTCCTTCCTTCCTTCCTTCCAACTTGCATTCTCTTACAGAATCTGAACTGCAAACCTCCTAATTTTGTTTGCTAAGAATGTTTGTTAACATTTTGTACCATCACACCTTCTCATCCTGTCAGTGGATGAGAATGAAGCAAAATGTCTCAGTTAGTCCTATTTTCATTTGTTCCAAATGCCCTACATGTTCAGCATCACTATAGGTACACATAACTCAAGAGGATTGAGAATTCAGGTCTAGGAATAGCAGCTGGTATAGAATGGCAACAATGAGCCCTATATAGTGGCCAGGTTGTAGTGGCAAAGTAGCATTGTACAAAAATGGCCTTTTGAAACTCTCCACTGTGTGTGTGGACAAATAAATTTAAGGAACCATTTTACCAAATTTATGCAGAAGCATGAAAAATTCTCCAGGCATTAATTAGGATTGTGGCTCACCACTAGCAGTGACAAATATATATATTTCTTTAGGGTTTTTTTGGGGGGGCAGGGCGGTGTTGTTCAGCAACAGCAACAACTGCGTTGGCATCCCACTTACCATTTTGCACCACTTATAAAGCACTGTAGGAGGGAAAATGGTATGTGCCACAAAAAAGTGGAGAAAACTCAGAGAAAATTCCAGGGCAGTGGTGGTGAAAAAAGAAAGAAAAATCTCAGAAATTTTCTTAGAAAAAATGCCCTTTGTTCCTCTGTTCCAAAGATCTCGAAGTCTGATTTATGATAGTTTGAGTGAAATTTCCCTTTTTCAACCCAAAATCTTCAAACCATCCTGAAACGACTGCAGACGGCCCCCCTCCTTTTTAAAAAAGAATATTGTAGTCACGGCAGAAACTTTGTATCAGGATTGTACAAGCTTGACTTGTGAAACTAATTAGACAAAGAACCTGCTCAAGAGTTTGTGGCAAGTCTGAAGGATGTGTCATATCAGGCTGAAATGTCGAATGATGTGGGATCCCTCCCCCTTGTGTGGCTGCTTTTGCTGAGAGAGTGCGAACTGCCAATCTAGCTCAAGCTTGTGGGCTGAGAGATGGGAGGATGTAGCAAAGTGTCAAAAGCGCAAAAGGCCAGCCATGTACTACTGCACTATGAAAGAAGTTGTTAGCCTAATGAGTTTGCCAAAGTGCCTAACACTTGGGGGAATTGTCAGCATTTCCATCAATGCTGAATTTAACCTGAAGGCTTCGATCCAGCAGATGAGCGATCTTGTTGGCATCAGCAAATAGATAGAGAGCCCCACGGCAGCTTAGTGGATAACTAGTCTGTTGTTTCATGAGCTTTGGTAGGCAAAAGCCTACTTCATTAGAGGCACAGAGTGGGCTGGAAGATGTTAGCTATACATATTGTATAACTAACAATAGGCAATGAATTAGTTCTAATGGGGAAGATATACTATGTTGCTTAAATATAGTCCCCATTTGCTAGAATAGGTAAATTACTATTTCTATATCCACATTTGGCTATATTTCCATATTTTGGGCAATACCCACACTCAGGTAATTATGGGTTGGAACAGCTGTGAACCCTCTAGATGTTGCTGAGCTACAACTTGCAGTATCCCTGTCTAGGAATGGACAAAAGTGCCAGCTGTGCTTTCCTGTTTCTCTCTTATTGTTTCCAACTTTAAATGCCTGCTGAAAGCTTTTCAAAATTAATTTTTATTAATTTTTCATTAATAACAATCCAATGGAGGACACATTAATACAATGCCAAATCACTCCAAATCACAATACAATCAAAAGAGCCAATTAAACAGTTCTGAATTAAACATTTTTGGATGACTTCCCATGTTCCGGCTATCAGGAGTTCATGTTATTCCTTGATCCTGGGCCAGTTCTCTTAATTAGTCCAAGTTCCACAATTCCGATCTTAATCCTTTGTTCTAGCAGCCACTGATGTGTTTAACAAATCCAGATCCATTAACTTGCAGATGGAATTTATATCCTGTTGCTGTGTGGAATATTTGTTTACCTTTTTCTTTTCCTTCATGTTGTAATCAGTCAATTTTCTTCAACATTGCCCCCCCTTCGAAAACTCATTTGCAGATATGCCACAGATCCATTTTGCCTCTCTGAAACCAAAAGCTATCTAGCGTCCGGCCACAAGTTCTGGTTAACTTCCAGTGTTTATCTCCTTGCTTCTTCAAATGAGCTGGCATCACACTAAAACCATGATAAATCAGAACTAGATCTCCCTTTTGTTGGCAATGTTACAAATCATCACAGTATTTCACACAGTCTATTCTTTCAAGCACTCCGTAAAGAGAATTATAAGTTCTTGTTGAATCCCTCTTGCATTCCATATATAGTTGTAATCCATTAGTAATTTCATTCCATTAATGATTGGTTCTTTTTCAGTGAAGGCTTGCCGATTCATAGCAGAGCAAAAATAATGTAAAAAAGAACAAAGGCTCCCCTTCACTTACGTAGCATTCCAATTACGATCCTCTCCAGATCAAAACCTTGGCACTTAGTGGCTGATTCGTTTCACAGGTTATCTTTCTCCCTCTTCCAAAACACGTCTGTTTCTTAAGACCAAATTCAGATACATCTTAAAAGAAACAGAGTAACCTCCGCTCATGGTGACCGCATTGGGGAATTTCCAATACAGTACATGCAGTCCCATGCACTCTGCATCCCTGCCCCCACATTCCATCAGAGCGAGAAGCAGTTATCAGACAATCCATGAGAGAAAGATCTCCCCCCCCCCAACCCTGGGAAGGGCCTTGCAAGGATAATTACTCCCAAATTATCCTTAATCACCTGCACGGCTGGTATCTGCTACCATGGGATCAGCAGGTCACCATGGCGGCTGTGCCGGAAGTAAAAAACTTTTCTATTCCCCCAGGCCTTTGCAGGCATCTTTAAGAATGCATCATTCTACAATAGTTAACTGATGTCTGGTTTTAATAATTATTATCTTTTATTGTTTTTATTGTATGGTTTTATGTGTTATTTAAAAAGCCTTGATTTCTGTGTGTGCGCACACACACATACATACATACATATTCTAAATAGATAAATAAAATTTTAAATCCTCATGAAAATTCATCCACATTTTAGGGTGAATTTATCCAAAAATATATGTGTTTGCCTGTAGTTTTTACTATTATATAGATTTTTGGATGGCATTTTCAGTAATGTACCGTATGTATTTTATGCACACTTTCCGCCATTGCATTTCATTTTCCCATGCATTGTATGGTTGGGCAATTGTACTGCAATATTTGGATGCAAATTTCAAAATAGAATTGTATTTTGGTTTGCATATTGGTTGGAGACATGTAAATTGGGTAGCTTCTCAATTAATGCAAACAATATCAGTTTCCTCCGCTCCTATCCCTATTTCTGAGAATTGGGTGCAATGGCTGAAGCTGAAGGTAGCTGCAGGGCAATAATATCTGGATTACCATAAGCCTCCCCATCCAATTTATTTGGCACAACTAAAGTATTGCAAAATTGGGAGCCGGCTTTCAAGATTGAGGGAATTAAAAAAAAAGTAAAATTGTCTCCCTTCATTTTTTTTAAGGATCTTACACTATTTGTTTATTTATTTAGTTCACAAAATTTATACACTGCTTAATAACAAATGATTCAAAACAATTCACAGAAAATAAAGCAGTAAAACCATGAAAAATTCGAAACCACACTTTAAAAAACGTAAATGTTAAAATACTAAAACACATTAGAATTGCCTCAACTTTCTAAGCAATGTTTTTTAGCAGGTGCTGAAAAGAGTGCAGTGGAGTCACCTACTTGATTTCAAGAGGAATGATGTTCCAAAGTGCAGGTGCTGCCACACTAATCGATAACGTTCTTAGCAAGTGTGGAATGCATATTATGCGGCAATTGGTAGTAGTGCCAAATCTGACATTTGAAGCACTTGAGTGGGCACCTGTGGGGTAAGGTGATCTTCTGGGTAAACTGGCCCCAAGTTGCTAAGGGCTTTATATGCTAGGGTTGCCATATTTCAAAAAAAAGTGCAAGTGCAATGCTGGAGGATGTCCTGTTGCTAGTGTTGAAGTAAGATTCAGCTGCCAGTGGGCCTCAACCAACAAAATGTCTCCTGCTTAGTTCCCAGAGTTCTATTTTATACAAATAAACTATACAATTAGATCAGGCCCCTGCTGTAGATGTTTGCCCTTTTTATGGAGACAGATGAGGAGATAATTAAGGATGGATGGATGTGTCAATTTCTCTCAATTTCTCATTTTTCCATTTTTAGTTCTCCACTTTCCCACACCAGTTTGCAATTTAAAAACAGGTCCTTATGAAAATTCACCCACATTCTAGTGCAGATTTCTCCTGGTATGCACATTTTTGCATGTAATTTTGCCTAATGTAAATATTTTTGCAAAGCTATGTTTTGTAATATACTGCTTTTTTTAGTGGTTCCCCCCCCCACTAAAATGTGCATATTTATTCATACTGCACCTCATTATATGCATGTTTCTATGCATTACTTTGCTGAAGAAGTGCATTGTGAAATTTAGAAAAGTGGGAGTTTTGAAGGGTGGCAACTTTTGGGAGCGTGTTGTTTTGGAAAGTGCAAATTAGGTAAGCTCGAGTTTAGAGGCAAACTATATTCTCCATCCCAAATGGTGATTGGGGAAGAGCTAGTGTGCTCAACACCCTGTTTGTTGATTTAACCCAGAAGATGAAAATCGAGAAGAGTTCTCCAGTTCCAAGGAACGAAAATATTTTCATAAACATTCCTCTGAGAATTTGCATCCAAGAGGAAATTAATTAGGAAGATGATGGTGATCATGGTTTTTACTGAACCACAAAATTGCCCCAGCACTTTTTCTCCTCCTTCCCCCCCCCCCCTAGCATTAGCTCTTTATGTTTGGTCTCTCCTAATTAATTGTGTAACAAATGAGCAGCTGTATGGCTTCAACAATGTCCAGAAAGCTGTGCTTTATTTCACTGTCTATCAAAAATAACTGCCCCTTATCATTAATTGTGTTTGCCAGAGCACTGTTCTGCTTCCTATAAATTCATTTCCTTCCCTTTTCCTTGATTATTTATTTCAGTTTGATTATTGTACAAAAATTATTTAATTGTTACACTGCAACCAGCAGATGGGTTACCTCTACCATTCATAGTCATTCTGCCTTTTCACATTGTCCATTTTGGGGGATGATGAAAAATTCAGGCAGAGGCACAGCCCTTCAAGTGCTGCAAATCTCATTATCATCACACAATACCCCTTCTAACATTTCTGAAGTGTCAGTTATCCATGCTGCATCTCCCATCCAAGTTTCCTATTAGGTCTTTGAGTTTTTCTCATTCTGTGCATGTTTCCTTCCTATATGTTAAACTTGAAGCCTTGCTTAGCCTAGCAGACCTTCTCTGGGTGAAAAGAGAAATAACATTTCAAAAGAAGCTGTAGTAGGTTTCTTAATTTATGATATCAGCCTGGTTTCCTTCAACATTTTTTCCAATTTGTGTGAAAGATGCCCATTCCATTATGTCAAACATTGGGTCAGCCATGTGTCTTGCCCTCCTACCCTGACTCTTCCTCTTTCTCCTTCTGCATTGCAAGGACAAAATAAGAGCTTGTTACTACCGCCTACTAGCAGGTGCCCTACCTTTCCTCTTTAAATAAGGCATGGGGAACCTCAAACACAGGGGCTGAGTATGACTCTCCAGAGATATTTTATGTTTTTCTGATGACTGTTGTGTGGTTCTACTTACAGTAGAAAGGTGTGATATCCATTGCTCTGCTCACTTCCTCTGCCTCACCTACTACTGGGATGTGGTCCCCAGAAGATTTTCCATGAGGGAATGTGAACCTATTGCTAAATAAATAAATAAATAAGGTTCCACATCCCTGCTTTACTGTAGATCTTTGCCCTTCACTGCTTTTTTTTATTATTCAGAAGTATTGCAAGCCCCTGCTGAAATCCCCTCTGTCACATTAGCTATTAAAAGTGTCAGAGCTCTGCCTTCTTTTACATCAGACCACCCTCATCTGAACACCTGAGAGATGTATCAGTGATATTATGGGTATTAGCTTCCCATCTGAAGAGCTGGGAAAATGCCCCCCCCCCAAAAAACTTAACTATTTCTGGAGGGGTGGAATGTACATTTGCATTAAACATGATGACCCTTGTCTTCTACCATTAGGCAGAATGAGGCAGCTGCCCTAGGTGGCAGATGCTGATGGGCAGGTGGCAGCAGTGAGGTGCTGAAGGACAGATGTGTGTGGGCCATGTGGTCTGCTCTGTGCCTACTTAAGCTAACCTGCTTCTCTCACTTTTAGTGGAGAAGTATGGTTTACTGTCAGTGTTGAAATAAGATTCAACTTCCAGGCCAGTTGGCTTCTGTATGTGGAACAAGGGGAGAGGGAACCAATTTGTCCTTTGCTTCAGGTAGCAAACTGTATTGAACCAGCTCTAGCCTTATTACTTCTCCTGCTATTGCTGCTGCTGTTCATGTTGACGGTGCATATTCTTCCAAGTGAGTACTGTAGTTGGAGCAGGATGAGGTGGGGCAAGGGCAAGCAAAGTGTGTGTGTGTGTGTGTGTGTGTGTGTGTGTGTGTGTGTGAGAGAGAGAGAGAGAGAGAGAGAGAGAGAATTCAATGCTTGTAACAGGTTTGGCCCTCTAGGAAATATACCGTATATTCCGGCGTATAAGACGACTGGGCGTATAAGACGACCCCCTACTTTTCCAGTTAAAATATAGAGTTTGGTATATACTCGCCGTATAAGTGACTTACTGTCACTTATAAACATAAGGCTGTTTGTCATCAAACATGTAAACATAAAACAGTGCAAGTGGATTAAACTTTTCCTAATTCACTCTAAAGCTGAAAGGACAGTTTCCCTTTAAAAGCCTTCAAAATCCTCCTGTTCGTCATCTGATATCATAAGTATTGAAACTCGATGGCCTTTTCTCCACATCCTTTCCTGGGAGAGCTGCCCTTTTTCCACTGCTTCTCGCCCCCCCCCCTGTTTTTGGGGCATTTCCACTCACCCCAGTGACCCCACAGTTCCTTTTCCCTGGCAGGATTCCAGAGGGCTGAGTTGCTCCTTCCTCCCACCCAGAAGGAGCCACTGACTCAGCACTTGCAGAGCAGAGAGACAACAGCCACCTGCCTTCTCCTTGCAGGAAAGACCTTGGGAGGGTGGGGCTTGTGCTCTGGAGGACCTGTCCATGGATTTCATTTCCTATCCTCTCTAGGACTCCTGCTCAGTTCCTTTTAACCCCTGGCAAGCCAAATGCACCCAGCTCAGCCCCCTCACCCTCTTGAAAGCTCTCCCTTCCTCCGCGTTTGCAAGCACCGCCCGCATTTGCAAGTAGCCTCTGTGTTTGCAAGCCACATGGTGGAGGCAGGCAAGGGCTGCACTGCCGGTGGGGCTGGAGGGTAAACTTTACGTTTATTGAACTCTCCCTTCCTCCGCGTTTGCAAGCAGTGCCCACGTTTGCAAGGAGCCTCACTTGCAAGCAGCCTTGCTCGCTTGGCTCGGGGAAGTGGGCAGATGGAGGAAGATCCTGCAGCGGAGGAACTGCAGAGGCGCCGGGCGCTGCCCTCCAACCTCTGTGGCAGGCAGGCAGCAACAGCCTCAGAGGGCATGGGGCGTCCTCTCTGGGCACCTTTTGGCTTTTTTGAAGGTGGTGGACTCATCCAGAGCGTGGGGCGGTGGCAACTGCAGATTCTCCAGTCCGGCTCGTAGTACCCGGCGTATAAGTTGACTCCCGACTTTTGAGACGGTTTTCCGGGGTTAAAAGGTTGTCTTATATGCCGGAATATACAGTAGCTGCTGACCAAGGTTTGAGGGTCACATTGCAGACAATTCAGACTTCCAGATATGCAAAAGACCAAATCGAAAGTTTGGGCTTAGATGCTCAGTCTGCCAGCCATTCACATTCAGCAGACTGGCAATTCATAAATATTTAATGTGCACATTTTTAGGCTAGTTGAACTTCATGGCTACACATTTACAGCCTGTGAAAAATCAATATCTTAACATTTGCATTTCAAATGTGTGAGATCTTCTGAGAATTACTGGGCTGGCACCCCTGACCTTTACGTTGGGCCAGGAAAGTAGCTAAGCATGTTTAGGCCTATCTTAGACCAGTGGTGGTAATTTGTGTGTAAAACTTGTATTGAAAGTAGCAAAGGCTTCTTCTCTAACCTTCCCCATTCCTCTAAAATCTGACACAAACTATTATGAACACATGAATCTGCCTTCATGTAGGAATGGGAAAGCTGTGGCTTTCTATATGCTCTTGGACCACAACACCCAAGACCACACACTTTGGCCATACTCCCTAAGGCTGATGGGAGTTGGAGTCCAATAACAGGTGGAGTGTCAAAGGTTCTCCATCCATGATCCAGAACACTGCCTACTGTGACAGAGTCCTGTATCTGCTTTCTCTCCAGTTTCTCTAGCACATGTCCTAGTTCTTGACCTGGACATTCAAATTATTGGACCATGAAAAGCATATGCCTTACGGGTGAGCTGCAGCTCATCCCAGAATACAGCTGGGATTAATTGTCAATGTGTCATCAAATGCTTCATTATGGGCAGTGGTCTTTCTAGTCACTTTCTCTAAAATGACTTCTGAGTGGTGGCTTCTGAAGTAGATGCTTAAGTCAGCTGTAAATAATGGCTTTCTTTTTCTTTTCTTTTTCCGTATCTGAGTGTATTTAATCTCACAATGGAGCTGGTTATACTTGAACAATAGCTGTAACTCAAATGCATTAAGAAGCATTTATTCTGTATATAAGCAATTATGTTGGGATGGAAGGGAAGCTAATAGATTCTAGTGAGCATGTGAAGCTAGGTTGGGAAAGTATGGAGCTCCTGTAATAGGGCATGTTGAATTTTTTGCATGACCTGAAATTTTCAGAAGATAAAATTAAAATTCCTTGGTTTTCTGAAAGCAGATAAGTGCCGCTTCATCAAATGTGGGCTTACCAAGCTAAATGTTATCCAATCATGAAGAATAATAGCATATTTGAATTCCTCATATCCAAAAACCTATTTTTAAGGCCCCTCACTGAAGAAATTTGCAAAAAAAGAAAAGAAAAAAGGTTTCGTTGCCTAAAATGACCCTCCTACCCCTGTAGGTTTAATAACTGTGTAGAAGAGGACATTTCAATAAGTATAACATAACAACCAGCTGAAATCCTCTCAAATAGGCAAAGCTACTGAATGTGTGAATGTAAGAGATCTGTTCACTTCTGTATCTGGGGATCTCATATGAAGCTGCCTTGATGTCACAATCTTCCCTAACCAGGACCCTGAGGAGACTTCCTTTCTCTTTGGAGAAAATATGAGGGCCGGTTGCCCAGAAAGCTGTGGACAACAAAGAACCTGCTATAACCCTAAAACAGCACAAAGTACCTAGACACTTACTTATCTTGCCTGTGGTCACCAACAATCCCTTCATCTAAATCCCAAACTTTGCCTCACTTGCTCATTCTTCCACCTAATCACCTCTATCTCAAGAATGGAGGCCACACTGGAGCCTATGGAAGGCCCAGAACTGGCATAAGAGTGTTTATTTCTTTTCCAGGATGTTTTATGGGCAGGAGTCTCCTTAGGAGGAAGGGTCTCCTCAGGAGGAGGGAGAAGCCAAGGGGCAATCAATCTGTGAACAATGAGCTAGGGGATTATAAAATTTGTATACCATTCTTCACCACTACCAGCTCTTAGGGTGGTTCACAACATAAGAATACAAGGTGAAAAATACAAAATACATAATAAAAACAAGAACAACAAAAACAAATAACACTTCCCCTCAACCATGGGGATTTAGATCAATTGAGGTTCAAGGGCTTCACAGATCATGAGAGGGTTTCCCCCCCAGTTGTGGGCCCCCAAATGTGGAACTCCCTCCCCAGAGTCACTGTCTCTTTTCAGCTCTCATCAGTTGCTGAAGATGGCTTTACCCAGGCCTTTGAGAGCTACAAAACTGATTTTGATATCCTTGAAATTCATTGTCTGGGGTGATTTTCATGGGTGGGGTTGCTGTTTAGTGCTGCTTTAATTGCTTAGTGTTTTATATACTGTAATCCACCCTGGGACATTCTAATGAAGGGTGGGTAAGAAATATAATAGGAAGTAAAAACATTGCATGCTATGATATTGTAAATATTTTATTATTGATTCTCTATAGTTTTATAATGTATTGTGACCTGCCCTGAGATCATTCTGACAATGAAGGGCAATGTATAAATTCTGAAATAAATTGAATAAACAAATACAATGGGATCCATGCATCCTTAAAGAGTTATTCTTCATCAACTCCATTTCAGTGTCCTGTTCAACAAAGCTGTAACAATTTGGTCCCCAATAAACTGCCATCTTCTACGGCAAGAGATTTATGGACATATGTATATTTTTTTGGCAAAATGAATATATAAATATTCATTTAATTAAAATGAATGAGGTAAAACTGATTCACAAAACAGTTCCTTGTAATGAAATTTCAGGCTGTGTAGTGCAGTTTGATTGATGACTTACGGCCAGAAAAGTAGTAATTTAATCCACCTTTCTTTTCATTAATTCATTATATCCATGAGATTCATTAGTGGGCCCATTAAATGAAGTACAAAAAAAGGAAAAAGGAAAAACAAGCATCAGCTGAAGTATTTTTAACCTGTTCTTCTTAGGAAAATGGCAAATAAGGAATGTTTATTGCTCAATACTGAAATGGTAGGGCAAGGGATCTTAGTCACCTACAGATATTCAAAAGAACATACAAGGGCTCAAACTAGATAGGGTGCATGGAAGCACATGTGCAAGCCCCACCAACCCTCGGTGTCTCCCTGTGTACCAGCCCTGCCCTTTCTTCCCCTGTCCTTTGCATTTTGAGTGTGAAAGAAAATTACAGTCGTACCTTGGAAGTTGAATGGAATCCGTTCCAGAAGTCCGTTCACCTTCCAAAATGTTCAAAAACCAAATTGCAGCTTCTGATTGGCTGCAGGAAGCTCTTGCAGCCAACCAGAAGCCGTGCAAGCCCTACCGGACGGTTGGGTTCCAAAAGAAAGAATGTTCACAAACCAGAACAATCACTTTCAGGTATGCAGCATTCGTGAGCCAAAACATCTGAGTTCCAGGGTGTTCAGGATCCAACTGTATTGCCATGTTCAAATTAATTTTCCATCAGATCTCCATGCTCACAGGTCAAGAGAGGGGGGAACAGAGCCAATGCAGGTTTTCTTACATCCCTTACATACTTGCATGGCCTTCTGAATGTTCAAAGAACATTCTTATTGGTACAACATTGTAGATTTTTTACTATTTGGGGCACCCAATTTACCAAATATGCTCAAGTGCATGTGGTCAAATATTAAACACTGAAATGAAATATCATTGGTTACTTAATTTAGATATTCAACCCACACTGACACCATGCATTTAAAGCACTATTATACCACTGAAACTGTCATGGCTTCCCCACAAGAACTGTGGAAACTGTAGCTTCTTAAGGGTCCTGAGTGTAATTAGGGGCCCCACAATTCCTCTTACATTTTCCAGAGTGGTTTAACTATCCATTCCTCTTGCCAGTTAACTCTTGAAATTGATGGAGTGAACTCATGGTGGTTTTGTGTTACTATTAGTATTATTCATCTCTTTTGTCAAAACTTTTGTTTGGCACAGAGATGTGCCAGATTGAACAAACCCTGAATGGAAGGACACACCATCTTCAGTTGAAGGAATATGAGAGTAATGGGGGGCGGGGATATGCCAAAGAGAGTTGGAGCAAGAACACACCCTGTTTCACATCACTCTTTACAGGAAAGGCGTCTGATTAGCCATCCTACTGGACGGTGCCACACAGGTTCTCGCAGAAGGACACAATAATTTTGCGAAGCTTAGGTGCGCATCCTATCTTGTTGAACAGTGTTTTGGCTTAGAAGTTCAAAGATCTTTGTCAGGTCTATGAAGGCAATGTACAGGGGGTGTCTTTGCTCAACATTTCTCCTGTAGCTGGTGCACTGAGAAAATCATGTTGACTGTTGACCTCGGATTGCTAAAGCTGCATTATGACTCAGGACAGTCCCTGTCAGTGGTAATCTGTTGGGAACTATACTGGTTTGTTTTTCTAGAGGGTCACAATGCTGGAGTCACACAAGTGTTGTGGCACGGATCCTTGTTCCCAACAATGCAGGAGGAGGCCTTAACGCCTTCCACACGTGCTGTGTCAGTCAGATTTCAACATCGCATGGCAGGACAGAGTCTTAAACAAAGATGTGTTCTCCCAAGCCCACATTTTCAGCATGTTCACACTCCTATCTCAGCAACGTCTATGCTGACTTGGTCATGCACACAGAATGGAAGATGGCAGGATCCCCAAGGACATGATATATAGGGAGCTGGCTTCAGGCATCAGGCTCATTGGCAGACCAACTGTGTGTTACAAAGAGGTCTGCAAATGTAACATGAAGGCTGGCAACATCAACCCCAACATGCAGAAATCCCTTTCAGAAGACTGCGGTGCCTGGAGACAGGCAGTCACATCATGCATCCACAGCAGTGTCCAGAAGAACAATGTGCTGGGAGGGAGCACAGAGGAAAAAATGTCATTGTGCATCTACAGCAGCACATCTGTCTTCATCTGCCCCAGCTGCAACAAAACATGTCTCTCCCATATCAGTCTCTACAGCCACAGCAGACATTATAACCCCACAGCAGGCTTCAACCCCAAAGGTGAACTTGCATTGTCTCCTGAGACAGATAGGTGGCAACAAGTATTATTATTTGTTTTTTGTTTTTCAAATTTCATTTTATTTTACTGACTTTATTTTTATCCTTCCCACCTCCATTTTCTGTAAGTTTGCAAACAATGATGAAAACAGCAACAGCAACAATTCTTTAAAAAAATATCTGGAGGGTACATGGGGATGTAATCTAGAGGATGTACAATGCAAAAATGTAAAGAAGAGTTTGTTTTAGAACAATTTTGCATTAGTTCTGGTCATAAATTGTGTGAAATAGCAAAACTGGTTTGATGTTCCAGGGGGTGTCTGCCTATGGTAGTGGCTTGTTTCTCTCATATATCCTTTGCATTATTTTATCAACTTCCAATCACAGTTGGGTGAGATTGCAACTCTTGTGTCTCTGCATGGCAGGTCAGACGAATGGTTCCCTCTGAAGCCCCTGACAATGAGACAAACAGGAATACATTGCAGTTGGAACGGCAAGGCCCCAGGAGCCAGAGTGTCATTGCTGTGACGGCCTCCAATGGCTGGAGACTTGGGAACTCTGGCTCTTTCTTGAACTGGGGTCACTTGACTGGCATGTCTGCCAGTCTCCTGGGTGGCCCTGAGCTGGCTTTCTGCATCAGGATGAAAGTGTCAGCAGAATTTTTTAAAAGCACCCTGAATCACATTTCGAGGAAAGAAGGGTAGAACATCTCTTGCTTGAATTTGCTTTCTGTTTAATATTTCTGCAGTGATGACTTTGGGAGTATCTTTGTTTCCAGCAGGTAGGTGGTATTAAATGGCATAAGTAAGCACCATGTGCCAATGGAATTACTAGCTTACAGATGCTTCCTGCTCTTGGTTGTGACTTAAGCAAATCTGTGGCCAATTACTACGTTAGGGAAGAGTCATAGTTCAGTGGTATGGCAACTGCTTTGCATACAGAAGATCCCAGGTTCATTCCTCAGCTTTCCCAGGTAAGGGTGGTATCATTCAATGTTGATAATACTGAGTTGGGCCAAAGCTCTGACCTAGGTTCCTACATGAGCCTTTCCCAACACTTCATTTTACAAGGCATGCACCTTACAAACCAATACACTGCACAAAATGGAATCAAATAACTTAAAGTAAATTGTAATTAATTCACACTCCCACATTGATTTAATGATGCTTTTCCAGTTGCTTTGCAACAATCATAATGAACTGAAATAAACTGACATGAATTTAATTGAAAATAAAATGAATTTATAATTAGGCAATCCATGTCACACCCACAGTCACATTTACATGAATGGAGTTGCTCATCAAGATTTAATATTGCCCTTTAAAGTAATGTTTCTAATGTTGATCTGATGTTGGATGAGCGTTTCAAGCTGTCAGGGCAAAGGGGGCAGTGAAGGCTTATGTGGGAGGAACATTGCTTCTGATTTGCCTCAAGGGTTTATGATGATCTTCCAATATCCCACAAGTGCTCTGGAAATGCCCCAGTGAAGATTCCCAAGCACTAACCAAGACAGAAGTGGCAGTTTTCCCAAGACTTGGCAGAATCCGTGTCTTTTAAAAAACTTTTAGTGATGCTGCCACTGCTGCTGTACCTCCACTGTGTCTGATACCACTGCTAGCACTGGTAGCAACAATACCAGTCATACCACTCCTTACAATACCATTACTGTGAGCCCGCTATCACACCCAATAACACTATATGAGTTGTTTGTGTTTTTAGTGTTAATACCTCACAGCTGCCACTGCCACAAAGTTCTGTATGTAGCTGGTGGGCCAGAAAAAAATAATGATTGGTTGGAAAATTCTGACTCATGGGTCAGCAATTCCCAGTCTCTGGTGTAAGGTGCAGGTATTGGGAAAGTGTTCACTTGCAATTACATGAGGTTAACACAAGATGAGTGTTTATTTGCAGAACGATGAAAACAAATTCTCAGTAAATTGAAGTCTGAGTTGAAAACAATTAAAGCCAGAAATCAGTAAAACCAGTTTGCACCCAATTAATCTCCTCTACCGTCTCCCTCTTCTGGCAACTGGTTATCATCCTAACTGTCATTTCTGCTTGCTTTAACATTCCATACTTTATGCAGCCTCAGGCTCACTACACACCTGCTCCAAACAGAAACCCCCCAAAATGGCCCATGAGAGTACATGGTTCATTCCATCTGCAAAGGCTAGTTGCAATAAGCAACCTGTTCCATGTGCAGATATAACAGCCATCACATTGCCCATCTCCTGCTTCATAAAAGTCACCTAACATTGACTGAGGCTTCTTTAGGTTTATAAATGGGGGTGGGTGGTGGTGGATGCAGTTACGGCCCCTCTCTGCCAGCCCAGCCTCTACTGGTAAGCTGGAGCATCAGTGATGGCAGAGGCTTCATCACATCCCAAGATGTGAGAAATTACTATTAGCAAATTACTATTAAATTACTATCCTTTTGTTTGGCAGCAGCAGGCTTGGGGGTTCCAAGACAGAGCATTCTGGGAGAGAGGCAGGGGTGGAGCTAGACCTGCAGGGTCTGCAGGGCTTCAGGTGAATATGATTCTGGTACTCTGATCATCCCCTGCCCCTTATTAGGATTGTTCAGCCCATCTACATCACCACCCTTGCAAAATACGGAAATTGATCATCTCTCTGTGGGTTTGTATCAACCCTGCATACCTCCTCTCTGCCTGCTCAGATGGAATGTTTGAGTCCGGATTGACTTCTTTTTCTTAGTTGTTGGTTTTTGTTTGTTTAATAAAATTATATAAAAACCTTTGAGAAAAGAAATCAGAGCATCAAGCAGTTTTGCTGGAATTTACAGGAGACTCTCAAGGCTTGATTGGCTGCTTCATGATGAAACGTGTTTCCAGTATCCCATAGGTAGAAATCTGTCAACAGCTATTTACATCCCAACACATTTCTAATATGATCTTCATACTATTTATGCTTCACATCAAGTGCCTAAGTAATTGGAACAGTCTGCAATAAAGCGATTGTCAGTTTGCTTTTTCCTCTTCCCACCTCAAAAGTGCAGACCCAACAAATGATAATGCAAGAATAGAAAAGACTGTGGATTAAATTACTTGCTTATATAAATACCGGTAGTTAAAGTTAAAGCTCTTCCAGAACAACTCCTGCCTTTTACTTTGGGATTTTTGAATAGGCGAGTGTAGTTGGGGTTGTGTTTTGGTTTTTTTTTTAAAAAAAGAACAACTCTTTCCCTTTCTTTTGAAATATTTAGCTACCAACACTTGATTGTCTAGATTTGTCAATCCCTAGTCTTAACTGCCAATCTGATTAATATCTGTATGTGGAATATGGGGCACCATATTTCCCTGCACCTCAGACAACCAAATATCTTCTACCAATATTGCCTGAGGCTAAGATTAAAATCCTCTTGTTTTCCTAGGAGCAAGACATTTGAACTTAATAGGATGTACTCCTGAGCCAACGCAATAGAATCTGGATGAATGTTTTTTTTCAGAATTGGCTCTTTTCTTTTTATTGGGACCTATCTGTTTCATGAGTTGTTGCTGTTGTTTTAAATTGCTGATAAAATACCACTCCCAAGCAACCCATCACAGGTTAATTTATCTCCCATCCCTTTACTATTGCTCTATATTTGCAAAACCCTGTGAGCAGCATTCAAAACTTCTTAAAATCACCTTAATTATGTATTTCACAGCAATACAGAAAAATCACTCTAGAGTTGCTGCTCTTATGTTGTATTACTGCTGAAGGTTAACAACAATACATAAGTTTGATAGGGTTTCACAAGTTGCACTGAAGAACCTGCAGAATACTTTGTGAGTTGCCTGCAGGTATGGATAGTGCCAAGGGAAAGAAGAGGGTTGCAAAGAAAAGACAAAACACACTCCTAGGGTTGGCAGATACTTTTGTGCCACTTGTTACATTTTTGAAACAGAAATAGGATGATATTTTACCATCAATGCTCCTGTCCTAAATATATTTTATCTTAAATAAAATATGCTGATTTTGATGGGGTTAGCAAATGTTGATTAGGACATATTGACTGAGAAGAAGAAGAAGAAGAAGAAGAAGAAGAAGAAGAAGAAGAAGAAGAAGAAGAAGAAGAAGAAGAAGAAGAAGAAGGAGGAGGAGGAGGAGGAGGAGGAGGAGGAGGAGGAGGAGGAGGAGGAGGAGGAGGAAACTTTTCTACAGCGGCCTTGTGTTAGGGAGGTGATTCAGAGGTGAGCAATGAATAAGGAGGCATAAGAATTTAGGCAACTGCCTTAAACTGCTTCAGCTCCACCTAGCTCAGTATGTCTTCATCAACTTACTGTCAGTGGCTTTCCAGGGTTTCTGGCAGGGCAAATTCTAAATTCTACATGAAGAATCCAGAGATTGAGCATGAGAACTTCCGTCCACAAAGCAGATGCTCTACTACGGAGCTCTGACCTTTCCCCATCGCTGGGAGCAATTTTTGGAGCACCTTTTCCCTTCTACAAAGGAACCACTGAAGTATGAGATTTCAAGGCTGATTAACATTCCCTCTGTTTTAAAACCAACTAGGTTTTGTCAACCAGTGGCAAAGAGGCCTGTTCACTTATTCACCACAGGGCATATGGCCAATAGATTACATTTCCAAAGCTTCAAAGTTGAAAGAAATCTGTTGTCTGCTGATAGCCTCACCAAGATGGTGGCTATTCTTTTTTAAAAAACAAACAAAACCCCCAAACAAAACCCAAAAAACAACCCAAACCAATCTTATTGTATCTTAAAATTACCCTGATCCAAGCTGGAATGATGCTAACTTTCTCTTTACAAGGAATGGGTTTTAACACTTAAGGGATATCATCTGTGTGTGTGTTTTTTAAGATCAATATATAGCCACAATGGCACAGATAAAAGTGAGGTTGACGTTCCTTCCTGACTCCAGACAAAGTTTGCAAACCATGTCTCAGAAGGTACAAATTGCTAAAGTGTTGACTGTCTGAGCTCTTATTGCTTTTAGCACCTGTGGTAGTTAATCTCACCTTTTCCCCTCACACCTTGGGAACAGCAGGCTGGCCTGACCATACACATGGATGCACAATGAAATGGCCATTAGGATGGCTGCTAATATGATCCCCAGACAATACATTTGCCACTGATTTTTGCCTAAAGTCAGAAGCAGACCAAGACATTTTTTTGTGCCTGAGGCAAAACAAAAGAAAACACACACATAAAAATTATTTAAGGGCACCCCTCATAGGGGTAAAAATAAAATAAAATAAAAATGTCAAACTACATAGTTAGGAAATTTGCTGTGCATTTAACGGCACCATGAATTCTGCCACCTGAGGCAATCCACCACAATGTGCCTAATGGAAGGATTAACCCTGTCCAAAATAAAACATTGAGCTGAAACTGGACATATCTATTGAGAGGAAATATTACTGTTAAATATTTTAAATATGTATAAGGCCGTCTCAACATAAAAAAAGCTTCTAAGGTTGCACACAAATCTGAAACCAATGAAAAAAGTTAAGAGTGTTCTTTAAATAACTCTGGTTCTGATATTATATTCTCAAAGCTTCACTAAAAAAGAAGAAAAAGATAGGATTATAGAAGATCCAATTCTCTTTCTATTACTTTTGCCTCAATCCTGCCTCTCTTTTTAAAACAGTCTTATGGCCAAAGTTCCAATTGTAACCAGAATGTTAACATGACAAAAAGTGAAAAACAAAAGCCAACACAACAAAAACAATGGAAAGTTGAATTAAGTAAACCAGTAAATGCAATTTGAAGGGGTTGTGGAAGCTGACTGAAGCTGGCTGTAATTCTTAGGTGTATTCAATGTGTACCCTGGAGTGGAGAACCCTAAGGGCCACATTGTCTTCTGAACAATCTTCCAAGTGATGCCAGTGATGTGTATGGCCATAAGCAAAAGTAGGCAAAGCAAACTAATGTAAATCTTTGTATAATAGATTACTTTTTTGTACACACTCCTTTCTATCCTTCTTCCAGACAAGCAAGAGTTGATATCAGAGGTAAAGGACACATTCTAGCTAGAAAAAAACATTCAGGGTATGAATGCCAAAATCATTTGGGGAATGAATAATGCCCAATGAACTCCAATTGCAGTAGTATCAAGCCTTCCCATCTTTCTCTTGGTCAAAGTAAAAACACATATAATCAGATCTGCTCCATTTGTGCCACTTTTGCTTTAGTTGGACTGATATTTGTGATTTGTCAATCAAAAAATGTTAGGCATTATGGATCTGTATAGTCGTGGTGGCCTCTATGCACTGGCTGCAAGGAAGAAAGGAAGGAAGGAAAAGGGACAAAATCACTATACGTTTTCATGGCTTTAACAGAGGATTGAGCAAATTCATGGAGGATAAGGCCACAACTGTCAGAGGCAGCATAATTACTGGGAATCCTGTTTGACCACTTTGAGAACAGGGTGCTGGACTAGATGGGCCTTTGGCTTGATCCACAAAGTTCTTCTTATTTTTCTGCATTTCTTCTGGATAATAGGATAAGAACCCCTTCATGCACAGGAACTGAGTGCAAAGGCTTTCAGCCCTTTAGCTTAATGGAAATGAATGCTATGTTGACAAGTTAAATTAATGATACTGCATTCCTCTGAGAAATGTTGGCATCTAGAATGGACACCATAAGGACCCTCCTTCAATAGTGGGAATACTGCCAATCCCTGGAGCCTCTGTGTCCTGCTCCTCCTCCTCCTATGTGCTGCTGCTGCTGCTTATACACTCACCTTCTCTAGAAAGCAGTAAAGAAATGTGGGGCAATAACGTCCCTGTGGAAAGAGGTGTGAATTGGACCCAGAAGGAGAGGAAATTGACTTGGCAATGGTAGAAGTAGTGCTGAGGAAGAGGAGGACAAAATATTAATATAAGAAACTTACTGAGAACATCTTGTTGACCCCCTCCCCCCCCCCAAAGCAAACCCACCCTGAAACTGATTCTTTAACTAGTTGTGTTAATCTGAGCTATGTTTTCTGTCCAGGACTTGGAAGAAAAAGAAGCAAATAAAATATGTCCCGGTGTGGTCTGAAGGCATTTGTGGTCACCATCTTGCTGTAGCTAAGCAGGTCTGAGTCTGTTCAGTGCCTGGATAAGTGACTGCCTAGCAACCAAATGCCTACCATCTTCGGTTCCATGATGGAGAATCCTATGAAGTTAATGTAAGGGGAAAAAATAAACACTATATTTTCATATCATTTCATAACCCTTGAAATATAAGGCATGGTGACTGAAAACTGGCCAGTTCTAGGGCTGTCTGAGCAATAACATCCTCCAAAAATTCACCATCCTGTTTATGAATTGCAGCACTGAAGGAGAGTGGGTTTGAGAGTAGGTAGGAGAAATTTCTCAGAAAATTCTTTCTTTAGGAATTTAAACTCATCTTATACGGTATGATCCTATTCTTAGTATATTCTGGAGGATGCAGGACAGAATAGGCTATGGGGGGAAGGAGTAGGGACCATGGACACTAATTCTGTCAGCAATATTAAAATATAAACACTGTTATTCCTGAAATTCTCTATGCTATCCACAGATGAATTATTATTATTATTATTATTATTATTATTATTATTATTATTATTATTATTATCATTATTTGGGGGATGTATATTTTCTAGTATTTTTGAGTAATCCTCCCCCCCAAAAAAATCTGGCTGGTTTCCCCAGCCACTCTGGAATCATCTTTTAGAGGTGGGCTATGTCCCCAGCCATCTCGAATCAATTCCTAGCTGAAGTTATACAAATACTTACTATCTTAATCATCACAAATCTACTAAGGACAATTTGTTAAGAAGACTTTTCCTGAAGTGTGGCCTAGCCACTCTATGGATTACCAACCATGCAATTACAATCGTAGAATCTGTTTTTTGCTTCTTGTATCTGTATCTTTGTATCTTGTCTTATTTTATCTGATTGTGCAATGTTTCAGTAGCTTGTTACTGCAAAGCTGTTTATAAATCTGTAAAGTAAATAAAATTTAAAACAATAAAATAATGGGTGCTAGTCCTTTGCATTTCCAAGTGTTTGTAGAAGGCCAGACAGGTATCTTGGCTTAAGTTTCTGCTTTCTTTCAGCAATAACACAGAGATGAGTTGAATAGAGCAAAGGAAAGCTTTATCGTTATTTTTTAAGACTGATCTGTTCCCAGGGGCAGCCATTCTCTGCCACTTGACACATTTGACATGTCACTGGCAGAATGAAATCTTCAAACATGGAAAACCTGTCAGGGTCACTGCTCAAAAGTGTATGCAAGTTGGCGGGAGGAGGGAGAGTTCTCTTCTCTGTCTCAGGACAAAATTGAGAAGTAGTTATTTATTCTTTCTCCAGGTAGAAACATGATGTTATTTTGGCATATTGGTCAAATGCTTGAAAAATAATGGGAAGAGCTATGTATTCACTGGACCTATGGCCCTAGAGTGAGAGTTGTACTCCAATAGGGGAGGGGTAGATTTATTTAATTGCCATTTTAATTCCCACTGCACCACGAGGTGTGCTGCCCGGGGACACTTGTACTAAGAGCAGACTACAAATACCTCTAATAAATAAATAAGCATGCAGCCCTCTTGACTATACATGATGACAGCCCTTGAGATATTTGCCATATCTCATCTGTCTTCTCTAATCCAGACAAAATGTAACCAAAATGTCGTTGGCTTCCAGACCCTTTAACATCTTGTTCACCTTCTTCTTCTTCACATGTTCCAGCTTCTCAATATCCTTCTTAAATTGTGGTGCCCAGAACTGGACACAGTATTTCAGGTTGTATCTGACCAAGACAGAATAGAGCTGGGCTATGACTTTATTGGGATACTATACTTTGATAGTTTGGAATCCATAAAATGCCCAACTGCAAATGACATGAAAGGTGCTTACACAGTTAAGCACTAAAAAAAACCTTGAGGCCACACATTTCTATGGCTGCTGCTGCTTGAAGCAAATAACCTATGATCTAGCAGCATCATAAAGTATTTCAATGACAAGTCATATTAATATCATTGAAATAGTCATCAACTCCTGTATTATTTCCATCAACATAGACTTCAACCCATGCCAAGCCCACAAGTGCAACAACACTTCCCTGATCCTGATTTCCAGCAACTAGTATTCAGGGACATACCAGGTCTGATACTGAAGGTAACATAGACATCACTGATAGGATTATCCTGTGTGAATTGCCTAACTCCCTTTTAGGTAAAGGTAAAGGTAAAGGGACTGCTGACCATTAGGTCCAGTCGTGGATGACTCTGGGGTTGTGGCACTCATCTCACTTTATTGGCTGAGGGAGCCGGCGTATAGCATGACTAAGCCGCTTCTGGCAAACCAGAGCAGCGCACGGAAACACTGTTTACCTTCCCGCTTGGAGTGGTACCTATTTATCTACTTGCACTTTGACATGCTTTCCAACTGCTAGGTTGGCAGGAGCAGGGACCAAAGAACGGGAGCTCACCCCATCACGGGGATTTGAACCACCGACCTTCTGATCAGCAAGCCCTAGGGTCAGTGGTTTAACCCACAGTGCCACCCGCATCCCTAATGATGCTTAAATTGACAGCCACCACTACATATTACCACAGTGAATTCCACAGTTAAGCTATGCACTGCATGAAGAAGTAATTACATTTGTCTTTTCTGTATTTCCCCACAAGTTTCATTGGAAGACCTGTGGTTTGAGCATTAAGCAAGAAGTTCTTTCTATGCAGGTTCTGCCTTTTTGATCTGATTGGTCTATTCCTCCTGCCTTCTTTGATCCAATTCCTTCCTGATGTTTTGGACTTCAATTCTCATGCTGTCCTGCCAGTATGAACAAAGGTCAGGAAAGATGGGAGTTGTAGTCCAACAATAACTCCAATCTTCCCTGACCTTTGGTCATACTGGCAGGGCATCATGAGAATTGAAGTCAAAAACATGTGGAGGGCACCAGGTTGGGAAATGCTGCTCTATTCAGACTGACAGCAGGTTTCTAGGGCGTTTCCCATTCCCTATTACCTGCTAGTTGATCCTATTTATTTCAACTGGAGATGTCAGGAATTGAACTAAGGGCCTTCTACAAGGGAAACCTGTGCTCTGTGACTGAGTTATGGCTCTCTCCCTGTTTCCATTTGTTTACCCTGGCACATCTTTCTCTTCTCCTTCATAGCTCATTTTCATAACTGTAGTCCCCGAAGAATAGATAGCTTTGTAGCCCAGGCTTGCCTGAACAGACAGTACATAGTTAGAATTCAGGATGGCAAGAAGAATTTTGGCAGTTGGAAGAGAAATGTTGAATAGTTCTCTCTCTCTTTTCAGAACACCTACCAGCTCAGCCAGCTGACAGTAACAGAAAAGTGTGCACCTTCAAACAGACTTTACCACTAATTTCTCAGTGTGAGTGATTTAGGCAACATGTCCAGCATGTGCTCATTGTGTGGCCTTTCAGGAGTCTGTACAATGGGAGGGATAACTGTTAGCCTTTGGGAGGGAAAAATATGAAGTGGGCTGCATGTATTTTCTAGGCTGAGAATGCTATAAGTGCAATCAATAATTAAAAGGACACTTCAAGTTCCAGGTTTTGTCTAAGGAGTCTTTCTGTTTCCATAAGCACATAATTGGCATTGGCTACAGCATCCTTGCATGTCAACTCTGTACTCTTTGTGTTCACCATATATGACCATTCAGCATTGTGTGTGTGTGTGTGTGTGTGTGTGTGTGTGTGTGTGTGTGTGTATGTATTGCAGTGGGAAAATGTCAAATTGGATCACCTACACTATGTCAACCCAGGTCAAGAGCAGGAGTATATAATGATCTTGGGAAACTAGCCAGTATCTGACAATAATGGGTTGAGGTGACCCTCCTCCATATTGAAATTTTGTGTGAGGGGGTTGCATGGCTAAGCCTTGGCCCCTCCCAACACAATCTGTGCATTCACATTCTCTTGTGAACTTTCAGATACTCTATATACTGTATAATATATAACTTATAGTCAATGATGTGGACTGAGTATGGAGGTGTGGGGAAGCACATGAGATGACAGCATCATTGAATAGATCTCAAATGCCATTTTTTAAAATGGTAGACCCATCTCCATTTAAACATCTATTTCCACCCCTACAAGTAGTACAAGTGAGCCAATCGTTTTCTTTCTTTCCTTCACTCTACACCTGCTATCTCTCTCTTTAGCAACCTACAAACACAAAATGTGAGTTTTCTGCTACATGTGGGAAGTTTCAGTGTTTCAAAAGTTCAGAACTAATTGCATTTGCATCCAAAGTGTGCTGTAAAGCGGAGCGGGTAACTGTGGATTAAACGCTTTAATGTGCCTGCTGACTCTACCAAAAGTTGCCCCTGTCTGAAGTAGCAATGTCAACATTATCACTCAAGTGTGACTTTGTTCTTTTTCCTCTCGCATTGACATCCCTCTTTCATCTTGTGCCAGATTAGCTGGCTGTCAACAACTGTGACACTGTGTGTTTCAGATAGGAAACAAACTAAACTCCAACCAAGTCAACCCTACAGTCTGAAGTGTGAATAATGTGGGGAATAGTTGTGTGTATGGAAAGGGGGGAGTGTTTCTGTTAGTCATGGTTTCAATTCTCTTATTGCTCATTGTCTCTCTAGGATGCAGAATGCCAAAAACTTTGAAACCAGGAAGGAACTAGCTCCATTCCAGGACAAATAGTGGCCTGGATCCAGCTTGTGTTAAAACAGAGAACACCAATTTTACTCACCCTTTGAATGCATAATTTCAAATAAGTTAAGGCAGGTAAAGAAAGTGAGCTGAGGCAAGTGGGTTTTCATACTGGCACAATGTATATTGGTTGCATGGGTGTATACCATAAGCCAGGCTTTTCTCCAATTGCTCAATTTTGACTTCCTGGAGTCAGTGGGGACTTTACAGGGCAGAATAAAGTCCTTGGGATGCAGGGGAACGGAATCATTTTCAGTATACATTTTAAAGCGAACTGACCTAATTTGCATAGATGCAGACTAATACTCAGATTGTAATGTAACTATCATTTGGATTTTACACTTATGACTTTTGCAATCTATGTCGCAGCTCAATAGGTATACCAAAATGTGTGAAATAATACACACTGAAGGATAAGATATGTTAAGAGAAGTGTACATTGTGATTAAATTCACATTTTCATATACATTTTCATTTTCAATTTTTAAAGCATGATCAAAGGAGAAGACATAATTTTAAAAGAACTAATTTTTCAAGTGGAAAGGATTTGTAAGCTGCAGTATAAAGCTGGACTTTTTCAACATGCACATGCAGGATTCTGTGTCATCCTTCTCGTACAGGAGTGAGCAGGATGGTGGTGGTAGGACTAGTTGCGAAGCATTGCTTTTAGATGACTTTGGAATATAAGACTATTAAAAGTACTTGCTTGATTCTTCATGGTGGTGCGTGGGTTCCAAGCTCAAGGATTTAATGAGCCAGTTGGTGGGTTAATTGGCCCAAATGTCGTGGCTGAGAACAGGGAAGAGAAAGAGGAGTAGTACATAGGACAGCAAGAACAACTCCCTGAGAAGGGGAAATTCTATGGCAAGGATTTATTTCAGTAAGAGACTTCATTCAATGCATATAATAGCAGAGTAGGCAGCTTTCTAGAGCAGGGATGGACATTTTGAAGCTGAACTCCCATACCCCATCTAGCATGATCTGTTGGGATTAGCTGCCCCAAGCTCACCTAGTAACCTTCATGACCAGTTAGGGATTTCAAGCCCAGGGTCAAGCCAAATTCATCATTCTATCTATCTATCTATCTATCTATCTATCTATCTATCTATCTATCTATCTATCTATCATCTATCTATCTATCTATCTATCTATCATCTATTATTATTATTATTATTATTATTATTATTATTATTATTATTATCATCATCATCTCTATACCACCCTTCAACTGAGGATCACACGGCAGTTTCCAATATAAAAACACAATTATTTATTGAATTTATATACCACCCTATTCCTGGAGGTCTCAGGGTAGCTCACAGAACAAAACCTGAACACAAAACCACAAAATATATAATCAAAATAAAACCCAATAATGCCTCCCCAAACCCACATTTTAAAATGGCATAGGGTGGAATACATAACACGGGTGTATACAACAACAAACAATTAGCAAAACTAATAATACTTGTATGTCAGTAGTTGCTGGTGTACAACTTTGGGCCACTCTGACAGATAAAGTGATGGGAGCAAGTGCCTTGGTTATCCAAATTTATCCCACAACCAGAATGCCTTCATTGGCATCCTGGACCAGCATTGCATCAAGGTGTGCACTAAAATGATTGTAGAATGGCATTCTCTTTTCCCATTCCAGGACACCTGCAATCACTCAGCAGTGGGCAAACTCCTAAAAGACAAGCAAAATCAATTCATTGTGTGAAATCTTTCACTTTCACTGTCACTCTTTGCTTCCCGCCTTCATTTTCCCCCTGGATGATCAGTGGCTGCAGCTGCTTTGCACTAATTTGCCGAATCATTTGATTAAGCTTAAAAAGGTTTAATTAAGAAGAGGGAGCCAGATAAAAGGAGGAGGATGAGAAAGTACAGCAGTTTTTTTGACTTACTGGACTATCATTATTGCAATGGTGGCTTACGTCCATTGGGACTGGTAGGACGGAAGGCACAGTGACCAATAGTAGGTGGAGACAGAGCCAATGGCAGACACAAAACCAATTCAATTTAATTTTGTCTCCACCTTCCTCCCTGCTGATTACTACCATAACAACACTGAAACTAACAACAAGGGGGAAGTGATCAGGCAGTACCATCCCCTAGACTGGTTGTAAGTAGGTAGGTATTGATGATATTGACTACCCATAGAATGATATGCATGGGATGGTTCCCCACTCACCCTAATGGACAACCTTCCATTGCATTGTTGGATACATACATAGACATTTGTTTATTGATGACAATGTTTGTAGTCATAGCCTACTTATGGGTTTTCCAGAGAAGTTTGCTATGCCATTGTAAGAAGCAGGATGGTGCACTAGAAAGATATATTGTCTTGTCTCATTCTTATATGGTTCCGTGGTATGGTCTGAAGGTATATGAAACCAACATCTTCCTGAAACTAAGCACCTGGTCAGTGCCTGGGACAGGAACCACATGCATACCACCTTGAGTTCTCTGATAGAAAAAAAGTGGAATATATATTTTAAAAATGTAAGGTATATTCACCAGGTCTGATTTTATAACTCAAGTAGTCACAATGTGAAGATGTAACAGTATTACCTAAGAGGTAGCACACCCAGGAGAATGACTCACACAGGGGTAATTCTTACACACTCTAAAAGCAAACTTTTGTGGGTGCAACAGTGAAGTATGCTTCAATTTGTAATTGGGGCAGAGGGCAATTCTTTAGCTGTGATGCAATGTTCAATCTATCAGAATAGAACTAGGAAGACTTGCTCAGCTATGGTTGATCTTAATATGCTTGCCAGCTCTCCATCTAACTTATGTCACAGTTAAATTCCAGGAGTGAAATGCCATACATGCTGCCCTGAACTACTTGGAAGAAGAGCAGGATAAATATGGAGTTGATAATTTAAGGAAACACTATTTTTTATTTATTTTTAAAAAGTCATATTTAAAATGCTTAATCTTTCAATAAACTTTTTTCTTTTCTTTGTGTTGCAAAATGTGCATGCAGCAGGAATCTGAATATGTCCAATATATTTTGTTGACAGAATGGTTTCAATCACTAGGGAATCAAATTGGAGATTCAACCAAATTAGCTTTGTTTTGTATCTAAGTTGGGCTTGACAGGAGGTGTTCAAAGAAGATGAAGAGAAGTCTGGATAGGGAAATATGTCAGTTAGGTGGCAAGTGAATGAAATCTCTGCAACAAAACTTTTCACAAAAAAGAGAGAAATGGATTTCCTTTCATGGTAGGTTTATTAAAAAGTAACTTTTGGGTGTGATAAAAATAACTGCCTCTTTCTCCTGCTTAAAACTGAAAAATGTTGGTGACAGACATGTAAATTCTGAAGATGCTTCTCTGAGCTCTTTTAAGGGTTATAGTAATTGGCTAACTCCTCTCAGCTTTTATTTGGAAATGGGTCACCAGTTCCTAAAAGGCCTAAAATGATATTCAATTGACTTAAAATCCCATCTATTTTTGTCTTGTGTTCTGATCACTTGCTCAAATTAAGCTATATATCACACCCACTAACATGCATACTCACTAGCTTTAGCTAAATCCAGCGAGGCTTCTGAAACTGTGCCAGTCCATAATATGTCTGACCGAAGCATGCTCTAGCACAGTGTTTCTCAACCTTTTTTGGGCCACGGCACACTTGTTGCATGAAAAAAATCACGAGGCACATCAACTCTGTGCTGCCCTATAGGTACGCGACGCCTTTTCCTCGGGAGGAGACCATTGCCTATTGTTCTCGCCTTCCTGCCCCCCTCTTCCCACCACCACTGAAGTTGTGCGACAGACACCCTCGCTGCTTTGTGTGTGAACCTGGGCGACTGGTGTGTGTGTGTGTGTGTGGATTGATGTGAGTGTGCACGCACACAAAGGGGAGGGGGCAGCTGAAGCACAATGCGCGCTGCTGATGCCAGGCCGGCTTGGGCCCGCCAGGGAGCGAGTGGAAAGGGGAAAGAGGCCGCGCCGGTGCTGCTCAGCCTCGGCGCCCGCCTTCTTCTCGGCAGCCGCCGCTTCTTCTCCGAGCCCCGCAGCCTCCGCAAGGCGATGGGCCTCGAAGTGCAGCCCCCTCCGCCGCCACCACCATCGAGCTCCCGCCGCCTGAGGCGAGGGAGCGACAGCCGCAGACGAGGCTGAGGAAAGCCAGGCGAGAGAAGGGATGGGATCTCGGCCGCCACAACTGCCGCCTTGCCGGGGACGCTGAGAGGGGGAGCTGCGGGAGGAGGGGCTGCGGCGAGGCAGGCGGGCGGCTGGCCCCCGCCTGCCTGCCATTGATCGCCCCTTCCTGTCCAATCGCGCTGGAGACTCGAGCTCTGCTGGAGATCTGGGGGGAGGCGGACGTGCAGAGCGCCCTGGACGGCAACTTTCGCAACAGCCATGTGTACCGGGACGTGGCTTGCCGCCTGGCCGAGCTGCAAATCGCCCTTCTCATCGCCACACGTGGCGGCACAGCAGCCCGCGTCTCGCGGCACAGTAGTGTGCCGCGGAACAGCGGTTGAGAAACACTGCTCTAGCAAGCCAAGTAGTCAATAATAACACCGAGAATTTCATTACGGATTGTGCTAGGTGCTCCCCATTTGACAACATCCTCCCAGATCCTTCATCAGCCTGGCCACCTCACCTTCAAGAAGAGTTAGAATCTGCATGTTGTCCAGCTGCCCATGTGAGGAGATGCCCCTTCCTCCCATTGACTAAAGCAGGCATCCCCAAACTGCGGCCCTCCAGATGTTTTGGCCTACAACTCCCATGATCCCTAGCTAACAGGACCAGTGGTGGGGGAAGATGGGAAATGTAGTCCAAAACATCCGGAGGGCCGAAGTTTGGGGATGCCTGGACTAAAGCATCTGGCACTGTTGGTCTTACATTGCTAAATGGCAAACAACTGGAGTGGTTCCTCCCATCATGGACTCTATGTAACATTTGAGGAGCTGCCCTTGAAATAATCACACCACAACCACCACCAGCAGCTAGAGCCTGGGGAGATGGCATTTTCCATTGCTGTTCTGCAGAGCCTTCATATATCACCATTGGTTTTTTATTATTTATTTTAAGGGAACTCATTTTCACTTATTGTCAGCTGTTTGGAGACCCATTGCCATGTAGAATGACAGGATACAGAGGCTGTAAATAAATCATGCTTTCACAACTTCTTTAGCCTTTAGTGAGACATTACAGAGGCACAAGGTGCACTACAACATGTTGTGAGTGTCATCAACTTAGATGAACCTCAAAGGCAATTATAGGAATTAATAGACTAATGGCTATTAGTCATGATGCCTCCTTGCCTCTGAATACCAGTTGTGGGAGAGGGAAAACATTAGTAAAGAACCATTGCCCTGCCTGTGGGGTCCTAATCTGGTCACTTATTGTTGAGGAACAGGATGTTGGGTTAGATAGGCCTTTTGGCTGGTTAAACTGGATTCTTCTTATGTTCTTAAGACTTCCTCCCAGATGTCCCCAATTGCGCACAAATGTAATGTGAAATGTAGTGGAAATGTGAAGCTCTGTGCTATCACTAATAGAGCAGCATCCATTCACATCCAAGAGGCTTGGAGAATTGTGATGATTATGGTTCTAAAATTATAGCTCTAAGAAGTTCATTCCGATGAGACAGAATGCTCAGAGCTCACGATCAGTGCTGGGTTCTGTCCATGGTGCTGAACTAGCAAATACCTTCCCTGCTATTTTACTCAGTAATTCATTCGTTTCCAGCGAATAACATACAGTGGTACCTCGGTTTACGAACACCTCGGTTTACGAACTTTCGGTTTACGAACTATCCTAACCCGGAAGTTAGTAAACCGAGGTGCCGGATGTCTACTGAGCGTCCGATGCCTTCGGGGAGGCCGGGCCTTCACTCCGATGCCTCCTGGAGGCCCGCAGCGAAGGCCCGGCCTCCCCGAAGGCATCAGAGCAAAGGCCAAACCTCCCCAAAGGCATCGGAGCGTCGGATACCTTCGGGGAGGCTGGGCTTCGCTCCGATGCCTTTGCAGAGGCCGGGGAGCATTTCCGTGACTGGGCTGCAGTCACGAAAGTGCTCCCCGGCCTCCGCAAAGGCATCGGAGCGAAGCCCCAGCCTCCGGAAGGCATCGGAGCCGGGACTTCGCTCTGATGCCTTCCGGAGGCCGGGGAGCGTTTCCGCGACTGGGCTGTGCAGCCGCGAAAGCAGTCCCCGGCTACCGGAAGCCGGCTTCGCTCCGATGCCTTTGCGGAGGCCGAGTGAACTTTCCCATTGAAAGTAATGGGATGCCGGGGACCGCTTTCGCGGCTGCACAGCCCAGTCGCAGAAACGCTCCCCGGCCTCCGCAAAGGCATCGGAGCGAAGTCCTGGCTCCGATGCCTTCTGGAGGCTGGGGCTTTGCTCTGATGCCTTTGCGGAGGCCGGGGACCGCTTTCGCGGCTGCAGCCCAGTCGCGGAAACGCTCCCCGGCCTCTGCGAAGGCATCGGAGCAAAGCGGTTAATCCGTTCTAGGGGATGCTTTTCCTCGTCTAGAACGGATTAATCAACTTCCCATTACTTTCAATGGGAAAGTTCACTTCGGTTTACGAACACTTCGGTTTATGAACAGACTTCTGGAACCAATTGTGTTCGTAAACCGAGGTTCCACTGTAGTTAACAGAAGAACAATCTTCATCCATATCTCTGGATTGTCCACTCTGAAAGGGCTATTGTACCCTTATAAAAAGGACAAGTTTTCCCTTTTCAGCCATGCAACAATGTTTTAGCTCATAAACCGCACAAAGGATGGTCCAAAGCTGTTTTGTCACAAGCTACTCTAGAATGTAAGATTTCCCTAGAAAGCCATAGAAGAGATGCATTGCATGCTTGCATTCACAAGTTTGATAGAATTCATTATGATTGTTTCCAAAGTTTGCCATTACTTATTTCAGAAAATGAATCCATCCAGATCACAATGCTTAGGCACACAACCAATCAATTATCTTGTCCCTGTTTTCCCCCACCCCACTCCAACATTTTTCTGAGGAAGCTCATAAAACATCAGCCAGTTTCAAATCAATTGGAGGAGTCCCATTACAATTGACATCAAAAAGCTTTGTAAATAGATATGGGTACCTCCCTCTACACATATCAGAAACATACTGTTCTGACTTAAAAATAAATAATTGGTGCCTCAAATAGAGTATCACTCCAGTGATACTAATGTCAGTGCTATCAGACTCAAGCCAATTCTGATATCTTTTAAGTGAAATTCTTGACTTGCTTTGATTAATTATTTAAGAGCCATGCAGTTTATTTTTAGATGCTATAGTAACTACACAAAAGGGTTTGTTGTGTAGCATTTCTATTGCACCTTTGAAAATTATTCCCCCTAGAAATCATTTTCCAAAATGGTATCAGAAATCAGGAGGGGAAAGTGCATTGCATGGCGCTCCAAATCAATTCATTTCCATATAGGATTTATTTTCTGTAAACTATATGAACATGTCTGCCTGGCTGTTCATTTCCAGTGAATGATGTAGTTAACTTCATCCATATCATCCTGCCTTAAAATTATATAATCAAGAGACCCTAATCATGTGGTTGCATTTGTGAGTAGTTAGGTTGACAGGAATTTAGTAAAGGCCTTTTATTAGGTGGCTCCACATTTCTGCAATGCATTGCTGCTTATGGTGTTGGTGGATGCCATTCATCCTCTTCTCTGAAAGTATTCAAGAGGGCCTTAAAAACCCATCTGCTCTCAATGACCTTCACTTGAGATTAGGCTTTTTCTGTGGGATTGCAGATGAATCTTAGTTTAGACTTGAATGAATTAGTTTTGGGACTGATTAATTTTAGTTTGTATTTGAATGTATTTAGCATTAGTATTATATGTATTAGTTTGTATTTAGTTTTGTGAATGGATGGCAATAGGTCCCAGATAAATGCATTTATTAGTGGGGTTTTTAAATTGAACTTTCAATGTGAATTTTCAAAGCAATGTTATATATAGAACTGTAACAATAAATTAATGCAACAGTATAACAATGAAAGGCAATAAAACTTCAGAAGGTATAGGTGAGAAGGAAGAACTTAACCTGCTTCTGAAATGAAGATTGAAAAAGACACACTTGATCACCTTTAGGAGAGCATTCTAACAACTGTGGTGCCAAAATCTGTTCTCCAGTTTCTCAAAGGGTTTTTTTTTTCTTTGCAGAAGAGGCTACTATTTTTCTGCCTCATTCTTGGGGTACTTGAGCATTTCTTTAGAATTTTGAAGAGGGCAAAGTTTTATTTTAGCTCCACATTTTAAACTCTTGCAGCACTCTGCACCCTTTGTGGGTATCCTGATATGAAAAAGTCCCATGAAAGGAGTTAGCTCATTATGTCCTTTTCTGAGCTCTGATTGATGCATGAACACCCAGGAAGGCTGCAGAATCCAGGCTGGTGAGATGATCTGCAGAATGAAACACACAATAACCTCAAAACCAAGACAAATGCACAAAACCCCACATCTCACTCATGAAAATTTCTGCAAAAAAAAGAAAGAAACCCATTTAATAGCTTTGGGGTGCACTTTATGTTCTCATTAGTTGATGAAGAATGATGATTAAAAAATGTGCAGGATTATTTTTTTCCAGCACAGCACTCATTCTAATATTATTGAGCAGCATCAGAAAAGCCTGCCTGGTGCCTAGGAGCACTGTCTAACCCAGGCATCCCCAAACTCCGGCCCTCCAGATGTTTTAGACTATAATTCCCATCATCCCTGACCACTGGTCCTCTTAGCTAGGGATCATGGGAGTTGTAGGCCAAAACATCTGGAGAGCCGCAGTTTGGGGATGCCTGGTCTAACCAACCTCAGTTTGTCCTCCTGCCTTCCTCATCTCACTGCCTTCTTATGTAACATTGATCCAGGAGATGGCTCTGCCTGTCAGTTTCTTCCTCCTTAGTCTCACTGTTGCTTTTGTAGAACTCAACAGGAAGGGCAAAACTATGAAGGGCAATGAAGACAAAACTAGTATCAGTTGGCACTGCCTGTTCTGGCTCTACCTACTGTTGGCCTCAATCCCTTCCATTCTACCAGACCCAGTGGGCAGCAGGCACCAAAGCTGAGGACACCATTGCACATGGAAACATAGGTAGGACAAGACATGTCTGAAGATATCCTGGACTCCATTGGTTACCCTTCTTATTACAGTTTTGTTTGAAAACCACTTTGCATCATAGAGCAATTACCAATATCTGTGAAAGCTAGGGCATTGCTTCTTGACAGTACAATGGGTAGATACCAGCTTCTTCTTTAACAACACAATCCAAATCACAGCCAAAGAAGTATAGCTCTAAGAAAGACAACTGAGACTCCCACTAAGTCAGGAAAATTAAAAGGCAAACAGAACTGAAGCTTATACAACAGCCCCAGAAAAGGTGTAATTTGTTTGGCCTCTGTTTACATAATGAATGTTATATCTTCTGCTCACTTGCTGTGGAAGCAAATGAACATTCCAGGCATTCTGGCATTAAAGTGCATCAATGTTTTGTTGTAGCATTTTTATTGGCTTTGCCATTTATGTCCAAGGCATTTAATATATGTTGCAGAGTGATGGATGGGTGCTGTCTAGCAATGGCCCCTTACAAATTAATTTTTCTGAACAAAATGTTTCACTCTGCTGGTTCTGGAAATGAGTAGGTGTTTTTGCATCAGTGATCACCAAGTTGTGTCTTAAGCAATAGAGGGTGTCAGAATCCCTGTCCATGTGGGCATGTGCTGGTCTCACACACTGGATGAATCCTAGTGTTACTATATACGGTTGAAATAATAGTGCAAGTGGCCCGTTACCTTGAATTTTGAGGTTGGATACATTTGGTAGTCCCAGGCAACCATTGATTTTTCCAGTGAGAAACTTTTTCTTTTGCCACCAGTATATGGGAACAACTTGTCTGACGTGACAAGTCCTAGCTTGTTCAGATGCATATGGTGATGTGGCCATATTGGAAACTAAAAGGTTTACTTGATTCCCAACATTTTTGGTAAATGCATTTGGAAAATCCTCCATTATTAAGTCCTGATAAAATCCTGTGTCAGAGATGGCACTTGAGTCTGCCCTGAATGAAAGTGAAATGGGACAGACACGAATGAGCAAATGCAAAATTGGCGTAGACTGGAAACAAAATGGAAAAAATGAGCTGAACGTATTCATATATTGATAAAAGTGCCATGGGAAACAAAGAAAGTGGTGATGGTTCTCTGTACTAGTGAGTAACATCACAAAAAGCACTGGAATGAGCCATCTATCCTGTCTTCCCAATAGGAGAAGGCCAAAGACGGGGATGGAGAGTCTGTGGTCATCCAGGTCTTGCTGTGCCACAGCTCTCATCAGGTCTCAGATACCATAGCCAATAGTCATAGTGTCTTGGTGAAGCAAATTCTGGAGGGCCCAGGATTCCCAATGCCTGGCCAAGGAGAAGAATTTCAGGGAACAAGAAAATGTGAGCAGGAGAAGTGTTCATTTACCTTTACCAGCTTTTAAGTCACCCTCCCTATTCTAATAAGGATTTGGAAGTGACACAATTTCTGGTGCATTGTTTCTTCTTTGGCCCTCACAAAGGAAGAAAAGCTGAAATGTACAGATGTTTTGTGACTAGAATTGCATGGCAAGGAGGATCTAAACTGCAAAGAAATAGCTACTTTTGGGTTCAATGGAGAAAATAGTCATTCAGGAGGGATTAACTACTGATGAAATCCAAAGTGATACAGAGGAAATAGAGGTTAAAAAAAAGATCCCTGCGGAAGGGATTATCTCAAATAAGTTCACATCATTTAGTCATATGGCATTTCTGCAGCCCCATTATTATGTGAACAGTTTGGATTGTGCTACATAAGCTGTAATTGAGGTGAAAGAAGGCTTGAGAGGAAATGTCCCATGACAAAATATCACCTTTGCACAAATGATGGGAAGCTGATAAAGTGTGTGTGGGGGGGGGGGTTGTATGGAATTGCTACGATTCAGCACAGAGTGGGTTCATCAAAAAGATCCAGTCTGTTAAGAATTAGATTGTACTGAGCAAATGTATGAGAAAAGTGAGGTTGAATTTCTTCCATTTTCCTCTCCTTTGTGGAAAAGTGGACCCAGCAACTTTAGCAACCACTTAATGAAAAATGCTGATAATAGTAGTAGTAGTGATAATGATCATAATAATAATGATGATAATGACAGCAGCAACAACAACAACTAAATTTTTATGAACATCTTTGGCAGTCTTTAACAAGATATCCCTTGCAAAAATTTTAATTTCAGTGCTATGCCCAAAACTAGCCACACATTTTCTTGTGTCTGTTCATTCCCTGTGATAATTGTGGGGGCCATTTCCTAGCTGCTTCCATGAAAGGGTGGCAGAATTTTTCTGGGGGGAGCATTTGTCACATAACTTACATAACAACTGTAAGAGGCGGCCAATTTTACTGCTGTGGTTTTCTTTATTGAGTTGTCTAGTTAATATTTCTTTCTAGTCTTTACAAAAGTTGTCTTGCACTACACACAGCGACACGAGGAACAGCAGTTTCACTCCTGGCAGCCACGCTATGTTACATGACTTCCTCCTGATTTCTGCACAGAATCATAGAATAGCAGAGCTGGAAGGTCATCCAACCAAACCTCCTGAAATGCAGGGAGTGTGCTAGCTGGGACCAGACCGGGCTGCAAATATTTTAAAAAGAAAAAGAAGTGCACTGCACTCTAGCACTTCATAAGAAAAATGAGAACTGCCTTATACTGAGTTGGATCATTGGTAAATTCAGCTCAGTATGGTCTATGCCGGGGGTCCCCAAACTAAGGCCCGGGGGCCGGATGCGGCCCAATCGCCTTCTAAATCCGGCCCGCGGACGGTCTGGGAATCAGCATGTTTTTACATGAGTAGAATGTATCCTTTTATTTAAAATGCATCTCTGGGTTATTTGTGGGGCCTGCCTGGTGTTTTTACATGAGCAGAATGTGTCCTTTTATTTAAAATGCATTTCTGGGTTATTTATGGGGCATAGGAATTCGTTCATTTTTTCCCCCCTTCAAAATATAGTCCGGCCCCCCACAAGGTATGAGGGACAGTGGACCGGCCCCCTGCTGAAAAAGTTTGCTGACCCCTGACTCTATGCTGATTGACAGTGACTCTCCAGGCAGGAGCCACTCCTATGAAGCTCATCTTCAGCCAGTCACTAGTGTAACTCTCAGTGTAACCCAATTCACAAGGCTATTGTCAGGATGAACATTGTCAGGTAGAACCATGCGCACTACCCTGAGATCCTTGGAGGAAAGGAGGAAATATAAATGTAATAATATATACATAAAATGAAAATAACATTATTCTGTGGCCATTCCGAGAAAGGTTACTGTTGAACAAGAGGCTACAAAGTTGCTTAGATTGTGGTGTTCATAATGTCAAGGTTGCAGGTTTGATTCCTTGTATGGGACAGCTGCATATTCCTGCATTGCAGGGGGTCAGACTAAATGACCCTCAGTGTGCCTTCCAACTGTACAAGTCTATTATTCTAAGGAAGTTTAACTGCAGGTTGTATGTGACTGAAAGGATGACACCTCTTGCAGTTACTATGGGTCACAGGATAATAAAAAGACAAAAGAAGCAGCAGCTTTTTTGTGATTTTGCATTGGGGGTGATTCTCACCTATCCTAATCTTTCTGCTCAGATTCAAGGTAGAGCAAAAGCTTTGCAGGCCAGCTGTATCAGGTGTATTTAGCTAAAGGGTTAGATAGTGAATGGTGACTGACACACCTGCTTCAGGCTTTAAAGAGGCCCCTCCAAAGTAGACAAGATGATCCTAGATGGATCAATGATTTGATTACTACAAGGCAGTGCCAAATCTCAACCTAAAACTGTAAACATCTTGTCCCTTTTTAATTGAGTTTTCTAAGTTTAGCTTACAGCTAAACCCTGGGAAATAAACCCCACAGGGGCCGGATTAGGCCCCCGAAACAGACTTTGGACATGCCTGATTGTGCAATCAGTTTTAAAATTTCCTGGATGATTTAAGCGTATATGAGTTGTGTGGATTGCTTCTGGAAGACCTAAACCACTTCATCTTTTGCAGCTTGTAGAGGGAGAACATTTGCTCTTCAGAAATCTGGCTGCTCCTTTTTCAGTTTGTTATAGTCTGTGTTCACTGCATAGAACTGGAAGAGGGAAGCACAGGTCTTAGGATGACAAGCGTTATCTCCTGCTTGGACTACTGCCATGCGATCTACGTGGGGTGACTTGGACTAATGCCATGCGATCTACCTTTGAAGGTGACTCAGAAACTACAACTAATCCAGAATGCAGCAGAGTAGCCACCGGGACCATATAGCACCAGTCCTAAAGGCTCCCAATATGTTGCCAAGCACAATTCAAAGTGTTGGTGCTGACCTTTAAAGCCCTAAAAGGCCTCAGGCCAGTATACCTGAAGGAGCATCTCCACTCCCATTGTTCAGCCTGAGGTCCAGCTCCAAGGGTCTTCTGGCGGTTCCCTCACTGTGAGAAGCGAGGTTACAGGGAACCAGGCAGAGGGCCTCCTCAGTGGCGGCACCCTCCCTGTGGAACGCCCCTCCCATCAGATGTCAAGGAGATAAGGAGCTACAGATCTTTTAGAAGATACCTGAAGGCAGTTTTTATGTTTGACATTATTTTTTATATTTAGCTGGAAGCCGCCCATGGTAGCTAGGGCTAAGTAATAAAATATTGTTATTATTTATTTAACTAAGAGAAAAGTTACAAACAAGATGTAGCGTGTACACCATTTCATGTTTTACTGGAAAACCTTAGGTACTTTGGTTGGCCGTTCGGTCGGCCCTCATGGCCCTTCACTTCATCAAATCCGGCCCTTTGAAAAAAGTTTGGACACCACTAATCTAGTGGTTGCACCTTCTGAATTACATTTCTATCCCTGACTTCCCTCATTTTTATCAATTGTGCTAAATATGATCTAACAGATGGCTTTGGCAGTTTCACCTGTGCCTCTGACCAGCCATAATTAACCTTTCCATCTGACAGATGATATGCTATACCTGGATCCATTTCCCCCCAAAAAACATGTCAGCTTGGTTAATTATGTAAATCTTCATTTTGGGAGCTGCTTAAGAGGAAATATTGCACATTTCTCTACGTCAAGGATGAAAAAAAAAGACAGCCAGCTGAACACCGCGCCGCTTTAGTGGTCCCCCCCTTTAATCTGCACTCATTGTTAACTAACTCTGCTGTGTTAATTATAAGCTGCCATAGTTCCTTCTCTGTGTTGATGGACCCTCTTAAATTTCTGGGTGCAGAATGAAATAATGACATCGCTACAAGGACTAGTGATAATTATACTGGCCAAGGATTAAATGGAGTTGCAAGTAAGACAAGGGACAGCATCATTATAATTTTGGGTCATTTATACCTATTGGTTGTTTTCCTGAAATTACCTCTGGTTCAGAGTTGAACTGCCATCTATCGTGTCTGGATGCCTCTGTGCATGATAATGAGATGACTTTCATTCTTACAAGGAAATGGGAGCATAACAAATGAAGTATTTTGATGTGGTGATGTTTAGTAGCACAGCAAACATTAATTTCAAATTTCTCCTAATACCTGTATTACTTTTAATCTCAAACTCCGTGGTTAGGTGCTGATTGATGATGTTTGTGCAGGAGCCTTAATGAGAATATTAAAAAAAGAAGAAAAGAAAAGTATCAGATATTTATATTGTGTTCCTGCTATTATTTTTCTCCAGAGAACAATGCAGCTAGATGTTTAATCTTTTGGCCCCAAATGACCTTAATGAACAGCTAGATTTATAAGTGATAATCTGCAAGGTCTCCTCATTAGCATTTAATACATAAGGCATGAGGGTTAAAAAAAATGTTGTGGTTATCACACCTTAAACTACTGCCATTGGTTATGAGGGGAAAGAGAAAGAAGGAAAAAAAACCCAGCTAAAGCTCTCTGCATGAGGACAGCGAGGGGAAAAACACAGTCCTCAGTGATAGAGATCTGCTATCTGCCAATAAAGACCAGGCAGCTGAAATTGACTTTCCCCATATAGCAAGGTTTGAAACCCATTCACAAATCATGGGAGAAAATCAGGGGCTGCAGCTGGTGAAAGCCAATGTGTGCTCTGCCTACCCCTCAAAGCTGTAGGGTTGTTGTGCAGATAAAATTGGAGGGATGGGCCTTTGAATGTTAGTGCAAGCTCCATAAACATCAGGTGGGGTGAAAATGTACCGTAGTTGTTGTAAGGTAGTAAAATTGGTAACGTTATTAGGATTGAGCAAAATGTGCTCCCTTCCCAGCCACTGAGAGCTGCCTGCTCCACTCTCTCGCTCCTCTGTCCAGAATCCTCACTGATTGAATAAAGACCCAGTGTTTATACCCTTTCTTTAAAAAACAAACTAACAAACTTCACATTTGGCAAGAGACACCTTGTTCTAAAGGTAAGCTGCACTATGGGGAGTTGTCCACCATTCTGCTTATTAAACAGTAATCAATCAATCAATCAATCAATCAGTGTAGGCACTCATGATCTATATATACATATTTTAGATTCTGATGCTCACATGAATTTAGGAAATTGTTTTTTAAAAAGTACAAGTTGCAAACGAGTGGAGGAGGAACATATGAAGAGAGAACTTTACATCATGGGGGTGGGGGTGGGGGACAGAAAACTCCCCACACTTGCAATTCCCAGAAACTAGTATTCAGAGGCATATTGCCGCATGTCTACCCATAGGTATCATGGGTAGAAGCCACTGGGATATGATATAGACAGAGTTCTGATCAGTTCACACAACAGCCCAAATGTTCAACTCTAAGCATGGTCGGGCTCAGAAATGAGTGCCCTCTAGCCAGGGCTATTTTTCTAGAAAAAGAGGTGTGACAAACCCAAGTTGTTGAGCTTTTCTTAGGGGAGCACCCAACTGCTGCCCTCCGCAGCCCTCCACTGCCACAATGATCGCCATGCTAGTCACCTGGAGAGGTGCCAGAATGCACAAAACAGGTGCCGGAACTCAGTTCCAGTGATTTCTAGTTGAAAAAGGCCCTTCCTTTAGATCTGCCCATGCATTAAGATCTTCATATTTGCAATGATTATTATGTAGTCACTTCTGGGTAGCCGCGCTATGGCGGACGAGTGGAGGTCTGACAGCTCTGTCAGACCCAACTTCACAAAGCTTCGGGGAGTAGCACTAGGACAAAGCTCTCCCCCCCAAAAGCCCCAGATGGTGTCCGAGGTCCCGAGGGGTCCTACGATCCGCAAATGGCAGCTCCAAAAATCCCAATTCTGCCCCAGTGCTGAAAGGCACCGGGAGTGGGGGGGGGGAGAGAGCAAACCGGCGGATTAGGAGACAATGTGGAAGTGAAGTCTCTGAACTGGCCATATAGCAGTCTACTTATGTTAATTTTATTGTTGTATACAGGGCCAGCGCCTCCATTTAGGCAAACTAGGCCTTGGCCTAGGGCGCCAAAATGGAGGGGGCGCTGTCGAGCCTGCCCGCCGGCCGGCCGCACTGACGCCAGTACTGGGAGCAACAAGCGACACCGCCGCTTGCTTGCTGCCGCAGCCACTAAAAAACTCACAGCATCCCCTCCATAGGCGGGAGGTTCGCAAGCCGAAATGAGAGCTCAGCGCCCTCCCGCCTATGGAGGGGATGCTGTGCGCTCCTCAGCAGTTGCAATGAGGGAGCGGTGGCGGTGGCAGCACCCATAGCTGAAGGCTTCAGCTATGGGTGCTGTTGCTGCCGAAGCCGCCGCTCACTCACTGCCGCAGCCGCTGAAGAGCTCACAGCATCCCCTCCATAGGCGGGAGGTTCGCGAGCCGAAATGAGAGTTCAGCGCCCTCCCGCCTATGGAGGGGATGCTGTGCGCTCCTCAGCAGCTGCAATGAGGGAGCGGTGGCGGTGGCAGCACCCATAGCTGAAGGCTTCAGCTATGGGTGCTGTTGCTGCCAAAGCCGCCGCTCGCTCACTGCCGCAGCCGCTGAAGAGCTCACAGCGTCCCCTCCATAGGCGGGAGGCGCGCGAGCCGAAATGAGAGTTCAGCGCCTTTCCGCCTATGGAGGGGACGCTGTGCGCTCCTCAGCAGCTGCGACGAGGGAGCGGTGGCGGTGGCAGTGGCAGCACCCATAGCTGAAGCCGAAATAAAAGCTCAGCACCCTCCCGCCTATGGAGAGGATGCAGCGGCGTCAGCGGCGTTGTGCACACGTCATGACGCATGTGCCAGGGGGAGGTGCCAGAAGGTGATTTAGCCTAGGGTGCAAAAAGCCCTAGCACCGTGCCTGGTTGTATAAATTTTTTATATAGGTTTCATACTTCAGGATTGTTCTCCCAAATGTGTTTTCAAAAGCTGGTCTTTGACCGTAATAAAGTACTCAACTCAGTCTACTTTTCCAAAAGATTCCAGCCAATTGTAAAGATGAGGAATGATTAATTTGGCTAAGCCAACTAGAAAAAATGGGAGTTCTAAAAGGAAGTCCGCTCCTGTTCTCGGTGCTATAAGCACAAAATCCATACAAGTGAAATATTGATGAAGCTCATTTTGGGAGATAAGTTAACTAATGAACAATAAGGACTAAAGATTTCACATAGCTTTTGTTCATACCAATCACAAGATTTTTTAAAAAAACAACAAACTTGACATGAATTTAATTTGAACTTGATCTTTTCTTATGGCCTGATTGAACTTGACTTAAAATGGAGGATAAATCTGAGAAGGATTACAATGTTATTTAATGGAAGAATCCTATAATTTTCTTCCCTGGAAGAAAGACAGGACTGACTCTCTGAATTTCTTTTTACTTTTGGGAAAGAGTTTTTGGATCTTTCAGAGCGTTGAAGACATCTAATCTAATGGAGTTCTAATTGTGGACTTTTTTTCTATTAAAAGGCATCAGCTGGTCAAAAATCAAGACTAAAAGAAGAGGACTATAATATTCATTGCTAATATTGGATTAAATCAGATTCAAAATAAAAATTAATATTAAAGATTTATTTATATTGGATATTAAAATTATAGTGATGTCAACGGATGTAAAGATTTGAATATATAACTGCTAAAATTTGTAGAATTTGTATTGGTGAGTAACGTGGGAGGGGGAGGGAATAGGTTGGAAGTACTGGTTTTCTCTACTGAGTCTAGTGAAATGGTCTTGACAAAGTACTGATAAGTTTCTTGGTTACCTTACTATGACAGTGTGTGTGTGAGAGAGTTTTAATGCTGGCCTTGTGCCATTTGGTTACAAAAGTTGGATGCACAACTGCTACTATGTGCAACCTTTCCTATCTGTGTTTTGTCCATTATTGAGTGTGATCATTGAACAAGGTATATGCATTAGGGAATCAATAGTGTCACAGTGGATGGAGCCCAGTGCACTGGTCTGAAATCTGTGACCAAAAAATATATGTTTAGATCAGGGTCATCTATTGCTGTGATAGAAAGAAATTTACTACTGAATCATTTACACCACTTCTTAGGCTGGATAAGGGCCTGAATTTTATCTTTATGGTAAGGTGGAGGGGAAAGAATGGAAAAATATGTATATGTCCCTGCCTGCCCCCTCCACACAAATCTATAAAGACAGAACCACATACTGTACTTATAATAAAGAAGTGATGAAATAACAATTTGTCATTAATACACAGGCCATGCGGAAATGTGCCTCTAACTCTAATCTACCGGCATTGACCATTGTTTAGCTTATTTTGACAGTGAGTGACCGTGTTCCAACATTCTGCCCATGGAGAGCAAACCTGTAGATTGTTCTTCATTGCTTCTGCTTTCTTTAATGTGTGTGTGTGTGTGTGTGTGTGTGTGTGTGTGCTTGCATGTCCCCAGAACATGATAGACCTGTATGTCAATTAGCCAAGGAGGAAGTGGCAGGGAAGACAATGGCTCAGAATTAAATGCATGCCAGTAGTGGCTGATGCCCATTCGGATTGGTAGGGCAGTGACAGGAGGAGCCATCAAGTTTTGTTCCCATCTTTCTTCTGGCTGAATTTTCCAAAAGCAACACTGGAACTAAGAAAGAAGGAGGAGGAAGACACCCTCTGAACTGTTTGCAAGTCGAAAGGGAGGTGAGGGCTGGGTGAGAGCAAACTGAGGCTGGTTCTGTCTTCACCCTAATGGACTAGCCTCCACTGATGCATGTCTCTTCGAACTAAGGGTGGATTGCATAGTAGTGAATTTTTCAAAGAAACAGAAACAGTCTTGAGTTTATTAATCTAAGCCAAGAAACATTAGATAAATCAAATGAGATGGTGGAGGTTACCCCTCCTCTCCTACAAACCAACCCAGTAACTTTTAGGCCTCTTCCTTCTCACACTATCATTCAAATACCAGACTTGCACCCACCAATGATTCTTCCAAACCTATCCACCAAGTACCGGTACGTATATTTTACCTGACACCCTGTTGAGTAGTTTTGGCTTCGATCTACACTGGGCACCTATGCCTGTTTCTTGCCTGCAGTTTGGAGCTTCTTGGCCTGTTGTTGTGTGCTGCAAGACACATGTGTCAAAGAGTTCTGCAGCACTCATATGCAGCTACTCTTGGGAAGGCTAATTCTCACAGTCACAACTGCAATGGCTCAACTCCAATAGCTCCAGTTGCGCTGACTCTGTTTTCCCTGACATTAATCAAAATTGAAACATGGATAACTCATTTAGGGAAAGGAGGAAGCCATTTTTCTTTTTTAAACACATAGCAACAACATGTTATTTAATAAAATGTATTAAGCCAATTGCTTTTCTCCATAGCATATGCAGTAATAATAATAAACAGGATAAAGACATATTGAGAACAAAGCCGTTAATAATGATATCTAATTAGAATTTGTGTTAAAAACCAACTACATTAGTTTTAATGGGGGGAAATGTAATAGAACACTGAATTTTTCCTGTTAAGTTAACATTCTAAACTTAATGGATATCTTAATTAGGCTCCATTATTGATGCACACATATTGGAAATAAAATTCAGTTGCATTCAGCCCTCTTACACCCAGATCTATTCAAAGAGACAGCATTATGATGATGACTGAAGGACAAATTGAAGAGTTGTGGGGAGGGGGGATGACAAAAACCTGGCTCTTGAATGACTTATGGCAAAGGATGCTTATTCAAAAGTGATAAAAGCATATGTGAATAGAAAAGAGTTGTCCTAATGGATATTGCACAGAATCAACTATGAATATGAAATATATCTGCACACGAAAGGGGTTGCTGCTGCTGCTGTATCATTAACATTCTGATTATTATTTTTTCTGGAATGTACTTTTCCAAATACTAGTTCATATATACAACATAGCTTTCTTTATCGTCTGGTAGGAGTGGGTGTCTTCACGTTAGTACATGTTCATAATCGCAAGTAAATGCGAACCATCCCAGGCAAACTTTGTAAATATGACATATACCACTGACTGCCGACAGTCATCTAAATGTGATGATCAGTATTTGCTTGGTATCTCTCTAAAAGGTGGGGCTGTATTTGTCAATTTTGTGGCATTCAGCAGCATTCACATGTAAACATTGGCAGTCAACAAAATTCTAGAAAATTCTAGCTGGGTAGCTAGCCATATGCCTGCTGTGATGTGGCTTCCCATTGAGGCAAGACAGCACCCATACAGAACAAAGTCACTACAAAAAGATGGTGTGCAGTATCATCCTAGGAGACAGACTCACAACAGAAAGGACATGACACCTGGTATAAGGATCAGATGTGTGAACTGGAGGTGACACCTGAAGCTTGATACGGTTGGAAAAGACACAGATTAGTTCGTGGAGTAGATAAAACAAAGTTCTAAAAAAAAAATCTTTTCAGTAAACTTATCTACAACAATCGTATGGTGTGCAACAAAATGTTGCAGTATATCCTCAGCGAGTGTGCTCTTGTTTAAGATCCCAGCCAGTCATGCCTCCCTCTCTCCCTGATATTATGAATTTAAGTGAACTCTAAAAGGTCATTCTCCTCCCTGCTCCATTCTGCTTTTCTTCATCTCCGTCCCCTAACCTACATGCTTCTTTCCAAGGATCTTGGAAGACTTTAAACATGCTCAGCAGCTGATTGGGACTGGTAGAGTAAAAGGCAGGGACACCAACAGTAGGTGGAGCCACAACCAATGAAAGTCAGAGTAAATTAATTCTAGTTTTGTCCTTCACTTTTTCCTTTGCTGACTTACACAAGGGGAAACACAGAGGAAGCTGATAGGGAGTACTAACTACTGGTTGTAAGCAAAAAGCAGGCAGGTGGGAGCTGACTGAGGGCAGTTGGAGGCTGATGGGGAACTTCTGCATTTGCATGTTTAGACCTTTAAACCTCCCCCTATAAATAAATTCAGACAAGACTCAAATTTTGGTGTGGATTTTGGCAGAATTTAGGCCACAACTTTATTGATTGGTGAGTAGTTGCATAGGCTCTGGTTCGACTAGCTCCTTGCACCGTTGCAGGTAGCGCTGACCCAGAGCTCCATCATAGGTCAGCCTAGGGTGAACATCTGGAATGGTGGAAAGCTGGGGACATGGTATATCCACCACCCAGATGTCCCCCTGGACTCAAGCACGGGCACAACCCCTCTCAGGGTTCACCAAACCATTGAGTCCCTGTATTCCTTTAATTAAATACCGTTCACATAGGGATTGCGAGAGCATTCCCCCATCCTATCACCTGAACCAGAGCCTATCTGCAACCTTACAAGTTGTAACAATTTGCTATGCAGCAGGCGAAACCCAAGTGGCACCAGCCAATCAGCCCATTGGCCTGATTCAACCCAGCATCAAGGGACCTACCAATAGGGTGTTGTGGCTATCCAATCGTATCCACCCACAGCAAAGAGTTCGGTTGCCAGGCCGCGCCACAACACATGCCTTCTTTGAGGGAGGACACGATTTGCCCAAATGGAACAACTTTCACAGACGATCAATGTTATCTGAGCTAGGTGGGGTTAAGGAGATTTGTTCCCTATTTGTTTACTTATTTTTGTTCTTCAACTCAGGATCCATCCTAGCATGCTTATGATTCCATCTTGTTTACTAGTGGCCCCATTTTAGATGCAATCTTCACAACTTGGAACATTGTGTTCACTATTGGAAGGAATGAAGGAGATTTTCAGAGTCCCTGGGAATGAATATGGGCCCAGAACATTTTTGTTCTTGCTGAGTCACCTCTCCAGGCTTAACTTCCTCTTGCTTTGTAGGACATATTTCATTCCTCCAATTTTAAATTATAATCCCACTGTCCCTCACTTGTCGTGCTTCTTCTTTGTTGGTTAAGTGCAGGCAATTTTGCTAATTTGGCAGCCAGCACCATATACATCATGCTTTATTGGTCATCACAAGCACACATGCTGCAATGTGTTTTATTACAATTATGAATATTGCAACATCTGTACATTTGATTAGGGCTAACTGTGTGGAATGCCTCTGGTTTGCATGACATGAAGCACCCTTCGTTTGCATACTGTGGTTACAGTGAGGGGACAAAAATACATGAATATCTGCCTGTGCTCATGCTAACTTTTAATTGCCTTGCTGCCAAACAAATGAAGGTTTTTTGGCTCTTCCTTTCCCTGGCTGTGAACGGAATGCAAATCGTTCTGATCTGAGTCTGTACCAAAAGGAAAACAACAAACCCCACCCCCACCCCCGAAAAAAAGACATCCTCTTCTGTTCATGAGGATTGTTTCATGAAAAGTGGTCCCTGCTTCACACATACCGAAAGCGAGCCACAGAGCGAGCAAGCAAGCAAGCAAGCAAGCAAACAAACAAACGAACAAACAAACACTGAGCTTCCTCTCATTTCTTCTGTGGCAATATATATATATATATATATTCAAAGCCTGACTCTGGAGTACATGCTTTGAAACAAGCGTAGTGAAAGACCCTGGAATCTATATGTCACTTAGAAGTCACTAAAGCTGCTTCCACATTCGATTCCACATTTGAGTGGGGATGAACTTGTCATGTTCCTGCTTCCCCTGGAAAGTGCATTATGGGCTTTGGTTGCTGGGTGGAAATTTGGAGGTGGGCCCTGCTTGGCCTCAGCACTCCTCTTTTTGCCTACTTTATGGTGTTGAGAGTCATGTGCTGAAGTGATGGCATGTTTTGATTGGCTGTTATTCCAGGCAGGAAAGTCCAGTGGGCTAAATAACTGAGGGAGTATTTGGTTAAGGCAATAGTCTTCAAACTCCCTCCCCCCTCTGGGCCACACTTTCAGAATTAAAACGTGCTCACACCATACCATTTTTTAATGGATAAGAATACACTGGAAAACAAAATGTAACAACTCCTAACATATATTTTAAGAGGTATTCAAATGCACAGTAAAAAAACATGTTTGAACAACTATGTGTTCGATTTTGAGGCCCATTGTTAGAAAGATGGACTATACATTTTTAAAATAAAATAAAATAAAATGATTGGGTTGCTTCCCCCTTGAGATCAGGGGTCACTCTGGGACTAGATGGTGAGCACTGGGGTGTGGGATGGGCCTCTGTTTGCCTCTCTCTGTTGTAAGTTATCCTTAGACTCAAGAGGATATGTCCTTCCTCAAGAACACACCTTTCTTGAGGTTTTCACCAACAGGAAGCTCAGTCTGTAGAAAACTCTAAAAATAGCACTCCTGCTTACCCAGCCTTCTAATTAACCCAACCACAGCACTAAGTGTGGTTGTTTTTACCTTCACCAGCCAACACAAACCACATTATTAAAGGTGAAATCATTGTCTTGGTATTCAACATTTGTATAAGGTTGCATGCTGCCTTCCGGTATCCAGAATGTTAATACCTTTTCAGTTAGTTAGTTCCTCATTTACATGAGTGATGCCTCATATTTAAACCAGTAATCACATGTTATTTTAAGTTCAAAATAACTTTTTATGTTCCGTTATGGAGCTCAAGTTCTCGCTCTGTCTACTAATGCAGAATAATGGAAAATAATTAACTTGAAATTAAGTGTTCAGTTTTATTATGTTACAGTAGAGTTCTAATGTGAATTTCAAAAGATATTTTAAAGTGCATGCATAAATCAATTATATACAAAGAATAAATTATAACTACTTCAGAAAGTAATATATTTACTGGATAAAAGGCTGGTTCATAAAACTGAGCCCCATTACGATCTAATACATACGCAACACTTTCTGTTGAAATGCAGAGAATTTTCCTTCCTGTGATAAGAAATGATTCCAGTTCCCTCTCCCCCCCCCCCAACGTGCCCCATATTGGTGAGTACATTTCTATAAACATGAATTGCTAATTGCCTCACTTTCAAGCAGCACATGAATTTGTCAATGATATATTCCATTCTTGCTCTGCTTTGTACTGTATTGCTCTTTCATGGGTGATGTCTGGGGTGTTTTGATGGAGAGGGGAAAATGTAATGAAGACACCAAGATTGTGAACAAAGAATCTTGCTGGCAGGAACTGTTCCTCAGTACTACCCTTCTTTGCAATGCAAGCTCATGTTAGGCCTCCCTGCTTTCTTTGTCTCCAAACTCTCAGCAGCCCTTGTAAAATGAAGTAGAAAGAGGCTGGTAGCCATTTGCATATGGAGACCTTTAAACCACCCCCGAAATAAATTCAGACGAGACTCAAATTTTTGGTTTGGCTTTTGGCAGAATTTAGGACACAACTTTATTGATTACAATCAAGTGAGTGGTTGCACAGGCTCTGGTTTCACTAGCTCCCTGCAGCCCTGCAGGCAGCGCTGACCCTGGGCACCAAACATAGGTCAGCCTCGGGTGAACACCTGGGACAGTGGAAAGCCCTGCTAGTCCTCCACCCAGATGTCCCCTGGAATCAGGATCAGGGCACAACCCCTCACAGGGAAGACCAACCAATGAGTCTGTGGGTTCCTTTAGCAGAATACCCATCACATAGGGATGGCGAGACCCTTCTGCCACCCCTATCACCTGAACCAGAGCCTATCCACAACCTTACAAGTTGTGACGATTTGCTACGCGGCAGGCAAAACCCAAATGGCACCAGTAAATCAGCCAAGTGGGGAAAATTCCTGTCGTGCCCCTGTCCCAGTGACACACGACACACAATGGCTTGGCAAGGTCAATCGCAAGCCCTAAATAGAGGGAGAGGTGGGCGGGTGTTCTGATGCCCCAAAAAGGAAGCTCAAGGACACATGCATGGGCTTAAATAGAGGTCCCTCGATGTACTTTCAATAGCATCCCATTGGCCTGATTCCTCTCAACATCGAGGGACCTCCAATAGCGTGTTTTGGCTATCCAAATGTTCCCACCCACAACACAGGGTCTGGTTGCCAGGTCCCACCGCAACACGTGCCCTCTTGTTAGGGAGGACCCGATTTGTCATTAGCCTAATTTTACATTCCACCTTTCTGCATGTAGCACTGAAGGTAAAAACAGTAGAAACATATATTTGCTATTGTTTATTATATCAACTACAACGACATAAGGACCTGCCTTATACTGAGTCAAACCATTTCTCCATATAGCTTGACAAGGAGCCGCTTTCAGTGACTTCAGATAGGAGCCATTCCCATCTATACCTAGACATGCCAGGGGTTCTGCGTTTCTTGGGTTCTGAGGTGCTGGGACCTTCAGCATGCAAAGCAGATGCTCTATCCCTTAGCTTCAACCTTCCTTAAACATCTAAAACTGTGTGGAACAAATTCCAGGACTTCATAGAAATTATACTGAGTCAGGTGATTTATCCATCTATAGCACACACTGGCTTATTGTAGTTCTCTAGTATGTCACAGCTGAAGATGCTGGGATTAAACCTGGGGCCATTTGCTTGCAAAGCATGTGCTCTGAGCTGTGGCCAACTCCATAGTGCTGCCTCCCTGTGCACGCATGACTATCCTCCTTCTTTCTCTGTCTTAGCTAATTTTCTACTAATAATATCTGCCTGCTGCTGCTTATGTGGAATTACATCTGAGGTTTCCTCAGAAGATCTGAAGGCTCAGGTAAAGGTAAAGGGACCCCTGACCATTAGGTCCAGTTGCAGACAACTCTGGGGTTGCGGCTCTTATCTCGCTTTACTGGCCGAGGGAGCTGGCGTACAGCTTCCGGGTCATGTGGCCAGCATGAAAAAGCTGCTTCTGGCAAATTAGAGCAGCGCACGGAAATGCCGTTTACCTTCCTGCCGGAGCAGTACCTATTTGTCTGCTTGCACTTTGATGTGCTTTCAAACTGCTTTGTTGGCAGGAGCAGGGACTAAGCAACAGGAACTCACCCTGTTGTGGGGATTCGAACCGCCAACGTTCTGATTGGCAAACCCTAGGCTCTGTAGTTCAGGTAGATCTATACGTAAAAGTATATTGAAGAAATACATGTTTTCTTGCATTTGTATTCACTTTCTTCCATGTGGAATCCAATACAGTGTACATGCGATCCCCAAGTGCTCATTGCTCCAGGCAGTGACCAGACCTCCTTAGCTTCAGAATTTGTGGCCTTGAATGCCTTCAGACCACACTTTAGGCCTATCCCCAGTCTACACAGTTCCTCATCCTTCCCCATACAATTACATGTTTCTTCCAATTTTACAGAATTATCATTCTTGTTCTCTAACCCCTCTTCTCCTTCCCCAGCTCTCTCCAGTTTCATACATCCTTTGTAGACCCTAACCTTGTAAGCATAATCAAACGTGCAAGAAAAGAATGTGCAGATGTCTTTATCGTATTTATTGATGAAGAGCTGTATTTTTTTGTTTTCTCAGTGTACCCTCATCCCTAATTCACTCAAACCATCCGACACAAAAGACATATATAATTATACAGCAGGAGTGTGATTTGTGTAAGTAGTCATGTTCAAAAGAGTGGGACTTTAGTACCATCCTAATTGTTTCACATGCAGAGAGAATTGAATAGGAACATTCCTTTAATAAATAGGAACAGAGTCCTAAACAATAGCCGGATGCCAAGGTTACTGCTTTCATGTATTCCTTTTCAAAAGCAAGCAGAACAAAACCCAAAGGTCAGATTTTCTGAACTTGGACTGCCGGTATGTCTCTATTCTCTCCCCCCCCCAACACACACTTTCTTGCTCCCATTGTGACACTGCATGATGGTACAGGGAGGGCAGGACTGACAAATGGCATAGCTGCAAACCTCGCTCTGAAGTATATAAGCACAGAGTGAAAATGGCTCCCTGAGATTCTCTATTTATGGGTTTTGAGACATGTGTGTTTGTGTGTATCAATATAGCTTCTTATTCCTCTTCAATGTTTTTATTTTTGCTGTTATAATTGGCATCTTTAGAGCTCAGGCTTGACCACCATTCTTAAATCCTCTTCATAATGACATTATGGGAAAATACCAGTCACTTGGAAGGGCAGTAGGGAAGAATGTTGTTGTGCTCAGGTTCTGCTTATGGGCTTTCCATGGGCATCAAGTCAATCATTGTGAGAAAAGGATGCTGGGCTAGGTGGACCTCTGTCCTGATCCATCTTATGTTCCTGTGGAGAGTCTTAGGTAGGACAGTTGGAAGCCCTCCCCTGCACACATCAAGCTCTCCTCCACCATGAGCTTCCTGTGACTTAGTCCCTACTGAAGCAGTGGATTGCTGGATGCATTGCAGTTGTTTCCAGCACAAGCTGGCATCTCATCCTGCTAGAGCAAGTGTGGGGAAATTTATTTCACCTGATATATACATTAGCCAACTTTATTGGTGACACATTCCTGTGGTGGGCAGGGCCAGTAGCAAAAGTGAGTGGATGTGACTCTCACCTTTGTCCAATACTACATTCCAGGATGCAAAAGTTAGGGGAAAGGGGGTCATCATACAACTCAAAGCACCCTTGCTGAAATTACAGTTCCCATGATTTTTGCGGAGAAAGCCATGACTGTTTAAAGTGGTGTCATAGTGCTTTATATATATTCCTCTCTATCCAGCAGAGGAAGGCAAGATTTGAAATGGCAATTGTTCCTGCTGCCTTTTGTCACTCAACAGAGCAGTACAGAGGGTGGATGTGATAGAAAGTAGCATGGTGGTGGCTGATGGGAACACACAAAATCTCATGACAATTGTCAGGAGCTACCTGGGTTAGAAATGGAAAACTTCCCATGTTCTTACAGGACCTTTTTGTCTAGGATGTGCAGACTGACCAGTCCAGAGGCTTTAAAATACTTCAATGTCCAGAAAGCAACCACAGTGCTGTGGTTCATCAGAGGAGGCAGATGTACAGCAGTAGCTCAGTAGACGCCACACTGATGGGCAACGGCTCTCCAGGAACTTTTCTTGGAGATGTAGATGCCATGGATAGAATAAGTTTCAACTCCAGCATTAGTGGGACTTTTGGCAAAGGCACCCCTAGAGGACATCCCTTCTTTTATTATCCTCTCCACCTTGCCACTTCCACCACTGCCCTTTCAGAAAGGGCAAAGCTCTTCTCACTGCTTGCAGGGCAGGTGAACCAGCAATAATAGGAAGGAGGAGGAGGAACAAGGTGAGGCACCTCTGCAGTTGGGCAGTGGGCCCTCTAGTAGAACATGAGTCTCAGTAAGTGCCAAACCATGCTAACTCCTGATGCTGGCCTTGGATTGAACCTGGAGCTCTTTGCATTTAAAACCATTGTTCAAAGCCTTCAGGCTACTGCCTTTTTGTCAAATAGATGGTAAACAGTTGTATGGGTCCCCTGCCCTATCTGAATTCCCTCCCTAATGAGAACAGAAAATACCTTACAAAAGATGTACTTCTTTCAAAGAACAAATTGTCACATTTTTGCTTCTTTTTTAAAGCACTAGCTAAGTACTCAAATATCAAAACCACTGTGGATTTAAGGTTTGGACTAATCATTGCACTGGATTCTAGCACATCGCTGTTGGGGTTGCCATAGTGAGTGCTTATGTGTCACACTGAACTTATTCATGTTTAGCATTAAATTGGAACATTTGGTACTGAGGATTTTAAGACATTTACATTAAAAAAAAACCACACACCCATATTTTGACTGGAACCTGAGTTACACCTTATTCATTCCAGCAGGCTCTAAATTTCTATGCATGCGTCATGTTGAAGTTACCATGATCACCGTCAGGCAGTGTAATTTTGTGCAAACAGAAAACACTCATATTAATTGAGACACCTTTTGTTCAGCAAAAGGCACAAATGTGAAAATTAAAAATCCAGTGGTATTCTTCGTAGAACAAGATTATTTTAGGGCAACTTTTTTGTTGCCCATTTCAAGATGTCCTTTCTACAAATCTCTCCCCTTTATGAAGATGATTGCAGTGGAGCATTAATGGGGTCATAGCACAGTACATGTCCTGGGCATAGAGAACTGAGTCACATGCAGCAAGGTCTCAATAGCAACTCTCTCTAAGCTGCTTGTATGCATTGTTATATTCCTCATTTGTTCAAATACGTAAATATAAATATAAGGCATGCAGGCAAACAACCCAAGGTCAGATCCAAAAGAAAGAAAACAGCTTTGCGAGGTTCATGAACCATGTATAAAAGATACTTGAGTGCAATATGGGACTCAGGTATTTAAATTAAACAAGAAGCATCAAGAAAAATCACAACATATGAAACAATAATGTTTCTAAATAATAGAATATGCATACATTTGAATATTGTCTGAAATGGCAATTTCTGACTTGTGCAGAAACATTCTCATAGTAGTGCCTTAATTCTGGTAAGGTTTGAATGGTTGCAGAAAAATCCAGAAATGGGCATCTTCAACCTGAAGAGGTCCTGACCATGTGCTTAGATCGACTCACATTCTTGGAAGATTAGTGCAGTAATGAAGGTAATGGCTACATTGTCCACCTCAGCATACCACAATAGTCACATTAGAAATTACTACATTTTATGTGACCCAAGTACTTGAAGTATCCAAAGTAATGGTGAGACAAGAAGGGGGGGGCATGGATCCTTGCCTTTGTTGCACTGTGCAAGAAGGACAGGAAGCTTCTTCCATGTTTGATCTCACTGTGACAGCACCATCACATTCCAGTCTCCATCTCCGGAAGTCATTTCTCCAACCACTCAGCTTCCAGCTCTTGTCTAAACTTGCTACCTTAAACAGATAACTGCAGAAAAATTTCTGGGATGATTTTTGTGTCACTGACCCCCCCCCCCCCCAGGCCAACCATTAGGTACGCCTCTGCCTGTATCAAACCATTATCAAGATTTTGCAGCTGGAATAATGTAAGAGAAGGAGAGAAGAGGCAACTACTAAGACATCTTTAGGCCTTATTCATACTTGTCTGAGTAGAGGTTAGCCTGACCCAGTAGGAACCTAGGATTGCAATCTTCATTTCGACATCTGAAGTACAATGCTGTATCTGTTTCTGACCTTACAAGAGTCTTGGATGACCTGAATGGAGTTGAGATAGAAAATAAATGCTGCGCAATCATAGTTTCTTTATATTCCCTGAGTGAATTCCTCCCACCTTTACATCTTTTTAAAAAGTTTGTGCTGTCTTTGTTCTACAAGGGAGAAAATGGGTTTCTTTCAAGGCTATACCATGTTTGCATGTGCTAACTCATAAATCAGTTCTGACTCATTGCTACAACCATGTGTGCAAGTGTGTGTGTGTGTGTGTAAATTCACACTTAAATAGTGTGTCTGAAGCACATCTACGTTAGGGCTGTGCACACCACCTTGATCTGAGTCAGGACCTGATCCAGTTCTTTGCAGCAGCCCTGATCCAACCTGGGATGATCCGTAGCAGAACCAACCCAGATCCAGGTCACAAACAGATTGTATAGTCAGGCAGCTGGGAGGCGAGAAAAACGAGATGTGTGTCTCCTTCTCCTGTCTCCCACATATGTTTAATCAGGCTTTATAAATTGCATGACTTGTTACTAAAGATAGAACTATTTAAATATACATTTCAGATGTATTTTGATTTGGGAAGTGTGAAAGTCAGGTGATAACTAAGGCTGTAGTCCAAACTCCCACTCCCTGACACCATCAACAGGGCATTGTGGAGTGGGATAGTCACTGCTGCATCTGGCACAGCCTGGAAGGTCAAACTGGTAGGTGGGGGTGTGGAGGACAATCAGGCCAGATCCTTGCACCAGCTTCAGACTGGCCTTCAGACCATACCCTCCAACATTTCTCCAGTGGAAACAGGGGTGTTGTATTCCATAACAATAATAATTCTATTATTTATACCTTGCCTGGCTGGGTTGCCTCTGGGCAGCTTCCAACATATATAAAGGCATAATAAATCATTGAACTCCCCCCCCAAAAAAAACTTCCCCCAAACTCCCCCTATAGAGGGCTGCCTTCAGATGTATTCTAAAGGATGTATAGTTCCTTAACTTGGGGTTGGCATAACTCCATACCCTCCAATATTTCTCTGATTAAAATAGGGATGTCTGAAGGAAAAGCAGGACATTCCTGAATTAAATCAGAAAACTGGGGTGGCTTCTGTAAATCTGGGGACCCAGGTGGCGCTGTGGGTTAAACCACAGAGTCTAGGGCTTGCTGATCAGAAGGTCGGCGTTCGAATCCCTGCAACTGGGTGAGCTCCCGTTGCTCGGTCCCAGCTCCTGCCCACCTAGCAGTTCGAAAGCACATCAAAGTGCAAGTAGATAAATAGGGACCGCTCCGGCGGGAAGGTAAATGGTGTTTCTGTGCGCTGCTCTGGTTCGCCAGATGCAGCTTCATCATGCTGGCCACATGACCCGGAAGCTGTCTGTGGACAAACGCTGGCTCCCTCAGCCTATAGAGCGAGATGAGCGCCACAACCCCAGAGTCGGACCCGACTGGACCTGATGGTCAGGGGCCCCTTTACCTTTACCTAAGGAAAAGCAGGGCATTCCTGAATTAAATCAGAAAACTGGGGTGGCTTCTGTAAATCTGGTGATGTCCCTGGGAAATAGAGACACTTAGAGGGTCTGTCAGACCCAGATTCATGATGATGGTTGGACCAGCTGAGGTTCCCACGGATTCCACACTGATTTAGACTTTCAGGAGTTTCTGCTGGGTGCTGCTGGAGGGGATACCACCGGTGGACCTCCTTCCCACCAAAATGTTCCAGTGGCCAGCAGGAAGCAATCTCAGCCAGCAGTGCTGAGTGGAGTGACATCTCTAACTTAATCCACTACCCCTCCCACACAGAGCCCTGTGCAAGGGAGGTTTGGATTTTTCTATTAACATGGATTGCATTGGTTCAAAAGGGAATCTGCAAATATTAAATTCCTCAAGTATCCCTAGGAGAAAGAAATCAAAGCAGTTTCATTGTTGAAAACTTGAGGAGTTTGTAATCCAATTAACACAGGGTCACTTTACACGGTTTAGTTTGCACCAGCTAAAGGACAGCTTGTTGCTCCAAGGTCTGGTTCACACATGTACATATTGTTGTAAATTTATGTATATTTTGTTACTTTACCCATGATGGCAGCCAGCTGAATGTGTGGATTTACTCTACTAGAAAGCAGCATAGTATCTGAGGTATTGTGAAAAGAGGTGAATGATGCAAACAGGGATGGGATGATCTCTCTATTTCAATTTCTCTCAGTTTCTCACCTTTTCAACTACAGTAATCCCAACTCTTTGCATTTCCACATCAGTTTGTATTTTTTAAAGAAATAAAAAGGTACTCATGAAAATGCATCTGCATTTTAGTGTGAATTTCTTGTAATATATAATATTTGTACGCGTTTTACAAAACACATTTACCCAATATAATGCATTTTAATATTAATTTCACCTATATACACAGTTTTATGAACCCTTTACTCTCATGTGTGCATGTGTGTGTGTGTGTGTGTGTGTACATTTTGTACACAATGATAGCTGGAGAATGCATTGCAAATCTAGTTTTGGAAAGTGTGAACTGGGTAGGTTTGTCTTTAGATGTGAACTGAATCTCATTTCTTCAGCATCCCTATCATCAGTAATACTCGTTACTAAGCAATTCTTGTTGTGGAATATGTTCTCCATTTATTAGCCAAACTGCACTGATGTTGCAACTGTTCTCTCAAGCTTTCCCATTTCAGAGGGAGGTTTATTCTGCAGAACTGGGACAGGAGACTGTTGCATCTCCTGAATGCTATTAATATTAAAGGTTAAAATTATGGGAATTAGAAATCTGATGCCACCTCAGTGCAGGATGGCAAATCGATTGTTGTCAGCAATTTTAGATCAGCTAGCATTATTATATAATCATTAAACAGCATTATTCCTTAATTGGTTTCCAAATGAAGAAATCAGTGTTATCACAAGTTGCTGCCAAATGGAAGGAAGAACAGACTCTTGGTGTTGATCTCATCACGGGCATCACCCTTGCTCAGATGTCACATAGGTCACATTCCCTGAATGAAAAAGGGTTGTACCTGTTGGCCCTATCCTAGCATTTATCCTTTCAGCAGAAGAACTGGTGAAAGTGTGAGTGTGCCCAGGTTCCCCAACTCACCTGATTTCTCCAGGCATGACCATTGTTACTGAAACCCAATGAAGTGGGACCTGTGCTGATAAGAATTTGGACCAGTGTATCCATTTAGATTAGCTCACCATTGTATACAAGGTCATGCTAAGAGAGCTGCAATAATAGATGGAGCATTTCCATGTTGCCCATCATGTGATTGTGCCTTTTAGGGTTTTCCTATTATTTTTGTGTGAGGCTAAATGGGGCATCAGGCTGCCCCACCATAGATTTCAGGTTACATCAATGAAAATGCATGTGGGAATCTGGCAGGAATTTCTAGATCATTAAAAAGGCACGTCTTTTTAGATGGATGACCTAAGAATCAATATTGGACTCCAGGGAAGGTCAGAAACAGCTGGGATTCATAGCTTCCAGTGCACAGAGCCAGGGAAATGGGAGGGTGTACATCTGCCCAGATACTACACCATTGTGATTGTCAATTCTGCTCTGTTGCATGGAATACAATGACAGCAATGTAGCATAAGTGACAATAACCCATTTTTAATGGTATCTGGCATGCGTTGTGGTATGCCGGGTATTCCGGTAATGGAATTGTTTTGTGTAGGGAGCTATGCCACTTTCTGACACCTTTGATCGCTCCCCCCCCCCAAAGTCTCTATTTCTGAAATCTTTGCACTCAAGAGCATGGGCATCTAATGCAAAAAAATAAGGAGGCAATGTGCCCCTACCTTATCCCAGTCTGAGCTTTCATTCTCCACCCCCCCTCCGAACATTCCCCCAGCCCCTTTGAATCCCAGGAAGACAGAAACCCTCAAAGGAAGAATAAAGAAGAAAATAGAATGAAATAATAATAATAATAATAATAATAATAATAATAATAATAAAGAAATGGCAGACAGATAGTGTGGCTACAGATAAGTATGTAGTACTTGGCAGCAAATTAAATTCATGATCAGTTGTTAAGGCAAAAAGGAAGAGAGAGGCATTAATACTGTTTGAAAAGGAAAAGTGAGTGAGCTTCCCCTTGCTAGCTGTGCTTTGTTCTGTTTCCCAGGTCCGCTCCACACATTGTATATCACCATCAGAGAAAGTCTTTCGCTATTGCACAGATGTGACAATCTCTAACATGACAAAATGCCATTAGAGCTACCGCACACATGATAACAGGGGAGGGGGAACACTCTGTATTCTTTCTCCCTTTCTCATTCTCTCTTTCACTCTCTGAAACAAGGCTGCCCTCTACAGAATAGAACACTATTCACTCACAAGAAAAGTGACGGGCTGTTCTTGTGTGCCTTTTGTAGTGAACATTCCTGCCAATGTGGGGAATGTCTGTGGACACGAGCTGGAATTTTGCACATATATGGTGTTTGCGTGTGCACATTCACACGTGTGTCCATGTTAGAATCTGTGTGAGTGAGAAAGCAGAATAGAAGAAAGGGATTTAGAGAGAAGAGTGAGAATATGGGTGGGTTGCATTTTACAGATTAACAGACCAGAGGAAATAATCTTCAAATGGACACATAGGCTATTCTAAGAATTAGTAAAAAGCTGGGGTAGAATACACCCATGAGATTACACAGCAGACTGTCTTGCTAAAAAGAAAAAGAAAAAAGGGGGGGGGAGTATGTACAGTATTCTGTAATGTGTGAAATAATTCTACTTCAGTCTTTATGCAGAATCACATAATGCAGGTAGAACTTTGCATGGATTTGCTTTCTATTTTGCCTAGGGTTTTTTGTTTGAAACCTATTGAAAAGAGGGGTAGGGTTTTTGGTGAGGCAGGGAGTCACCTGAGTTTTGATGTGTTGTCACTTTCACCCCTCATATGGAAGCTTCTGCACTTATTGTTCTATCACTGTGTTCCTTGCATTTTAAGCATTTTAGGGCAATTTGCTAATAAGCTAATAAGCTTTAGAAATCCAGCTCTAACAGCTGAGATGTCCACTAAGCTGAGATGTCCAGCTCTAGTGGTGATTTTGTTTAAAGACATGGGCAAAGGTTCTCTGCCTCTCGCAATAATTACAGTGGGCAGTTGGGTTGTGTGTCGAGGTCCCCAAACCACCCCTCAAATAATTCACACCACAGGCATAATTTTTCTTTTGGGTTTTTGGCATGAATTTGGCCACAACTTTATTAAAATACTAAATATGTGAGTGGCTGTGTAGGCACAACCCCTAAGGACAGAACTAGCCTTAAGTCAGCAAGGGGAACCCCTACAGGGAGAGACAGGGAGTCGGGTGTGCTAGCCCTCCCCTCTCCCTTCAGGCTCCCAGGGGCTTTCACATGGCCCTGGCCCCCGACCGGGGGTTACGGACATTGCATATCGAGCCCCTTTATTCCTGAATGGAATTTCCCCTACACACAGGCATTAACTTGAGGGGCCAACACAGTCAACAAGACCCCTCATGTTGTTGTTGTTGTTTAGTCGTTGAGTCGTGTCCGACTCTTCGTGACGCCATGGACCACAGCACGCCAGGCATTCTTGTCTTGCACTGCCTCCCACAGTTTGGTCAAACTCATGTTCATAGCTTCAGCAACACTGTCCAACCATCTCGTCCTCTGTCGTCCCCTTCTCCTAGTGCCCTCAATCTTTCCCAACATCAGAGTCCTTTCCAAGGATTCTTCTCTTTTCATGAGGTGGCCAAAGTATTGGAGCCTCAGCTTCACGATCTGTCCTTCCAGTGAGCACTCAGGGCTGATTTCCTTCAGAATGGATAGGTTTGATCTTCTTGCAGTCCATGGGACTCTCAAGAGTCTCCTCCAGCACCATAATTCAAAAGCATCAATTCTTCGACGATCAGCCTTCTTTATGGTCCAGCTCTCACTTCCATACATCACTACTGGGAAAACCATAGCTTTAACTATACGGACCTTTGTAGGTAAGGTGATGTCTCTGCTTTTTAAGATGCTGTCTAGCTTTGCCATTGCTTTTCTCCCAAGAAGCAGCCTTCTGACCTGAGGGGCCTTCCCTCCGGCCTTCCGACCTGAGGGGCTCATCTTCCAGCGTCATAACTTTTATATGCCTGTTGTCTTTGTCCATGGAGTTTTCTTGGCAGGGATACTGGAGTGGCTTGCCAGTTCCTTCTCCAGGTGGATCACGTTTAGTCAAAACTCTCCACTATGACCTGTCCATCTTGGGTGGCCCTGCATGGCATGCCATAGCTCATAGCTTCTCTGAGTTATTCAAGCCCCTTCCCCACGACAAGGCATTGACCCCTCATACAACCAACAAAATAACTAATGCCTAACTGCCAACCTTGAGACTCTGGAGGAGACTCTTGAGAGTCCCATGGACTGCAAGAAGATCAAACCTATCAATTCTTAAGGAAATCAGCCCTGAGTGCTCCCTGGAAGGACAGATCGTGAAGCTGAGGCTCCAATACTTTGGCCACCTCATGAGAAGAGAAGAATCCTTGGAAAAGACCCTGATGTTGGGAAAGATTGAGGGCACTAGGAGAAGGGGACAACAGAGGACAAGATGGTTGGACAGTGTTCTCGAAGCTACGAACATGAGTTTGACCAAACTGCGGGAGGCAGTGCAAGACAGGAGTGCCTGGCGTGCTATGGTCCATGGGGTCACGAAGAGTCGGACACGACTAAACGACTAAACAACAACAACAACTGCCAACCTTACAAGTTGTGACTATTTGCTATGCAGTGGGCAAAAACCAGATGGCACCAACCAATCAGCCAAATGGAAAAATTCCTACCGGGCCCCTGCCAAGCAGACGACCCCATGATAGGCACAGCAAGGTCAACACAGAGGCCTAAACATAAGGAGGGAGGGTGATCTGAAGTATGCAGCCAAAGAGGAGGAATAAACCACGTGCCTACCTTTTATACCCCTGGGCTGTCCCTCTGAAATTGCAACATGCTTTTTTCCCCAACAACAGCCTGGGTCCTATCAGAACAGTGGCCAATCAAAGCCCCAACCCCAGCAACTCAGGGGTAGTTTTCTAGGCCCCACCGCAATAGGTTATCTCCATGAAGGAGAACCCGCATTGTGGGAGAATGAAGTGAGGAGTTCTTGAGTGTTGCAAGCACCCTTGAGGAGTTCATTATATCTCAGTAAGCTGCATACAGATCCAGGTGCTTTTGGAGGAACACCAAGGCTGGATCTAGACATATCAAATAAGCGCTTCAATCAAACACATTGTAAATTTAAACACGGAAACCAGGTAGAGAAAAACAGGACTCCACAATGCCATCTGGTGGCACAATGTTATATTACATATACAACACATATAAATCACATTTTCTTTACCAATCTAGCTGAGTCCCAAGATTCGGATCCAGTTTAGGCCCAGTTTTGACAGAGAAACTGGTTTGGTAGCCCAGTATGGTTACCTCTGTCCAGAAAGAGACAGGAGAAATGCGTCTTTGTTGATTCTCATATACCTCTAAACAGCTTTTGATGCAATCAGCCGTGGTATCCTTTTGGAGTGGCTGTCCAAGATGTGGGTGGGTAGTACCGCTTTGTGGTGGTTCTGATCTTACTTGGATGGCTGTTTCCAGAGGGGGATGCAAGAAGAGTGCTATTGGCCCCATGGAATCCTGGGGTTCTTCAGGATTCAATTTTATCTCCCATGCCGTTTAATATCTACATGAAACTGCTGAGTGAGGTCATGCAGAGTTTTGGATTATGTTGTCAGTGATATGCAGATGACACGCAGCTCTACTTCTCATTTACCTCTTCAGGTGTGTCAGTGGATGTGCTGGACTGTTGTCTTGCCTTGGTGGTGGACTGGATGAGAGCCAATAAACTGAAGCTCAATCCAGATAAGACTGAGGCATTATTAGTGAACGGTTCTCTAGATCAGTTGGAAGGAGCAGGTATGTAGCTTAGGGATACTTCTGGATATATTGCTGCTGCTTGAGGCTCAGGTGGCGGCACAGAGCTTCAGCTGGTGGCTCAACTGCACCCCTATCAGGACACGGATAGCCTAATCTGTTCCCTACATTTCTAACCTTTAGGTTAGATTACAGCAATGCATTATATGTGGGGCAGCCTCTGGAACTGGTGTGAAAGCTTCAGCTGATGCAAAATTCAGTGGCCAGGTGGCTCACGAGTCCTGGAGTAATTGCACTGGCTACTAAAAGGTTTCCAAATCCAATTCAAAGTGCCTTAATATGACTCAGGACTGCAATACCTCAATAAAAACGTGTACCCATATGAACTGACCCAGACACTACATGATAATCACCTGAGGTCTTTTTTTTTGTGCCCCTTCCACAAGCCATTTGAGGTCATAGGCAGAAACTAGGTTGAATGTCGTTCTAACAACAGTCCTCAATGCAACATTGTCTTTCCTCATTTGACTGAATTTTACCCACTTGTTTGGGAGAATCATAGGAACATAAGACAATACCACACACCAAGACCAATGCTCTATCTAGCTTAGTATTGTCTAAACTGAGAGGGACTAGCAATGACTTTCCAGAGTTTTCAGGCAGGAGTCCTTCCCAACCCTACCTGGAAGTATCACGGATTGAACCTGAAGCCTTCTTCATTCAAAACAAGTGGCCTTCTGCTCAGTGCCATCTTAAGCGCCCCTGGCGCCGTGGTGTGCCGGATCCTTCAGGCGCCCTCCCACCCCGTTCCCCAGCGCGGTGGGCGGGTGGGCGTCGCTGCACGGCGGGCGGGCGGGCGCAGCTGTGCGGCGGACCGGCTGGCCAGCGGGTGGGCGCACCTCCTGGCGCCCTCCTGGCGGGCCGGCACTGTGGTGCCCTGCACCACCCAGCCTGCACGTAGGGCCAGCCCTGCTTCTGCTGAGCTATACCCTACCCAAATATAAAGGAAAGGCATGATTTGAAGACACCAAAAAGGAGCACATGGAATCTGCTCCTGGACATTACAATGAGCTTGACATTTGAGAAATCAGCCAGTGGTTACCTGCATAATGCAACCCTTTCATCTGTAAAGTTTCATGCTGGGATCTGTTACTTAGCCATAACCAGGGGCAACCCATACTGTTTTGCCACCCGAGGCTAAATGGGAAGCTGCAACCTCCCACCACGGCCCTGTTCTGCCCTGCAGGATTCTGCTGCCCAAGCCCACCTCATGGATGGGCTGTGGACATGACCTTGGGAGATGCTGAATTATTTTACAGTTTGTTTACTGTACCTCTTACAAGCTCCGTTTTAGTGGTATGAAAAGGAAAAAGAAATACACAACTTTATAGTTTTCTGCACAAACCAAGATTGGGCATTATGTATTTTGCACCAGTTTATTGATGTGGAGGCATATCACAGTTCAAAGTGAGTGAAGGCTGAACCTTGCTGTTTCAGGACTTTTGCAGGGGGTGGAGGGATAGCAGTGATGTGTTTGAGAAATGAGCTTTCAACAACATCCTCATTATGTCTGCATGACACTTGCTGAGAAAATCAAAGGGAGGGGGGAATGCATCTCATAAAAAAAAACACAATATGACCACAGAATTATAGATGGATTTTTGTGAAGCTTGTTTCCCAAGGGCCTATTTGCAAGTGGTCCACTTTCAAGGAGAAAGGGGATATATAGAGAAAGGAGTGCACCAGAGGTGAGGAAGAACTGTATTATTTAGAAGACGTTCCTTCCACTGATGAATAGCTCCAGCTAGAAACAGAAAAACAGCTTTCACTTCACACAGAGTTCTAAGCAGAAACTTCAGAGCCTGACCATTCTGAAATGCTGTTATGCATCTCAACAAATCTGCAGTTTACCAAGAAAAAATAATAATCCTGGAAACAAAGAAAGCAAGTTGAAGAAGGGAAGGAGGGAGGGAGGGAGGCATCCACTGTGAGCTTTTTGGAACAGTCTGTAGTCTCCAGGTGTGGTTTGATTATGTGAGTGGACAAGGATGAAGGAAGGCAGAAATTTCTGTTCCTAGCTGCCTTAGGCTGCATCAAAACAGCACTTTATTCCATTTTCCTGATATTTCCTTAACAGAAAATTTCTGCACTAGTGGACACCTTGAGTTCATTTTCATGTTAATGCCCCCCCCCAAAAAACCCCACTTGCAACCCATTAACCCAGAACAATGTGGGAGTTTTGCATTGTAATGTCCCAGTGGTTTTCATGGATGACATTTGGTGTACAGTTCTTCCGCATTATTTTCATGGTTGAATCATGGGGGAAACAGAAACATGCATGTACCTAAAGAGTGGTCACATGTCCAATGACATCCACTGTTGTGTCAGACCACACCCACTGATGTGAATGAAATTTAGCATGAATAAAAAAAGCTACAGTTCTATAATCCAAGAAATAGTGCTGTGTGAAAGGAATATTGGAAACGGGGACATAAGTCCTAGCATGCTAACTGGAAAAAACGAATGCAGGACAACCCACCACCGAATGTGCCCTTAGAATTCTTTTTTTAAAAAATCTGATGCATTTCATTTCATGACAAATTCAATGTTCTTTGTCTTGCTGCCTGCTGTTTAACAATTTATACGAAATTATTTTCACAATTCACAAATTTGACATAATTATTCACAAAATTCTTCTCACACCGTTAATTTCAATGCAAAGGTCACACAAAGGCAAAACAATTTAAATGGAGTCACCAATTACATATTGTTTGTGGGGGTGAAAATAACAACAGGGGACATAGATTGGTATTTGCTAGATCGATTGCCATTCTGGACATGGGATGAATAAATGAACATTGGCAATTTTTGCTTCTGTTTCCGTTTTGATCTATGATGTCCCTAGACACTAAAGTCACTTTTAAAAATTCATTGTCACCCTTCAGAAAATGTAATGCTGTTTCTTGGCTCTGTTGAGAACAGAGAATTGTCATGGCACCAGCAGTGATAGTAATATCTGTATAAAAAGGGGGGGCACATCCATAGCTGTGCCCACATTAGACTCTGGCCCCACACGCAAATGGCACGTGGCCCCTAAAAAGTTGCTTTTTAGAGAAAGGGGCTATTGGGCTGGCAGTGGAGATGATCCTCCTACCCATGATATAGTTTAGATATGTACTTACAACACACACAAAAAACCAAGTGGCTGGAAGCATATAAAGTAGTACCGGTACGTTCCAGCTGGATTTGCTGCTATGGAACTGTGTAAAGAAAGCTAGATGTGCAAGGCATATTTTATCCATTCAGACTCCACAGTCTAGATCACATCAGGAGACTCATTGGCTAGTCAGAGTATGTTGTGAGGTTGGCATCTGACAGCTTTGACATGTGCAACAGAGAGGAAGTCCTTTTTCAGCCATTCCAGGAACTCCAAATTCAAGACCAGCTGTGCATATCATTCCTGACAAATAAGCAGGATGAAGAGGGCTTTTGTTCTGGACTCAGCTGCAACAGACAGGTAGCAAAACAGCCTTTGGGGGAATATGTGATCCCTTAGCAAAGTTTCTTCTAGTTCTACCCCCTCCCCCAAACCCAGAGAGCCCAAAGGCTTTGCAAACACAGCGGTATTTCTTCACAAAAGAATAATGGAATTTCAATCATCCTGCTTCTCCAAACACATAACCACTTTGTTTAATTTCCTCTCTCCCCTTTTGATTGCTCTTGTTCAGGCCCGCAGATTCTTTGGTCTGATGAAATGAATAATAAAAGGCACTTTCTCCTGCAAAAAGATTTAACAACAATGATAAGAATTTCCAATTATATATATATATATATATATATATATATATATATATATATATATATATATATATAACACACACACACACACACACACACACACACACACACACACACACCAAACACAAAAAATGGGTAAAAAGAACCCCCACACATCACAAACATTCCAGAGTGTTTCCCTAAGGGAAAATGTACAGGTGAAGGAAATTTTCTATTTTTCTTTTTATTGTATTCTCTCCTTAAATAAATGAATCCCACTTTCTTCTTGCTATTCAAGGCTTGGTTTGAACTAATGCTTGGTTTTTTTAATATGTGGATTGGTTCTAGAACCCTATCCCACATATGTGTCTTCTGATGAGTAACAGGGAAACGGAGCGGACTATGATACCAGGTGGAACCACTGCCACAGATCCTGCAGAATCCCCATGGCTGGATGAACTCACATCATCAGAAACAAAGCTTTGCCTCTAAAACTAACCACTGCGAAGTTACCCAAAGATCCTAAAAGAAATAGTGTGGTTTCTGTTTTGTTTTTTTCTAAAAGGAATAATGTTGATAGTCCTGAATGTGTTCTACATTCATGACCCGAACCTAAGTAAAAGTTGGTTTCTTCTTACTTTGGAGCTGACCTAAGTAATGCCAGGAATTAGCCTTTTGCCTGGCCACAGGGGCGTAGGAAGATAGGGACGGTGGGGGCAGGGGCGCCATCGCGGCTGCCCACCCCACCCCCAAAACATGTGCCCCGCCCCAAAACACGCCCCTGCCCCTGCGGACGGCGTGCCCCATCCCAAAACACACACCCCGCCCCTGCGCATGACGCGCCCCGTCCCCAAAACGTGCGCCCCACCCATGCGCACGGCGCCCCCCCAAAAAACGTGCCACGCCCCCCAGAACACGCACCATGTCCCTGGCAGAGCATGAAGCTCCGCTGCTGCCTGGCCATGTTCATCAACTTTGCTGCAATTTACTTCTGAGCCCAGTTCAAGATGTTGGTGTCTACCTTTACATTGCTCGCAAGTTAAATACCTGAAAGAATGGCTTCCCCTACACAATTCTGTTTGTGCCTTAAGAACTTTGAAGGAGACTTTTATCTTCACCCCTTTATTAGGGGAAATGGAACACATAGGCAGCTGTCAGACCAATTGGTCCATCCAGCTAGTTACTGTCTATACTTACCAGCAGCAGCTCTCTTGGGTTTCAGACACTGATGGGCAGTGGCTCTACCCATCATTGTGTTTCCTGTTATGGTATGTATTTTTGTGCTTTTATATGGTAAACTGCCTTGTGATCATCGGATAAAGGGCGGTAAATAAATTCAGATAACAACAACAGGAACAACAGGATTTGAAACAAGGGATATTCCCAATGCAATTGAGAGATGCTGGGGACTGAATATGTTGGCCAGATATGCTATCCCTGAGCTACGGCCCTTGCTCAGTATACCATTGTACAGAATTAATTATGTAGGGGCAGAGGAGAGAAGCTTTTATGGGATGCTCCATCTGTAGATCACCCTATCCTTAGCAGAGTATTAAGCTATCATTAGGGGACCAGGCCCCAAATATCTTTAGATATCTCTAATTACTCTGATGGTTTAAATAATAATAATAATAATTATTATTATTATTATTATTATTATTCTAGATATACATTTTTCTGGATAACATTAGGATATTTGATGCATTGTTCTGGAGCATGATTTGTTCTGTAAGGCTCTGACAAAAGGCCTTAAACCATGGTGTGTGCAATTGATGTATTTAGTTCATGACACATTCTACAAGTCCTGGAGTTGTTCTTTGTTGCTTGTCATTATGAGAGACCCAAAAACTGATCCCTTTTGCTAATTCCATGGCATATTCCAGTTGTCCGGACTTCAAAATATAATGCCAAGCTTTGAATCATTGTAGAATTTGGCAACAACGCTGACCCTTATCTCATCTCTCTATGTAATGCTTCCCTGGTGAATTACTTTTCATTCCTTCCCCCCACCTTTGTGTTTGTTTAGTACTTGTTTACACTGCATATCCAGTTCTTATAAGGCATATCCCATGGTTCCCCCGTCCAGCTTGCTGACCAGTTCCATACCCATAAAGCTTTGGTAAAGCTGTGGCCCCTATTATCTTCAGGTTGTTCACTACGCCCTCCCTCTTCATGTCTGCTTGTAAGCAGGTTTGAATCCATTTGTGTTAAAGTAATATATGCATAATGGTACCTCCTGCTACTGATTTATAGTGATGCTGCTGTCAAGATCACGATCAGGTTTGGCTCGTACCTCACTCCACATGGCTTGCCTTGTTTGTATGAGAATACTGTACATCTAGTTTCCAAAGAATATTTCTTCTGTCAAGTTGGGGACAAGGCTAATGACAGTCTGTAGCTGGAATATAGAGCAGCAAGATCAGAATCCCCTATTTTACATGCTAGCAAACAAGCCTGTCCTGAAAGCTTTTGTAGTGGACCAGGAACCACAATATGAACCATTTTACCATTTTGTGAAAGCAGATTTTCTTGGCTGTTATGGATGATCCCTAGATAGATCTTGGACCAATCCCTGTCTAACACATCCAGCTGGAAAGCCATTCATGGGCATGAGTCCTGACAGTTATGATGTATGTGAGAGTGAAAGTGTATGTAGGTGTGGGCATGCATGTATATATGTACCCTGATAATTCAAATTTAAATCTAGAAATGCAGACAGCAATGAATAATGAGCAGCAGGGGCAGATTGTTAGTTCATATTTATTTTAGTAATGATTTAAACTCTACATGTCTTGGCCTAATGGACTGACTGTCTTCTTTCTCCTGCTGCACTTTCGACAAATAGCGGCACTTGACATTGGAGTCACCTTCATTTAATAAAGAAGAAATGGTGGCTATATTTTCAGCGAAGGTTCTTTAACTGCACAGCGCATTTCTGTCATAGTAAGCAATAATGGATTGTTGACTTTCAGATCATGCTGGACGGCAAGCTCTTTTGCTTGGACATTGGCAGAAGATATATTGGAGCTGAAGTGATTGTTTATGGAGTATGAAATTTTGATGGGTAATATATACTGTGGTCTGGATTGAGTTTAAATTGTGGTTTTACAGAAGCTTTTTTTTTAAAAAAAAAAAAAGCTTTGCTACTTTGGTATGTGTCTTTCCCCCAGTTCTACTGCTGTTTTCATCAACTTAAAAGGGTGTCCAAAAGCTTCAGATGAATGAATTTTATGCAGTGTACACGAGGAGTACAAAATAAAAACAAATGCATACATAAAGATGACATCTTGTAGAGAAAATATTCCATTTAGGCCCTAATAAATATTTCTTCCGGGGTTGAGTGCAAAAGAAATGCACTCTGATTAATGTGTTCAAAACATTTAAGTGGGGAAGAGTAGATGGTACAAAATAAACAAGTTTGAGATCCCTCTAAAAACTGGAAATAGATCTTTAGACTTGCAAACACCCCAGCTCCTCCACCTCCCTGCCCTTTAAGTCATGAAGTAGTCAGGAGCTAGAGCAAGAGAATTTCCATTCTGTTCTGTGCTCAGCTGAATTTATTCATTATATAAAATACTTAGTTAAAAATGTTGTGTTGTTCACTGGCATGCTTGGCATGTAGAATGTTGCAGATTCAAACTTAGCCTATATAGTTGAACAACCTCAGTAAGGCCTCTATCATACCCTCTAACATTTATCTGATTAAAATAGGGACATCAATAATAATAATAATAATAATAATAATAATAATACCCCATCTATGTTGCCCCAGCAACTCTGGGTGTCTTCCAACATATATATAGGTCCCTGGGTAAGATACCTGCCAAAGGTTAGAGAATAACTGATCTAGGGACCTATTGTGCTAAGTGATTTTACATTTATTTATAAAAGTAGAAAATCACATTCTTTCTTCATCCCCCTTCCTGAAAGTACACTTCACAAAGAAAGAGAGAGCTGTTGTTTTAAAATGTTTGTTTGTTATTTGGGTGGGTAGGTGGGTGGGTAGGTGGTTGAATCAGAAAAGAAGTAGGTCATCCCAATAGTCTAACTTTGCTGCTTATCCCCTGCTCTCACAGACATAATTTGGAGAATGATGACTGACCCATGTAAATAACAACTCCACATCCCTGCCCCCAAATCACTCTGATTGGAAGGACTTCAGAAAACAATTCCCTCCCATCTGGAGCCCTGGTCATTTACCCAGTCAGCTGGATTTTGTTTATCAGAAAAGAAAGAAGGGAGAGGCAGTGTATGTAACCTTGTTGTTGTTGTTGTTGTTGTTGTTGTTGAAAAATGGAGGCTAACAGAATGACTCTGAAGCTTAAGAGTTTTTTTTTAAATCTACCTTGAGGTGCCTTGTTAATGGCACAGTCTGACTTAGCAATGTGAACTCATGACCTGAATCTCCTTGATTTGTCTCATTATACACAGTATACACAGAGCTGATGTACGGACCTAATAGACACACAAACACCCAGCCAGGCACTCAGAACTGAACCTGCTTAGGTGATCATGGCAGAGTCAGTGAAAAACCTGTTTCCTAAAGCCAAGCTACTTAGCATTTCTTCAAGGACCAAATGCAAGCAGCTACTTCTACAGAGATACCATAGGGAGGATGGGCAAGATCTGATGAAATGTCAAAAAGAGATCCCTCTGGGGGCAATGGAGGCTTAAAACACTCTGCCTGTCCATTCCAGGGCAGTTCCGCCCATGAGGCAAAGTGAGGCAACTGCCTCTAATGGCAGGATTCACTGGGGCAGCAGTTCCCAGTGTAGATATTCCCTGCTTCCCTGTTCCTGATATAGATATTCCCTCATCCTTTCTTCCTTGGCAGGGAGGGGAGAACCATTTTTAGGTCTACCTCAGATGCCAAAATGGCTTTGCCTGGCCCTGGCCCTGGCCCTGACCCTTTCTACATGTACCAGAGCATTCCCTACTCATTCCTTACTCATATCTGGCAGTAGATGTAAAGCCCCTCCCAAAATAATCATTTTGGGTCAAGGTTGTTGGAATGAGCCTCTGTTTGCTTTGCTGTGATTAGCACAACTACCCCTCTAAAATTAGTCACATGTCATATCGATGTCCTAACGATGCCAGATTCCCCAGTGGTTTGTACATACATTTGAATGGGTATTGAGCCTCTGCTTTAGTTTGAATAAGTTCAAATCTAAGTTTTCAAAATTGGGGGGAAGCATTAGGTTTCCTTTTTGCAGACTCATTAAGTGATTTTTTTATAGCTGGCAGATAACAGATAGATCAGACCAACCCCAAAGTCATACAGTTAGTTTTTAAGTTATTGCTGAAGATTGAGGTTAATTTACCTAAGAGAGTGTCTGTTCGCTTTGATATATATCTGGAAAGCACTTAGCCTCATCTGAGGTTGCAATAAAAGCCAATAAATTTAAAGACCATTTATGATTTTTAGACGTAGAATAGTGGTGAGAGCTAAAATCAGAGCATAGGAAGAGCTCTGCTGGATCTGAGCGAGGGTACTTCTAGCCTATCCTTTGACAACCTAGTGCCCTCCAGATGTTTTTGACTACATCTCCCATCAGCTCCAAATGTAGCAGGCATTGATTTTCCCCCTCTTTTGGAGGTAGCGGGGAAGACCCTCCAGGGAAGGGAACCGAAAGCAAAGTGGAGCCCTGCCTCTGTCGCCCTATGTAGCAGGCATTGATGATGGCTCCTCTAGTCCAATATCACACCAACATTGCTCAGTCAATATTCCAGCAGTGGTCAGCCAGATGTTTCTGGGAAGTGTACAGGCAGAGCATGAAGTAAATTAAAACAACCAAACAGAACCATCCAACATAGTGGTCTGTGTACCACATCCTTTAGCAGAGTTTTCCAGACATTCACATTTTCTATTTACAGGTAGGTAGCCATGTTGGTCTGAGTCGAAACAAAATAAAAAAATTCCTTCAGTAGCACCTTAAAGACCAACTAAGTTTTTATTTTGGTATGAGCTTTCGTGCGCATGCACTCTTAGGCAAGAGTCTTAGGCAAGTTCCTCCAAAAAGTGACTAAAAGCCTCTGCTTAGAGCAGGGCTAAGAGTGTCTGATGAAGTGTGCATGCACACGGAAGCTCATACCAAAATAAAAACATTTTCTATTGTCAGCTTCATCCTACTGCTGATCAGATTCCTTAGGTCATTCAGTTTCTTTGAGATCTATTATAGGACAAAGAGGAAAAAAATCAATTACTGTATACCATTAATAAAGCTCCAATATATCTTAGGGTCCATCCACACTTTCATTTGTCCCATGAACTCAAGTCACTGGTACAAGATGTGTAAGGAAAATCTGCTGTCTACTGCTGAATCAGAACAAACATCAATCAGGTTTTCTGCAGATTGACATTTATTCCAATTCAGCAGTAAACAGTGTTGTTGTTTTTTCTGGGGAAAATGGCAGGGCCAAAGAAAAACCACTTGTACCCGTGCCTAGAAATCATGTTACAAACAGAAGTGTGGATGGACTCTTAGTCATTCCCTTCCCACAAAGAAGCACAAAATGGTTTAGTTTTTCTTCATAAGACAAGTGTTTTGGCCCAAAATAATTTTAGTTGCTTTTGTACAAGGTTTTTTTTTAGCAGTTACCAAAACTTTTTATAGTGTTCCAAACGTGGAATTATGAAATGAGATAGATGAATGTGTCAATTTCAGTTTCTCTCGGCTTCTCAATATTCCAACTTTAAATTTATTTATCTATATTTTGGCAGGGTTTGTAATTGTAATTTTTTTAAAATCCCTATGAAAATGTGTCAGAATTTTAGTTCAAATTCTCACAATACAGTATACATTTTTGCAAGCAATTCTCCCTATGACAATGCACATTTTTATTTATTTTCACAAATATAACACATTTTATGCACACTTTCCCCGTATTATATGCATTTTTTCTGGATGAACACATAATCAGATGGTGAACCATTTCAGTAGGATCTCTCTAGACAAGCTGGAACTGGTAACAAGATTGAAAATGGGATTCAATGTGTGTCAAGTGTGGGGCAGGAAGAAAGGAGGTGCGAAGCACAAGGAGTCTTGCTTTAAAAACAAAAACAACAACACTTTGTGCATCCACATCTAATATTGCCCCTTTCTAAAAATTATTAATTGGTGTACCTTTTTCTTTTTGTAAATAAATAATAATAAAATGGGCCCTAAGGTGACACTCACCCTTCTTCTTATAGGAAATGCTGGGGAGGGGGGGTTCAAGGAGGGTCAGTTGGGGGAGAGTGAGAAATGACCTACTTTCATCTGAGGAATGTTGGAGGATATGGAAATCACCATCCATCAGTTAATGGGCAGTGATTCCAAACTTGTGGATTGGTGGCAGTTCAAAGCACCTGCAGAAATCTTTACAAACCCTGTGTGGTGTGTTAAAGTCCCAAGGACCATCAACTGGTGCCATAGTGCTGTCAGGGAATTGACAGGTGAGCAGCACAACCCACTTCCCAAATGCAGCCCAGAGGGATAGGAGAGATAGCGATGTCACCCACTGACTAGAGCAGTTTCCCCACTCTTCACCTAAATAAATAATGCTATAAGAACAGCTTAGCTTGGAATTTGAGCCAGGCCATTGTCTTAATCACCTGCTTTCATGCTTCTTAGGGCATCTTACTGTCCAGAGTTGAAGACAGAATATTGGATGAGATGGATCCTTGGTTTGATGCAGCAGAACTTTTCTTATGATGTTTCATTTTGTGTTCACAAACACTCTGATTTCTGAAACTCTTTATATTAACCAGCATATTAATAGCTTTACTAGAACTCCCATGCGCCACATTTATCACATTTGAGGCATGATCTTAAAAATTCCTCAGGTAGAAATATGATTTGTTCTTTGTTGCCTGCACTTTTTGCTAACCTCTCATTATTTATAAAAAGACCCTCTCTCTCTCTCTCTCTCTCTCTCTCTCTCTCTCTCTCTCTCTCTCTCTCTCTCTCTCTCTCTCTCTGTGTGTGTGTGTGTGTGTGTGTGTATTGATCTATCATTTGAAAATGTCAGAATATGATGCATGCTCTGAGACAAATACATCACCAAACACCCTTGTGTTACCACCAAACCTCTCTAATTTATCAGGTGTATGGACCATAGAACATAGGGGAAGAGGAAAAATCATATCTATTCTGTTGTTGTTTAAATCATTTTTCTGTTTTTCTTTTTATTTCCATATTGGTTGACACAAACACATATATAAAGGGAGAGTGAGTACCCCATCATATGTATTGTCTGTCAGCTTTGCTCAGCTGGATTGGACTGGGTTTGCATTTAGATCTCCTGGAGATTGCATGACAAACATATAATCTCATCCTGGGGTACATTCCGATGTGGGGAATATCGTGCTAGCTTTCCTGATTATAATACTTGTTGTTTAGTCATTTAGTCGTGTCTGAGTCTTCGTGACCCCATGGACCATAGCACGCCAGGCACTCCTGTCTTCCACTGCCTCCCACAGTTTGGTCAAACTCATGTTCGTAGCTTCGAGAACACTGTCCAACCATCTCATCCTCTGTTGTCCCCTTCTCCTTGTGCCCTCAATCTTTCCCAACATCAGGGTCTTTTCCAGGGAGTCTTCTCTTCTCATGAGGTGGCCAAAGTATTGGAGCCTCAGCTGCACGATCTGCCCTTCCAGTGAGCACTCAGGGCTGATTATAATACTAGTGATGTCCTATTTTCACTAATGTTCCTTTCACTCTTCAGTACCTGTAGTACTATGGAACTGAGGCTTTTTGACCAATATGCTAGTATGTCACATTGCATTTCATTCATGTTTTTTTGTTTGTTATTATATATAGATAGTAGAATATCTCAGGGACCCAGGTGGCACTGTGGGTTAAAGCACAGAGTCCAGGGCTTGCTGATCAGAAGGTCGGCGGTTCGAATCCTTGTAATGGGGTGAGCTCCCGTTGCTCGGTCCCAGCTCCTGCCCACCTAGCAGTTCAAAAACACATCAAAGTGCAAGTAGATAAATAGGTACCGCTCTGGCGGGAAGGTAAACGGTGTTTCCGTGCGCTGCTCCAGTTCGCCAGAAGCAGCTTTGTCATGCTGGCCACATGACCCGGAAGCTGTCTGCGGACAAACGCCGGCTCCCTCGGCCTATAGAGTGAGATGAGCGCCGCAACCCCAGAGTCGGACACGACTGGACCTGATGGTCAGGGGCCCCTTTACCTTTACCTTTAGAATATCTCACAGTGAATGGATGACATTGTGATGCTTGGTTGCAGGGTGACATGACTGAGGGCAATTGAGGGTGAGGGCAATTTAAATAAACAAGCAAGCCATTTTCAATGATTACCCCAAAAATTAAGAAAAGAAGGGGAGGTGTGTCTGGCATTGCTAAAAAAAGACTTGCAGAACACATTGCAGCTTCAGATTAGCTGTAATGAAAATATTATCTATACAGTATAATTATCTTAATTGTTTTTGCATTCTTGGGAAGAAACAATACATTAAAATCCAGACGTCTTAACACTGCGGTACAGCAGTGTTAGTAAACTTCGGTGTACACATTTTATATTTTCATCCCTCCTCCACCCAGTGCAACTGGATTAACTTCTCTTTTTCTAACTTCATATTTGGTTTTTCAATAAGCTGCCAAATCGGGCTAAATTGGCAGTAGTTATTGCTAATTCTCTCTCTTAAATCCCCCGACATCATCCCTTACTCACTTTAATAAAAGTTGTGATACATGAGCTGTAAATTTTCTGTCAGAATCTCATATTTGAAATTAACCGCCTTTGGGCAAATAGCAGAAGTAAAATGATATTTTGCAATGTTGTATATTAAATAAACTCGCTTTTGGTTCTACGGGAAGGAGCGCTTTTGGAGAAATTTGCTGCCAAAGATGCTTACGATTGATAAAATAGGATGTGCTTTGATGTAGTGAGCAGCTTCCAAACATTGGAAAGTGTTGTAAGTGTACGTGTGTGCGCGTGTGTGTGCGTGTATGTGTTTAGGTATTTCCTGCCTTTATAACAGTCAGTGTAAAGAACAAGGACTCCAAGTGAAGTTTTTGCTAGAAAAAAAGAGCTATTGGATTTATTTATTTTTATGATTGTCTGCAAGGTATTACTTCAGGCATGCCCAAGGGGTCTTAATAGCCCAAAGGTTTTTAAGCACCCTGTGGGATTTTTGACTCTCTCTTTGAAGTGGGTGAAAAATGGGAATGAGTGTGCAGAAGCCTCCAACTTTTGTGTGGCTGAAATGTACAAAGGAAAGTAACACATCTGTTACCAGGCCTCTGGAGACACGTTGGCAGACTGGTCAGAGGGTCAGGAGGAATGGGAGGGATCTCCAGGGAGAGGCTAAGCAGGTTGTTGGAAGGGAGTGTTGGAAGGGAGCCTCAAGGGAGTGTTGCCTGACTTAGACTCTGCCCTGCCTCCTGCCAGTAAAGTGATTCCCACCCTCAGAGAAGCACAGGAGCCTGAACCGGATACTGTACAGACACTGTGGACCCTGCCTCTGTCTTCAGGGATAGGATGTGACTTGGGTCAGATGAACAGACCCAGCCTACCTGTAGAAGTTCTCACTTGCTTGCCTAGGCCTCTGGTTTTGGGACAAAACCCACACAAATAAGTGTGCCTGCCTGGCTTTTCAAAAAGGGGAGCTCAGATTGAGTGACAAGTGTTGGGGCAATGACTTAGCTTATGCCTAGCCAAGGACCTTAGAGCTCTGTTTTAACCACTGGTGTGTGTACTTTATAACATGATATGTGTTTGTGTGTTGTGGTGAATTCTGGAAGAAAGCTTTTGCAAATAATTTTGCCAAGAGTCTAAGTGCTGTTTCCATGACAGAGCCAGGGCAACAACTATTGCTCTGCTCACTGTTGTCTTTGGTAACATCCATTTTTTCTCCAGTTACACTCATCAGTAGTATGCTATCTTCAGGAGGTTCCTCTCGAGGGAATGTGGGTTCCACACCCCTACCTGTTTCCCTTCCCACTTCTCAGCTTCTTAGTCTTGCTCACCTTCTTTCTTTCTTAGACACAACTTTGGTCACATCCACACCATATATTTGAAGCACATCAAATGGCCATTTAAAACACATTACTTCCCTCAATCTTCAAGCCTCATCCTCTCCAGATTAGGGCTGCGGAAGACTGGGGAAGATTAAATATGTAAATTATGTAAGTTACAAAAGAAATAATGTAGTTTTTGTTGGAAGAGGAACTATAGTAAAATGGAAACAGTGCTGCATGTGATGAGAACAGAGCAGAATGGAAAACTATACCTTCTTATACCCCTACTGACCCACACTGGTTCCAATTTATGGGGAAATACAGCTGGAAGAGTAGTGGCAACATTTCCAAGGAATAATTCCACCCTTATCATAGATTCTACTGATATTTATGGAAGAACATGTAGTTGGGACAGTGTTTGTGGTCTTAATTCTCCTCGCCTCTTCCCCTAGATGTGGTCCCTTAACATCTAAAAAAAGATCACTGGAAATGTGAACTCAATCCATTAACAAAACTGTGTTTGGGGTGAGATGAAAGTTCTGTCAATGTCATACATCTGACTTGCCATATACAGACTGAAGTCTACCACGCGATGTTGCAGCCATTGAGTGGTGAACATACCTGTTGTGTCTACACTAAACGTTCCCTGACCCCAACTACTACTTCTGTTTGCCAAATAACTTTTCTTACAACTGTTCATATGTGCAGTATGTTATCCTGTGGTGTCTGGCAGGGCCGGCCCACCCATGAAGCAAGGCGGGGGGGGCACCTCAGGTTGCAGGATCCACAAAGGCAGCAGATCCAGCCTCAAAGGAATGCAATGCCTGCTGCTGCTGTTTCATACTCTTTTGAGGCCAGATCTTCCACCTCCTCGGCAGCTCCCCACCATGCCACCTCTACTGCAGTCTATTGGCAAATAGAAGGTGCTGCTGATCTCCTCCCACCCCCAGGGAGGAAATGGTGGGGGCTGCCCTCTGGGGTCTTCTGGAGTTTGCACCCACCCATGATTCAGAGCCCCCCCTACAGTGACCTTTGATTCTCACTTCAAACATTGGGTAATGTTGATTTTATTCCCTTCCTTGTTCCCAATGTAGATCTTCACTCCCCACTTCTTCCCTGGTTTTCCCCAAGTGCTTAAATGTTTTGGGCAAGCCCTGGTAGCTGGTAATAGGGCAGAAGACAAGGAGGAGGTGGTGGAGCTTGAGCCAATGACATGCAGAGTCAACTAACTTGAATTGTGACCCCGTCCTTCTCCCTGCCGAATTCTACAAGGGCAACACAGAGGCTAAGGAGGAGGAAACTGACATGCTGTGCTAACCTCTGAAGCAGATGCAAACAAGGAGAGAGGCAGGTAGGGGCTGGCTAAGGGCAGACTGAGGTTGGTGGAACAGTGCCCTGTTCACCCAGCCTCCACTGATCATAGCTATGTCAAACTGCAAGCAGGGAGTAATTTCCTTTGAACTTTGTAACCTTTTCCATTTTCTCTTTTCCATTTTATGAATAACCAGTAAATATCTGATTTAGAAATAAGTGCTCTTGGCATATCAAGCTGCAGTTTGCAATTGAGCAGTTAAAAAAAACTTTGTTAGAGGAATAAGTTTGTTGAAAAAAGAACCTTATCTGCTCACAAATGTATGCTTTTAGCTGGTTTCCATTGTCATACTGAAATACTTTCATAATCCTTTCAATTACTTTTGAGATTGTTGAGGAATCCTTGGGAGATTATATAGAAACACCTGTACTAAAGAAATAGTTTATCTACACTGTAGCATGCTATTAAAATCTTTCATGAGTCTGGATGTAATACTTTACAAATAACTATCAAATACTTTCAATTTCCTTTTGCACAGCTCCAAAATCTCTTTGGAATGAAGAAGTATTTTTAAAAAGAATTTATTCCCTACAGTTTCCCAATCTTCCAATCTGTAAAAAAAAAGTATGTCTTGGCAAAGATTAGAATATCTTTACAAAATACTTTGAAATGATTTGGAAACTGCAAACACAGCTGCTGAAGTGTCACAAAAATGGCTAGGAGCTTAAAGTAGGGAGATTACGGTGTTTGTTGCCTGCAAAGCCTCATTTTCCTTTCTCCTTGTAACTTCCACAGGATCATAAAAAAAAAGACAGGAAGACCCCATTACTTCATTATATGTAAGAATAAATGTATCAGACTTGGTTGCTGGAACTATCACTCTATTCCTAGGAAGCTCAAGTTCATAAGAAGGTCCTTGCTGGATCTGATGAACGACCTATTTAGTGCAGTATTCTGCTACCACAATGGTCAGCCATATGCCTCTGGGAGGCAGAGGTGGTCTGGATGTGGACCAATAAATTGAAGCTGAATCCTAAAACAACAGAGGTGCTCTTTGTCCAAAGTTCTCAAATCTGAGGTTTGTGGAGGTGGCCTGCTCTGGACTGATTTGCACTCCCCTGGAAGGAACTGGTTTCATGGGGATACTCCTGGATTCAAAAATAACACTGGAGCCCCTGGCAGCCTCTCTAGCCAGGAGTTCCTTTTGCAAGCAATGGCCATATTTTGACAGACCTCGCCACTGTAACTCTGTGCTCTAGTAACTTCCAGACTGGATTAATGTAACACAGTCTACATAGAGCTATAATTTAGAAATTTTGCAACAGCAAGATTACTGGCTGCAGTTACATTTAGATCTCATGTAACCCTTGTTTTAAAACAAAGGTCAGTTGTTTTAAAACAAGGGTTAGTTGTTTTGGTTGCCAGCTTGTTTTGAGGCCCAATTCAAGGTGCTCATTCTAGTGTTTTATTATTTTACTTGTTTTCTCGACTTAGGCCCAAAATATCTGTGTGGCTGCTTCCTTCCCTTGAGTGTTGAGATCAGCAGAGGGGGCCCTTCTGATAATTCCAGTGCCCTCAGAAGCTCTAGGTGGCAGTGGCGCAAGAGAGGGCATTTTCTATGTCAGCCTTCAGCACAGAGCTGCATCTATAATGTGCTCTAAACACACACCTTCACTTTGGCCTTTGACAGCTGAGAGATGTGTTTTTAGGGTCCACCCTCTTCTTGTGATCATGTTACCCAGACAGCAGGTTAGGTGGGGAGGAGAAACAGAGGCAGGTGGCCATTGAAAGGCCCAGCCCACTAGAAGCTGCAGTGGTGAGATGGGGCACGAAGGAGAGAAAGACTTTCTCCTTGCCAACCATGGAATTTCTTCCTAAGGCCCTGTTCCTCCTATTGCAAACCTCACCTCGCCCTTCCATAAGACTTGTCCTCCTCCAGATTCTTGGAGTGCTGGGGACTGTAAACGTGTTTCTTTCCATAACCCTCTGGGGTGGTGTTGATCTCTAGCAGTGGACTGGAGACGAGTGCTCAAAAGCTGCCTGGTGGTAGTGCAGCTGCAGTTGAGGCCAGAGGTCAGGTGTTGGGAGCCACTGCAGCTGGTCTTCACCTTAGTGGCAGTGGGGAATAAGGAGGCTGCCAGGCTTTGGGAATCGGAGCATCCTGCAAAGCCAAGCCAAGTGAGGACAAGCAGGGAGGTTAGGTTACAGCACTGGCCTGGCATTCTCTGTGGCTGTGGGTGGGGCACATTATGAGGTGGGACAAGTTCAGTTAGGTGACTCTGGCTGGGTCTCGAGGGCACCGAAAGCTGCCAGCACTAGTGAGAGTCTGCTAGCAATGACAGCAGCTGCTATGGTTGGTCATGCATGAGGGGGTGGGGACATCACACAAATTGTTGTGCTCCTGAGGGCCCTCCACCTGATTTGGGAGGAGTAAGGATGAGCTGGAGCTATCCATTTGGGGAGAACAGTGAGGTCCTGCTTTACAAGGAATTGGGGGTAGAGACAGAGATTTGCTGCTGAGAGTATTGACTGAATTAGCCTCCCTTCCCCCCAGCCAGCTAGCCAGCCACTGATTGCTGCTCATCTGGGTCTCTGCTGCTACCCCCACCTCCACACTTGCATGTCATTCCCTAGGACAGAGTGAGACACCACTTCTCAGTGTTTTTGGAGGGCAGGATTCTGCTCCCAGGACAACCTGATTGAGATAGCAGGTTCTCCCCTTAAGAAGACACCCCAGGGTTGGTGAGACGGGTCAGTTTGGATGGTCACATGTGTAATTGGTGGCTGTGCTGTTGCTGGGGAAATTTGCATGTAGCAAATGATTGATTGACAGCCTTAGCTGCTCAGCGAGCAGCTTTCAGTATCCACTTTGCTGCTCACAACAAATCTCCCGCCCGCCCTCCTCTAATTTTAGGCGTTCTTTGCATTGACCTTGCTGTGCCTATCATGGGGCCGCCTGTTTTGGATCAGGGGCCTGGTAGGAATTTGCCCACTTGGCTGATTGGCTGGTGCCGGGTGGCTTTGCCTACTGCGTAGCAATAAGTCACAACTTGTAAGGTTGGTGGTTAGGCATTGGTTCAAATTGAATGGTGGAGGGGTACGGATTTTGGTTGGGCCTGCCCCTCATGGTTGCTGCTGCCTTTAGGGGTATTCCGTTAAAGGAATCCTGGGGCTCCACATGTTTGTCCATTTATCCCCGCTAGGGGCCAGGGCTGCGCATGAGCCTCTGAGGGAGCATCTGAGGGATGAGGTCAAGGGCTTGGGCCCTTGCCCCGACCTCTCCCAGAGGGTGCTTACCTACTGCCTCCGCTCCTAGGCTAGTGGGAGTCTGATCTGCCCCAGGTGGGGGACAGATGGCTGGAACCAATGCCTAAGCAGCCACTCACATCAGTTGTATTTAAATAAAGTTGTGGCCAAATTAATGCCAAAAACCTTAAACTTAAAATATTGTGTGATGTTTGAGTTATTGGGGGGGATATCTTGGTACCTCGGCACGCAACAAGCAAAGCTTGGAGTCACACCTGGCTGCTGAGGCCCTGCAGGGCAAGCTTCCTTCTCTTGGTCATTACAGTGGGGGGCGGGAGGGTTGGTGGTGCAGTACAGATATTTGTCCCCTTTGGGGAAATGTGTAGGTCCAACACTTTCTGGGTGGCCACTCTGGGAAACGTGCTGCTGAACTAGAGAGGCCCTCAGCTAGATACTGCAGGGCTCTTCTTCCACTCTTAGACTCTAAAGTTGGATGAGCTCGCCACTCAAGACAGGAACATTAAGCAAAGCATATGCAACAGATCCAGTTATAGAACTCCTGAAATAGAACATTAAGTAATTTGGAAGTAATGCAGTGAACTATCGTGGGAGAACAACCTTTGCTAAATGTGATTGCCTGTCAAAATATTGTTCCTGGCTCTGGGTTCTAATATTCTTGACAACTTCTTTCAAATTTGTGATTTACATTTCAGGTTTCTGTTGGTTAGAAACTAGCATTAACCCCCAAAAGGTGTGAAAAACCTATTGTGCGGAAGAGTGAGTGGTGTTTAGAGTGGAAAATATGTCTAGATGCAGAGAAGAAGAAAATATTCAGACTTCTACTAATGAGAGAGGGAAAGGAGGAGAGGGACACCCTTTGGGGGGGGGAGAGATATTTGCCAGCTTGCAGCTAACCACATACCCTCCAGATGTTTTGAAGTCCCAGCCACCATGACCATGCTTCAACAGTGCAACATATATTCAAGAGGGGCACAATCTCCCTTTAGCTAACATGACACAAATTCAGGCTTTCATTGAGGGGCTTACATTTGCCACACTCTTTCCAGGCATGGTATGCACTTTAAAGCTCTGTGTCTGAGCAATCTTTTTGTCTCAGAGCTATCCCTGTGAAAAACCCCTCTTTAATGCAGAAGTGCAAGAAACAACAATTCAGGTTTTCTACGAATTGCCAGTTGCTCTGGTTCAGCTTTAGAGAGTGGGTTTTCGCTGGGTATGCTCCGGAGCACTTCAAACCATGAACTGTGCCTAGGAAGCATGGAGGAAATGTAAGTGTGGATAAGCCCTGAGTTTTAAAAAGCACCTCTGATGAGGGATGGCAACTCATTCAAGAATGATGAGGGTTAAGAGGCAGCTCAAGGTTCCCGTCAGCAGAGACTGCACTTTGAAACTGGAATTTTGATCCTCTTTTCCTGTAGGGAAGTTCCAAGGAGATTCTTAAGAGGATGAGGGGGAAAGAAAGAAAGAAAGAAAGAAAGAAAGAAAGAAAGAAAGAAAGAAAGAAAGAAAGAAAGAAAGAATCATGTTTGGCAGAGGAAGAAAACTTTTAAGAAACAGGATGGTAGACTTGGGCCGAGCTCAAATGCCCCTCAAGGCTTTGATTTTTATGAGGTGGGGGGCAGGGAGATAAGTGGCTCAAGATACGAGGAGAAAGACAATAGAAATCCCACCCCTTTTTTACAGAAACTATACAGGACCAGCAGCTGAGTCTTACTTAACACTGGCAATGAGATGGTATCCTCTTTCACAGGCTAGCAGGGTAGTTTGTTGGGTGCAGGGCAATACATCATTGTCTTCCAACACCTCACCTCTAGATCTGTTACCTTAAGCAGCCACTTCTTTTGGTCTACTAGTGGGGTTATTCCTCAGTATTCTCCAGATTTAAGCCAGTAGCATGTATCAAACCAGAGGCCTAAGAGTTGCAAGGGAGGAATTCAGTCTGAACACCACCTCACAGCTCTTGCCATAAAAGGAATTTCAGAGAGGCAAACTAAACCTGCAATGAACTGCAATAGATTGGAGGAATTCAGCTGATGCTACCTGAAACCTATAAAGGTGCCCATCTTATATAGGCCAATGCTTGCAAATTGAATGACATTTTGAAAGGGGGATGGGAAGTGGGGGTGGTTGTTAGGAAACAAGAACTCAGTAACAACCTGGCAGTTTTAGATAGCTGTGCTTCCTGTGCTTGTATCTAAAATAATGCTATGAGATTGCTATATGATTGCTGCTACAAAAGAGTCTGGAGTTTGGACAGAAGATGTTAATGGGTTGATAATGATTGCGTAAATCAGATGGAAAGGACCCACCAGATGGAAAGGAGCAACCCAGGTGTGTGTGATGGAAACAATAGAGACCAACATTTTTGAATGGTGTTAAGAAAACAGCAGAGGGCTAGGTTTGAGCTATGGAAAATGTGGGGCAGTGGATTTGATGTTCAAGCCAAGGGTAGTCAACATCTGTAGGCCTGTGGAAACATTTGTATTGTTGAGCAAGTGCTATGGGGCACCACCCACTCTGGTCACTTTTCTTCCCCCTCCCTCAGATCATTCCTCACCCCCAACCCCTCTGGGAGTCAGAGCGGGAGAAAAACATCACATACATATTTTGCTTTTCCCAGAGATCTGGTTAGAAGTCTGATCCAGTAGAATTAATCTGAGCCTCGAAAAGCACATAGAGCTGAAAGGGGATATGGAAAAATCACCATTCTTCCAACTTTCTCCTTCAATTCTATTTCAAATGGTGAACCACCGCATGACCAAGGGGACAGTGAGGTTAGTAGAGAAGTATCAGAAGCATTGTGCCCACGGGCTTAAACTGTCTGCCTCCACTTATGTTCAACATGTATATTTGCAATACATTCAGACATTGCAAAATGCCTTATCCAAACCACACTTCCAAAGGTACAAAGCAGGGTTCGCTACTAGCAGCTATCAGTTTATCAGCACAGTTGACAGCAAGCCCTTTGAAACAGACATATGATGCCATCATGATATCAGGAGATTGTATGTAGGTGGCCCCACCCCTCTGCAAAAGTTTCCCTTTCCTTTGCTGCAGGATGGTTTGTAATGCCCAAGTTAAGCAACTGAAAGCAGAAAGATCCACACATAAGCAATGGTACCAATATTTAAAGCAGTATAAATTATCCACAAAGCAAACATATACTTTTGAAGTCACATCCCTTAAATCTGTTTCTTGCCGGGGGGAGGATCTATGAAACTAATGAATCTTAAGCTTCAGGGCCCCTAATCTTGGAAGGGCCCCAGAAGTGACTTTAGTCCACATTACTTAAAAAAAATGGGTCTACTAGACACAATATGAGTTGCACAACTCAAATGCATTTATTTATTTATTTTTGTATAAATTTCAACAATCCCAAAGTTTGAGAATCAGTAGCAGAGACGTTGTACAAGTGTGGTGATCTGTCATGGAACAACTCCACTGAAGATGATAGCAGCAGTTACCCAAACCTCATTGCTGGTTGTGAAGGGGCCCCCATAGCAGTTCAATCTTCAGGGGTCCCAAAATTTTCCCAACCAGCTGCAAAATTCAGGGTGTATTCAAATACACACAGACTATAAAGTAAGTCTTATTGAATAAATCACACAGCAGGACTTAGTTCTGAGTAAGCATGCACAGGACTGTCTGTTATCTCTACCTTCAGCTATACTCGAAGAGGCTAACCTCAGCCCTTGTCCAAGGATGTATGGTGTGTCTATCAGCTAATGGCCTCCAGCCATCAAATATCATTAAGTATCTTCAGCTAGCAAGGATTCAACTGATCTTGATAAAAGTTCATTTTGCATCTCTGGAGAGAGTACTTTCAATGCTCTTTTACATACTCCAGTTTTCTTACAGTATCTTCTTCAATGCCAAAAACACATTGGCCCCAACCTTGTCCCTGGCATGGATCTCATCTTCACCGCTTATGATCAGGCAACAAAATTCAGATGCTTCTTTGGACACTTCCAGATTCTACTGGAACAAAGAACTCAACATTTGGAATGAATCCCAGAATTTATTTCATCGACTTCCAAAACAGTGTCTCAAAAATAGAAAACTCAACAATTACTGGACACCTTTAATCAAGGCTTCTGTGTATAGGAAATATCAAAAGTAATTACAGTAATTAGCATCACTTTAAGACAGTGATTTTGTAAAACTTCCCTCTGCCCTTTTTTGCTAGGTTTACAATTTAAAGTTTTTAGGTAGCAATGCAAATCCTAAGCATGAACAATAACCCTTTACTTATTTTTACTCTTCTCTCCAAGTTTTGGCAAACATCAGTTTAGAATTTTGAAAACAAGATGTCATTTCTGTACCTGCATTAAAGAAATGTATAAATGCAAATATCCACCCTTCTGCCAAAAACTTCTAAAAATTAGTAATCAGCAATGATTCCTTTGAGTTCTTCAATATTAGAATGATTTTTATATTAGCCATCTACCAGCAAAAACATTTACATGTGCACAATTTTGTATATCTTTCTTCTTCCATATCCAGCAATACACTTTACTGAAACAAACCAGACCATCCATTCAAGCAACTATCTAGCCCAGGGGTGGGTGGGGGGTTATGGTCTTCTATATGTAGTTGAACTACAGCTCCCATCACCCCTGATCATTGGCAGTGCTGGCTGGGACTGACTGGAGTTGGAATTCAGCAATATATCAGTTGCAAGGGAATCAGTGGGCACAATGTTGTTGCACTCATGCCCTGCTTGTCGTTTTCCCACAGGCCGCTGGTCAACCACTGTGAGAACAGGACGTTAGACTAGATGGGTTGTTAGCATGATCCAGCAATTAATTTCCTGAGAAGTTGGAGAAGAAGAAGAGGAAGAGGAAGAAGAGGAAGAAGAGGAAGAAGAGGAAGAGGAAGAGGAGGAAGAAGAAGAAGAAGAAGAAGAAGAAGAAGAAGAAGAAGAAGAAGAAGAAGAAGAAGAAGAAGAAGAAGAAGAAAGGATATACCTGACTCTTCCTCCAAGTTCTATAAGCTTATTTCTGACAGGGGCATAGCAAAACATTAAGGAGAAGGATAAGAAAGTAGAGGCATAGCATGATTGGTTACATATTTGTAGTAGAGGATGATACTGTTCAGTCTTGGTTCCCGAAGATGCATTTTGGTCAAACTGGGGCAGAACTAAGTATGGTTTGTTTTTTTAAAGTAGAAATCAAACTCCAAAGAATTAATGAAGGACAAAACAAGACTAAAAGGAAATCCATAGAAACCTGGAAGGAGTTTGTTTCCAGAAAAACAATGAAATTTAGGGAACAGGAACTCAGTTAATGCCACAGGAACATAGGAAGTAGTCTCATACTGAGCAGTGGAGGACTCTGGGCTTTCACATTTCAGTGGCACACTGTGCAAAGCCAAAATTCAGCACTCCCTACCTCTTGCCTTCCATTGTACGTCATAGTTGCAGAGCAGCCTGTGGCGCCCTCAAGGCTCCATGCCCAGTGCTGCTGAACCAGTCATGCTTCCCTAAATCCACCTCTGTACCAAGTCAGACCCACGGTCCATCTAGCTCAGTATGATCTACACTGATTGGCAGTGACTTGATGTCACATGATTCCTTCCCCCTTTTTGTAGGGTCAGTTAGGGGTGAGAGGCACAATCCCATGCACTTCCCATCTGTTTAAACAGGAGAACCTTCTTATGGCTTATTCCCAGAATTGTTTGACTCAAAACCAGGAGTGGTAGCCTCAGGCACAGGGTCCAAGGAGGCCCTCTAATTCTGGCCACCAGAATTCTCTCCACATCCCTCACTGGCCTATATATATATATATATATATATATATATATATATATATATATATATCCTTCTTGCCTGGCTAGAACTCTTGAACTCTTATAATGCCTCTTGATTGCCTGGATTGCTGATTGACGCAACTATCCTATTCCACAATGGTAAAAAAAATAAAAAAATATTTTGCTCTGTCCACGTTTGCCTCTGGTCTTGCCCACTACTGGCATGTGTCTCCCAAATGGTTGGCCAGACTGGAAAATATTCCTAACCTCTATGCTGATTTTCTGGGAAGGATTTGTGTATGGTTTTTGTTCACACTCACATTGATTGATTGCCATGATTTACTTTTCTGTTTCATTTTAATTTTTCTGTTTTGTAGCCTTGTAATAATATTATTTAGACTATATTGATATCTAACAGGTCACTGAACCTTGCCTCTCCTTACCAATTCTTCATATTAACTTGCTAGCATCTGTATATCTATTTTAATAGTTCCATGGTAAATCAATTCCCCATAGTGTATATTTTAGCAGACAGATCTCAGCTAGCAACAGGAGTTGAGCAAAATTATTATAGACATGAATTCTGTGGGGCAAAAGTCAGCCATCAATCATCTGGGCAAAGCATGCTTGTTTTCATACAGTCCACCAAATTATCTTCAATTAAGGACACAGAACTAATTCGAAGCAGACTCCCAAGCTGGTGTTCCACATGGCTGTCTGTCATAGGCTTTGTATTTGATGCTGGCTACTTACTTTCATGCATATCCTCAAAGCACTTTTTTTAGTTCTAAGGAAGTGGACCAAAGGTATGGAGGGAATTGGGTTATCTCCCAAATCAGTGAAGGCAACAGGGCCTTCAGAGAAGCTGAATTGAAGGAAGCAGTCAGGAGAAAGAAGACAAACAGAAGAGACAGATCACAGAACCTTGAATCAAGGGCTACAAGCAGCAAGCTGACCGGTTGCTTACACAAAAGGTAGATGCTGGCTGGGAAAGATCAATAGGTAGCAAAGAGCAGCATGAATCAATGAGGAAACTGGCCCTACCATGCAGCAAGGTAAAGCAGTGTACGAGGAGAGGGCAGGAATTGGTATCTGAATGGTGCAGCAAGACTGTGTTGGCTCTAGGAATGCATGGATCTGGGAAGCTTAGTGCTAATGGGGTCAAAATTAACATGATGTTATTACACTACCTTGGAAAAAAACAAGCTGTTTCAATTATGATGAGACTTTTGAGCACAGTATATAAATTGGTCAGTGCTGAACACAACAAGGCTTATAGTTGGGGGAAAACGCACTGGCCAACTCTTCTTAAAACTTGTGCTGAACTTTAACAGCACTTTAACAGAAGAAAAAAAGAAAGGAATGCCAGCTCACATTAGCAATAAGAATAATCATTCAAACCTAATTTGAACCATAAATCCTAATGTAAATACAGTGGTACCTCGGTTTAAGTACACAATTGGTTCCGGATGTCTGTACTTAACCTGAAGCAAACTTTTCCATTGAAAGTAATGGAAAGTGGATTAATCCATTCCAGATAAAGGGCAATAAGACCTTTAGACTATTGAGTAATGGATGATGAGTATTTATCTTCCCCACCTTGAAGTCCCTTTGCAGCCATAAGGGCTCTACTTTTGTTGTCCATCTGATACTCCTCACATCGCAGGGATGTAATTTAAAAGTGTCTGAACTTCAACAAATCTCAGGAATCCCCCCCCCAAAAAAGTTAATACGAATAACAATTTCTCACTAATTTTTGAATTATTTCTTTCTTTTAGAAGCTCCTCCTTTTTTGTTGTTGAAGCATTTCATCCCTACCAGAGCATATGCAAAGGAATGATCCCCCATCCATGCATTTTGAACCCAACCATGGATATAAGCCAGTGTGGTGTAGTGGTTAAGAGCGGTAGACTCCTAATCTGGGGAACCGGGTTCGCGTCTCCACTTCTCCACATGCAGCTGCTGGGTGACCTTGGGCTAGTCACACTTCTCTGAAGTCTCTCTGCCCCACCCACCTCACTGGGTGTCTGTTGTGGGGGAGGAGGGGAAAGGAGATTGTTAGCCGCTTTGAGACTCCTTCGGGTACTGATAAAGCGGGATATCAAATCCAAACTACTCTTCTTCTTCTTCTTCTTCTTCTTCTTCTTCTTCTTCTTCTTCTTCTTCTTCTTCTATATTATTTTAATATTGATGAAGGAAGAAAAGACTTATGCCTTGTTCCTTTTAGTCTTCTTCGCTTAGCTCCGATTGCTCCCTTCATGCACTGTGAACTAAAACAACCTTCTTAGAAAACAATTTTTCTAAACAATTTTTCAAAAACACCCTTTGAAGGTGTTTTTCTCCTCTCTACGAATACCCCAAATTCTACCACTCACAAGCAGAATTTTTAGAAGCCATTTTGTGCTCAACCCAAGTCAGAAGGAAGGTGTGAATCTGGGGTCTTTGTGTGCATGCATTTCCTCCTCTACCACATGAAGAGAATTGCTAGCTAGAGAAATGAGTGAACTCCTAAAAATCTCTTCTAGATGTCACCTGATGTGGTCTATCTAATTGCTAGTTAACATATCTCAGTCCTGACATCAACATTATAAAACAAGATTTTATTCTTGGAATTTCACTGTTTATATGCAATCCAGACTGGAGGTAAATTTGTGACATCTCTTTTCAGAGGTGATTCAATGATTCATACCCTCACCCTCCCACTGCTTCTCTATCCCCCATCCAAAGAAAGTATTTAATGCAAGAACACAACAGTATATTGATTGGATGGCATGAGTACTTCATTCAGATGAATGTGTGCTCCAAGGGTCAATCAATCAGGGAAACTTGGAAAGATTGTGGCAAGATGTGCCGGAATCAATGCTCAAAAACATTTATTTTTCATACTTGAAAACTCATCAGACTGAATTATGCTCCCTGTTTGATTATTGTCTGGTCCAACGATGTCCACCAAGCCAAAAAAAGAATAGAAAAAGGCAATTCTTTTACAAAAAGAAAGAAAGAAATGCATTTGTCTGTTTGGATATAACAGTGCATTCAATTGGGGGAAATGGAATATTTGAATAAAATTCCAAACTTCTTTTTAAAACAACAAGAAGAACAAAATACCTCCAGGTAAGGGGTGCCAGCACCCTTGGGCACATAGCTGTCAAGTTATCCCTTTTTTAAAGGGATTTTCCCTTATGCTGAATAGGCTTCCTCGCGAGAAAAGGGAAAACTTGGCAGCTATGCTTGGGCAGCTTCTGGGGCCAGATCCCAAGTAGAACCTCTGATACCTTTCCTGAGTCTGCATGTCATCATTTTGATTTTCTCAGTTCACCTGGTGTAGTATTACTACTACTACTACTACTACTACTACTACCCACCCTTCCTCCCTAAGGAGCCCAGGGCAGCAAACAAATATGCAATTTACAAACATAATTTACAAAGCAAAAACATTATAAAACAGATTAGGACATTCTAAATACAATTACAATTGAAAACATCTGAAAGCAATTATAGTTTAAAACATTCCAAAAGCTATTACTATTAAAAGCATTCTTCCACCCAATGATGTCAGGGTTGCCAGGAGCAGTAGTCTTTAGAGTCACCAAATGCATAGATAATAAGGAATGTTTTCAAATTCCTCCTGAAAGTCAACAATGATAGAGACAGGCACACCTTACTAGTGTCAGTCAAGAACATTTGGGGAATATTTGAATGGCTGCTCCCTGCTCCCAAATCTGGAGCTGAGTGGAGGCAATAATTGGGGTTTGTATTTTAACTAATGTTCTCAAAGTTGTCTAAATGCAGCCATACATGTGATTCTCTGGTGATCTCCCACTAGGCACTGGCCAGAGTCAGACCCACTTACGCACAGCAGAAGGGGGGTTATTTGGTGTCTTCAGAACACACTAAAGGAAATTGGTGTGTGTGTGTGTGTGTGTGTTAGGCAATCCAACAGTGTTCACCATCACTACTTACTTGTATTTCATGTGCCTTCCATTATTTATTTACTTACTGCATTTCATTTAATTTCATTTATGAATCATTTCCTATTAACCTCCCTGAAGTAATTAACAATTAAAATATCAATAAAAAGATAATCAACAAAGTCAATTATAACAACTTACTTTTTGCAGTTCTTATATATTATATTTTGAGGAACAATAATGTACCAAGTTTTTATTCCAGTATTGAATTAATTGGGGGGATAGATTGACACATGCATTGTGTTACTGTGCTATGTAAAGTGAAGTTAATATTTACGTAAGCAAATTATATCTCATATAAAAAAGGTAAAAGGCAAAGGACCCCTGGATGGTCAAGTCCAGTCAAAGGTGACTATGATCCACATGCATAAGTACATCAATCAGTGGCTTACAACTCAATAACTCACCTATGAATGTGAGAATTGTCATAATTGAAGAATTACTCTGATCTGTGCTGTGTATATAGGTGAACTGAGATCCTGCTTCACACATGCAAGCCATCATTTGGTTTTGAACAGTATGTGCAAAATTGGTGACTCTCTGATACTTTGATCAAATTCATTTCATAATGGGTGAAAGCTCTACCCATGATTGAAGAATTTCCAGTCTTCCATATATGTCCTCAGATTCCCACTTGTTCCAGCCAGCACAGATACATTTCAGGGATAACTAGAGTCAGTGGTTTTTTTCTGAGGGTATGTCCCTAAACATTTTGTGAATCTAAATTTGGCCTCATTGAAGGGCAGTATTTAAATATGAGTAGGAAAATGAGAGTATCCCTAAACATTTTTTTAGGGGGGGGGGCTGACTGGAGTTATAGTATAGTATAATATCTAGAGATATTGAAGGTACTTGCCAAATCCCTTTTAATGTGAGTTTCATTTTAGTGATGGAAATGAGGATACATTCTTTATAGTGCGAGGGTTATAGCAGTGTTAATATTAAGTGTTTTGTATGCATTGTGTTTGGGTTTTATCTAACCCCAAAGTTTAGTGATGAAGTGGGTCAAACATGGAATGGAAGATGGCACAGTTCTCTGGGCACATCAACCTTGAAAAACTGCTTGAAATGAAGTTTCAAGATTTGGTGTAAAGTTGCAATGTTGAAAGCAGAGAGAAGTTTCAAATGTGTGAGGGGAAAAAAGGAATATGACTTTAAAACTCATCCCATGTGAAAGAAGTCTTTGAAAAAGTCTCTTTCAAAATAGAGTAGACACATTGAAATTGTTTGTATCCATCTGTCTCAAGAGACAATGGAGTATGCCTCTGGGGATGAAGTCAAATGGCTGAATTAGGAGCACCAAAGTGACTTTCCCTGGGGCGCAAGCCTGCGCAGTGTGTATGGCAGTCCTGGGAAACAGAGGAAGATGTTTAGCACTAGTCTGGCTGCAGGAGTTGCCAAAAGGAGGCATACAAGGTGCTGCCCAACTGTCTCAGGGGCTCCACTCCAAATTTGTGTACGGTTTACTCCTTAGCCTTTTCTTCTCCAGAATATATTCCACAAGGCAGCAGAGGTTTGAGCTCCCAGATGGGCTGCCTTCCCAGGTTGATGAGCACCATCTGCCCCTCATTTGCATAAGCCCCCTTACTACAGCACGTGCAGAAACACCCTTATTGACTGTTGGATTCACTATTGGTCCTGTCCACTCAATTCACCAGAGCCTTAATCAGGACTCAAATTTTAGTCCCTAACTCACCAAGGGTTTTAGACTCATCAGTTATGTCATGTTCATTAATTTCAATGGGTCAGTTCTAAGTAGGACTAATGTTGGATACAGCCCGTTTGGCCTGGCCACCTAAGTTTTCTTAGTTAAGTTTGCAAACAAAATCCAGAAACAATTGCTGAAAGTTCATATATAGTGTTGAATAGAGTGCCAAAGTCACTGTCTGTCTGTCTGCCTTCCTTTGAAGGATCCAGATCACGTAAGCTTTGTGTGTCCTACATACACATAAATACTGAAACCTATTGATTGCTTTAACCTTCTTTGAGAAGGTCACACAAATGACAGACATGACAAAAGATCTCAATAGATTTTGAGTGGTGCGACGGGTGACCATTTTGCCATCTGCATTCAATTTCTGAGTTGATATGCATCTTGCAGTAACACTGAAATTTTTGACCATCCGTCAGCAATTAGGCTTCAAATTCTTACTGGTACCATGTTTCCATTCATCAATGACATCAAAGTAAAGTTTCTCAGCAACCAATATGCTGGGCTAGAGAGAACTATGTGCTATATGTCATTATTAGCCCTATAAAAATACAAATCCATTTCACACTTGGCTGATTCTATTTTCTGTTGCACCAAATACCTTTTTTATTTTATTTTTTTGCAATGTATAGTTTAACAATGTAGCTGTGAGAGGATTGCAGAGGTTCTGAGAAAATTATTAATAATGAAGCGAAACTAATGTGTTCAACAATAACACACCAGTAATGTGTCATTACTGTCTTCTTGGCCATTGTTTGGAATGGCCTTTGCCCAATATCCATGGCAATGGAATCACAAAGCTTTCAGGTCTCAAATATGGCTATGGCCTACACATGTGAGATAATGAGATGATATAATTTTGTGTTGTTTCAGCAGGGCTCAGATGGGTCACAGAGATAAATGCTCTCCCTTTTCTCTTTTTTAATTGGAATAGGGAGCAACCAGAATTTATTTGCTCATCCAGGGGTTCTTTTGGTACTGCTATCAGAGAAATGGAAACTGTCCAGATACCCATCTTGAAAAGAAGATATAGTGCTCATTTACCTCAAAACTGTATGATAGAAAGAATGATCCATGCATTCAGAGACACTAAGCCAGCATCTTTTCTGCTCTTCCAGCCTTCAGCCCAGGACTGTTGATCTGCATGGCTTCCTGAAAGTAAACTTTGGTTCATACAATATGTGGAACCTTTCCTTCTGTGTAGTTCTCCAGAACACAAAAGGTCCTAGTTAATATCAAAGGTCTGGGATAAGAGGAATCTTTTTGCCAGGTGCCTAAAGATATGTAACAAAGGTGACAGGTGAGCCTCCTTGGGGAGAGCATTCCACAAAATGCAGAGACACTGCAGAAAAGAATTGCCTCATGTTGCCTCCTCTTGTGGAGGAGGCATGTGAAAAAGAACCTCAAATGATGATTTCAGGGTACAGATCATATAGGGAGAGGTGTTCTTTGAGGTATTGGGGTCCTGTGTTGTTTAAGTCTTTATAGGTCAAAAGCAACACTTTTAACTGGGCCTGGAAACTAATTGGCAGCCAGTGCAGTCCTGCCAGGATTAGCATTATAGGTAGGTTCAAACCACCTTGCCCCAGTGAAAAACCTTGCTGCCAAATTCTGCACCAGCTGAAGTCTGTGAACCATCTTCAGAGGCAAACCCACATATAACACATTGTAGTAATCTAACCTAGGATTAGGAAGGGCCACATTGTGGAACTACCTGAAGGGGCCCTTAGTTCTTTCCCCTGTCACCTTCACTCTCCAATTATGAGATCACATATTCACTGGCAGAGGGCAATGGAGCTATCTGTTCCTTTTTGTTGTACATGTGCGGTTTGTTTTAATAAAAAAAATTAGGCTTTCCTATTAAAAAGCATAAGTGGAGAAATGTTGCTATAGAAGTGTGGATGAAAGGATAAAGGGAAATTAAGAGATCAAAGGATAGGAACAAAGTGGAAGAACAAAGTGAGAATAACTCATGTGATCAGACTGGCCAGCAACATCTTAATTTCTCCTGTAATCATAAGGGGAGAAAAGTCATTCCTTAGTTCTACATGGGCATTTGCCATGGCTTGATTATTAGAATTTGCCATATTTAAAAATGGGATACCATAAAAAAATAAATTTTAATTATTCAGTCAATAGCCTACTGATATCTTACAATCTTATCCCGAATTTAATTTGCAACCAACTGAGAATCATATACTACCTACATCTACTACTGCTTTAGCACAGACATGCCTGCTCTTAGAGCAAAATAAAGAAATCATGTCCATACAATGTTTGCATGTTCTTTTTTTAAAAAAAAATCTATGAGAGGAAGGTGTGTGTGCATTTATTATTATTATTATTATTATTATTATTATTATTATTATTATTATTATTTTGCACAATCCTCTCCAGCATTTTTGAGCCAAAGCAGCTCCTTGATACTCTGAGGAGCTCCGGATGATGAAACATACTAGACAAAAACTGGAGTGTAAGTCACATAAAATCTTGCTCTGAAGCTCACCAAACACTGATAAGAACATTTAATTGTGCATACCATGTGGCAATGCAGTCTGTGAAAAACAAGGCTTATTTTGCAAGTCTCACCACATGCTCTAGTAGCTGTCTGACATAGTTAATTCAGATTGCCCAGAGGTTACTGACTCCCAGTGTAGTGGAGGGACTCAAATACCTGCTTGTAACTGTTTTGATTGGTGGAACTGGCACTACTAAAAGTGCCACATAATACCCATTCTGCATTTATAAGAACACAGTTGGTTAGTGTGGCAGCACTGCACTTTGGAACTCCCTGCCTCTTGAGATCAAGCAGGTTGCTTCACTGTACTCTTTTTGGAGCCTGCTAAAACATTCATGTTTATATGAGCCTACATGGGTGCTTATGGGATGTGGGTGGCGGTGTGGGTTAAACTACTGTGCCGCTTGGGCTTGCTGATTGAAAGGTTGGCGGTTCAAATCCCCACGACGGGGTGAGTTCCCGTTGTTCGGCCCCAGCTCCTGCCAACCTAGCAGTTTGAAAGCACACAGTGCAAGTAGATAAATAGGTGGGAAGGTAAACGGCATTTCCGTGTGCTGCTCTGGTTTCAGCAGAAGCGGCTTAGTCATGCTGGCCACATGACCCAGGAAAACTGTCTGCGGACAAATGCCGGCTCCCCCGGCCAGTAAAGCGAGATGAGCACTGCAACCCTAGAGTCATTCGCGACTGGACTTAATTGTCAGGGGTCTCTTTACCTTTATTTTGTTACATGGGTGCTTATAAAGTTGTAGGAATTTTAACCTGTTTTAATATTTTAACTTTTGTATGTTATAATTATTTCATCTTTGGGGGAGGGTTATAATCAAGTGGTGTATACATTTTCTGAAATAAATAAAGCAAATTGTTACATAGTTGTTGCTGCTTTATTTCCTTGTGTGGTCCATATGGGAAACTAGATAATGATGCTCCTCACATGCTTCCCAAGAGGGTACACATTAAACCAGTGTTTCTCAACCTTTTTGGGGCCACGGCACACTTGTTCTATGAAAAAAAATCCCGCGGCACACCAACTCTGTGCCGCCCTATATTTAGTTTAGTTTGGAGGGGAGACGTAAAGCATGCCACTGCAGAAGTGCTGCACGGTAGCCAGGCGGACCCACCAGGCGCTCTCACCTGGGTTGGGGGGTGGCGAGGGGCCCTCTCCTCCCTATCTTTCCCTTTTTCCCTCACCTGGGGGGGGGCTCCCTCCTTTTCCTCTTCTCCTGGGGTGGTGACGGCTGCGGTGATGAGGCAGGGCCGTCGCGTGGTGGGAGGTCCCGGGCTTCGGAGCTCTTCCCGGCCGCAGGCGGGCTTGCTGGGGGGCTTTAGCGGCTCCCCGCTTGATCCGCCGGGCGATTCCGACGCCCATGCAGCTGCCGCGGAGCCCAGGGGTCCGTCGATCCTCCAGCCGGGCACTTTCGGTGTCGCTCTGGTGGGGTCGCGGGGGGGGGGCCTCCAGCGGCTCCCCGGTCGATCCGCTGGGCTCACTTGGCGCCCGCGTACCAGCGGCGGCGGTTCCGGCGGTCCGGAGGCTAGGCTGGCGGCACGGGCACGCTGGTCGCTCTCAGGAGCTTCGCGCTGCCATGCCGCGCGCCATCTTGCCTCGCCGGAAGTCCGTCAGCAATGCAAAGCGCCCTTTTCCTCGCCGCATGTCGCGACACACAAGCCTGTATCTCGTGGCACACTACTGTGCCGCGGAACACCGGTTGAGAAACGCTGCATTAAACCTCTGGTCCCACATTGTTCCAGAACATTGATACTTTCCCATCTTTCTAAGCTTACATGGAAAAGTCTTCGTAATTTTGTGTTATCTTGTGTCTGCAAGGGAAATTCTGACCTCCAGTTCTGGGTTCGATTGTGCAACAGGTGCCACTAATTTTAATGAAACTCTTGTTTGTGCTGACAACATGAGAACGTTGGATACTGCCTAAGGTGAACTGAACTTCAAACTGGAATAAATGAGAAACTGAGAGAAACTGAAATTGACATCCATCCCTGCCAGGAGGTGACGAGAAAAATTTGGTTTGAATACCTTGGAAAGTTGTGGCCATTTAATGGACTCTCGAACCTGTTATACTGGGAGCTTCCAGATATTATACCAGCTCTTCAACTTTGTCTCAAAGTTTCACTTCAGGCAAAACTTAGAGCCATGTCTAGAGTTAGTACTATTGAGGTGGTAACATACTGTTTAGTAGTTGTTTTAATTATAATTCCTCATATTGGAACATTCTCTGTTGGATAGCTTGGATCAATCTTTCAGCATCTGGGATGAGTTGTCATAGTAACTCCAAACTTATGATGCTTTCAATCCTGTTGATCAGTTAGGAGGGGAAGAAATATTTTGACACCATGTTATTTTCATCTTGGAAATTGGTTTAAAAACATCTTAACACTGTTTTGTAAAGTCAAGAGCACCACACAAGGAACCATGGTAGTTTAATGTAGCTGTCAGTGTAATATATTACTTTCTTGTGACAATGTTTAAAATGGATTATTGTTGCAATAGAATCAGATAACAGAGCAACACAACAGTCTCATTGGTGTGCTGAAATAACTTCCATATTATGAGCAACAAACTTTGCCTGTCCCAATTTTTAAACTGCTTGCTTTTCAGAAAAGTGCAGTGCCTACATAACCAGTGAAACCAGATTTAATAGACTAAGGCTCAGCTCCAAGGTATTCCTTATCCAACTTTCTCTTTAAAAATGTGAATTTAAAGACATTCTAACCCACTTTTCAACACATCTGGGTCTCAAACCAGTTATATTATAAAACTTAAACCATGTACGAAAGTTAAACCATGGTGCAAAGTCCTCCTGAAATAAAATCACTTTAACCAGGCACCTAAAAGGTAGCAGAGACGGTGCCTGCCTGATTTCTAGTGGGAGGGATTTAGACCCCTTACACTGAAGTCATGACTCCTCGTAGCTATCAGTCATGCTTCTAGTTCACTAACAGTGCTTAGAGACATACAGGAGAAGATAGTCCCTGAGGTACCCTGGGCCTCCACAGCCTTACCTTCCAAGTTCTGGACTGCAGAATCCGGGACCGGCAGCCATTTGACACCGGAAGTTGCGTGGATGTAACTTCCGGTGTCGCTTTGCCCTTCTATGGGCATCCAAAATGGCCACCGCCAGCTTCGAAAGTCGCTTGTACGCATGTCAGGAAGTGCGCCGACGCAACTTCCAGTGTTGCTCCACCCATCTATGGGCACCAAAATGACCGCCGCCAACACTGGAAGTCACGTCTATGCACTTCAGGACATGCGTAGATGCGACTTTTGAAGCTGGCAGCGGCCATTTTTGGTGCCCATAGAAGGGCAAATTGGAAAGAAAAAAAATGGCCACCGGCAGGAGAAAATAACGGAGAAAAACGGGAGACGAAGTGATACGGGGGACCACTGGGAAAAGGTAAGTAAAAAAGGGGTTTTGCTGGGGAAAACGGGAGACTTGGCAGCTATGCACAGCAGCAGCAGTGGGTGATGCATTCCTTGAAGGCTAGATTTCAGGCCCCCTCTAGATTCTGCCACCCAAGGCAGCCTCCTCACATTGTCTCCTTGGTGGGCTGGCTCTGAGTTCACCAGCCTTTTCCCAAGCAGATGCCTGTGGGAAACCTGCAAGCAGGATGCAAGCACTCTTCCTTTCTGTGGTTTTCAGCAACTGGAATTCAGAAGCATTACTGACTCTAACTGTGGAGGCAAAGCAGAGCCACCTTTGAAGCAGCAAAATGGGCCAGTGCATCACTAATGCAGAGAAGCATCTCAGGCACATTCTTATTGAGACAGAGCTATTATAACACCCATCTCTCTATGAGTTTCACCTGCAGTTCACCCTCTCCCTGGCACTCATGTGTTGCCTGACAAGGCAGGCAGTGAAGCCTCAAAATCTGTGCTCATTTAAGCTCATTTTAGGTTTCTTCCTGATCTCCATAATACTTTCTAGCATGCCCTGGTGTATAATTACATGACTAACACTGTATCTTTGAAACATGCTGGATCTGGTTCTTTGTTAAGCTTGCAGAATCCAGAGGCTATAATAATAAACTCTAAGCAGGACCTAAGCCAAATAATAAGATGGAATTATTGTTATTATTTACTATTTATACAGCATGCAGAATTAACACACTACTGTTAAAGGGAAGTAACAATGTGTTCCCTGCGTCCAAGCAGCCTATTTGCTCCAGTTAAACATAAAACAAATTAAGCAAGTATGGGGAGGCAATAGGAGGAAATGTAGCTATTATGAAACAGCATAGGTAGAGGGAAACATGCAATGAGGAAACAAGATAGGTCATTTCTTCCCCAACTCTGGAATTGTCTATTTGAAATTTGTATATTCAACACCAAGGCTAAGGTACTGCCCAGGCCATATGATGTGGAGGGGGCTAACATTGTCTAGGCTATTTCTCCTTGGGGCAGGGGTTACTGCAAGTAGGTCTGCAATGGATAAATTTGTGGACAATTCTTTCTGAAAGTCAATGAGGCATAGGCATCTTTAAGTGAGTGGTGTTCATTATAGGAGAGGCCAAGTTAGTGCAAACAGGAACTAAGCAAGAAGAGTGAACATTGCAGCCACACCCCAATCCCCTGATTTTCAACTACCCTCATTCATGACAGAAAATTACACCCACACACCAACAAACTTTTGTAGATGGATCTACAAAAGTTGGAAGTGATTTTTTCAGCCTACCATTAGGAAGAAGCAAACCATAGCTTCATTAGAATTCTCAGCCAACAACATTGTGTACAACAGCCATCTCCAAACTGCTGCCTTCCGGTTGTTGTCGGAGGAATGTGCATGTCTTTGTGTGTAGAAACAAATCTTCCCCTCTGCAGGGAGGTGGGACCGATTCAGATGGTGCACCCCCACCACTTAATGGATCCAATTGGTTTCCAGACAGTGGTAGGGGATGTTTTATCCCATGTTGATGGCCTTTCAGCTGATTCCCTGGTGGCCCGCTGGAATGTGGAGTTAACCAGGGCTATTGACTGTCTGGCTCCGAAGCGCCCTCTCCGATCGCATGGAGCCTGGACAGCTCCGTGGTTTTCCCTGGAGCTGAGGGTGATGAAACAGTCGCTGAGATGGCTAGAGCGCCAGTGGCGGAAAACTCATTCTGAATCAGACCGGACATGGGTTAGAGCTCAACATCGAGCCTACCAAGTGGCAATGGCGACGGCGAAGAGGACCTTCTTCACCGTTTCTATTGCATCTGCAGAAAACAGCAGCAGGAGACTTTTTCAGGTGGTTCGCAATTTTTTGGAACCACCTTCATCATTGGGGCCTGGTAGGGACCCAAAGATCTCCTGCAATGCTTTTGCAAAGTTTTTTTTGCAGATAAAGTCGCTCAGATTCGGAAGGAGGTAGACTCCACTGTGGGAGCAGGGCCAGGGCGGGAGAGTGCTAGAGCCCTGTCTAGTCATGTTATATGGGATCAATTCCAATCTGTTACCTCTGAGGATGTGGACAGGCTGCTTGGACGAGTGAAACCGACCACCTGTCTCCTTGATCCTTGCCCATCGTGGCTAATAAAAGCGAGCCGTGAAGGGCTGGGCAATGAGCTCCGCGGGGTGGTGAATGCTTCCCTCTATGAGGGAGCCTTCCCAGACCCACTGAAAGAGGTGGTCATCAAACCTCTTCTTAAAAAAAAAATCTTTAGACCCGGAAAATATGGCCAACTATTGCCCAGTCTCAAATCTACCATTCTTGGGCAAGGTGATTGAGCAGGTGGTTGCTGAACAACTCCAAGCACGCCTGAAAGAAGCGGACCATTTGGATCCCTTCCAATTGGGATTCAGGCCTCACCATGGGACTGAAACTGCCTTGGCCACGTTGGTCGATGATCTCCGACGAGCTAGGGACAAAGGTGAGAGCTGTTTCCTAGTTCTGCTGGATCTCCTAGCGGCCTTTGACACCATCGACCATAACATCCTTCTGGACTGTCTAGAGGGGCTGGGAGCTGGTGGCACTGTCATACAGTGGTTCCGCTCCTTCCTCCTGGGCCGTGTTCAGAAAGTGGTGTTGGGGGATGAGTGTTCAAACCCCTGGGCACTCACTTGTGGGGTGCCTCAGGGTTCTGTTCTCTCCCCCATGCTTTTTAATATCTACATGCAGCCTCTGGGAGAGATCATCAGGGGGTTTGGGCTGGGTGTTCAAGAGTATGCAGATGACACCCAGCTCTACCTCTCTTTTAAATCAGAACCAGTGAAGGTGGTGAGGGTCCTCTGTGAGTGTCTAGAGGCGGTTGGAGGATGGATGGCAGCTAACAGATTGAGGATGAATCCTGACAAGACAGAAGTACTGTTTGTGGAGGACAGGAGGCGGGCAGGTGTGGAGGACTCCCTGGTCCTGAATGGGGTAACTGTGCCCCTGAAGGACCAGGTGTGCAGCCTGGGAGTCATTCTGGACTCACAGCTGTCCATGGAGGCACATGTCAATTCTGTGTCCAGGGCGGCTGTCTACCAGCTCCATCTGGTACACAGGCTGAGACCCTACCTGCCCGCAGATTGTCTTGCCAGAGTGGTGCATGCTCTGGTTATCTCCTGCTTGGATTACTGCAATGCACTCTATGTGGGGCTACCTTTGAAGGTGACCCGGAAACTGCAATTAATCCAGAATGCGGCAGCTAGACTGGTGACTGGGAGTGGCTGCCGGTCCTGAGAGATCTACACTGGCTCCCAGTATGTTTCCGAGCACAATTCAAAGTGTTGGTACTGACCTTTAAAGCCCTAATGGCCTCGGTCCTGTATACCTGAAGGAGTGTCTCCACCCCTGAGATCCAGCACCAAGGGCCTTCTGGCAGTTCCCTCATTGTGAGAAGTGAGGTTGCAGGGAACCAGATAGAGGGCCTTCTCGGTAGTGGCACCCGCCCTGTGGAACACCCTCCCAGCAGAGGTCAAGGCAATAAGCAACTATTTTACTTTTAGAAGGCAACTGAAGGCGGCCCTGTTTAGGGAACTTTTAAATGTTTGATGCCGCCCAGAGTGGCTGGGGAAACCCAGCCGGATGGGCGGGGTATAAATAATAATAATAATAATAATAATAATAATAATAATAAATTATTATTATTATTATTATTATTAGTATTATTATTATATCTGTACGAAGGTAACATTAATGTTCACAAACGCTCCAAGTGTCCCTGTTTTCCAGGGATAGTCCTGGAATTGTGAAAGCCATCCCAGCTTCTGATCTGATCCCAGAATTTCCCTGTTTCTCCTGCCATGCCACTGCTGCTGAGCTTTAGGAGGAGGATAGGCCAGTGTGGGTCCTGAGCAACAGCAGCTGTGGCTGTCAGGGAGCATCCCATTGCCTTTCCGTTGCCTCTCCACGGCCACCACAGCCAGCCTCCTCCCTTCAGCTCACATTAGTTGCTGGAGAATGGCAAAGAGGTGAAGAAGCTCCTCCTGCTGCTGCAGCTGCCACTGCCACCAAGGCCAGCCTCGCCTGACGTGCCAGCTCTGAGGTGCAGGCAGTGGGCAGGGCTGCCCAGGATGGGAAGATAAGGGGAGCAGAGTGGAGCACAAGCCGTCTTGATGTTTCTTGTTTGTTTGTTTGTTTGTTTGTTTGTTTGTTTGTTTGTTTGTTTTTTAATGCTTTGTGCATCCATGTCTAATTTTGCCCCTTTCTACAATATTTATTAGTGTGGGTTTCTCTTTTTGTAAATCTACCATAGAAAAGAGTAAGATAAAATTGGGATTAAGGGGTTTTCTCAGGAAAGTGGGGGGGGTGTATGTGCTGTGTCCCATTGGCGCTGTGGTGATAGAAATGCTCTACATGGCTGTGGGGGGGAGGGGGGCAACGACAAAAAATGGGGGGGGGTCAAGTGGGGGGTCAGTTGGTGTAGGGAGTGAGAAATGTCCTTATTTTCATCTGAGGGATTTTGGAGGGTGTGCAATGCATTCATTGCTCTGGCCCCCTTTGCTTGTCACTTTGCCCCCTGTTGGCATTTGGCCTGAAGAAGACTGCTTAGAAAGGAATGTGTTGGTTGTTGTTGTTGTTGTTGCTGTTGCTGTTGCTGTTGCTGTTGCTGTTGCTGTTGTTGTTTAAATTTGTATACTATACCAGTTTCCTGCTGTAATGTTTAGTTGTAGTCCTAACCATTTTGCCATGCCTGCTATTAATATCTTCCTGCATTGCCAGAGCATCCATGGAAATTTTAAGGAAGGTAAAATAAGGTGTTGCTACCAATTCTCACTGAGTTTCTGAATACTACTACAGGAAATTGCCCCCTTGTTGTCAATCATATCCAAAGCTTACACACACACCCACACACCTTGATAATGCAGCATCCTCTATAGCTGTGAGCTTTGACCAGTTCAGAGATTCTACCAAGTATCTGTAGTTAAATGAAGTGTTAAATCCTAAATTGAACTCATCTGTGCTTTCCTTATCATGTCAGCCTATTGAGTCACTGCAAAGGTATTCATTATGTAGTAATGGCAAACACTGTTGCCCTTTTCTGCACTCCCTCTTTTTCTAAGTGGAATAATCTCTGTGAAGTACCTGAGGAAGTCTTCTGAGAGAGCAATAGTATGCTTCCTCTTTTGTGAAAGTGGTTTTAAATGCAGGCTTATGAAGCAATGAACATGAAAAGAAGGGAGGGAGGGAAATGGTTTGCTTTTAATCTATGGGTTGCGGGGGGGGAGAGAAAGATTTTTCTATGGTAGAAATTTGCTTTAAAATATTCTCTTCAGTGTCAGTGGTCTTTCAACTGTCATGGAAAAGTGACATCCAGTGGCAGGTTAAATTCATCACAGGCTTGGTGATAAAAGCATGGACTCACCCTACTGAAGCTCTAGGGCAGGCATGTCAAACCTGCGGCCCTCCAGATGTCTTGGCCTACAACTCCCATGATCCCTAGCTAGCAGGACCAGTGGTTGGGGAAGATGGGAATTGTAGTCCAAAACATCTGGAGGGCCGCAGGTTTGACATGCTTGCTCTAGGGCATAAGTCTTCACAGCTTTTCACAAACATTTTCAGCAGTGCTGGAAAATGGCCACCTGTTTTAACAGTTTTGGTACTGTTTGTAAGAATGCAATTGCTCTCTGAATCAGTTATGCCATCATGTGGCAAAATCTACACAGTATTTTACTCATGTCTTGTTCACTGATTGGCTAGGAATTACTGCCCTTACTCCTCAATTGGCTTTGTTGCTTTCGGTAGGGAAATCTCATTGGTCACTTACCACTGTGACATAGCCTGCAGGGGGAGAAGCATGGAGCCACCACAGAAAGAAGCCTATCCTCATGTTGCCAACTCCTTCTCCTCTCATGGAGGAGGCACACAAATAAAAGCTTCACATGATGATAGCAGGGTCTAGATAGGTTTACGTGGAAAGAGGCAGTCCTTGAGGTATTGAGGTCCTGAGCCATTTAAGGCTTTGTGGGTCAAAACCAGTATTTTGAATTGGACCCAGAAACTAATTGGCAGCCAGTGCAGTCAGGCCAGGATTAACATTATAGACTCAAACCATCTAGCCCCAGTGATAAACCTGGCTGCTGAATTCTGCACCAGGATTCTGCACCAGTTGACGTTTCCAAACCATCTTCAGAGGCAGCCCCACAAATAGTGTTTTGCAGTAATCTTACCTAGAGGTTACCAAAGCATGGATGGCTATCCATATCTAGATAGGGGTGCAGCTGGGCCAACAGGCAATCCATGCCACCAAGGCCACCTGAGTGACAAGCAGATAAGTGACAGCAATGGATCCAGAAGCACCCCCGAGCTACATACTTGCTCTTTCAGAGGGCATGAAACCTCATCAACAGCAGGCCATCTCCCATGCAAGCAGTCTAGGGAACTGCCCACTAGCAGTGCATCAGTCTTATCTGGGTTGAGCTTCAGTTTGTTGGCTTTCATCCAGTCCATTACTGGGGCAAGACAACAGCCCTGCTTATTTCCTGCCACATCTGAAGATGTAAAGGAGAAGTAGAGCATATTGCTGACAACATGCTCCCAAACTCTGAATGCCCTCACTCATGTAGATAGTAAAATCGGTGCCACCAAGGCCACCTGAGCCTGAAGTGACAGTAATGGATCCAGAAGTACCCCCAAGCTGTGTACCTGCTCCTTCTGAGGGATTGTAACCCCATCAAGAGCAGGTCACCTCCCTTCCCGGCCTCAGCATAATGTCAGTTCCAAAAAAGCCACCTATCGCATAACTTCTTTTTTTCTGATTAGAATTTGGGAAGTGGAGAGGGCAGCTGCATAGACAGATTTACTCTCCACCAAGACATTCATTAAAAAGTAGATAGATGCTCGTATACATAATTAGATGTATTGCTTTTTAAAAGAAACCCTCAAAATAAAATATATCAAACGCTAGCAACCATTAGATTGAAAGTGTTTATGCCCAGATGAACAGCAGTCAGAAAAAATCAGCTGCATTTATGAATGGTGCATGAATTTACTGACAACTGGTTACATTGGTAGACTTAGGCAACCTGCAGGCACTGTATGGTTTGCAAGAACACACATTCAAATCCACACACACATTTAAAAGTTTATATTAAACATTTATGACTTTAGACTGAAACTGGGTATTGACTAGTAATTTGTTAAGCCTTAGCTAAAAGTATAAGCCTTCTTCGGAAGAGCAATTTATATTGATTGATTGATTGATTGCAAATGCAAAATGATTCACTACTGTATTTCCTTTGAAACAGATATGTTAGACAAGACATAGCTGTTGAATGAAACGGTAATGAAAGGAGAGTAGGAAAAGAGTTTTAGAGCACACGTTAGTGATATTTTCCATGTGCATCGTGGAGGCACTCATGGTCACAGCAAATGGTCACCTTTGTGCAGTTCTAAGGATTATAATGCTCTTTGATCTGTGTTCTTGATGTGGCATTTTCTTTGCTATCCTTTTTAAATGTGCCCAGACATTGAGGTGAAATTTCAGTTGCTGGAGCCAAGTGCCCTCTTTCCTCTACTAGGTCACACTTGCACCTTTTTTCTCTCTTCTGTCAAACCCCAGCAGTTTGACCGGGACTCTTCTTCTACCAGGAAAGGAGGTTGTGTGATTTGGGAAACACAATTCCATCTATTCCTGTTCCATGTCACTTTCAAATGTGCTTGGTCACCCTTCTGTTCCATCCCATTGTTAGGTAGGTAAAGGTAAAGGTAAAGGGACCCCTGACCATTAGGTCCAGTCGTGACCGACTCTGGGGTTGCGCGCTCATCTCGCATTATTGGCCGAGGGAGCCGGCGTATAGCTTCCAGGTCATGTGGCCAACATGACAAAGCCGCTTCTGGCAAACCAGAGCAGCACATGGAAACGCCGTTTACCTTCCCGCTGTAGCGGTTCCTATTTATCTACTTGCATTTTGACGTGCTTTCGAACTGCTAGGTTGGCAGGAGCTGGGACCGAGCAACGGGAGCTCACCCCGTCACAGGGATTCGAACCGCCAACCTTCTGATCAGCAAGCCCTAGGCTCAGTGCTTTAACCCACAGCGCCACCTGGGTCCCTTATTGTTAGGTAGGTTTGCATTAAAACCCCAAACCAAACCAAATTCTCTCTCCCCTCCCCCATCCCTAGTAGTGAAGAGTTTGGTACATTGTTTGTGCATTTTAGGAGGGCTTTCTGATAACCAGCTGGCCCGAGTCCTCCCCCACCCCACCCCACCCCTTCTGATCTTCTCAGTATAGCAAGACTCCAGAAAAAGCTTGCCATTCATAGCAGCACTGGGCAATGCATTTGGAGAACTGGCCTTGCATCATCATCCATTAAGCTTGTCATTCCATACACAGCTCAATGAGTTTTGTTGGCTTCCTACAGTTGTGCTGGGACTTGTCACAATAAATTAGCATAACAGCACCTGAGTGATGTAACCGACTGTGATGTTTAAAAAACAATGATATTTCAAGCCAAGGAAATTGAGCAGGATCCATGTTTCAGTGCTACTGGGATTAAAAAGAGAATATTTTCTCCATTGTTTTCAAGAATGGTCTTCTCTTAGTGTTCTCTCAGAGACATTCTTATGAAAGGCCAAGAGACTGTGGCCGAGCACCTGAATTGGTTATTGGTGTTGTTGTTTTCCAAATCATCAGAACAGGTTGGAAGATGAACATAAAATCCATCATCATTGATTTTTAATTATTTGTCTTAAATGCTTTGGCCTGAGTTTTTTTTTAAAAAAAGAAATGTTTGCTACCTGCCTGTGGCTTTAATGTATAAGAAGAAGCTGAGAGACTTGCCCCCAATTATGAAAGCTAATCTCTCTCTCTCTCTCATCATCTCCTCTGTCTTCTTCTTGGAAATGTCATAACGTAATAATGATCCCATATCCAGTTCTAACTGTAGCTTCTTGGAACTGGATATGGAATAACTGATTGGTTCAAAACTGGGAAAGGAGTACGACAAGGCTGTATATTGCCTCACTGCTTATTTAACTTATATGCAGAATTCATCATGCAAAAGGCTGGACTGGATGAATCCCAAACCAGAATTAAGATTGCTGGAAGAAATATCAACAACCTCAGATATGCTGATGACACAACCTTGATGGCAGAAAGTGAGGAGGAATTAAAGAACCTTTTAATGAGGGTGAAAGAGGAGAGTGCAAAATATGGTCTGAAGCTCAACATTTTAAAAAAACTAAGATCATGGCCACTGGTCCCATCACCTCCTGGCAAATAGAAGGGGAAGAAATGGAGGCAGTGAGAGATTTTACTTTCTTGGGTTCCATGATCACTGCAGATGGTGACAGCAGTCACAAAAGATGCCTGCTTCCTGGGAGAAAAGCAATGACAAACCTAGCCAGCATCTTAAAAAGCAGAGAAATCACCTTGCCAACAAAGGTCCGTATAGTTAAAGCTATGGTTTTCCCAGTAGTGATGTATGGAAGTGAGAGCTGGACCATAAAGAAGGCTGATCGCTGAAGAATTGATGCTTTTGAATTATGGTGCTGGAGGAGACTCCTGAGAGTCCCATGGACTGCAAGAAGATCAAACCTATCCATTCTGAAGGAAATCAACCCTGAGTGCTTACTGGAAGGACAGATCCTGAAGCTGAGGCTCTAATACTTTGGCCACCTCATGAGAAGAGAAGACTCCCTGGAAAAGACCCTGATGCTGGGAAAGATTGAAAGCATAACAGAGGGAGAAGGGGACGACAGAGGACGAGATGGTTGGACAGTGTTCTCGAAGCTACCAACATGAGTTTGACCAAACTGCGGGAGGCAGTGGAGGATAGGAGTGCCTGGCATGCTCTGGTCCATGGGGTCACAAAGAGTCGGACACGACTAAACAACTAAACAACAACAATAATGATCCCCATGGCTCCTCATTATTGATGCCTCTCTTTGGGTGAAATGAAGAATTGGTGGCCATGCAATACAGTATCTTGATTGTGCCATATGGTACATCTTAATACAGTACGTGAAAATCCATGAAAGAATTTTGGGGATTATATGCTGTATCCAGCGTTAGTCCTACTGAAATTTAAGGACATGATTAACTGGGCTACATTAATTTCAGTGTGTCTATTCGAGTAGATCTTAGCAAGATGCAACTCCATTATACTGTTATTGTTATTACTGTTATTGTTATTCCAACACACTACTAAGTAGCTTTTTACTTAGCACATTGATTTATGCTAGCATATGTCTATGTGGCTCTAAATATGTTTTAGAGCAGGGGTCAGCAACCTTTTTTAGCTGTGGGCCAGTCCACCGTCCCTCAGACCATGTGGTGGGCCGGACTATATTTGGGGGGGGGGAATGAACAAATTCCTATGTCCCAGAAATAACCCAGAGATGCATTTTAAATAAAAGGACACATTTTACTCATGTAAAAACATGCTGATTCCCAGAACGTCTGCGGGCCGGATTGAGAAGGCAGTTGGGCCACATCTGGCCCACGGACCTTAGGTTGCCTACCCATGTTCTAGAGGTTCTCCCAACCCTCTGAATTAGTTCTGACGATGGCGCCTGGCACATACAAGAGGGGGGGGGAGAACATGAAGGAGAACATGATTTGGAACTCTTTGAGGTCTGTATTTAATGTTCTCTGTCCACCAGCCCAGGGGCTCTTGCACTTCTAGAGCAACAGACGAATCCCACACAATAGTTGTGCTAGTGGAAATTTGCTGCACAACAGCTTGTTGTGCAAAACAGATTATGCACCATGCATAAAAGCTTCCAACAACCTGCTTATGCATTCTTTTGCACAACTACAATGGACTACTACTACAACTATAATTGTTGGAACAATTATAGTTGTAGTAGTAGTCCATTGTAGTTGTGCAAAAGAATGCATTCAATGGAACAATTATACTACTAAGTGACTTTAATTTAGTGTTGCATTGGATACAACCAGACTGGGTGAGATTAGAGGATCGAACATGAGGCAGTTGGCTTTTCCACTGCTATATATGGGCCAGTATAAGTGTAATTTCTGGTATCCTTCCACATGTCTCCAGAACCAGTGCAATGCATGTCAACTACCCTATTATTTATTAAAATAAGAAGAAAGAAATGTCGAGCAAACTGTTTCTGCTTCTGCTGCTGTCTTGCATCCACCAGGGTCTCCAGGGGATACATTATGGGCAGTGATAAATTCCAACTCAGTGATTTATTGCCAGTGTTTGAATAATAACAAATGGTCCCTGTATGTGTTTTTGACCATTGGCTTTTGAGGAGTTGTTCAACTCAGAGAGAAAGAAAGAAAGAAAGAAAGAAAGAAAGAAAGAAAGAAAGAAAGAAAGAAAGAATTTTCACAGCATGTATGGAGACTGGTAGTTCAAGCCACATGGTTTTTTCACCATGAGATATGGCATTCTCTTTTCAGTTTGGAGCTCCTTTTGCATTCCACATTAAAGGGATGGTGCTAATGCTATGCTGAAAAATTGTGTCTGTCAGTCTCTCTCACACACACTTTCTCACTCTCTAACACACACCTTTCTCCATTAATAAGAGTTAATAAGAGAGAAAAAAAGAATTTGAAAATTATCAGAAAGAAGAGAAAAAATAGCAATGGAATTCTTATGGGAAGTGTATAGGGATTTGCTGCAGTTGCCTTACCTTTTAGGTTTCTGAGGAGTATTTGCAAGTATCCTTTCTTTAATTGTATAAAATCATCTCTCTGGTGGTCTGCACTCTGCACCCTTCCAGGATGCTCATGTTTCAGTTAAAACCCAGGGGAAGTATCTCTTCCCTTGGAGCCTTTTCATTTCAGGAAGCGCGGGGATCCAGTGAGGCTTTAGAGCTCACAGGAGAACAGGGATGCAGGAGGAAATTGTGTGAAATAAATTTATAAACAAAATTTGGTGGTTCTGTTCCTCACAACCGCGCTCATGCCATGGGGCGTGCATGCTACATCAACACACTGTGGGACATGCACGCGCTATGACATCATGCCCCTGGCATGTGCACGCTACATCATCAGCCCTCCCCTGCATGCTGATATAGTGCATGCACACCGGGGGGGGCATGATGACAGCATGACATACATGTGTGACCTCGCCCACTTTGTGGGTGCCCAACCCCCACTTTTAAAATATTGTGGGAGCCACGGCACCTTGGGGCCTTGTCTTAATGTTGTTGAATGCTTATTGTAAGTGATAGCTAATTAGACCATGGGTATTGAACAGATATACTGTATGTAAGTCTATATTTAATAGCCAGTAGCATTTGATAATCTCTGCATAATATGTCACTTGTTAATTTATATATTCTCTTTGGTATATTCATTGTTTGATAGATGATACTTGGTATTGATCAGGAGATGCCCATATTTGGCATTGGTATTTAGTCACATAATTCATAGCATCATTTGGGACTGAAATTATTTGCAGAAGTACATGCAGCTAAGCTACCCAATCAGCAGAATCACATGGTGCATGTTTTTTAAAATATATTCTGTTATATATCACCTGAGATTTCACTTTGAGGATCACACACTTGAATTTTCATCAAATGCTACAGTCTAGCAAGATTTGTACCATGTGAGTTCTGGAATTCTTGGAAATTCCTACTTACCACCATGCAACACTGTGATGCAGTCTGAGTTCCTACCTCCACAACCCACCTCCCCAGCTGAAGACGGAATTTGTAGGGGTTTGCATCAGGTTTATATATATATAACTCAAATAATAAGCTGAATCTGGATGATTCCGGGTAGCCTTTTATTATACTAAGTCAGTTCAAATAAGTCCATTAACAAGGCATCTACATAGTAGTGTAGCATTTTCACCTCACTTTTTCCAGAGAGGTAAATGCAAGCATATTGGGGAAATGTCCACAGCAAAAAAGGGGGAGTGGATGTAGAGGAAATGGAAGAGGAATATATTGTTTTGAGGGCTAGGTCTAGCTTTTAATCATAGTGAATTGTTTCCCCTATATGCTTTAATCACAGTGAATTGAGGGTGGGATACTGATGTAAACATATGGGTCATCCTTCCAGGTTTTGGCTGTGAGAGCAGGAAGGGGATATATCTTCTCATGAGAAGATTCAAAGCCTTAAACGGCCTCGGTCCTGTATACCTGAAGGAGCGTTTCCACCACCACCACCCAGCCCAGACACTGAGGTCCAGCACCGAGGGCCTTCTGGTGTTTCCTCACTTAGAGAAGTGAGGTTACAGGCAGGGCCGTCTTAAGTAGGTCGGGCACCCTGGCGCCGTGGCGCACAGATCGCTCTGGCACCCCACCCCACCCCGTTTCTTCCCGCGGCTGGTGGGCAGGCGCAGCATGCAGCGTGGTTTCTGCGCGGCTCCGCCGCACTGCGCCCTCCTGCCAACCCGGTACCCTGGCACCCCACGCCACTAGAGTCAATGGGCAAGCCACCCCTGGTTACAGGGAACCAGGCAGAGGGCCTTCTACCAGTGGTGGCGCCTCCTCTGTGGAACGCCCTCCCATCAGATGTCAAGGAAATAAGCAACTATCTTACTTTTAGAAGACATCTGAAGGCAGCCCTGTTTAGGGAAGTTTTTAATGTTTAATGCTGTGTTGTGTTTTTAATATTTCATAGAATCATAGAATCATAGAGTTGGAAGAGACCACAAGGGCCATCCAGTCCAACCCCCTGCCAAGCAGGAAACACCATCAAAGCATTCTTGACATATGGCTGTCAAGCCTCTGCTTAAAGACCTCCAAAGAAGGAGACTCCACCACACTTCTTGGCAGCAAATTCCACTGTCGAACAGCTCTTACTTATTTGGTTGGGAGCCACCCAGAGTGGCTGGGTAAACCCAGCCAGGTGGGTGGGGTATAAACAATTCATTATTATTATAGAATCCTAAACCAGTTAGAAGGGGAGTGTTCGCTGATCCCCTGGTCTGATAGTCTAATAGAGGAACCTCAGGTGTGAGGTTTCGAAAGGTTCATGTTCCTGTATTCCCTTGAAAGACAATGACCGTTGTCTTTCAAGCTGACCGCCAGCCCAGAGACTGCTTTTCTGGCTGTAATTACCTCAGGTCAGATTTTACATGGCTCAGAATTTATCCTGTTATCTAGTTGAATACTAGAAACCAACCCACCCACCCCCCTTTTCCCCTTTCCTTCTCAAACTGCAGTCTCCACTGCCTTCTGGCTCAGGATACTGAGAGCTATATCACTCTGGTGGAATTTTGCCTGTACTGCACCATCAACCTTTGGTTTACCTGGGCTATCCATCACAATTGGCATTAAGACTATTGGGGAGGTTTGCTTCATTCCCTACCATTCTTTATCTGTGAAAAAAAGAAAAAGAAAGAAAACTGTACCACTCTCTCTCTCTGTTTCTCCCACTTTGACTATAATGGAGAATCTAACAAGGGCTACAACATCTTCTTTCCGCTTTCCGCTGCTAGTGGATTGGTCCTCCTCAAGCACAATAAATGTGTTTCTCAGCTAACTTCCTTCTGTCTCTTTGTTCTAGTGTCCAGTGAAAAAAGGGATAGTAATACCTAACAGTTGGCCGCAAATACCACTGGATATTTAAAAGTGGCACGTGTTTGGCAGCAGTTATGGAATATAACCAGCCTCCTTTTGCCTCTGCACAGTTTTAAGCTTTGATTTGAAAGCTCAACAGTCTGAACTCCAGCAGACCTTATCAATCCTAATAGAAAAGCAACCTATGGTGCAATGTACCGAGTTCCTGGAAAAACTGCAGTAGGCGAGTAACCTGGAACATCCTGGGCACAGAACTAAGAGAGAAATGTGCTGGAGCAGTGCACTTTGGCGGCTGAATCTGGAGTAGTTCCAGAGTGGCTCATCTTTTATTCAAAGCAAGGCAAGAAAGGAGGGGGGGGAGCAGAAATGGAATTTGACTTGGCACAGTGTCTCATCTGGAGAATAATGAAACAAGGGGGAAAAAAACAAATAAAAATAAATGCAACAATAGAAAGCCTGTCATAACAAGCCACCCTAAGAAAAATGGCATTAAAATGACAGAGAGAAAAGATGGTTTCTTTTATATATAAATAAATAAGTCACCAGGAGTTGTGGGGGGTGGGCGGGAGTCAGAAATTGCATGTTGGGGAAAGTGGCACAATAGGAGGGAGGAACACATAGAAATTCATAGGGAGACAACAAATAAAGCAGAACCATCTTGGACATTGATTTTTGTTAAAGCAAAGGAATGCACACTTTGGTGTTCTCTCCCCACACTCCAATCCATAGAAATGAAAACATGGTATTGTAAGCGGTCTGCTTTCTTATGTTAAAATGCTACATGGGTGAAGTCACATAGCTGAAGGGTTGTCTAGGAGTCTTTGCCATGTTCTGCGCGCACACACTCACTCTCTCACACACACAGCCTATTTAGGCTGAAGTTTTTCATAAGGGCAATTTCATCTCTAAACACTGTGGATATGTGATGATCAAAGCATCTAGTGAACCACTGGCTGATTTCAACAAAGCTTCAGTTTTGAAATCAGCCATAAGCACTCAGCAGAAAGATGCATTTAATTATTATTATTTTTCCTACCCATCTAAGTGCAGCCCATTAATTTCTTTCAGAGTGGTTATTAAAATATTGTAAATGAGGTGCAGATTAATGGATGGGCCAACAAAAGGGTGCTTTTCCAGTAATGTGCTATCACTAAGCACATTACCTGAAATGACCCATACAGACATATGGACACATAAACAAAAAGGGGCACCATCATAATGTGTTTAAATTATATGCAGTGGGCTTGTGCGTGAACCAGCTCCAGGTCTTCAGTGAGCTTAATAAAATGCAGTTTTAATACTTAGGTTGTGTTTAAGGCCCTATCTGCACAATGTAATTATAGCAATATTGTTGGCACCTCCAGGATTGAAGTCAAACTACTGAAGTATCACAGTGCCTGATGAGACTGGTAAATCATAACTGCTGCCTCCCACATTGTTTTTGCTGCATTAGCAGCACCAAAGTGACCTCTCTGGGGTGCAAGTCTGTGCAGTATTTATGGAGGTTTGGGGCTTCCCATAAAACAAGACCCCACTATTGGACTTGCTGATGTGGTCCCAAGGAAAGCAGAGCATTACATTTGGCACCAGCATGGCTGCAGGAGTTGCTTTCAGGAAAGGTATTTGCTTTTCTCCAACAGAAGCCACAGCTCTTTTAGGTGGCATGATACTGCTTTAATGTAAAATGCACATGAGGCCTAAGAGTGGCTTTAATAAGGGCTTCCTGTTTCTAGCGGTGAGAAATGGCTGACTCCCACACGATCGGACCTCAGCTGTGCTGGTAATTCAGGGTTGATATGGGGGTAATTAGCCCTGGCAGACTCTCCAGGGTGGGGGAGGACTGTCTCATAGACCTGCAGATCATCTGAGATTGTCAGCTGGCGTCAAGGTGCAAGCGACAGGATGCTGGGTCCCAAAGCACAGCACGGCTGGCACTCTCCGAAGTCACAATCACAAGCCAGAAATATCTGTTTGATAAAATAATTAGATTTGGACAATAAACAGAAATAGTCTGAACCGAAGAAGACTGAGAAAAAATCTGCAGAATTGCACAATCCCTGGTGTTTAAGCTTGGACTTCAAAGAGATTCTCATCATGGTGTTTGGATTTACAGAGGTGATTGATGCATTCCTTTTTCTTCTTTTCTATACCTACAATTGTTTTTCTATGCCAAGCCTCATTAAGAAACCTATTTTTAATAAATAAAAAAGTACAGAGGGACTTCTATTCATAATTAAGTATTCAACTGCACAGCTTTACCTAGACTTGATAAAGATAAAAGAAGAAACAAGATGGCACTTGTTCGTATGACGCAGCATGAAAAAATGAGAATTCCTGCCTTTTTCGAGGGAAGTGGGAAATACTTGCTAGCTGACTTTATAATGACTTGAGATAACAATTTTGGACAAAATACATTGCATCTGTTTGCAGAATTTCTTCATTATGAGCAAGAGAGAAGCTAAGTGGATGTCTAGCAGCCCCCTTTCTAGGGCCTCTGGGAAAGCTGTGGTCTCTGGGAAAGCTGATTGACCACCAAATGACTGTGGAATACAGTTCATTTACATTGCAATATTGCAAACAGTATGCTTAACAATTTAATATTGGGAAATTATCATGAACAGTTACAATTTAACAACTTGGGAGTTACTGCGTCATTAAACTTCAAATGACAGGCTTGAACAAGAGCTCGGAATGGAAGATTGGAATGAAGTCTGGAAAAGTTGCGCTGGCAAATAGACAGTTAAAAAAAATATACCCGATGGATGAAAGGATATATGATTGTTGACATGACTGAGAATTGCACAGCCAGGAACGGGGAACTTTAAAGCGTCAAGATCGTCTCCTTGCATGTTTTTCTTTTTAACCGCCAGGGCTTCTGTCAGTGAGGTCCATGAAGGGATTTTTGGTTCTAATATTCCTTTATATTTTGTCCAGATTTTGTGTAACGATTTTCTTATAATATGATTTAAGAATCTCTTATGGACCCTCACCTTTTCGTAAATTACATGTGCCACCCATATCGGTTTTCGAAACCCTTCAGGTCAAGCACGTCCGTATCTCTTAGAGTAATCCAATCTTTTATCCATACCAATCCGGCAGCAGCATGATGCAGTTCTAATTCTGGTAGAGTGAAACCTCCCCTCTCCCCTTGGTCTATAAGTATTTGATGTTTGTTTCTTGGTTTTCTTCCATTCCATATGAATCTAGCTATGTCTTTCCCCCAATTTTTAAAACATTTCATTCCTCCCAATATTGGAATGGTTTGGAATAGGAAAATCATTTTTGGTAAAATGTTCATCTTAACTACTGAAATCCTGCCCCATAGGGAAAGGTGAAGTTTGTTCCAATTTTCCATTTTTTAAAATCTCATTCCAAGTTTTTGTGTAATTGTCCTGTTACAAATTAATACATTTTGTTGATATCCAAATTCCCAAGTACCTCAGGTTACGTATGCTTCGGGTTACATACTTTTGGGTTGCGTATGCCGCAAACCCGGAAGTATTTTTTGCCGCTTTTTGCCATGTGTGCGGTATGTGCATGCGCAGAAGCACAATATTGCGCTTTTGCACATGTGCAAAATGGACGCTCGGTTTGTGTACTTTTCGGGGTGCGAATGGCACCCCGGAACGGATTGAGTATGTAACCTGAGGTACCACTGTATTTTACTTTGTTTTTAATCTCCATACCTGTAATTTTTTTGTAAATCCTTCATCTCCTCAGATCTCATGTTTTTAACTCATAGGTTAGTTTTTTTTTTAAAAAAAAATTATTTTAAATCCTGCCAATCTTCCAAATTTATTAATCGTTTCTATCACTGCTGGAATACTTTGTTGGGGATTTTCAGTTGTTACTATCAGGTCGTCCGCAAATGCTCTAATTTTATATGATTTTACTCCTATCTTGACTCCCTTTATTTCTTCATTTTTTCTAAGAGTTTGTAATAATGTTGCTAATACCAATACAGTCGTACCTCGGGTTACGACCACCTTGGTTTGCGAACAGTTCGGGTTATGAACTGCGCAAACCCGTAAGTGTTTTCGCCCCGCGGTGCCCATCGCGTTCGGGTTACAAACTATTCGGGTTACGAACTGTGATCCGGAACGGATCGCGTTCGTAACCCGAGGTATTACTGTATAAATAAAAGGGGTGAAAGCCTAGTGCTTTTGCTATTTCAATATTTTCTGTAATATTCCCATTTATTATCAGGCTTGCCTTCTGTTGGTGATAGATCACTTATTTTATTATTTTTAATTGGCTTATGATTTGATGGATTTGTTAATTGGATGTTTTTATTGGAAAACTAATAAAATGATATTTTTTTTTAAGAGAGTGGGTTAAATAAAATTTTATTATCAAGAAAGTCTGAAAGCGAGATGAGTGCCGCAATCCCATAGTTGCCTTTGACTGGACTTAACCATCCAGGGGTCCTTTACCTTTACCTTTTTTCATGCTAGCAGTATGCTGAAATGTACTTTCCAACTTCCTCAATATTTTTTTTTCTGTGAAAGAAGCTTCCATTTTTCTGGCTTATTTTCAGGAGACTTTTGACTTTTTAAAAGATCTTTTCTGGGTATGGGGTTTTGAATTTGCATCATTATTGGAAGGGTAGTGTGGGTCTCTTTGTACCATAAACAGTTATCCAGCACTTTGCAACCCCAACCTCATTGCCCTATGTCTTCCTCTGGATTTTAATTAAAGTGTGGGCACCTGTAAGGCTGAAGAGTGCAGATCACCAGTGAGATGATAGAACTTATCTTGTGACCACATTTAATCATAGAATTGTAGGGACCACAATTCCTGCAGTGTAGGAATATTCCCCAATGTGGGACTTGAACCCCCCGATCATGAGATTAAGAGTCTTATACTCTACTCACTGAGCATTTAAGATTGGAAGAAGAAGAAAAAAACAGGCCCTGGCAAACACCCCTTTAGCCACTTCAAAAGTCAGGTAAGCCTGAGAAAAACCATGCAACTGACCAATGAAAATGTCACTAAAATGTAATCTCTCTGTGTAATTTCCTTTCTCATTAAGTGATGAAAAATTATAGGGGGGAAAGGAGTTGGCAAAACACTATTTAAGAAAGAAAAGATCCTGAACAGGTAGAAATGGCAGCAGCGGTGGGCGCTTAACTCAGAACATTATCAATAAATCTGAAAAGAAGAACATCTTGTGAATCACTAGCACTGAGCTATTTTTCTCCTTCTGCTTCAGAACTGTAAGACTTTTGTCGAGTGATTAAGTTATGTCCCATTGCTTGTGTCTGTTCTCTCTTTTGTAAATTGGTCTGCAGTTTGGGCTGGAACTTTGTGACTAAATTCCAGCAACTTGAGCAATCCAGACTTGAGGAAAACTAAATTTCCAGATGACATGAATCTGGGTTGCCATCTGTCCCAAGTTGGGCAGCATAGATTTAGGTGTGCATTGTGAGATGGGATGCTGTCTTGGTAAATACTTGCAATACAGCTGACAAAGAAAGGGAAGCAAATGAAGCAGGTCAACAGAGTGCCTTCATTTTAAAACCTATTGTAAAGCCCCCAAGCAGCCATAAAACTAGGGATGAAAGCTTTCCTTCAGTTCAACTCTGTTATTGTCCTGACATTTCCATACCCCTTGGGTTCTGCTTCATTTTAATTCTGGCAGGAATCCCAGGTTTCAGAATATCTAGCAATGGTTTGGGGTTTGTTTTTGTTTGTTTGTTTGTTTTGCAAGTGCCGCCACTGTAGTCATTTTAAAAAGCAAAGAATCCGCCACATACATGTGCTCTCCTGAATACTGCCAAATTGTTTTACTGGGAATGTAAAGAAATTTACTATTTGCAAATGGCATAAAGTTTACATAAAATAATGTAACAAATTATTTTGCACTAGCAGCAGCTTCTGGACAGCTCATTGTGGTAATGCAATCTTGAGGCTACCAATGCCTGAACCACTTTAGTTTTGCTACCCTATTCCAGGAATGTCTACAGAAGTCCAGGAATGTCTGGCAAAAGGCAGTCCCAGCTAGATAAAACACTTGGGACTCCAATGACAAAGATGGATCTATGAGCACCTCCAGACACACATCACTCTTCTTCAAACCACATTACTCTTGTGTGCTCTGACTCCTTGTATGCTTGCAGGAGAAAGGCATGTTGTTCTATTTATATAGATCCCTTATCTTTGCCTCCTTTCCCTGCTTCTCAACCACGTTGGTAGTTTTGTTTGGAGAAGTCATGATGAGAGAGAGAGAGACAGAGAACACAAGCCTTCTGAATGGATATATTTTATCCCATTTGGATTCTGTATTGGGTTTGAATTGACATTATGCATGTGTCATTGTTATTTCAAACGTGTGTGCACACCACGCACACGTGTGTGCAACTAGTTTAACTGTTTTTATGTTTGCTTTTATTATATTGTAAATTCTTTTGGGGGGGAGCCTCAAGGGAAGTGATCCATAAATGAAATTAAATAAGAGGAATAGAGATAGTGACAGAGATAGATATAGATGATATAATCATTTCTATGGGTAACAGAAACTGAAATCAATGGGTCGGGGGGGGGGAATAGGATGCCAATGTCATAAAAATGAAATATGCAGTATAAACATGTACAAATAATTGAGTGGTACATTTTCATTGGAATCATTATGTTAATAAGCTGGTTGTGGGCAGAGTTGTATCAATGGGATTTTACTTTATTCGTGTTTACACACAGAGAGAGTGTGAAAACAATGGACAATTTTATTAGGGTGCCATATAAATTGCTTCCACAATTGAATGGTTCCCCCCACCCATCTCTCTCATACACTGTAAGCCACTCCAGCCATTATTGGACACAATGCAAATTCCATGTTAGCTAAATGAAAAGCTGTTTAATATATTTGGAACAAGGGTGCAGATTGATTTAGGATGGCATTTCATCTTTGCTATTATGGTTCTTGGCATGCCTCCTTTCCTCTCCCATTCCAAAAGGAGTTAAATTAGACTGTGAAATACAGAAGGAATGCAGCTCCCTCTAGGAGGTGATTAAGCCCTCTTGCAATTAAAAGCAACCAGCCTCTGTTGTATTGCTATTATTTACAATTAGGCACCAAAGCTGAGTGATAAATGGAATTAGTGTAAAGTGCATGCTGTTCTTGCAGCAGGACACTGTTTCTCATCCCATTTGGAGCATTTAGGGCAGGGTTAGCTGTTATGTAAAGGAAGCTATAGAGTAGGAATAGCACCTACTATTATGAGATTGTCCAGGGATGACTTTGGGTGTAGAGTTCTTAGTTAGGTCTATGTGTTGATCTCTGTTGAAAGTTAGATTCATAGATGTGTGGAGTTGAAAGGGATACTGAGGGTCAGGGGTCAGCAAACTTTTTCAGCAGGGGGCCGGTCCACTGTCCCTCAGACCTTGTGGGGGGCCGGACTATATTTTGGGGAAAAAAATAATGTACAAATTCCTATGCCCCACAAATAACCTAGAGATGCATTTCAAATAAAAGGACACATTCTACTCATGTAAAAACATGCTGATTCCTGGACCGTCCGCGGGCCGGATTGAGAAGTCAATTGGGCCACATCCGGCCCCCGGGCCTTAGTTTGGGGACCCCTGATCTAGTACAACCCCCTGCAATGCCAGAATCTCAATATGTGGTTTACCCATTTAATTGGAAAGCATACCGGAACGTATTTAGCTTTGCAAATGTGCCAGTAGTTCTATTGTTAAACCATTATTCTCAACACACACACACACACACACACACACACACACACACACACCAGCAGCTTCATAACACATGGGAGCAAAGGCTGTGTCCTGCTCAGCAGGAAGACCAGGAGTGTTATGCACAGCACACAGAGAGATAGGTAGAGTGATTTTTAACTCCATAATAGTAGCAGTGGATCCAAAGGTGGGGGCAATTTTTTCACACATTGTTTGCATTGCCAACCTGGTGTAGCTGAAGGATCAAATTTGGACCCTATAGGCAATCTGTGGGACTTTGGATCCCAAACATCCATCACTTTCTGATGGTAGCTTCCTGCTGGCTATGTAGCACATCTCTCCACCACCACAAGAGCAGCTCAGTCTACTGTTCTCCTAAAGGGTAAAGGGGACCCCTGACCATTAGGTCCAGTCGTGACTGACTCTGGGGTTGCGCGCTCATCTCGCATTATTGGCCGAGGGAGCCGGCATATAGCTTCCAGGTCATGTGGCCAGCATGACAAAGCCGCTTCTGGCAAACCAGAGCAGCACATGGAAACGCCATTTACCTTCCCGCTGTAGCGGTACCTATTTATCTACTTGCATTTTGACGTGCTTTCGAACTGCTAGGTTGGCAGGAGCTGGGACCAAGCAATGGGAGCTCACCCCGTCACAGGGATTTGAACCGCCGACCTTCTGATCAGCAAGCCCTAGGCTCGGTGGTTTAACTACAGCGCCACCTGGGTCCCTAATCACTGTTCTCCTAATCACCCCCAAACTATCATCATCAGGCCATTAGGCCTGTGCTCTTACATAGTTCTTCCGGAGTAGTAGCCTTGGTAGTAGATTAGAGACTTACAACCCCTTTTCCAGAAACTGTGCTAGCAGTTTCCATGTGCTGCTCTGGTTTGCCAGATAGCCTAGAATGACAGGTGACGGTTTTCTAGGGCTTCAGATATGAGACCTTCTCAGCTCTACCTGCTGTACATCTATCCTGGGACCCTGGACTACAAAGCCATGTAATGTACCACTGAATTACAGTCCCTGTCACTATTTAAGTATTTATTAAGCTGTTCAAAGGGATATTCTATTTAACAAGTCTATGAACCAAAAGGAGTGCTATACACTGTAAAGATTGTTCCCAAACCTTTCACCCCATGGACCATTTGAACATTGCTGAGTGTTGCTGGATCACTTAATGATTTTTACGTGTCTTGCAGCAACTGTAATGTACTGTGCTAAATGCTGACTGGTTTTTAATTGTATTTTTACTGCTTATTTGATTTCTTACATTGTATTTTATTGTATTGCAATTTGTATTCCATATATTTCAAATTGCAAATGTTCTTAATAGACATGTGGCCAACCACCTGAATGAAGTTAATGGAATACTGGTGCCTCATAGACCACAGTTTGTGAACTGCTGCCCAATAAGTTGCCCTAAACTCTGTGCATGTATTATGCTTGGCACAGGAACCTTGGGCACAAATATAACCATGGAACACAGTGACATTGCACATTCCTGCCTGCCATTGACATCTGGGGCTCACTTCATGTTTCCAGAAGATCTTTCTTTCTATTGCAATATTTGGAGGTAAAGAGACTCGAGGAGCATTTTAAAAATTTATATTTGTCTTAATATGTATATGCTAAGTTTTAGTGTAGAAAATATATTCTATAAAGTTGACAAAGTGTCATGATTGTTTATGACTTCTAAGTGTAGCTATTATCATGAGATGGAATAAAGAAAATGTCATTTGTGTGGCAATTTTGCTTAGAGTGAAATGTAAGCTCCAGGCACTTTAGCATATAATTGGCAGAGCAGAAATACGTAAGTGATTGTTATGGACTTTCTTCTTGTCAATATTTGATTTTCAGGGGTTTTGGCCACGGATGCTTTGAGGAGCTTTACCAATTTTCGTCCTACGAAGCAAGGGCTTTGTAATAGACTTCAAAGTTTCTCTCCAGTTCCCTACAGACCTTAGGCTTGCAGTTTGACTTCTGACTCACACTGGGCAATTCCACACTTTCATCTCTCCAATTTAGATCAAGAACGATGGGAAGGGAAGCAAATACTAATTGAACTCAGTGTGGGAGCAGAAGATCCCTTGCCTGGTTCTTCAGATTTGAGGAAATGGTCTTTTTGAAAACTAAGTCCTGCGTGAGAGACAGCAAAGATAACTTTGCAAACTTTCACAGTACAGGTATCACATTCCAGACTCATCAATTGACAAGGGATTGTTGTTGTTGTTGTTGGTGTCTGTCTCAAAAGACAATGGAGTGTGCCTCCGGGAGTGAAGTCGAACCACTGTGTTACGTAGCAACACTGACGGCACCTCCCCGGGGTGCAAGCCTGGCAGTGTGTCTGGAGGTCCTGGCCTGCCCAGACAAAAATACCCTCCTCTTGGCCTCATGAATGTGGTCCAAAGGAAAGCCGAGCAATACATTTGGCACCAGCTTGGCTGCAGGAGTTGCCAGAAGGAGGCATAAAAGGTGCCATCCAACAATCTTAGGGACTCCGGTCTGAATTTGTGTAGGGTTTATTCTTTAGCTTTTTATTCTCCTGAATATATACCAGAAGGCAACAGAGGTTTTGAATCAGAGTGGCATGACCAGTGCAATTGCTGTACAAGGTTGTAGAATGGAGCACAAGAGGCAGGGGACACTAAATTTAAGCATCACACAGTGCACTACTGAAATTTGAGAGTACAAAATTCACCACTGCCCACTACTGCAATCTTTGCACCACCACCCAGCATCTCCACTGATCTGACATAGCTCCTTTGAATAAATTTATAGAATGAAGCAAAACAAGCTTTGACAACAGACACACATTCAACAACCTACAGGAGAGAAAAGCAGCTGGGGTGTTTGTGTGTGTGATTTGAATGGTGGTTGTGGAAGGGTTGAG